>NC_133163.1:21962500-22587500 GCF_040802235.1 Manis javanica | reverse complement strand
TTTCTGCATCTCTGTCAGCATGTTCATGATTTTTATTTTGAATTCTTTTTCAGGAGGACTAGTTAGGTCTGTCTCCTTCTCAGGTGTTGTCTCTGTGATCTTTGTCTGCCTGTAGTTTTGCCTTTTCATGGTGATAGAGATAGTTTGCAGAGCTGGTACAAGTGACCGCTGGAAGAGCTTCCCTTCTTGTTGGTTTGTAGCCTTTTCCTGGGAGAATAGCGACCTCTAGTGGCTTGTGCTGGGCAGCTGTGTGCAGACAGGGCTTCTGCTTCCTGCCCAGTTGCTTTGGGGTTTATCTCCGCTGTTGCTGTGGGCTTGGCCTGGCTGGGGCTGTTCCTCCAAAATGGTGGAGCCCCGTTGGAGGGGGAGCAGCCAGGAGACTATTTATCTCCGTAAGGGGCCTCTGTGCTCCCTGCTGCCCAGGGGGTTAGAGTGCCCAGAGATCCCCAGATTCCCTGCTTCTGGTCTAAGTGACCTGTCCTGCCCCTTTAAGATTTCCAAAAAGCACTCTCCAAACCAAAACAACAACAGCAACAATGAGAGAGGGAACAGAAAGAAAGAGAAAAAAAAAAGGAAAAAAAAGGAACAAACAAGCGATTTTTTTTTTTTTTTTTTTTTGTCCTCAGGTGCCGGTCCCAGGCACCCGCTCACTGGTCCTGCTGCCCTGTCTCCCTAGCACCAGGGTCCCTGTCCTTTCAAGGCTTCCAAAAAGCACCCACCCACCGGTCCGGCAGGGAAGGAACGCTCAATATTCTTTGTCCTCAGGCACTGGTCCCACGCACCCGCTCACCAGTCCCGCCGCCCTGCCTCCCTAGCACCGGGGTCCCTGTCCCTTCAAGGCTTCCAAAAAGCACTCAGCAAAAAGAGAGAAAAAAAAGGGGAAAAACGCGCGATTTCTTCCGTCCTCAGGTGCTGGTCTCAGGCACCCACCCACCGGTCCCACAGGGAAAAATGCGGGATATTCTTTGTCCTCAGGTGCCGGTCCCAGGCACCCGCTCACCAGTCCCGCCGCCCTGCCTCCCTAGCTCCGGGGTCCCTGTCCCTTTTAGGCTTCCAAAAAGCACTCGCAGAAAAGAGAAAAAAAAAAAGGGGAAAAACGCGCGATTTCCTCTGTCCTCAAGTGCCGGTCTCAGGCACCCGCCCACCGGTCCCGCAGGGAAAAACGGGGGATAATCTTTGTCCTCAGGCGCCGGTCCCAGCCACCCGCTCACCAGTCCCGCCACCGTGCCTCCCTAGCACTGGGGTCCCCGTCCCTTCAAGGCTTCCAAAAAGCGCTCGCCCAAAAGAGAAAAAAAAAAAAAAGGGGAAAAACGCGCGACCTCCTCCGTCCTCAGGGACCGGTCTCAGGCACCCGCCCCCAGGTCTCGCAGGGAGAAACGCGGGATATTGTTTGTCCTCCGGCGCCGTTCCCAGGCACCTCCTCAGCGGTCCCGCCACCCTGCCTCCCCAGCAACGGGGGCCCGTCCCTCTAAGGCTTCCAAAAAGCGCTCGCCAAAAAAAAAACTGCTCCGGTTTCTCTCCACCCGCCGGGAGCCGGGGGGAGGGGCGCTCGGGTCCCGCCGGGCTGGGGCTTGTATCTTACCCCCTTCACAAGGCGCTGGGTTCTTGCAGGTGTGGATGTGGTCTGGATGTTGTCCTGTGTCCTGTGGTCTCTATTTTAGGAAGATTTTTCTTTGTTATATTTTCATAGCTCTATGTGTTTTTGGGAGGAGATTTCCACTGCTCTACTCACGCCGCCATCTTGGCTCCTCCATATGTGGACCTCATTTTATGGAGGAAGGATCTAGCCTATATTTATAGTTGCTTGCTGAGTGGTTGTAGCATCTTTCTACCTGTCTCTTTCAGTGGTCTTCCCAAACTTAATTGAGGGCTCTTCAAACTGGGAAATCTTTTAACCCCAAGTATTATGTAAGTGAAAGCAGACACCCAACTGAGGATCAGCACTTGTCCCATGACAGTCCTGCTCCTAGTTCCACTTGTCTCCTCCTTCTGTCCCTTACTCTGCTATATGCCCCCGAGGCAGATGGAAAAAAGTAGGTAGAATTTAACTTGTCATAATATTTATCCCCCTTTCTGAGAGGTGACCTCCCGTGAAGGCAGAAGGATGTGAATGATTTTAATCTGCAATAACAATGGGGACCCAGTCCTGATTATCTTGAGCAGTATAAATATATAAAATGACAGGTTTTTCTCCTCTGCCTCCCACTTCCTCCTCCCAGATACTGAGAGAGACACATATTCATGCACCCACAACTCACACTATAATGCAAAATGAAATTTCGCCCAGCCTTTATCTTGGAGCTGCTGTTCTGATGATTAATGCCCCACTGGCTGGGAAGCTATTCCTCTGAAGAAAGACAAGGAGAGAAGAAGACACATTAAATATATCTCTGAGGCCATTTCTCATTATTATTATTATCATTATTAGTTCTTCTCTGCACTATCTATCCTTCTTGGGAATGCTTGATCTATTGGCCAGGGGGTGGGGATGACATTTGAAAGTGGATTTCATGAGGGAGAAATGAACAAAGACAAAGACAGAAATAGACACTTTTTACTAAAGATGACTGACCTGGATGGGGTTTTGTTATTGTTATTTATTTTTGGTTTTATTTGTTTGCTATATGTTTTTTGCTATTTTCATTTTAAAGCCAGATAAAACAGGTGCCTCCATCTGTGTCTTCTGCATTCCCCCCACCCAGACATTTATTTTTGCACATGTTCTTTTGCCTTTATTGAGCCTCTGTCTGCAAGAATCAATATGATGTAACTTATGCAAATATTACTCCTAACCACTTAAGCAAAAGACTGGACAGGATCATTTCATTGCTTTGTAACTTCCATAATATAATTGCCTCTATATCCTGCTTGATTTCTAGTGTTTGAAAGGGCTACTTTAAAAAAATAATCATTCTCTGTATGTATAGGATAAACCACAACATCTGATTCACTACTGTTTCTTATTCAAAGAAAGGGTGATTTCTGGCTCTGTCATTTAGGAGGACTACACAACAGTGGTGCTTGTAGAAAGATGGGACCATAATAAAAACACTATTGCAACACATTTGTCTACTGATAAAATGACAATTTCATTAACCTAGATAGAGTGTACTCTAATCTAATTTAGAAAATGCTGTATTTTCCAAGTTGAGTTTACAAGGATATCGCATTATAGCTATGGTGACCGCATGTAACTTCAATTTTAGTTGGGTTATATATTCAATTAAAAAAATGATGGTGTAAATTGATTACTTAGTTTTGCCCAGGTACTGTTCTAGGCACTTAGGCTACAGAATATATAACACAGACCAAAAAAATATTTTTCTTCATAAGGCATATAATCTATACACAAACATTGGGCGTCTCATGAGTGCCAGGCTTTGGAAAAACAAAAAATGAAATAAATACAGTTCTACCGTAAAGGAACACACATTCTAGTAGAGCTCTTAATTATTTCCTAAATTTGAGCAGACTCAGTTTTAGGTCAGTTTTCTACAGAAACTTGAGCACACGGATCTGCTATCACAGTTGCAGACACAGCAACTCTCTATTTCTGCAGGTCATTTTGGAAAAAAGATCTTCAATTTCTACTCCAAAAAGACAACTTTCAGATGTAAACAATGTCTCTTTTTATACTAACAAAGATGGCTATAGTAAACCACATTACAATAAAGTGATTGCATTTGAAACCTATTTTGGTCTCGAGGACTAAGTTTACAATATTGACTGCAAATATTTTGTTTATTGGCTTGAGATTATAGTCTCACAGAATTGTTATGTTGGCAGAATCCCAGAGATTTTCCAATTATTGAGCCCCACACAGCTAGCTGAGTTTCAGAGATGGGCCAACCTGGTTTCAAGTGCCAGACTCATCTTTCAAAACTGTATATTGGGGGGCAAATTGCTTGCCCACCTTTTAAAATTTAAACAGTAAGCATGTGTTAATTTGATGTTTTGATTTAATTTTTATCTGAATAATGCATTTGCATAGCTTAAAACCTCACATATCACCCAAATCCCCATTACATTAGGGCAGAGGCATCATTACTTCAGCTGCGAGGAGTGTTAGATGATGACTATTGGCTGAGTCCTTTGCCAGGAGCTGTCCTACCACCTTGCCCAAGTCAAGCCCCTGTCTGTGGGCAGCCCATATCCAGTGAGTAGTGGGTGGGTCTGAGGGAAACATATAAAGACCCAGCCCTGCGTCTCAAGTCTGAACAACTGGGCAGTGCCTCCAAGCTAGCTTATTCCCTATGTATGCTAGAATCAGCTGAGCTGATTGCTGCAACTGCATGGAAATTCACCTCCTCTCCTTCCCAAACCCTGACGACACTCCTCCCAAAGCTTCCTGCACACAAAACTAGGTTTCAGAGTTTGTTTTCTGAGAAACCCAACTTAAGACAGTATCTAGACAGATGGTAGCTAGATTTATAGTGGTGATCACTTCATAATATCCATAATGTTGAATCACTGTGTTCTACACTTGAAACTACTGTAATAGTGTATGCCAACTACACTGCAATTAAAAAATAAACGGAGTATCTACAGGTCTAAAGGAAAGCAAGCAAGCAACAGCAGTCTCTTTCCCCTCCTTGCCATGCCATGTAGTCCTGCTCCGTGCTTGCAATGCTTTTAGATGCTTTTTCAGATATGTCCCTGCCCATTTGTAATAATATGGTTATATTTTTTCAGTTTTATATTTAACAAATGTTTTCTGACTCTGGAGGAAAATGATCAAGTTTTCTCCCCCATCCATCCCCCAATACACACACACTTCCTCACCTCCAGTTTCCAAATAAAATTCTGGCACATTTTGATTAAATCAGCATTTTGAGTTTACATTGTTATGACATTCATTTATTGAGAAAAATGTAATATCATATGTGCGCTCATTTATTCCACAAATATTCACCAGGTACTCAGAATGCATCAGGCACTTTTCTAGAGACTGAGGGTGCAGCAATGAAAAGAATGGAATACATGCTCCCCCCAATGTAACAGTCTACTGTTATAATTATGTTTCTTTACCCCTGCAACTCTTTGTTAGAAAATGCCCTCATTGTCTCACTAGCTTATTTTTCTAATCACCTATCGGTGTTAGAGCTCACGCAGTGATAAAACTACATTCAGATAAACACATGAGTAATCTAGCACTTCCATTTTTTTCTTGGAGGTCTCCCCCCAGTCCTGCACTGGTCTGATCTGGGTACCTCACAGCTCTCAACCTGGATCTTTCCTTCTTTTCAGTTCGGCAAGTCCATGGGCTTCCCTTTGATGTTAAATCCCGAGTTTTGTCTTGCTTAGCTGACCATTCATTCTGGAGGTGTGCGTCTTCCTGCAGCCTCCTGAGGAAGAGTGGGTGGAAAATACAACTGCTGAGACTTTCCATGTCTGAAGAATGTCCTATCTACCTTCACCCTTGATTAATGGTCTGCCTGTTGGTTGGAAATTATCTTCATTAATAAATTTGACAGCATTTATCCAGTGTCGTCAGGCATCCAATGTTGCTCTTGCTGAGGTAAGGGTTGATGTCTGATTCTTAGAATGCACCTGTTCTTTTCTCTCTGAAATCCCAGCTCGTTGTCAGTAGATCTTAAACAAGCACTTACAAGTCAGGTGTCCAGAACTGCATGTGCTGCCCTGTAAGCCTCACACTTGTTCTATAGTTACTCATCCATTAGCTGTCCTATGGTGGCATCCTAGTTTTGATATAATTTGTTCAGTTAATCTATTACTAAACATACAACACACATGCAAACACAATGGAAAAGTATAATTTCAGAAAAGCATGGAGTTTTGAGGGTAGCAACACGGTATAGTGGAGTCTTGAGTATTTTACATGTATTAAACCTTACCATTGATGCAAAATTCCAGTACGAATTATTGTTACCAACTCCTTCCATTTACTGAGGCAAAAATTTTACCTTTTTTCCCTTAGGGGCCTTTGTTGTGTGTGTGTGTGTGTGTGTGTGTGTGTGTGTGTGTGTGTGTGTGTGTGTGTGTGTGTGTGTGTTTCTTTCATGCTAATACTCATTCCCCAGCCATCTCAGAGAGAGTATGAATTAAATGATACATATAAGTACTTTGAATATTTAGCATCCAGAAATGAGCATAGCTCAGTATTTCTGCCCCCCACCAGCTGTTTGTTTGTGTTTTTGAGAGGGGCAAGGGTTGGAATTGCCATTTGGAGTTTATATGCTATGGAACATCAGTCAGTGTGTTTGCATGCTATTGAGTTCTATCATACAGCGTTTGGTGGTAAAGTCTGTTCACTTGGCTCTCAGCTTCCTTCAGCTTTATCTCTTTATCACGCATATTTATTAGGTTTACTTTACATGTGCTTGTTAATAGGTGCCATAGAAGAATTGCCCTCATGTATTTTCTGTCCCTCAAGAGGAATAATACAATCTAAAAACACAGATGGGGCTACACGTGGGCGCATGCACACACGCATGAATGAATTAATATTGGACATGTATGGATATATATATATATACTAGAAAGATGATTTAAGTAATTATACTAAGGATGTGTCAAATGTTACATGACTGGTGTCCAGTGTAAGAAAAATCACAAATAGGTTTCTGGGGAAATTTGAGTGGAGATGGCAAGGATGTTCCCAAGGCTATTTCTTTAGGGAATTGTTTCTATCAACATTCCTAACCAGAAAACAAAGATTGCTGGAGGTTCTGAAATAGATAGAAATATTTGAAGAAAGGAGGGCAAATATCAGGATTTGCTTCTGAAACCATATAGAAAACACCACATACTGTTCTTTTGACTCCTAAAGGAAGTGGCTACAGAGAAATTCATGATTTTTAATATGAGGGATTTGGGGTTAATGTCTAAACAACTTTTTTTTGTTATGTTATAATCAGCTATATACCTAATAATAATAGAGGGAAATATGAATTACATAAAACAATGCCATTTCTGTCATTGATGAGAGGGAAATCAAGGTACGGAAGTGCTTTTCTCTCCCTCCCTCCCTCCCTTCCTCATTTTCAGGGAGCTATGGTCTTCTGTTTTCTTCTCACTCTATTAGGTATTTTTTGAGAGCTTTCCTCTTTCTTTTGTTGTAAACATTTTTTCCCATCTCAGCATCCTTTTTAAATTCAAGAGTCATTTTCCTTTGCAACATACAATGAAAGGCGATTATGTTAGAAAATATCAGAGATGGCATTGTCATGTCTGGCTCTGCTAAATCATCCTGTGTCCTAAAGAGCTCAGTAAACGAGGCCAAGGGAGTGATTTGACAATTGAACAAGGCCTCCTAGCTAGATCTCCTAGCCTTCCCCAAAACTCCCTGAGGACAGAGAGACACAGGTGGTGGGTGGAAGGTTTTTTTTTTTTTAAAGACTGGAGAGTCTGGCAAATCTGTATTTGGGGTTTTGCTTGTGAGACTGAGACAGCATTTGCAAAGGGGGCTTTGTGACCTTGTTTTCTAGTACTTAATTTGAATTCAAGATGATGGTAGGGAATGGCAAGCAGAAGATTAATTACTCAATAAATATTTAGTAGTTGCTACCTACTATGTAGAAAGATTTGGATGGAGATGGAGGGATGAATAAGACATACGTGTGCTGCCTGTCATCATAGAGCTTACATCATCGGGGGAAGGTACAAAACAAGCCAATTTCACAAATAATTATTTAATCACAATCAAAGAGGGTGTGATGAAAGAGGACAGGCTGCCAAGAAAGCAGAAAGGGACTTGAGCTAATAGTCTGATCTGGGGAGATTTTCTTGGAGATATAGTTTAAGAACTGTGCTGTTTAGGATAAGAAGTTGCGTAGACAAAAGAGAAGGACAAGGAAAAGTGTTCAAAGCAAAAGGAACAGCCTTTGCTAACTCCCTGCTGTAGGGATCATACTGTATCCTTTTCTTCAGTCTTTGGTCTATAGTTGGTCTCTAAAACCTGGAAACATACCACATCTGATCAGGTTGATGCCCTGTGACCAGGCTAATACCCACATTTGAAGGGCTATCAGACCACTCAAAGGTTTTTCAACAGGCTGAAGCACCATCCCGTGGTTATGACAGAGTCATATAATTTTTATGGGGGACTGGTTGAACGGACTTCTGAAGCTGGATTGAGTGACCTGGCCATGTTGAATGGGCTTCATGTTCCCCCATTCTGAACCTTTTTTGATTACTGCCCCTGTGGTATGCCAAAGGCACAGATTTCCTCAGTGAAAATCAAGACAAAAATAATTTAAGGCAAAGCCTCATAGACGTATGTGTAAGATTGATGGAAATACATTAACACACTGCATTTACACAGTTTTGCACAGTACATTGAACAATGTTTATTAATGACTGACCATACACATCAAATAGCTCGTATAATTGCCATGGATGTCATGTCACTAATGTCATGGAAACTTTCCTGTGTTATATCAAGAAACCATTTCATATATACATGTGTCTAGGTCTCCAGACTTCACAGCCATCCCATTTTTCACTCATTCCTTTCAATAGAATGCTAGTAACCAGAAATGAGTAATTTGAAAACTTCTGATTCTTCTTCCTATTTTCTCATACTTTGCTTTTTTCTTCCGGCCTGGTACAAACTGTGGAGTTCAGTGGAAGTTTTCCTACAGTCTAATTAGCCTCTCTATTTAATTTTGTAGTAAAAACTGGACCAGAAGCTGGAGATAATGTGCTGGATTCAATTCACATATGTCAATTTCTTTTTAATTGTTATTCTTTGCTGTAGCTCTTCCCACTCTCACTGCCAGGCACAGCCAACCCTTGGGTGATCATAGGACTTTCATACCTATGCTGTCAATTGTGCCTCCTGCTTTAGGATTAAATGCATTTATTATCATTGTTCTGATTATTAGTAGTCATAATGAGCATCTCTACCCAAACTTAAATGGATAGTAGTTTTCACAGTCTTTGACTCCAAACTTAGCTTGTTTTAGTTTGATACTCAGATAATTCCATCCTTCTTTCATGGCTTGGAGCACTCAGTTCCCTGTGTTGCACTGAAGGGCCATTTTAGATCATTTAGAAAATAAGGATTTCTTAGAAGATTCTCCTTGGTGTGTGGAGATGGGGTCTTTGCCTTGGGAAGGATTCACCAAATAATGGAGTTTTCTCTTGATAACAGCACTACTACTTTGAAGAATTATTTGAATCAGCAAGGTCATATAATAGTTATCCAGTATCATCCTTAGAAATGCCCCAGGTCCTAGTCCTCAAAGCACACATGACTTTGACTCCCATGTAACTCCAAAGGAACACTTCGTTTTCTACCTTTTTGATAGCAGTGTCCCCACTGCCATCACCAACAGAACAGCAGTACGCTCCAGCCAACTTAAAAATAGTATTGGCCCCTCAACAACGTGTTAATTCTTTTAAACTTCCTCCCCAGTCTCAACTCTCAATACATCTTCTGTGCTTAAAACCACATTTGTAGTAAGATTACCCAGAGAGCTTCAGGAAAAGTGGTCAGAGAGAGCCTTGGTGGAAAGTCATTTTATTACGTTGCACTTAATTTTTTTAGCAAACCAGAAGAAAGCAGTGCAGGTTAATTCTGAGGGTGTAAAATATTTGCACTTTAAATTATAAATGCCTCTCAATGATAAAGCTTCTGCAAATAATGCTCCATGCACTTCCTACTATGAGCCTACCTATAGTAGGTGCCCAGGCTACTACAGAGCCCTTTCTGATCTTGATCTTGTTTTCTTACTGTTGCTCACTGATACAATTTCTTAATCCTCCTGTTTTATAGCTTCTTAGACCATTAAATCTCTGCCTATAAAATGAAGGGTTTGGCTTAGAGTCCCAAATTGTAGGCCATCCTTCAAAGGCCGCAGCCTCTCTCCTCATTCATTCAACAAACATGGGTGGGGAGGGTGGAATGACTCCTGCTGTGGACCAACCACTCTTCTAGACTCTGTAGTTGCAACAGAAATAAAAGACCATCAAATTATGGTTCCAGTTCCTGTGAATCATACATTCTGGGGGCAGGGGTGCAGAATGCCAATAAATAAATTAGCAAAAGAATCTAGTATGGGCTGACAAATGCTTTTCAGAAGATAAAGCAGGGACAGGTCACACAGGTTTAGTGGTGGGTGGGTAACTACTTCAGGGACAATGTCTATAAGGAGGAAACATTTCAACTGAAAGCTGAATGACAAGAAAGCTCAGTCATGCAAAGCCTGGGGGAAGGACTTTTATGAGAGAGGGAATAGTTAGTGTGAAGGCTCTAGGTTGAAATATGTGGGGAGAGTTTGAAAAAAAGATGAATATAGCTGGAGCAAGAGGATGTCTGGTATGATGGAAGGTCTGCGGTGTAGACAGTGGCTTGATGATAAGGGGCCTGTTAGGCCATGGAATGGGCTTGGGATTGTATTCAAGGTCAATGGCAAACTATGGAATGTCCGAAGACATGGCGTGATGTGCCTCATGATCACTCTGGCTGCCGTGTTAGAAAAGATTGTAATGGAACTAGACACAAGGCATAGATGCCTATTATGTGACTATTTCAGCAGTTCAGCTAAGAAATGATAGTGGTTTGAACTAGGATAGCAACCAGACCCCCTCTATACAGCAGCTCAGCTTGATGGCTTCTCTCCGTATCTCTGCATTGCCCTGAACTGCTAAATCTCTTAAACCTTGAACCCTAATACTTCAATTCTCACACTTAAATCTAGTTGCTTTCCTTTTCCAGCAAGTTTCCATTAGTCTATAAATTGCCTGTTGTTATTGCTCTCAATTCTCTTCTCCCTTTGTTGTATTCATTCTAGGTCATTTCAAATGGTTTCTAACTTTTACCCCAAAGGAACCTTCAACCTGATCTCAGAAGCCTTTCTTTTTCTTCATCAGCAACTCTCTCATCTCCAACTTTTGGTCAATACACTTTCAACTTCCCAGTTCAGTCCCCTTTTTTACCTCTGCACCATTGGGTTTCAAATGCTACTTTCTTTCAGAAGAAAATATTCATCAGCCACTTGTTTCTTCAAATTGCCTCTAAATTCATTCATATTAGTGCTCATATTATGACCACTGTCTTCAGAATCTTATGCTCATCATCTCTCTACCCTGGCCTCCTCCCAAACTTTTTGACATCATTCATTGCCTGCATTTTCCACTGGTGCCATTAATATTATCCTTTAATTCCCATAAATATGTCCAGGGTTTTTCCACCTTAAAAGCACAATCAAAACAATGAAAAGCAAATTTCTGTGACCCTGCTTCCTACCCTTTCCATCATCAGTTACCTACTGTTCTCAGATAAAGACACTCTTTTCCTTTCTTCATACTCAAATTACCTAGGTTTTATACTCTCGCCAACACCCTTTTCTAAACAAGTAACACATA
The DNA here is from genome assembly GCF_040802235.1 of Manis javanica. NCBI lineage: Eukaryota > Metazoa > Chordata > Mammalia > Pholidota > Manidae > Manis > Manis javanica. The sequence goes on along the minus strand of NC_133163.1, from coordinate 22,576,169 downwards.
TCTTTTGCAGAGAAAAATCATTGTTAAATAAATTCCTGCCATGATCTTTCCCTCCAAGTAGAATCATACTTTGCAGACCTACCTACAGGTCACCACCCCCACCTCCTTTTCCTTCCTCACCTAGCAGTATTGCTCATATGCACCCAACATTCTAGTCATACTCTGCTATAATCTTAGAAATGTTCTTCCTATTTGGGAATTAAGAACATACACAAGAGCATGCTTCTTTAGCTATAAAGTGAAGATACTAAAAATACCAACATTTCTGTAGAGTTACTGAGGAGAAAATGGGTTCATCTATTTCATATGTTTAGACTAGTGCCTGGTACCTGGTAAGCACTCAGTAAATGTTAGCTATTATTACCCTTATTGTTTTTGTTCTTTTATTTACTCTCTGTGCCTAGAAAAGTAATTATTCCTCAAAGGTCAGTTCAAATCCTACCCTGCTGGTAAGTGACCCACCTTCTCTGTCAGCCTGTCTCACTCTGCCAGGCTCAGCTTGGTGTCCTCTTCTCATTGCCTCCAGAAGTGGTTTACTCGTGACCCTCTAGGCATACTTCCATTGGCATCCCTTCCCATTTCTCAGATAGGGAGATTGAGAGTTTGGGTGTCTTGGCCATGTTGCCAGCCAAACAGTGGCTGGACTTGCTGTTTAACACCAGCATCCTAGAGAACCCATCTGTGCTGCTGTGTGAGCCCCTGAGGACTTCTCCATCAGGTTCCTCATCCATTTCCAAGTTTCTCTCCCCTTTGAGATACTTCAAGCAGAGATCAATGAGCCACAGATAAATTGCATAAAGTTAAAGATAAGGAAGATTAAACCCATTATAGTCTTCTCAGTATTATCAGAGTATTTCAATCATGTACAGAGAAAGAATTCTTCAGAATTGTGTTCACTCTGTGTGTGTGTGTGTGTGTACCATGGAAAATTTTTGTCTTAGAGAATCAGAGAATTATATTAAAATAAATAATTACTTAAAGTACAGAGTTTTCAGACATGTTTGATACCTCATTTTGGAAAATATGTGCAGACAGAGAAAACTTAAGAGTTAAAATATTGAGTGAGTTTCACTTGGTATGTTTCTATATCTGTAATAGTGGAGGCTATAAAAAGCAGTATTTATCTGTATATATGTTCTATATCGATGTGATCTATCTCTCTAATTAGATAGTCAATTATTTTTAAAGAGCTACAAATAAGCCCTATAAGAATATCATAAATGCATTCCATTTAGAAACATCTTGCAGATAAATTTTATTTTTATTCTTTCTACATCCTCCAGCAGCCTTAAAAGAACAACAACAAAAAATCTTACTACCCAACTAATCCCAGATACAGATCATTACTGCCTAGCAGTATGTTGATCGTGCTTACCATTCCTTCCCCTTTCACATCATTATGCTTTGGGATAAAAAAGGTGGGTGGTATGTGAGTCTACTTGGAGAAATGAATAGTTGGAGTAGACAGACTTCTCAAGAGATACAGTGTTATTTTTCATGCAGAAATCTCCAAGTGCTAAAAAGGGGCTTGAAAATGGTGACAATACATGATATGTAAGCCAAATTATTAATAAGAACACTGTATCTTTTGATTACATGGGACCTTCTGAGATCAAATTGAAGGTAGACAAATTGAAGGTAGGCCAGGGAGAAGTAACAAAATTGGTTAGGGGAACTGAAGGAATGACTTATGAAGAAAGATTATAGGAGCTAAATAAGTATAGTTTAGTGACAACCCAAAGGAAATAACATTACAATCTACAGATATTTGAAAGTGGCCAGCCACAAACAGTGCAAGGGATTAGTTAGGTAATGGAATGAAATCAAGGGAGGGAAAATTGTAAACTCATTATCTGGATTCTTTTCTTGACTGTGAGAATTATTAGATTATAAAAGAGCTAACCCATAATGTACTGCTTAGATTAAAGCAAAAGAGAGGGTATAGTAGTGTGAAGTCTCTAATAGTTTACCCAGTTCTGAGCATCTCATTCCCAGGAAGCATTTCTTACTCATTTTTAATCCCTAAGTTTTAACACATTGTAAGAACTCCATAGAGAGATAAATCATGCTCAGTTCAGTGAAAAGAAAATGGTCTTCAGAGTTAGGCATTGAAGATTTGATGACATCTTTCCTGCCTTATTATTGTATGACCCTGAGCAAGTTACTTAACCCTTTCGTAAAATCCATCTGTAAAGTGGGTATTAATATCTACATTCTATGACTGATGGGAGGTTTATGGGAGTCATCCTAGCATCTCCTTGTACCTATTTAATAGCTACTAAATCCACCCTCCTCTCCATCATCACTGCTGTTGTCTTACTTGTGTACTTCAATAGTTTATTAATGCTCTCTTGGACTGCAGTCTTGCCTCTCTTCAGTAGTTTCTACAAGGCAGTCAGGATAACTTTGTGCAGTGCATACTGATTAAGCCATCTCCTAGTTTAAAATTTCCAAAAAGTACCATTGCCTTCAGGATAAAATATGATCTCCTTAGGCTGGCATGCATCATGCTATCATCACCCTTCTGGTACCATCTCATCTTACCCCACCTCTCCCACATAGGCTGTAGCTGTGCTGACTTGCTTGTTATGAATTCCCAAATGAACTTTCCTCTTTTATGCCATCAACCTGCTGTTCTCTTTGCTGAGTACCCAATCTCTCACTCTTTTCCTCTTCAAAAACTCCAGCTCAGATTTTACCTCTTTTGGGATATCTCCTCTGAGATGTAGGTACCTCTCCATGTTTTTCCATAGTAATGGATCTTATAACTACCCTACTATTAAGTTTATATGATAATTGATTCTTTTTACATCTGCCTCTCCAAATAAACTTTAGGTTTCATTTGGGAAGATACTTAAATTAGTGCCTGTCACTTGTTTTAGTTTTAAAAGAAAAACATATATATTTTTAAAAAGAACAATGGGTGGATGGAAGGATGGATGGATAGAAGGATGGGTGAAGTATAACAAAATACCTGGGATATAAGAAATTATCTGTTAATGTCAGTTCTCTTCTCTTGAAGTGTTGAAATTAAGGAATACATTCAGTGGTGTCGTTGAAAAAACATTTTCCTGTACCCTTCAGGGTTCTTCCAGCTGGTCTAAGAATTAAACTGACATAAGGCAGATTAACAGGAGAATAAAAAAAAACAAAGTTTAATTACAAAGTTTATTTAGGTCCAATAATTGAGACCTAAAGAAATGACCAAGGCAGGCAGCTTTTATACTGCTTAGACAAAGAGACAATGAATCTGTGAGGAACTGACAGGACACAGAAAACTTATGTTCAAGGGCTTCAATAAGTAAGGAATTCTAAGCAGAATTTGGACGAGGGTAGTAAATTAGTAAAAGTTCAAGGTTTGTTTATATAACTTCTTAGCTCTGAATGCTGACTCCAATGAGAGTGATTTGTCCCGGAGAGGCAAATAAGGATGTGTCCTCACCTCCTGGTGCAGAGAGGGGACCTTTCACTGGGAGATTATTTTATGCTTTCGTGGGGACAGAAGAAGGTCAGAGTGTTCTTGCACTGGCTCTTTCTTAAGTAACTTTTAATTTAAAATAATCAATATGCCAAAGTGTCACATTTTAGGGGCAGCCTGGCCTTGGCCCCTTCTGTTGTGTCTAGTAACCATGCTTTTGAATGAGTTTCATTAGTTATTTATGTGTCTTTATATCTGTACCATCCACCCCTGTCTGCCACACTGGGAAGATATTGCCATCTAGGAAGAACAGCAGACGTGTAGGAGACCTGGGATGTATAAAAGCACGTGTCAGAGAGGCATTCAGCAATATAGTAGCCTTGAGGTGAACCTGGAAAATCTCCCACCTTTATAGGTAAAAACAGATCTTCATTTCTACAACTAGAGACGCTTTGCAAATTCTGGGAGCCCAATGGAAGAGAGTTGGAAAGGAGGACAAGGGGGACTGACTTGGAGGACGAGGAGGAAGCGGGGAGGAGAAACAAGAAACAAACGTCTTTTCACACATTGCTTGTCCCTCTCTGGTGCTTGCCCACAGCCCAGTAGCTTGGCCGTAAGACACACGGCCAGCCCCCACTTGTCTCCAGTTTGCCCTAATTGTTGGGTGCATTGTAGCATCTCAGATGATGGATTGTTAACGCCAAGAGCAGAATGTTAAGATTCATGAAATTCAAGTCCACTCCATTAATAACCTGAGCAGCATTTCTCATTCCACCTTCCACATTCTCATTGCCAAGTTTCTATTCTCACTCTTTAGTGTATGTGCATGGGGGGTGGGGGGGCGGGGAGACAAATGAAACTTCAGACACAGCAATGAACCGCCACCTAAAAGCACACTCTAGGCTCTTCCCGTGTCCCCTTGCAGCTGTGTGATAGATTGTCATCTTTAGAATTAATTGTTACCTTTTCAGGAAGTGTTTACTCATTTTTGCCTCTTCATTGGTTCTCTAGTGAACCTCTAAGACAGAGCCAAGCTTTCCTTTCCTCTGCCCGGAGCTGGTCATGAGGCAAAAACACAATCAGTGGAGCCGGCAGGGAGGGCTGGTGCCTCCACCGTGGTTTCCTGCACACGAGTCCACTGTAGGCTGGGGCTAGGCCATCTGGGTTGCCTTTTAATGGACTAACTTGTTTCTCTTTTCTTTTGGCTTTGAGTTCAAATTTCTATGAAATTTTACTCCCAGCTGGGTCTCCCAGGCTCAGGAAAGGAGGCACCTTCCTCTTCTTTCTGAGATTGCTGGTGTGTTCAAGAGCTGAAAGAAAGTCAGCTATTTTTCATGCACCTCTTTATGAACAGTACTAAGTCTGCTCAGGTTTGCACTGGGAGCTCTGACACACAAAGGTGACCAGTCCTTACCCTGTCCTCAGAGATAAGTTTCCTAAAACAGTCTGTTTAAAAGGGAGCCTGCAGGCCCACCAGTGAGAGTAAGCTCGGGCCCCTTTGTGCTACACTTTTGTCAGTATCCTATCTCCCTAAGCCACAGGGATCCAGAGAGGTTATGACATACTCTGCATAACTAGTACCTCTAGTAGGTCTGTAAAGGTAATGTATTCAGTGGTTCTCAATCAGGGATGATTTTCACTTCCCTTTTTCCCAAGGGGACATCTCTGAAACATCTGGAAACATTTCTGGTTGCCAATTGTTGTGGTGAAACACATAGAGATGCTACTGGTGTCTAGTGACTCAAGACCACACAGATACTGTTACGTATTCCTAGAATGTACATTAACTTTGGAATATGTAAATCGAGTAAGTCTCAATATCTTTCCTAGTGTACTGTGAAAGTATAAGCTATGACTTCTGTTCATTCTCAAAGCATTAAGGAGAAAAACAGTCAATGCATGAAATACAAAGCTGGGTAGGAAATGCAAATGCAAAGCGGGTGGCATGGCTGAGCCCTTGAGGGACTTACACTCCACTGGAGAAACGCAAAATCTAGTGAGAAACTATCACAGATGAGCCAACACCGGGTGACATTCAGTGTTGAATTTGATGATATGGTGAAGGCCAGAAAGGTCTAAGAAGATTTCATGGAGAAAGGGATGTGCCCAGTCTTGAGAGGACTAAGTGAGGGAGCGGAGAGGATCAGTGGTGATGTGTGCGTGGAAGGGCCACAAGGGCGGAGCACCTGGGATGTGGAGGTGAAGCCAGTAGCTGCCTGAACTCATTGCCGAACCTTCCAGCATCGCCCGGCAGGTGCCAGGAGCAGAAGTTGCAGAATTGTCTGGGAGATCAAAGAAGAAATGTCTGTCTGGTTTTCAAGGTTTTCAGGACTGCTTCTTAGAATAACTATTTTTGGTCTTGAAAAATGGGTAAACATCAGATGTGGGCTGAGAAATTTGGAATTCCTGAGGGACTTTTAGATTGATGCATGTCTGAGAATTTTCCTTTTGTAAAACAAGACAAGACAAAAACGATAAGTGGGCTTGGAAGACAGTGTTTGGTGCTCCCTTTGTTTCTGATCAGCAGAAGTGAGATTTTAGACACTCAGACCATTGCACGGGTTTCTGAAGGCAACCAGTGTGTGATTTCTTTCTCTTAGGCAAGCACATCCCTGACTTTTCTTTAGCCCCACCTCCCTTCGGCCATCAGATAAGAATGTGTCTTTACAGCCCTATAGGATTGGAAGTGGAGACTTGAATGCCATTTCTTATGCTATGCTAACTGGCAGAGTGATATAGATCAAACCTGCCGATGTAGAGGTTGGGCCGGACGACGTCATGTTTGACTCTACCTTATATTTGATTCCCCCACTGACTTCCCTTTTTCCATTGAAAGAGGTTAAAGAAAATGTGGCATATCCTAGGCATGTTTTGTGGTCTTCCAGTGAAATGTGACACGAGCAATGTCAGCAGCCTTATGTTCTCATAAATGGTCTGGTGTAACTTATGAATAAGCAGCACTAGTTTTTGTTACTGAATCTCATTCACAGCATATTTATAAAGTCATAACTCTATAGTTTTTCTTGACAGAGATTCTGGAAGGGGAAAAATGACAGTGCAACTATTTGCTGACATCTGGGTGTACTTTTTGCACATGCTTGTGGCCCTGAGGAGAATTGTTCCAAGTTAGAAAACTACTCTGATTCACACTTCTACCTAAGGCCCTTAAAGAAACAGCCGATGGTTCCCACCCTGATGATTCTGAGCCTCAAGAGCTTATGAAAGTGCAGTTCAGACACATTTGAGGGAAAATCCCCAATATCTTGTCAAGGGAAAGACTCCTGCAATATTTTGTCATATTTTTTTGTCAGCAGTACAGAACCCAGAGACAGAGGCTTAGAGTTTTTCCTTTCTCTTGTTGTCTAATTTGTAAATTTAAAAAAGCAAATTTTAATGAAAAGCAGTCAGGTGACTTATAGACTTAGATAAACGATTGGCTTTGAAATGTCCCTCTCTGACTCATTTCTGCACCTCAGTGATTGCTCTCTTGGAAGTACTGGTGTTGTGTTTTCTCTCATACAATTCACATGCTCTGTCTGGATAAGATTTGATTATAGAGCTAACTGCCTCCATATAACTTCATTCTATTAATAATTCAACTAGCAGAAAATTTTTTAAAAAATGCTCCACTTCCAACTGTTTGTATGCTGACCATGACATATTTCTTCAACAAAGAGACTAATATGTTGAGTCTGAAGGGTACAGAATTTTGTTTTTCAATTGACTTGTACAAGTTAGTTACTCGGTGCTAGTGAAGAGTTTTGTAATTCATGTCAATTATCTACTGAGGGTAAGGATCATGTCCCTGAACAGACTGCTTACCAAGTGGAGTAAGTGCATCCATGACACTGAGAGCTTCGTGTGCTGGTACTATTATGTCCTCAGTGCATAGATGAGGAAAGCAAAGAGCAGGGCAGTGATATGTTGCAACTCCAGGGGGGTACATGCCTTTTGTTTAATCTCTTGTTGAAAAATTCCTTATGCTTTGAAATACAAAAAAAAAAAAATTGCATACAGATACTGTTCTCTGCAGATTCAGGGTCATGCAGTGTAGCCACTTTATTATTGTGGTTCAGAATAATTATGCATGAGGTATATGAAAAAGTAAAAGAGGCTGCCTTGAGGTCAAGCAGACCTGTGTCCACTTCTAACATAAGGAGGTGCCATGTGACTTTGGCAGAATTACCTTGTTCTCCACTTGCAGTGTAGGAAAAATTAAAAATAATTTACATTAAAGTCCCTAGGATGGTGTCTGACAAATTGTCGGTGGTCAGTCAATGCTGCTGATACCGCTTTTGCTACTGATATGAGTCAGCCATGTAAACACAGAGCACTGAAGATTAAGCAAAATCTGCATTGATATAACAGCATTCCTACCTATGCGCTGCCAAAAATATATCTCAGATTAACTTTTCTTGGAATTCGCTAGTTTCTACTTTCAGTATAATAAAATAAATAAATATTTGGTCTTTGTCCCTGGTTCCTGGCACAGAACTCCTAAATCCCTTGGAACTTCCTGAGTGATGGGAGTGCCTTTGTTATTCACAATGAGCCCCTTTCTGTCAAACCTGGCTCTGTGCTAATTAGTGACTTTGAATGGACCCCCTAGAAAGCCTCTGTATGGAACTAGTTACCAGAAAGACCAAGGGATTAGAAGGTGGCAATTTTCAGCTGTATCAACGAACTCCAGGGAGAGGAAGGGAACTGGATTTTTAGCTCCGTAAAAACTGTTAAACAAGAAGATGCAGAGATCTTCAAACTGATGAACGTACTCATGTACCGGGAAGGCGACGCATCCCACCCTCCCCAAGGCAGAAGCTCCTGCACTCAGGACACTTGTGGACCCTGCCCCAGGTGCCTCTTCATCCAGCGGTTCATCTGTATCCTTTATAATAAACTGGTAAACATAAGTAAAGTGTCTGAGTTCTTTGAGCCACTGGAGAAAATTATCAAACCATAATTTGGAGGAGTGTGAGAACTTGGCAGCCACGTGGGATGGAAGTGTGGGCAGCCTGGGCACTCAGTCCTTGCAGCTGGCACCTGAAGGGAGGGCAGTCTTGGGGGACCAAGCTCTGAAACGTGTGAAATCTAATGCTAATTCCAGGCACTGATCGACAGAATTGAATTGTAGGACGGATGCCTGGTGGGTGTCCGAGGAATTGGAGAATTAGTTGCACCCCCAAGGCTGCTAAAATCTGAGTGAGACCACAACAGCTATAAAGTGTATTTATTAAGACCTTCAGTTTGTCGGCTTCTGGCTAACTGAAATTTTACTCAGACCAACAGAGTATCAGCAGTTAGCTTCAGAGGGACTATGAGCATTGGATATGCAGAAAAATCCTTGCTGACTAATCAAAAAGGATACAGGAGATCTTATTTTCTGAAATAAATCCACGACCCTCTCTGGAAACCTCTCTGGTGGTGTGTTCCCTCCTGGGTCACTTCAGCTTTTCCGCAAAGATCAAGGGACAGTGACTGCAGCCACAAGGCAGCAGGGGAGCCTACATGTCAGGCCCAGAATGACATAAATGTGGAGGATCACGGCTCAAATGACTTACTTGTTTCAGGTCGCAGCCCTATGTACGCCCGCTGGTGATTAAATGTAAGAAAAACGCTGGCTGGCCTAACCTTCGCAGCTAAGAAATTGCATTGGCCAATGTCTCATTTCTCTTTCCTTTTGCTTTACCTCATCTGTGTGAATGACCCCTATTTTCTCATTGCTGTTTTATAGCAATAGAAAAAAAAAAAAAGAACTCCCACTGTGCAAATATTATCCTCTTCTCTTTGGCCTGGAGGGAAGCTGCTACAAGAGAAATTCTGATTTTTTTTTTCAACCAGCTCTTAAAGGAAATGCCAGGTTATGAGCAACCCTAAAACAGCCCCTGATTTCAGGCTAGGATCCTTCTGTTACCTCCCCAGAGCCCTGAGTTGGGGAGGCATGGCATTCCACATGTGTGCCAATCAGCTGCTAAAATTCTACAAGGCTCCCCTTGCAGGTAAAGTGATCATTGCCTCTCAGATCTCTGGCCTCAGTGGAGAGACACCTGCTCCCTGAAGCAAAGAGGGAACGTTCCTTTGAAGCTTTATACAGCTCAGCCTCTGCAAAAGGGGTGGAACATTGTAGAGCTGAAAGAGTCTCGGAGTATGCTGAGTAAGTGTTTCAACTACACCTTTAATTTAGTAGAAAATTAAAGGCAAAAAATGACTGCATGGACTAACAGGGTCTTTGTATGTTTGAAATTTAGACCAGTTAGTTGAAGGACCTGTAGAACCAACCCATGGTTCCCTTTTCCAGCCTGGGGAGAACCTGCCGTGAGCACGGTGGTCAGCAGGGAGCCAGGCTGGAACTAATAATCAACAGGGCCAGTCTGCTCAGATCTGCCCAAATCTCTCCCCTGTCAGGAAACAGCTCCCTCTCCTCTCCAATTGCTTTCCCTGATGAGGAGAAGGTCGTTGGTGCCCACTGCTTCTAGGGCAGCCCGTTACAGAAGCAGTGGGTGCCTTTGAAAGGCAAACTGTGGCAGGAAGGCTTTGAAAGAAAGAAGGGACTTTTTGATCTTCGCAGGCCCCAGCTGCAACACGAGTTCTCAGTGCAGTACGAGCAGTTTCAAACTTATCTCCCATGCTGATATGAACGTGATAACATGGAGCAGAGAGGTGCCATAATGATTTCCTTTCAAATGGCTGCCTCACCATTTATCTTTGCACACTGTCAAAGACTGATACGGTCGGGAGTTAGCAGTGGCGTGGAATAATTAATCACGCACTGGGGAAGTAAGTTCCTCATTTGTCTCCTGAGAAATTAGCACTGCCTTGACAGGGAAAGTAGGTAATACAATGAGAAAGGAAAAAGGGTATGGTATTTTTAACTTCGGGTGCCAAGTTTTAGAGTTTTGATTGAGCCCCTACAACGAGCCAAGTGCTGGAGATACTGATGATTCCTGCACTGGGGTAGCTCATAGTCTTTTGAGGGTCTTATATTATTTCTCAATGCTTGTCACCTTTATCAAATGCCCAAGCCTGCAAGGTCTAAAGAGCTGGGTTTCACTGAGTGTCTGCACTGGTTGTTATAAAGGCTCAATTTCTATGGCATAGAACTTCCCCGTCCCCCACCACCAGTGTACGGTAGCTCAGGAAGGAGACAACCCAGAGGATAGTGGCCTAGGACTAATGGGGTGTTCTCCCAAGACATGGCTCACTTGTTTGGATTCAAGTCCCACCTATTCTCCAGGCAGTGGAAAGAGGGAAGGGAAAGAACTGCCTTATCATATTTCAGGGTAAGAGACCAGAGTAGCACGCACCACCTTGCTCCCCTAGGCCCCACCTCTCTGCACAGCAAGAAAGGCGAGATAATACAGTCACTAGCTGGAAAGCCACGTACCTTGCTTAAAACTGCTTGGTGTTCTCTTTCTAAAAGGACCAAAGGAACCAAGATATTTTGAGACAGTAAGCAATCTCTGCCGGAGATATTGGGCAAACTCATTTTTATTTCTCTAGATTTCAAGTAACTCACCTCTTTAATGAGGGATTCATGGAGGTGAGCTGTATAGTCTACTTCAGTTCCAAAGTCAAATAACAACTGAAGGCTCCTCCTCTTTCCCCAGGTTCCGCTGTGCAGAAGGCAAAGTGAATAGACTCTGCTCTGGGAGTTTGGTTTTGAGCTGGTTTCTTTTATTTGGAAACATCCAGGTGCTGGCCCTACAGTAGATTCAAATCAGAGCAGGGCATGGTTCTGTGAAGCAGTTTGTGGATAGTCAACCCTGTAATCCTCGTCCCTTGAGGCTGTAAATGCACTGACTGGGCCGAGCAAGACAATGGTGTGATCCATGGGAATCAAAAGCAAGATATTAGACTCGGACGGTCATAGGTAGCCAGGAAAGCCTCCCATTGTACAGAGATCAACAAAGGCATGTTTGCTCAGAGGGGAATGCTGGACTGGGGAGAAAAGCAGAGGACTGAGGGAAACATATACATGGTTTCAATGGACCAAGGCAAGCAGCCAGATTATGCTATCATGGAGTCTGATGGTGCAGGGCTTCTCCTGGGTTCATGGGATACTGTTTTTTACAAGACCCAGGAAATCTGGGCCACAGCCTTCCCAGATTGTGCCTTTGGGTGACCCATACCACATTGCAGACAGTCTTTTAGCCCTTGAGGTAGCTGAGTGGGGCCCGATGTTTACATAATCCTGGGCAAGTCTCCTCCAACCATGGAGGCCTCCTCCCTTTCTCTCCTTTTCTATGTGTGCTGGGATTTGGGAAACATTGCAAAACACTTTCTAGAACCTACATTAGAGTAGTTCATGCTAGACACTTGGGAACTAGCTCAGCTGGTCACTATGGTGATGTAAATTGTCTTATTGAGACACATTGGTGAATCAGGTCTGGCATTTCGATTTCCTTGCTAAGGGGACCTGTGGGAAGAGGTTCATTTTAATAATTAAGGAAGATATATGCAGTAAGTACATTTTTTTCCTGTATCCTGTTATACTACTGGTAATTTTAGGACCAAAAATGAGTTCTAGAAATTATTTAATTCCGAAAATGTGCTCCCGAATGAGTTATTTGCAGACTAGAATTTAATAAATGGAAATGTATTGAAAATTCTGTAGGAAAGTGAACAATCATCCCCCAACAACCTAAATATTAGTTTGACGCAGTCAGTAAGCTAACTCTTTGCCTTAGGCAGATATCTTACCTCTCTGTAAAGGAAAAATCAGTTTGCTCCACTGTAAAGTGGTTCTCAGTAGGGATGGGACATTAGCAAAGGGATCTGAACATCTACTCTATCGTTCTGATTTGATGTTCCCTTTGGAAAAATTCACGACTCAAGAAATACACTGAATGAAAATCTCCCACTATACAGGAAGACAGGGTTGGGTGGCTGGAGTGTGGTTTCTGTGGTAGGAGTTAAGAAAAACAGTGGTGTTTTCTCAGCCCTTGACTGTGCAGGGTAGATCAAATGAACAGAGCAAGCCTCAGCCCCTTGTTCAGCTTCTGTCTGTTTGCTTCTGCAGAAATGTCCCAAATTATAATAATGCCGAAGTGCCTCCTAGCTATGACAGAGACATCTCATAAATTGCCAAGCAGACAGAGCTCAAGTTGAAAGAATTGCCTTTATTCTGAACAACAATTGTACTTGTGCTCCAGTCATTCCTTCAGATTTTTCATTTTTAAAAGATTTCTCAGAAGCGTGGTGCAAAATGGTAAATAATATAACATTCTCTAAACCACACATCCTGCCTAAAACTGATCATTACGTTTTCAATTTAACATCCATTCCTACTGTATGATGTGTTCTTACTTATTTTTTTGAAATAACATAAATTGAAAGTTAAATACAAAACTCTTAACTCAGAAAATGAGCCAAAACTCATTAAAGATTTCTACCCATGAACCTCTTGGGTCTCCAAAATGACCCATATTCCCCTTCTTTTATTTTTAATTAGATTTCTATTTCTTTTCTCTCAGATTCTCCTTTTTTTAAAAAAGCTGTAGTCACCTAGATTCTCCTTTCTATTGTTTCATTTATTGTAACTCCAATTCGAAGGTATATCTGCTTTTGTGGTTTTCCTATAATATTTGAGATATTTTGGCACTAGTTGAATATAACCCCTATATTATAACCTCCTTCACCTCCCCTAGTAAGCTCCACCTATATGTATAAACATAGAAATTAAAAGAATTGGTCATTGTAACTCTGAGGGGAAAAATATGTTCCCAGCTTAGGGCAAATAACCTTTGAAGCTGAAATCAGTCAAAGGGAGAAATAAAGTGGGAGAATACTGTTTATTGCCTACAAACAGTCATCCACTTCTGTTCCCCCATGTCTCTGGCGACCTGGCTGCAAAAAGGAACCCACCAAATTTCTCTGGTCCAGATATACCCCCACTCCCCTAACCCTTGTAATCACCTATTAATATGGAGATGGCTACTTCTCTCCACCCCTTGGAAACACCTATTGATATGGAGATGTAAGGCCAGAAGAGTGATTCTGGAAATACTGCAGTTTTACCTGCAGTCATATTTGTGTGTCTGTCCTTGCCCTTTTATTGCATTTCTGCCTCCAGCGCATAGTCTCCTGGTAAACTTGGCCTTTTCCCCAGACCCTGGAGCACTCCATGCAGTACTTACATGTCTTAGACTCGTAGTTTTTACCATAATGGATTTATCCTGTACACCATTGTTGGGGACAAAAAACTTTCCTCTACCCTTCAAGGTTCTTCAAGAATTAAATTGACACACGACAGATCAACAGGGGGGATAAACAAAGTTTAATTAGTGTGCATGGAAGCCCAAAAATAAAATCGAGACCCAAAGAAATGACCAAGGTGGGCAGCTTTTATACTTTTTAGACAGAGAGAAAATAAATCTGTAATGAAATGACAGGCCATAAAAACCTTATGTTCAGGAGCTTTAATTATTTAGGAATTCTAAGAAAATTTGGGCTGGAGTAGTAAATCAGTCAAAGTTCAAGATTTGTTTATATAACTTCTTAGCTCTGAATCTTATCTTTGGAGATAAGGATGTCTCTTTACCTCCTGGTATAGAGAGGGGACCTTTCACATGGGAGATTTATTTCTTGGTTCTGGAGACAAAGGAGGGTCAAAGTGATCTTCTTGTACTGGTTGTTTTTTAAGTAACTTTAATTAAAAATAATCAATATACCAAAGCGGCACATTTGGGGGAAGACTGCTTTTAGCCCCGACACCATATGCTCAGATTCCCACTCTATATCTGATAAAGTAACTCAGGCTAAGGTCATTATAATTGATAAGGTCTTGGTACTGAGTAAATTCTAAATTCACTCTAGTAACTTAGTTCTTTTAACTGAAATTGTAAGCCTTGTGATATGGGTAGGGATACATGACGTGAGGGGCCCTATCTGGTGGGCTTACATTGTGCCCCACAGGTTTGTATCTCATCTGCTTATATGTAAGGCCCCCTTAGTCTGTTAAGCAAGAGGAAATTTAATTTGCCACCTATTTTATTAGAGGATAAATTAAGGTACATGTGGGAATTGAAATCATCTAAGGTAATAGAACACGGAAGTTGCCTAGATTTAAAACTGGGTCTTTTGTGAGTTTCATTCATAATGACACCATAATAATAGCTACATGTGTTAAGCACTTTTGAGACAGGGACTGTTTAATATACTTTTACATTTATTAATTCACTTAATTCCCATAACACCCCTATGAATAAAGTTCTCTTGTCTCCATTTTATGTATGAGAAAACTGAGGAGTAAAAAACCTTAAGAAGCTTTTCTTAGTATAGCTGGCAAACTTTGGAGATGGTATTTGAATCCATTTACTCATAATCACTACTTATACTGTATTACTGTAATGAGAAAGATAAAAAGAGCAGTGACTTGACTTTTTGGGGCCCAAGAGAAACTGTTCAAACCCATATTTTGGTATTATTATTAATACCAGCAAGATCAGCAGTTAAATAAGTGTTATATATAAGGCCCTTGCCCTTGGATAAAATTAAATCTTATGAATCTACCACTGTGACCAAACTGAAAAATATGCAGTGGATGAATAATTAAATCCAGATGTGTCTTCCAGCAATTGTGGCAACAAAAACTGGAGGTGGAGGTGAAGGGAAGATCGACGTGACAGCCTTGGTATTCATAAAAGCCATGATAATTAATTTTAAAGTAAAAATGTGTTTTCAACACCAGCCCTCCGCTAATCCTAAGGATTGCACAATGAAAAATAAAATCCCCCTGCCATTCAACAGCCAGCAATTTGAGCCCCGTACTGCATCAAGTATAATAGGCATAACTGGATTCACAATTTGGCTTTCTTAAGGAGAAATAATTTAGTTCTCATTAAACTCTTTGGGAAGCTGATTTTAATAGTGTTCTTTGGTTATTAGGGGTATCGTTTTTCCTTTAGGCACAGAGGAGAAAATGTGGAGCTAAAACCTTTACTATATGTGATAATGAAGTCGGTCCATTTCTGTGCAAAATTGCAATGATTCTTTATTATTCAACATGAGCAGAGGTGTGAAAGCAGGCAGTTTCTCAAACTGTAGGAAATTGCTGAATTCACAGATTTCTATCTCAACACAATGAACTGGCTATACATTACACGAAGCTCAAATTTGGACTGTTGATTTGTGTTTTATGACCATGATTATCTTCTAACAGAATAATAGTTGGGGAAAAAATGTGTCATAGAGGATATAATTGTTCTGTGTACTAATTTTTTTTTTTTAGTATTGTATTTAAGAAGGTTGGGGAAAAATGACAGAATCTAAGTTTATTGTCATACTTGTATCCTTATTTCCCTGCATGATTTTCAGTACAGACAAAACCAAAGACATTCCATTGCCTTATTTGCTCTAGAAATATGTCAGGATCTGGTTCTGATGCTGATACAATTAATTAAAACTATACACATGACTTTAGCTAACGTCAATGTAGTTCTACCACCACAACATGCTCTGGATCCCTTTTTTAATATTCATTGACTCCTGTTCACTGAAGGTACCAAATGCTTTATCAAACATCTTTTATTAGGGATGGCAAAAATTTACTTGACCAGCTTATGGTCATACATTTCTGAGATTTATTTCTCCTCTTTATTTCTTACCCACTCACCACCGCTCCAATATTCCTTTATAATTTACAAAGTAGCTCTTTTCTGTTGTTGGTAAAAGGGGATCCAATTCTGTATATACTCTGGAAGTCTGTTTAAGAGGGTTGTCTTTTAACTTAGGAACCAGTGCAGGATGTAGGGCGTGTCAGTTTGGGAATGCTGAATGGCTAAAATGTCACGACATTTACAATCCAGATGCCGTAGCAAACTGGGAGACAAGACAACTTGGTTGATAATTAAATGGCAGATGTCCAAGTAGTCTCACATGATATGCATTTTTTTTTTTGCATATTTAAGACTTGTGAGTCTAGCCCTGAAAGATAAATGAGAATCATCTCACCCATTCAATTAAAAAAAAATTTTAAGCCTCATAATTTTATGTCCTTTTTAAAAAATGTATTTATTGAAAATAGCATACATAGAAAATAAGTATCACTCATAGTCAGTAGATTTGGCATATCTCTAGGAAGGTAAATATACTGGTTATTATTATTTTTCTCTCTTCAAAATGTAAACTTCTACATTTTACGAGTCAACTGAGGGCCTAGGGTGTCAATGATTTCTAACATCACTCAGCTTGTTAGTGGTGAAAATGAGACCAGAATTCCATTGTCTTCTGATTCTCATGATAGCATTCTTTCCAGAATATCCTATTCCCTTTTTTCCATTTTCTTGAGATACAAGCCACACACTATATAAGTTTAAGATGTACAGTGTGTTGATCTGATACACTTTTATATTGCAAAATGATTAGCATTAGCATTAGCATTAGCTAACACCTCCATCAGGCAACATAATTGCCATTTATTTTTTTGAGGTGAGAGAATTGGGTATCTACTCTCTTAGCAACTTTCAAGTATATAATATAGCACTTTTAACTATAATCACCATGCTGTACATTAGGTCCCTGGAATTTATTCATCTGATGAGTGGAACTTTGTTTTCTTTGACCGACATCTCCCATTTCTTCTTGAATTTGATTATGAGTACAGGGACGCCCACTATTTGATCCCCTTCTGAGTGAATGCTTGAACCAAATCCCCAGTGGCTTCTTGAAAGAGCAGGCCGTGAAGCCTTAAAGCCTTGATTGAAGTATTCTGATTAAACCTACATGGCACCAAAGCAATAGCCTAAAGTTTGGAAAAATTCTAGTTGGTGGCTTGATATATTTTATTTAATTCAAAGAGTATTTGGAAAAAAAACTGTAGTGGTTTCCATGCCCAGCCATTCATAAGTTCCACCCATTGAACTCCTTAGTTCTGATCAGGCATCTTGTAACTATAGAAAGGTTAATTGAATCTCCCTTCCACTCCACTATATAGCACTTCCCAATCTTTAATTTTTCAAGACCAAAACCTTATGGTTTAAAAGCAAAAGTCAAATCTATGGGTACTTTTGTGGTTTTGTACACAAGTTTGGAAAAAGAAATCAAGCTGGTCATTATGTACATTATTTTACAATGCAAACACATCAGTTGTCAATTATTACACAAGACTACTTTTTTCCATAGCAACAATGAGAGCTAACTATATTTATAACATTGCAAAACAAAGTCCCAGTTAAAGAGAAGCAGTCCTCGAAAAAGCAGACATTAAAACCTCAAACGTCCTGGGCTTGACATTGCCTTAAACTCATCGGAAAGAAAAATTTTAGGAGAATATATTCAGATGTCTTGTGAGTTACTGAATCAGGAAAAAAATGGCATTTTATTTACACACAACTCAAAAGCAACCAAACTTTTAGACATCAAACCTTGCACATGGCTATTGTTCTCTGAGGAGTGGTTGGGTGTAATGCAGAAGGAAATGGCTGGAGAAGAACAGGGTTGCTAAGTGTCTGAATACTTCTCACATGAAGGTCTTGAAGAGCTTCTGCAGTGAAGTTCTTTTCTCTAATCTACTAGGGTGAAGTGTTCCTATTACTCTTAAGTTGCTGACTTCTGCTAGGACATCCTGCTCAGTTCCCTGTCCTGTTACCCTGGAATTGTTTTGAAGGGCCTGATGGTTCTCGCCAATGGTTTGGGCCCATCTTGTTCTGGAACAGGGAGGAGCTTTGGGTCAGTCTTGCTGCTGGTTGCTCTTGGGCTTCCTGCCCTCAATACTTTGGCCATTATTTCCCTTGAAGGGAACATCTCTGCTTCTCTTATCATATCAGGATTCTGGTGACTGGAGTCCTACTTTGTTCCATTGATCTGAGACCTTGATTAATACCCCTCCTCACCTAGCTAAGTCTAACTCAGCACTCTTACATTTCCAAGTAGCCAAATTCAAAACTTGAAGAGAAATTTAATCAATCTAAACAATGTAATAACAAAATGTATTTTATTTTCTTCTCAGCAAGAAACTGCTAATACAGTTTCCATGAGTGTTAAGAACGTATGTATCCAGACCTAACCTAGATGAGTTATTTTGAAATATTAGCTTAAAATGTTTCTTGCTTTTACTGGTTCTGTCAAATATCTTTTTAAAAATTTATGTTAGACTTGCAGAAATGTATGATGAACTTTACAATGCTCTAACATGGTTTAAGTGTTCAGCAAAGTAAGTGAGAATTTCCTCTGCTGAGCACACAGGCCTATCAATGACATGTATAGAGATGTAGGTATAGATGTGCTCAAGTAGGGCTTATAAAATAACAGCCTGGCTCCTCAGTTAAGAGGAAATATGAAATGGCTAATGGCATCCCTTGAAAATGAATCATTAGCTATGTCCACATGACTGGAAAACTAGGAGATTAAAAAGTAAAGTTTCCATTAATACTCTGAGCTACTTAATGTATATCAAGCATCCATATGTTCAAGACATCCAAGCTGTAATTCAGAAGTTTTACACTTGCATATATTATTCCTTTCCTCAAAGACCAGGTACAGAATCCAAACTGTACTTTTCAAATCACACCTTGAAAGTATAGTAGCATCATTCCAGATTCACAGAGAGCTCAAATATTGACCCATAGCTTCTCCACTTTGTGGTCTGGGTGTTGAGAGATGTTGGCTCTCTAAAGGCTTCCGTAGTCACTCAGCAGCTACCAGGCAATAACTTCAAATATGCTTAACAAGTGCAACCTAATATTAATATTATTCTGAAGTTGCTTCATCTAATTAGTAGATGATATGACATACCTAATAAAATTAAATGTTGAGCTATCTACTTTTAGATCTTCAATGCCACTGACCCCCTTTTCAGAAAAGTGATTAAAAACATTGCCTACAGTAGTATTTTGTTGCTATCAGCAACTATTATGCCACTATATATATCTTTATTTCTGTCACATATATTATGTCTCAGCATGGAGTTTTTATTATGTATTTCTTTTTAACAGTTCTGTAATTGCTGTCACATTTTGTCAGGTTGCATATTTTGTGGCCTGTAACATTGATTTCATCTTGATGTCACCAGTGGGAATTGATGATCTTAGGCTCAGCATAATATTAATTAAATCTATATGTCACACAATTGTGTCATGTTCTTATGAAAGTATGCAAACACTTAAATCCAAAGTTATGATTACTTCCAAAAATGGTGGCCTTCGTATGGAACCTATCATGTGGTAACAGTATTTTGAAGACTGGCATGAATGGATTTAGGGTGACACTGATATCAAAGGCCAGATGCTCTTTAGATCAAAATTCTTATCTAAGCTAGCATCTCGGCATTCAGGATCCCACATGGAAGAACTAGCTGGGAACGTCACCGGGAGTGTCTTGAGAGAGTGAATCATCCCACCTATATGTAGATGGCTGATCTTTGTCTCCCAAGCCATCAGATCCAAAATCCTGGAACCTGTAAATTCTGCCTTTTATGAAAAAAGGGTCATTGCAAGTATGATTGAGTTATGGATGGTGAGATTATCTGGATGGGCCCTTAATGTCATCACAAGTATACTTATAAGAGAGGCAGAGGGAGGTTCTCTGAATGTGCAGAGAAGAAGGTGATGTGGAGATTGAGGCAGACATTGGTATGAAGCAGCCACAAGCCATGTGGTGCTGGCAGCTACCAGAAGCTGGAACAGTAAAGGGCTACCATCGCCTTTAGGGCCTCCAGAGAGAGGGTGACCTGGCTGATACCTGGATTTTGCCTCAGTGATGCTGATTTTGGATTTCTAGTTTCCAGAACTATAAGAGAATGTTTCTGTGTCAATTTGTGTGAATTTGTTACAGCAACCATAGGAAACTAATATGTCAGACACCTTAAATGATAGAAACAATAAAAATCAAAAATAAAAAGACAAAATATATAAAGTGTGAGTAAATGTATTTATAGGAAGATCTATTATGCTGTAATACAATGTAAATAAAAACAGATCTTAGTATGAAAATTGTAGTTTCAAAATACGTCTCCTGACCTCCCATCCTAAGTACACTGATGATATTCAGCTCTTTTTACTGAGAAATTCTGAAGCCATCACTGCCTTTGGGTTAAGTTGAAATGAAGGCACTTGGGCTTCAGGGGTATATTCTTTGACAGAGGGGCAGAATGGAAGAATTCAGAGTCAAAGCCTGGAGCTAACAGCAGGAATACATCAAATACAAAAGACAAGGATAAAGGAGTGAAGCTGGGGACCAGAGAAAGTTAAGAAAACATTTGGATGGGGTCTAGTACAAGTGTCGGAGAGTCATTTAGAATATTGCCTTCAAATGGAGAGACAGGGTGCCAGGCCCTGTTGTCTACTGTGGTCAGCATATGCTGTGAGGGCAATGCCAGCTACCAGAAAGGGCCCCGACTTTATGCATCTTCTATTGTTCACCACTATTCCTCAGATAAAACCTCTTTCAAATAATCCCATCTGTAATGTGCTTTACATATACACACCCTCGAATCTGGATTCTTTTTCCTGGTGTCATA
Source organism: Manis javanica (assembly GCF_040802235.1). NCBI lineage: Eukaryota > Metazoa > Chordata > Mammalia > Pholidota > Manidae > Manis > Manis javanica. Next base: position 22,555,299 of record NC_133163.1, on the reverse strand, counting down.
TATTGGAGTGAATTCCTGGGTCACCCTTCTTTAAAAATGATCTTCTTTCTTGAGTTCCAGTTCCCAGCTGCTTCCTGAGAATGCCCAGAGCATGCTAGCTGCCACCTCACACTCAGTGGGTAAAACCATCTCACTGTTTTCTCTACAAAAACCTCCTCTCTCCCCTTTCCTTGTCTGAGTTAGTGGATCCCCGTCCTCTCCAGAGTTTCAGCCCCTCTGCTGAAACTACAGAAACGTCTTTAACTCTGCTCTTTCCCTTCCCATTCAGTCAACTGACAACAAATAAATAAATCTTACTTTTTTCTTTTGCCACTGCCCTACTTTGACCCATAATCTCTCTTCTGAAATATAATCGCCTCCCACCTCCCACTCTGCTTCTGTCTGCTCAGTGGTCCTATCCCCTTGTCACCTGAGTTATCTTTTTGCAACACTGTCACCACCTCTCAGTCCCCTTGGAAGTTTTTGGGGACTCCTGGTGCCTGCGGAAGTCTCAGGTTCTGCGCATGCATTCATAGCTCTCCACAGTCCAGCCTCAGTCTGTCTTCCCAATCATCTGTCCTGTCCTGACACACACCAACACTTGCCCTTTGCCTCAACCAACGTGCCTGCCACTGTTTGCATCTCCGTCCGTTCACTCATGCTGTTGCCGGAATGTCTTCTGCACTCCACCTTCTTTGACATATCTTTTTGTCCCTCAAGACCCAGCATAAGACTTCTCCGTGAAACCTCTTTTGATTCCTGTTCTCTGCTTATGACTTATAAGCTACTGGATTAATATTGGATTTTGCTTTTAGTTGTATAATGAGGCTTCTGCTTTTCAACATAGATCATTATTTTCATCCATGTCTATCTTCCCCTCTTTCCAACACTAGATTGTAAATTCCTAGAGACTAATATGCCTCATCCCTGAAGACCAAGCTTAAATGTCACCTTACCCATACTGACTAATGCTTTTCCATTTATCTCAGCTCCAAAATATTATAAATGTATATTACATAATTTAATACCATTTAAAAAATTAGTTCTTGATCCAGTATCTTATCTCTCAAATTAGATTGTAACCCTCTCAAGGTTAGAGCGCCTGTACTATCGTGGACTCTTATATCTTCCTCAGTATATTACACAATGAATACTTGTTGGATGTTTCAGTTGACATATCTTCTTCACAAAATAAAAATTCCAGGCTTTTCAAATAATTAGGTTTGTGAACTGAGGCAATCATTTGCCTTCCAGAGAATTTAGTTTGCTATATTGTGAAATAGATGATACCTTCATTCCTTAAATGTAGAGATTCACTGATGTGTTCCTATAAATCACAGTATTTGGTTTTATACGAAACCTAAAAACAACAACAAAGCAAACAAAAAATTCAGAATCAACTGCATGCTTTCTGAAAGTAATATGAAAGGCATTATTTAATAGAATTCAGTATTATTCTAATTTCCCTTCAGAATTTTAGAAATATATCAGACATTTTTCCTGTTTCATAAGTTAAAATAGATATACAGTAAGTACATATGTGTGTATGTATATATATACACATACACACATATTTATTTGTATATAGGTAAGTGTACATATGTATGTATATATGAAATAGATTTGTTTTCCAGCTATTACGACTATTGTACTAATGTTTATGTAAAGCAGCAGTTCACAGGTTTATCTCTTGCATCAAGATCTTCAGACACCTCTGTCAGCCACTATTTTTCTTAAAATCTGAAGGAGACCCTAATACATTGTTGTGGTCATAATTTGTTCCATTTTGTTTATCTCTTCTCAATATATTGTGGCAGATTGGACAATATTGAAGGTTAATTCTTTTGGATTAGAATTACAGTCCTGTCATTGTTAGAACACAGGTTGCATTAACAGTACTTTCCAAAGTCAGTTTTTTTCTTGACAATTCAATTATTAGGTAGCAATAACAGAGAGCATTCCAAATCTTAGAGTTTTGCAAGATATTGTATCTTTTGTTAATTGAATTGAGACATGATTGCCCTATAATTACCTTGTTTCAATGGCTGTGTAATTTACCATAATGATAATTAACTCCTTGTACTGAATGGGGTGAAATGTGCATGAGTTTGTTTCTCTCTCTCCCTCTTTCTTATCCTCTCCCTCCTCCTATTTATATGCAGCATTACAAGTAAGCATGTTACTGTCTGACAGGACTTACTATAGAGGCTTTCCCTTATGTTACTCTGTCAAAATATCTTTAAATAAAATAAAAGACCATTTTTTTCAATTTCTAGGTGATTGGTTGCTATTTGACTTATTGTTTTGATTTATATTTTGGTTTATAAAAAAAGGGCCCTAACCTGGCCCATTATATGGTATTTTTATTGCCAAGTTCATTTGCCCCCAAATTACCCATGTGCCTCAATATTTCAGAGATGATATTAGCACAAAATCTTCTACCACTGAAATTAAACAATTTTGGAGTTGATGAGATGATCAAGCTGATGTTCGCTTTGTAAATACTTCATAATTCTAGGATAAGGGAGAAAGAAGTAAACTGCCACTCACAAATACATAAATGCTTTCACAAGTTTGCTATTTGAGGCTCCCAATTTTTTCACATGAAAAAAACTGAAGCACAAAGAGCTGAACAATATATTGTGGGTTCTTCCTTATAACGATACAATCAAGACAACATTTGTAGATGAAATGGTATAATTCTGGAGCTTCTGCAAACCCGCCATATAGGGAGGTGGTTTGGGAAACAGAGGGGACAGTCAGCCATGAAGTGGGCATTGTTGAATCTGGGTGTTGGTCACATGAAAGATCATTGTATGATTTTGGTTACTTTTGTACATACTTGACATTTTCTATAATAAAAAGGTGTTTAAAAAGAATATAATCAGATCTATAGTGTGACACGTGTTAAGGGAGCCAGGTGAGAGTCCTGGCTCTGCCAGTAACATCTGCATGACTTTAAGTGGTCACACTTCCTAGACCTTATTTGTCTTTCAGTAAAATTAAGGCATTAGATGAGGTTAGAAATTCCCCAGAAGGTGTAATGCCTGGGAAGCTTTTCAAAATTTCACTGGCTACTCAGATTTTGTTTGGATATAGGAAATAGAGGGGAATGTGTAATGTCAAAATAACTTCTCCAGTAACTGTGAGATCACCGTTCCTTACATGCACACAAACTTGAGGGTAACAAAGAGAGTGCTTATGACCCTACCTCACAACACTTCAGTAGGTCTGAGAATATGCATTTTTAAAAAACTCTCCAGGTAATTCTAATCAGGTCTATATGCCACAGTTTGAGAAATACTTGTCTAAGTTATTCCCATGGTCCCTTCCAACTTCAACACCCCATGATGTTACATGAGCTTTATCTTTTCTTTGCTTTCAATTTTGTGCCATTCCATGAACAGATAATTTAAGTGAAAATATATAATGGTCAAGAAAATAAAGCTAAGTTTCTTGCTTGAGTAATGAGGCAAGATAGAATCATTGAATCAGGTTTAGTTAGAATTCATGTTTGAGACCTTTGGTCTATTACAAAGAAAAATAGTCTATATATGCATGCATGCATGTGTGTGTGTGTGTGTGTGTCTGTATACGTGCATAGCCAGAACAGAATTCTTGTTGAGAAAAAGAATTTCCAAATTAAATTTAGCTCATCGATTTTACACTGACTATTTAAAATAGATAAATTATTTTAGTATATTGTCTCCAGTCTTGCTTCCTAATACTTACATTGCATAAAGTTTTATTCTTTATGCTGCTCCAACTGAATAGATTAATATATTGAGATTAATGAGATTATTCCTTTTCTTCCACCTGTTTTTAACTAAATGCCTGTATGTGCATGAGCAGAGAATTAGCTGACGGCTATTGTTGATCACCAAGCTTCTTTGCATAGTGAACAAGGGTTAGATGTGAATGTCAGCAAGAAAAATACTGTGATAAATGTAAGCCTCTAATAAGGAATCATAAATATGGGGCCAAAAGTTCTAGTAAGCCCTGTTACTTTAAACCACAAACCTATGTTATAAGCACTTCCCCCAAACCTACAAAGTATAATCGTTTAATGGCCCCAGACTACATTTTTGAGGAAAGGACAATGTAAGTGAAGCTGAAAACCAGTCAAAGCCTTGTTGTTTTCTTCTTCTTTACCTGTCTAACCACTTAGAACTCTCCTACCCTAGAAGAAATTACTTTATAAAACATTATACATGTGACTCCAACTGAGTGTTGATAAGAAGAATTATGAGATGTCATTACATGGCATTATAATGATTGCTGAATATGTAGGAAAACTAACACCTGTGGGGCATAGCATTTGACAGTAACAATGAAGTTTGCACCCAATGACGTTGCCCTTTGTGCTCTGTCTCATTCTCAAAGGTTTTCTGAGCTCATAAATTGTTTTAACATCCTATAAATATGCTTAATATTTCATTTATTTCAAAAAATACTACTGAATAAAGGACTTAAATAAAATTAGAACTGGCTCTTAGCCAAATAATATAACCTATCTCTGCCCCTATGAGCACTGTGTGCAAATCTCAGTACAAGGGACTCAGGTAGCCTGTTCTGTGACTGTGCTGCAAAGCTAACGCTGACGTGTAAAGTAATATGAGCCACACACACACAGGTACAGGTTGCCTCAGAACCTAAATATTTTATTGGAAAAAATTTCTAAATCAGTAATTTCTGTTCCTGTGGTCCATGTCAAAGAGGAAGGAAAGATGTTAAATTCCTAACAATGGAATCGTTAAGTACCTTGTATATTTTAAGGAGACTCTTTCCCCAGAAACACTGCCCTTATATAGCTTTGTGGATTTTGTTACTACATTAACCTGTAGATAAGTTGAACAATTCCATGGTTCCAACTAGTTCTCTGGTTCTGACTAGTAATAAAGATGTTGGAGTAAGTTGGGAGGGGTGAGGTGTAGAAGTGAGGTGACCAAGAAACTCTATTCCTTTTGTCCTGAAGTATCTGGAACAGAAGAAACATGCTCAAGTGGACCCAAGTCAGACCTCTCAGGAGTCACTAGAAAAACTTGCCGTGGCAGGGTCTCAGAACCAGGGTTGCTCAGAAGATGAATTTATCAGGCAGGATCAGTTTAAGTCAAAAGTTGAATGTAAAACATGTACAAGGAGGAAAACCAAAACTGGCAGAAGGCATAACTATTTTTAGTTACCTCTAGAAAAAGTGCAGGACTAAAACTGTGAATCCAAGGAAAAGATAAGAAACTGAATGATGTAGAACTAGGGGAGAAATTCAGGAGCAAGAAGTCCAAAAGTAGAATGCGCTGTACAGTTGTCTGGTTTGGTGGCTCAAAGATGCCATCACAGACCATTTCCTTCTCTCTTCCATCCTCACTATGCTGACTTTGCCCTGAGATGGACTCTCCTGTATGCAAAATGTCTGTCCCTCTGCCAGATGTCAGATCCAGAAATGACAAAATCCAGAGGAAAGAATCAGCTCTTCTTCTATATCGTCGTTTTAGGTGCAAGGAAAGCTTTCCCAGCTCCACCTCCCCCAGCTGCCCCTGCCATCTTATTGGTCAGGATTGAGTCACGTGTTCATTCTGAAACCAGAAAGGGGAAAAGAGGGCCATGGCTAGATTACACTGAAATGGAGTAGATTTTGGATAGTCAAATACAAATTTACTCTATCAGCCGAAGATGGGGAGAATTCATATCTTATTCCAATCCACAGCTCCATGATTGATCTGCTAGAATGTGATCCTACATTTGGGATTGGAAGAGATCTTTAGTAGTTGTAATAATTTCCTATGGCTGCTGTAACAAAGTACCATAAACTGTGTCACTTAAAACTACAAAAATTTTTGCCTCACAGTTCTGGGCCTAGAAGTGCAAAATCAACATATCAGCAGGACCACGCAACTTCTGAAACCTGTAGGGAGACCCCTCCTTGTCTCTCCCCAGCCTCTGGAGTTTGCCAGCAATCTTTCCAGTTCATTGATGTCCTAGTCCATTTGGGCTGCTACAACAAAATCTTATAGGCTGGATTGTTTATAAAAACAGAAATTTCTCACAGTCCTGGAGGCTGGGAAGTCCAATGTCAAGGTGCCAGCAGATTAGCTGTCTGGTAAGTACCCACTTTCTGGTTCCTAGACAGCTCTCTTTTCCCTACATCCTCAAGGTAAAAAGTGTGGGGAGCTCTCTGGCATCCCTTTTAAAAGGACGCTATCCCCGTAATGAAGGCTTCACCTTCATGACATAATTACCTTCCAAAGGCCCCACCTCCTAATACCATCACATTGGGGATTCAAATTTTAACATATGAATGGAGACACAAACATTGAGTCCCAGCCCTTGGCTTGAAGCTGCATAACTCCAGTCTTGTGCCTGGTTGTCCCAGGAGCTCTCCCTCTGAGTCCCGGTCTTCACACCCCTGTCTTCCTATTAGGACTCCAGTGATAGTGGGTGAGGACTCCCCCCTATGCCAGTACAACTTCATCTGACTTAAATAATTATATCAGCAGCCTCCCTATTGCCAAATAAGTTCACATGCTGAGGTGCCGGGGGTTAGGACTTCAATGTATCACTATAGGGTAGACAAAATTCCACCCACAACATTTGCAGATCTTTCCAGTTTGGTCAAGTGTAGATCCAAATCCGTAGGGTTTGGCCAAATGAGCAAGGGTACTCACTATTTTCTAAGCCTGCTGGAATAGAAGAATCACCAGAACCCTTAAGTGAACATACAGATTCCTGGGCCTCACTGCAGACTTACAGCCTAGGGATTCCTAAGGAAGATGCCTGGAAATCTGCTTTTAGTCAAGGACCCCAGTTTGATATTATGACCAAGCAAATTTGGAAACCATGGAGTTAAGGGGTCTAGCTCTTATTGAACTTCTGCCTTTTTTTGCCCCCTGGCTGTGAAAGATGTTAGCTCTATAACACCTTGTTTAACCACACCATCCATTCTGGGAGGTTGCTCTTGTTATCCTTGGTATATACCTGGAGAAACTGAAGTTAGGAAAGAGTGCAGCTGGAATTGGAGCCAAGTCTGAAGTCGAAATGTACAGTCTTTCCCTCATGCTAACAGTAAGTTAAAGAATCGTGGGTCATCCGATACTCTATAGTTTAATTTCCTTCTCTTATTCCCATGGTTAAACCTTGTTTGATCTTGTTCTTGCACAGAGCAACAGACAGCTGGTAGCCGTCTTCCTCCACTCTGTTTTTGTGTGTTTCCTGGTGGGTCATTTGTTTGTTTTGTTTTGTTTTACTTCTTTAAGAACCTCTAAAACAACTCTGTTCCTTTGGAGAAGATAATTATTTGTCAAAGCAGACTTCCCCTGTCATCGTGCCTTGAGCAGGGCTAAAACAAAAGCTGCCTGCCACTGTGTTTCCCTTCTAGCATCCCTCAGGTTCAAAATAGGCCATTTGACTCTCAGCAGTGGATGCCAAGTCCTGCCAGAGAAGAAATGAGACTTCAAAGCTTTCTCCAAATTGAACCCGAGTCAGAAAAGCTGCATATATAACTATTCAAAGGGCAGGCAGTTTATGGAAACTGGAATGTGGAGGAACTGGGACCTTGTTTTCCTGAGAACTTTGCTACTAGGATTTTATTTTCAGTGTAATGAGGGGCTATTGAAGGCTTTAAATCCAGATGGTGACATGATAAAATTTCATTTCTAAAAATTATGATGGCTGTTAGGAGAAGTGAATTGGAAAGGGCAAGAAAAAACTAGGAGGTACTTCACAACTTCTCTAGGAAAATAGTGCAGTAGGAGAACCACAGACTGAAAATGTGGCTCATTTCCTGCAATATTTTCCAATCTAAAAGACTTGGTTGTGGAATTCTATGGGCTAAGGTTAGTTGCCCCTTTAGTTCAGCAATGTACAAGGATTCAACTGAAGTCATGTAGTAAATTTAGGAATTTGTATAACTCAGCCAATTTAATGTATCAAAATCCAACCAGCAAGTTAACATATATTGCTACTAGTTCTTCAGATTGTAAGAACTGGTGTCTTAAAAACAAAAATAAAACTAAAGGACTCACACCAAAGTAATTGTATGCTCATTGCTGAGTCGCTGATGTTCATAATCAGTTAGTACACAGTGAATTAGAACCTGGGTGCTGGAATCAAACTTAGCCATGCTCTTGCTGTGAGGCTTTGGGTGGGTTATTGAGACTCCGTCAGTTTCCTCATCTATCAAATGGGAATAGTAGTATTTAACCTTGTAGGATTGCTGTGAACTCTTTATGAGATAATAAATGAAGAGGGTTAAGATAGAGCACACAGTCGGCGCTGAGCAAGTGAGTGTTAACGATTGCTGTTTTATAAATAATCGTTGAGAATTTTATCCAAATTATTAAGCAATGGTTTTGGACTGGAAAAAACAGAAGTGTGGATGATAAAGGCTGCAAATGGAAAAATGAAGACTTAGAGACCCTCACATAGTTTCTTTGAGAAACCACTTCAAGTGCACTCTCCGTCTTTTTGGTCATTTTCCCCCAATAAAACAGTGTAATCATTACCAGCTTCTGACAACCACTTGAAGAGTTGCTTGCCTTCCACGCAGTGCTGAATTATGAGCGGGTATTAGGAGCCATATATTCACTGTCCTCCCCACGCGTAGCTAATAACCACGCCAGAGCTCGAAAAAGAAGAGGGGGCTGGCGGGTGTACCCCTGTCTGATTTCCTGGTGGTTGTGCCTGCTGAGATCTGATGCCTGGCCCCTGCGCTCCTACCCTTCCACCCCTTTCTCGTCCGAGAGCTGCTGTCAGATGTGTAAATACACAGTGAATTGGAATGGGTTTCTGGGGCCAACTGAGTGAGAAGGAGCCTGTTGCCCCCCATAAACATGCTTTCGACTGAAGAGTTTGTAGACATAGTGATCGCAGCAGATGAAAAAGGAAAGCAAGCTAAATTGAAAGGGAGGCACCGCAAAAGGCTGGGGCAACCTTTCAACTTGAGGTCGGGCGGAAGCCAATGATACATTTTTTTTTACTATTGTGAAGAGAAGGAAAACGTTGTACAGTAAATCTATTGAGGTGCTTCGGGAGGCTTTTCTCTTGATCTAATTGAGCTGTTTGAAGTGTGCTTGAAAGTTCTCATCCAGCCCGTGCCAGCGTCCTGAGCCCTGAGAAGTTAATTGCCTCTGGCATTGTTAGGAGAGACTGTCAGGTAGCTGATGGCTGTCTATCTGGAACAACAGTGTATAGCGATGGAAAGCATGTGTGTCCACATCTGCCTCTGGGGCATGGGGCTGCTTGACTATGCAGAATTGTCATGGAGGAAAAAATGTCTTCTCCTCTACCCATGTTAGGTTCTCTGCCTGGGGCCCTGTTAATTAGACTGGCAAGATACATTAATGAGAAAAACAGAGACTTATTCACACATGCATCATTCACATACACATGGGAGCACGCAGTGATGGGAAACCCTAAGGGGTGGTTAGAATTTGGGCTTATGCATCATTTTAGGCTTAATAAAGGAAAAATGGATTTTGGTTTCTGGGCAAGGAAGGCAGTAATGGGAAGGTGACCAGGACTAGTATGGGAAATGAGGGTTGTTTAATAAAGTTGTGCAGATTTAAGTCAGTACCTTCTCCATTTATGAGTTAAGAGTCTTTAACTTTCAAGTAAGAGAAAGAGGGACACCTTTACACATGCAAATTTTAAATGTAAATTTCCTTTATAAAAGGAAAGCTTGCCCTTGTTTTTAGAGGTTTTCCTTTGTCTGCTGTTTGTCAGTGGCCTTAAACTCAAAATAATCCACATGCTGAAGAGGCATATTTTGGGGAGGCATGTATGGTGCCTTTCAGAAACACACTGACACCTCTGTCTAGATGGTGCCTGCTGATAGTGTCAGTGCCAGATAATTCATGACAACAGGCAGGTAATCCACAAGACAACTGTGATTATCCATCTTACTGTCCCTTGCTTCCAAGACTTGAACATGCTGTTCCCCTATCTCAAATAACCTTGCAAGACCCTCACCCCTGTCTTCACCTTCCATCCCCTTTGCCTTCTATCTCAAGTTAGATATCACCAATCTGAGAAGCCTCTCCTACCCCTCATGACATTGAGGTTAGGGGTACTTCCTAGTTCTCGTAGCACCTTGACTTTCCATTCAAAGCACTTAATGCACCAAACTGACTTTTTGCTTATGTATCTAAATACATTCCTTGGTAGTTCATACATTCACTGAGTTTATGTCATGTTTATCCCAGAATTCAGAGCAATCCCTGGTATATAGCAAATTGATAATAACTTCTGTCAAAATAATTGAATAACCATGGTTTGAAGGGAGAGAGGTTGTCTAAGAGCACAGGATGCTACCTCATGACTTGTGGATTGTCAAGAATCACTCGTTTTCTGATAATTTTGATGACTCTTACTTCATGCTTTCAGTTTACACAGATCTGCATTATCCTGTCATTAACAGGCTGTGGAATTCCCAGCCCTTTGCAAGTGACCAGCCCTTAGGAATGGAAAGTGGGTCGGCAGCAGAGAGGGGCTAAACTAGGACAAGCTCAAGCCCCCCTTTTCAGATTAGTACTTGAAGTTGAGAGAGGTGGGGACTCAGCCCCAAAGGACAGCTCATGTCCTGGGCACATTCAGGATGAGTCTGAGTGATGAATGAGGAAGGACTGCCATGGCCCATCATTTCACATTTCCGTTATCTTATACATTCAACCCTAACTGGTTAGCAATTTAAAGTAATTGGTCAAGTTCACTATGTTGGTGTATCTGCACTCACACCAACAATCTATGCTATGGGTGTTGCCCTCTCCATTGCTGCCTTTGGACGTGAATTTGTTTTTCCCCTTGTTGCATTTGAGTTTAGACTGTCAGCAAATTGCCTTTATGATTCTCTGTTCTACCTCTGGCATATGTTGTAAATTTACCCGTAACCAAATATCTTTAATGAAGGTTATAAAAACTAAGTCAACCTGAGAACTGAGAAGAGCCCAGTGGTCCTGATTTTTCTATTCACTGTGGAGCAGCCCCCTCCACCTCACGCTCCCACCCCACAGCGGGCAGGTTATAGAGTTTCATGCCATTTTGTCATATTGATTGAGTCATACATCTCTCATTCTGCAAAGTCAGGGTCCTGTAAGTACCTCTGTGGAGCCACAAGGTCTCTTTCTTAGTGGCCATCTTTGACTTTGTCATTGATATTATTTACTACAGCTGATCAGTTTTTTTTTTTTTTAATCTAAGAAGTCAGAATGACCAGGAAGGATCTTACATAGGACACCAAATCTCTCCTTCCTGCAGATAGGTTTGAAAACACACTGTCTTCATTATGAGGCTGATGTTATCCCTCTGAACAGAACCTTAACTTCTTACCTTCGAAATTCTTTGCCACCAAAACTGGCATTCTTAAGTGCCTAAATTTTATAAATAATTTTATTGTTATTATTACTTTCCTTGGAACATAGGCTAGATTCTTTCCCAGGACAAACCATATACTTCATGTTTGGTCTTCAGTGTTTGATAAAATGATTTTATTTCTGTCTTGGTCTGGAAATTTCTTGTTAACATTTTTTATGGAAAAAAAAGAAAAATGATCCTGAGGACTTTTTTTTTTTGGTGCCATAAATAGTTTACTATCTTTGTCTACCACTCTTTTTAAATTATTATTATTATTTTTAACTCTCCATCATTTCTCTTGTTTTCCAGCAATTCCTGTATGATTTAGGAGGAACAAGTACAGTTACACTCAGCCACATCTTTCACATTTTATTTGCATGGTTTTGGGCAGCTTCCCTTATTTGCTGAGCAGCTTCCCAAAAAGTCAGGTAGAAACTGAATCCTTGAAAATCAAGTCATTGCTTAAGGATGTGTAGGAACTTGCTATTTGAATGAACCTTTCCTGAACTTCATTCCAAAGCAAATAATCACTCTTTATTTATCTTATCTTCTATGTAAGTCTTCATTTCCACATTTAAGCTTTATTTAAAACAATGCCTGTTGGTATAGTTATCGTTATGTAATGGTCATTCTCCAATCTTGTAATTGAAACTTAGATAATTCTCATTCACTTTCTGGCTTCTCTGCCAGAAAATCTCTTACCTCGATCTTTATTTTGGTAATTCCTTTCGAGGAACTGAAGTTGTCTCTCATGAAGAGTTGTCCTATCTCTGTGTCAGTTTGAAAACAAAACAGGGAGAGCATGTGCTAGGAAAGGAAATACTCGAACCGAGGTAAGTGTGCTGTTGATGACTTGTAGGGAAATTGAAGTAAATCATCATTTCCTCATAAAAATAAAGTGTCTGATTTTAGCATTTGATTCTCAAACATCCTGAGATGTTTTCCTTCTCTCTCTTTCACTCTGGGTTTATGCCAGCATATAAATGAGAAATAGGTCATCTTGACTTTGAGTCATTTGTGAAGAAAGTTTCCCTAATTGTGAAAAGAGAGATCATTTTGCTTTCAGAGAGGATGTCCCCTTTTAGGGCCAGATGAAACAGCTGAATGAAAAAAAGTATCAATCAGAATTGAAAGTGAAGATGAAATGTAACTTGTATTTTTACCATGAGATACATATTTGAAAAATGAGCTGTTCTTTTACAGATTTCCGTCCTTTGTCACATCAGTACTGATTGAACCAGAAAACGAAATCTTACTATTTTTCCCAAGGTAATGGGCTGTTTTCTGGCCTGTGCCAGAGCAGAAAAGGCCACTGAGAACTATGGAGCTTCCAGCCTGATTTTGTTAAACCTCATGCACTTGGCCATTTCAAAAAGCATCCATGATCAAGGTGCTCCTAGTGACTGAAAATTCCGCTTAGTGAATCTGGGCTGAAATCTTCCTCCTTCTGACCCCATCCTCAGGTTGGTTTACACGGGAGGTCTTAAAATGAAGCAGGGTGGACAAATTGTCTTGACTACTGAGAATCTGAAAGTTCACCTAGTGGGGGAAGAAAAAGAAAGAGTGGGATGTTTTCCAGTGATCCTAATTTTGTAAATGGTCAGGAAATCTCTCACGCTCCTGTCCTATTCCTTGGCTAAGGGGCCACGTGAAATATGCCCACTGAAGGTTGTGGCTTAGTTGGAATGCCATACCATTCACGACTCCCCGTGCTCCAAGGACCAGCTTCACCTTCAGAACCAGGCAGGCTCAGTGCCCACGAAGTTCCACTGGTGCTCAAACCTTCCATATCAAGAGGATATCTCAGTCAGATGCACCTCTCCAAACTGGCAGCTGTGCTCTAGTTAGTTTTCTTCAAGAGTTATTTATTGCTCTCATATTAGCAGCATATTCAGACGGAAGCAAAAACAAAGGCAGTTGTAAAATGAGGACACAAAAGAGATCCAATGTGTTTATTTGTGTACCGATGTCCAAGCAATGTGGGTAAAATAAGACCACCTTGATATTTTCCATCGCCATTCTGTTGGTGGTTCTGTTTTGCTGAAATGCTGAAACTTACGCAGTGGGCCATGTCTGATCATTGATGGATTTCCTGACACTACTAAGAAGGACAGGCCAAGTTAATGGGGATATTGTGGCTAATTTATCATAAATTCTCCCTGCAGTTTTAATTAGCTCTGCTCTTTTTCTCCTCCCATTTTAATTTCAAGGATATGTGTATTTTTATGTCATTAATTTGAAAATTCTGCAGTGCATTTGGTATCATCCATCTAGTTTCAAAGTAGGTGCATCAAAATGTAGTGGAAAGAAGACTGAACTGGAAATCAGGATTCCTACATTCCTGTCTAGGTCTGTCACTAATGGGTCGTCTGACCTTGGACAAATCTTGCAGCCATATTAATTTTTTGCTGTTGCCAGCTTACAAAGCTACTTCAAGTTTTTGGACAATAAGAAACATACTTTTTATCTCCATTAAATATACATTCTCCTTTAAAGCAGAATGTGTCATGAACTGACATGTAGGGAATTTTCTAAGTATATGTTTTTTTCCACAAAGATAATCCTTTATGGAGCAGGATAGAATTACCTTTCAGAGCAAGTTTAGCAAATATTCTTAATTATAGAACTTTCCAGTGATTTCCAGACCAACTCTTGTTCCCTTTTTTCCTCCCTGACTTCATAAAGGACAAAACAGTGTGAACCTCTTATGGTTGCTCTCCCAACAAATGCCCGGTTGCACTTAGGGAATGTTCAGCACAGTGTCAGAAATCCAGAAAGAACCAGAGATTGAGTGATGGTAGAAAGGAAAATTAACTCCACACATTCAGAAGACCCCTTAAAGATATTTCAGTGGAACCACAAAAACACTGTACCAACATTTTGCATGTCCCCAAATCAGACTTTCCATACACAGGTTCCTCAGTTATAACTGCCCAGGAAAGCCACTTGAACTCCAGAGGACTCAGTTTGCTCATCTACAGGAAAGGGAAATTGGACCCAATCATCCTTACATGTTTTTTGCTCTGATATCCTCTTATTCCACTAGACGTTTTTGGCATTCCAGAAATCTGCTCTTGGAGAAAAAGACATTGAGGGGAAAACAAAGTAGGTAATAATGAGATTTTTAAAGTAGTAGTAAAATTAAATGCTTGGAGGTTTGATTTAATGATTGAGCAGTTTAGTTTCTCTCTGAGAGTAAGAAGTTAAGGAGGCTGATGTATTCTATCAAATCAGAACTTCCTGTTATAACTGGGTAAAAAACGTACTTCTTACTTAATAAGTAGTAGCTGAAACTTAAAGAAGACCAACTGCTAATAACCACAAGCAGCCAAACAACCCATCTTTATTATTGGCGTTACATTCTACGATAGACTCTGCCTTTTACTTCTTGTCTTCAGAGAAGACAGTATTATTCCTCTGTTATTTTTGCAACAACACAAAAGCCCAATAAAATGTAAGCCATATTTTCTTAAACCATTGCTCCTAGGGGTATTCAGATTAAACTGAGAAACACTCTATATATTAAAATGTATATGTGTTTTTGTAAAGTCTCTTGTTTAGAGCAATGAAGAGGAGCTATTTTCTTTCAGCCTTGTGAAGGAAAGCAAATTCCTCCTAGAAGTTGTATTTCCACCTCTAGTGCCTCACTTGGTTTATTAAGTAGCATTCAAAGAAAAGACTTGAGGTCATATTTTTAGTGAAGTATTTAATTCGGTAAATAATTTAGACTATGACTTCAAATTAAAATTTTCAAATTCCTGAAACAAATTTTTAACCCAACCTTGCTAATAAACTTCTCACATCAATAAAGATTATTCTCAGGATGGACATGGTGTCTTGGTTAGAAAGAAGCACAAATGAAAGATTTATTTCATGGAAGAAAAGAAATATGCTTATTTGGCAAGAGGAAATCAGACCAAATATATTTGTGCGACATTTGAATAGGGACATATGGGAAGGTAGACTGTCTTTACAAAGATTTTTAGCCACTGACATGGATATGAGCTTAGGAAAATGAATCCTGTATGTTACCTGACTAAGATGCATGTGGAAACTTGGGCAGGATGATGTCTGAAGTTGGCCTTTGGGAAATGACTTTCCAGATACAGCTTTCAGATATATGTACATGCATTTTTTTAAATTTGCTGAACTGGGGTATGTCAACACATGAAATAGACTTCTTGGGGTAAAAAAAGGCAGTTTTTGACAGGGCAAAAATCAAGTGGAATCATCCCAAATGGTGGACCAGCAGACATAATTCTTTATTTTGAAATAGTCTGAAGACCATTTATCCCTAGAAACAGGTTAGTACCTAACTTAAAGGACCCCAACCTCCTAATGCAAACATCAGTTCTAGTCCTAGAGACTTTTAAAATAGTAATTATTATTTCAAATTGTAAGGCTTTGAGCATAAGTTTGAAATAAATCTTTTTTTAATTTTTTTTTTGTTATTTGAAACCTCTCTGGGAAGTAACACAGCTTTTTGGCCTGAGGTGTTTTCTTTGGAAGAAAGTTAGAAAGACCAAAACATAGTGTCTGGAAGAAGTAAGCAGAAAAAATATTCAAGCAGAGGGTAACACTCAAAAAATCTTTTTGCAAAGAGCAAGGAAGAACTTAAAACAAAAATAAGTTTGTTTTAAACTTCAAAGAAAGAGCATCCCCTAAGGGTTAAGTCTCTGGCCCTTCCATTCTGTGGGGCTCCCACTTCTGCTGGCTTTGATCAGTCCTTATCAGCAGGAGAGCTTCAAAGAGGCATTGGTGCACATTGGCTACTGGGTTATCCTGACCTGTCTTTCCTCACACCCACAAGGGCCACCAGTCACAGATTAGAGCAGCACACAGATACATGTGTGCATGCCGGGAAAATCTTGACTGCCAGCCAGGCATCCCGTCTGTCTTCCTAGCTTCTGGCATACAGGAGCCCCCCTATGGTCACCAAAGGTGGCCCCAGGAAGGACACACTTTGTAACCATTTGCCATAATTATGTGAATTGCAAATGGTCTGTATCCAATAGGAAATATAAAATATTACCTTCTGAGGGGTTGACTGAAGAAGGGCTTGAGATGGCTGAAAGAGAGAAAAATAATAAGAAAGGGAGAGGGGGAGAGAGAAATCTCTGGTGACTTAACAGAATAGTGAGAGAGAATGCAAATAAAGGAGAAATACTCAGTACATGTTTGAGTATTTAATGTTCTTTTATTGTTGGCAAGCCCAGCTTTTGATTGGCTAGTAAACAGCCAGGACATGTTTTGCTACTTAAAGAACCTTTGTTACACTCGTTTTCCATGTGCAGAATCTGATAAAGAAGCAGGGAACTTAGTGCTCAGTTCAACACAAGTACCCTTCATCATAGCTGAGTATGAAGAATATTCTTCCCTCAAATGTGACACAGATTGCTTGGCCAACAGATAAATGTGTACTGTTGTCTTCCAAATACCTTCCTTGTTACGCCATGGAAGTTGCAGCAACAGTGGGATGGATTTCATTTAAATCTTAAACCTTAAAATTTCAATGGCAACACATCTCACTGGAAATATTCCCCACTGAGCAATAATGTCCAGTGTTCTATCAAGTAATTTACATTTTGATTATATGTATGATTTTAGTGACTGAATCAACTCAGAGACAAATAAAAAGTCTTTAATTCTTCATGTGAGTTAAAAGCCAGAGCATAAAAGGAAGGCCTTTCTTATAAGATCCTCCTTCTACATTTAAGATGCCCTTTGAAACCATAAACTTGAGAGAAACTTCAGTTTGACCCTGCCTGATCCTGCATTTGATATGAGCCATCTGTTTGTAGCAGTCACTCTTCTGTGACTGTATAAATGCACTGTCAGTATTTTGCATCCTGACTTAATTTGCATAAGGCATCCGCGAGAGTGCTCATTTCATATTGGAAACAAGGTTAGGTGGAAGCCTTGGAACTGCCTTGTGGGAATTCTGGAACTCCGCCTGTTGTAATTCCCACTTCTATCATACTCTAGAGTAATCAGTCCGGTGACTTCACAAAACTAAATATTGAAAAAATTGCTAGCACTACTAAATCAACCAAGTTCTGGCAATTTACTCTGCAACAAAATCAGTGCCTCAACTCTTTCCGACCACTGATTGGATGGGAGTTGTACGTACTCTGATTTGTCAAATGCTGCACTTGCATATCTGAGCAATTGGAAAGAGGAAAGAGTGCAGAACCAGATGTTGTCCTAAGGCAAGAAGACTGCTTGAAAGGTCAAGGTGGTGTAGACTGGCTTATGCATGTGTCTGACCCAGAGCTTTCAGATTTCCCCTGGTCTCACATTGTTCCCAATGTAATGATTTTTTTTTTTTTCCTAAGGAAAGGCAAAATTTCCAGTGAATGAAGGGTTCATGCTCTGATGTCAGGTACTGAGCTCATGTAGCCATCACTTATTAGCTCTAGTATCTTGATCACTTTGTTTCACTTCTCTAAGTCTCCATTTCTTGGTTTGTAAAAGGGTGATCTGATAATAGAACTGGCTGTGTAGAATTGCTGTGAGGCTTAAGTGTTGTGACCCGTGTTATTCAGTTAGGGCAGTGCCTGACACGAAGACCCAGTGAGAAGGAGTGGCTGTCTCTCATATTCCCATCATCACCATTCCTAAGGCAGATGTAAAGTGACGGTAATACTCAAACATTTTCATGGAGAAGTTAAATGGGCATGTGCTCTTTTTTTTTTTCCTTTCCTCAATTGTTTTAAAAAACAATAGGGTTAAGCCACAGGTTACATAAAAACATCATGCCATGCATGATGAGAGTGAGTTTGAAGGGAAGATGACAAAAGGATGAAGTAAATCTGAATCCTTGTTTCCATGTAAATTCATTACTTGCTTTGACAACTTATTTAATCTTTATTATGCTTTATCGATTTTGAAATGAAGACATAATATTTAGGTACATGCAGAAGTAGCACAATAAGTAATTTCTAAAATAAAATGTTAACTCTTTTGTAAATGCCATATTATTAAATAATTATTTGCCTTGTCCAATGATACTAAGTTTTTCTACTTCTGGAACAAAGTTATTAGGTTACTTTTTGTTCAAATATATGGCAGACGGTGTTACGGTCTTATCCCTAGGTCTCAAAACACTTAAACATGAAACATCTGCCCTCATTTTCGACCTTATTTCTTTAGCACCAACTGCAGCCATGTTTATAATCTTTGTTCTCATCCTAGTAAAGCTGAAGGAAGAGAAGTAGAATCCACTAAGAAAAAGAATTTCCCTGGGGAATGACTCATAAAGAAAATCAGCAATATGAAAGGGAGAAAATGTTTAATCACTGAGAGCAATAATTACATTCTAAGTATTAGCATAGCCCATAAGGAATAGAGAACTGAAAGAGAAAGAGGGAGGTGCTTCATTATCTATCTACTACAGCTACATTTAAGCTCACCAGATAAATGATGTTTCTATCTGTCTTTTTGTCTAGACCCCATTCCCTCATCTCTAAGCTTTGAGCAAGGGAACTGCCAGTAATAGAGCATTTCCTTACGTACTTCTATGTCACCGAGCAGAGAACTCTGAATGGCCTGTTGATGGGTGGCCTACTCTGGAAGAAAGCAGTAAGCTGTGTGACTTTACCTATGCCAAGATGTGTGGGAATGCAACATGCAAAGCCACGCATTGATATAAATCAGTTCTCAGAGCAACACTTATCCTAGTTTATCCACCAATTCCTTTGATGTCTGGTGAATTGTTTTCCTTGACATATTTAGAAGCCCCTTATACTGTTTTATTCTCTACTATGGTACAGATATTCCAATTTTTTAATTATTACACGTTTTATAAATTGGTCTTACCCTCCCTCCTTCTACACCTTCTTCCAACATTCACACACACACACACACACACACACACATACACCCTGCACACATACCACGCACCTGTAAGTCAGTTAAGACCAATAACCTTATCTAATGCAAAGTAGCATTTCCCTTTGTTCTTTGTCAGGTTGCGTGTAATGTCCATGCTGTAGCCCACTGACATTTAAGCAAGCTTGCATAAAATACCAGATTACTTCTAGCTGGTTGGGAAGCTTGGCTCCAACCCATCAGATAATGTTGCTGATTTATACAATGGGAGGCAAGAGAAAAGAACTACGGGTGAACACAATAAATAGAAGACAAAAATGTCCGTATTTCACTTGTAGCCTCTCCAAATCCTGCGACCTCTACCTTTACAACAAAGTCGCTTCTCAGTGCCTTCAGACATACTCCCAACTCTCTTTCAAGAATGGTTTGTTTCCTTTTCCTTTTCTACTCTTCATTGAACATGTAATGTATTCTCAGCGCTGAAGTGGACACTACATTCATTTGGCTCATTTACTCTTGCGGTAACCCTTTGTGTTCTGGTAGTATCCCACTTATGGGGGCTTTGTAAATTGGTCTTATCCCACTTACATGTTTTGTAAATTAGTCTTACCCTCCCTCCTTCTACATCTTCTTCCAACATTCACACACGGACACACACACACAGACACACACATACACACACACACACACTGCACATATACCACGCACCCGTAAGTCAGTTAAGACCAATAACCTTATCTAATGCAAGGTAGCATTTCCCTTTTATTCTTTGTCAGGTTGAATGTAATGTCCATGCTGTAGCCCACTGACATTTAAGCAAACTTGTATAACATACCAGATTACTTTTAGCTGGTTGGGAAGCTGGAAGGGGAGCTTTTCAGTGGATGTGTGCCTGGTAATGCCTTCACCCTGCTGTAACCAATTGCTTGGGTAGGCGCTGCTTCCCTCCTCGGATTAAATCCCACTCATTAATTTATCTTCAGCAAACAGCATAGTGCCAGGTCATTCAATATTGTCCATTTGAACACAACCCTGCTTATAAAACCTGGGAGCTCTCTACAGGGTCATTCTGGCCAGGGACTCACCCTTCTGGCACTAGGAGAACACACGTTCAACACAAACCCGTTAGGAAATAAGAAGGGAGCTTGTATTACTTTTCACATACCCCATTTTTATTTCAGAAGTTCTGTAAACTTCAAGTATGTGAAAACGTCACTGTTTATATGGTCATATTGTCTGATTTCAGGAGTAACTGCACACGTGTGTTGGCATGTGAAGATGTTCCCAAGACAGTGGTAAACAGTGGGGGCAAATCATCATAATAGCATTTGTACATTAAACCAAATTTTGAACCTGTAGATGCATATTTGTATGTATATATCAAAGCACATTTTTTATTTTTCATTCTTATTTAGTCAATCCTCTATTGTTCATTGGGCTATTTCTAACATTTCATGATTATCATTATTAGGGGGGGAAAAGCCTGCATCAAATATTCCTAATACAGTCTCTGTGCTTGTCTAATTATTTTGTCAGGGTAACAGGACCCCTGGTGTCCACTTCAGTGCAGCTACTTGCTTTGAGTGGCCTCTCTGCCTCCAGGAATGGGCTCTGTCTCTGGGATAGCAGCTGCTATGTTATCTAGTGACTGGAGTAATATGACTTTATGTGACATGATTAACGAAGCACGCCAAAGATCATCTGTATCTTATTTATCCATGAGTTGTCTGACACCTCTGAGAGACATTTACCTTTTCAAAAAGCCTGTTCCTGAACTGAATTCCTGTGATCAAATGGCAGCAAAGGCCAAGTCTTCTCACATGAAGAGTAATCACCTCTAAGCTAACACACATGACCAGTGGGCAGAGGGCCTCATGAACTCCTCAGTTCTATGGGCTTGGGTCAAATCAGAAAAAAACAGAAGACCCAGAGAAAGCAAAGACAGAAAACTAACACTCATAACTAGTGATTTCAACCACAGCTCTAGAATGAGACTGATATTTTAAAACAAACTAAATTTATAGGATTTTTGAAATAAGGTACTTAAAAAAGGAGAAGCTTCTTACTGGCTTCCTTGCTGGTCATACTGAATGTGTGGTCTCACAAAGATCTTCTTAGCCCTTGGATGAGCTGATCTTGTCTAGGACCCTCATGTTAAAATGAGTACAGATTCATTAGTGCTGACAGCAAACATTTCTTGCCTACTATAGCCAGTAGTATTTTATTTGCTGATATAGGATCTGTGCTATAAATGAACAATAGGAGTTCCCAGGCAGGGCACGAGGCATAAGGGCATTGCTGGTGGAGGGGGCCACATGCCCAGGATGCAATGGTGAGCCCACGTGCCACATGGGGAATTGCATATAGTCTGGCTTTGCCTGAGGTGGGCTGCAAACTGAGGAGTGATGGGAAATGAAGCTGGATCACATACCAGGAAGGGGTGGGTGACAGAGGCCCTTGCATGGCATTTGTCACACTACTTGCTCACTTGGTTTTTTGATGAGTGCTGAACTGAAACCTCAGTACGAATTCTTGTTCTCATCTGTAACAATTCCTTCAGTGGCTTTCCCATTACTCTTAGAGAAGACAAAAAACCCTTAATAAAGCCTGTGAAGTCTGGTGTAATCTGTCTCCTGCCTCTTTAGTCTCATTCTTCACCAGACCTGCCTTCTTCCTTCCACACCCATTCTCTGTGCTTCAACCATACTGACTGTCCTTGAGTTTTGCTGATGGACTACATTGCTGTCTCGTAACAAAGGGCCTTTGCACGTTCTGTTTACTCTACATCCTCTGACCTCCCTGCCACTCTTGCCTGCTTATTTGATCCCTCAGGACTTAGCTAATTTTTTATTTAAGAAATATTTCCCCAACTTCCCTGACTGGGTCTAATTTCCCACTTGTATACTCTCATAACAACACCACATAGTCCTCTCTCACAGTAGTGTAAGAGCAGTTGGTGGTGATAGATTGGTGTAATTATTTGATTGGTGTATCTTCCTTTCTAATAAATAAGTCCTCATCAGTACCATCATCTCTAAATCAGCCAGCATTAGTTGGGGTGCTTGCCAAATGCCTCACACTGTTCTAAGCACTTTATATGTATTAATTAATTTAATTCCTGTAACAGTCTTCATTATACAGATAATAAATCCGAGGGATAGAAAAGTAATGTAATGCACTCAAAGTTACACAACTTACAGGTGATGAAGTTGGAATTTGAACCCAGGCAATTTGGATCTTGAATCCATACTCTTAAACACTGTATTTCTGCTGACTGCTAAGTTCTAATCCTATCACGTAATTATTGCATAAATATTTGTTGAAAATGTGAATGGATAAATATATTAATGAAAACTTCATCTATGCCCAACTCTTGGTACAAAAGAACCATGATAAACTCTTCCTTGGCAAGAATATATTCTAGAAAAAAATTGAGAAAAGAGAAACCCTGGAGTAATTTTCAGTGATTTGTAATGAAAGTCTTACGATGTTAACCAAAGAGATTAGTTCTGTGGTTTATGTGTCCATCATCATGACCTTTTCCAATATTGACTTTTGCATTTGTTCCGTGTCCGTAATCCCACAGGCTGATGTTTATAATCTTGAGTGATAATGCTGTGTTTGCTAAGGGTTTCCTGTATATGAAACACCCCTTGAAAACTTTGAAATAGAGCAAGTCAATGGTGATATTGTCCAGGGTTCTGCCAGCCTGTAGCTCTCTTGCTTACAAGAAAGGAAATCGCTTTCCTCTTTCTCATCTCTATACAGTAAGTACGTCACAGCTTGCGTTCTCATGCATTTAGATTTCTCTGTGAGTCGGAGAAACCTCTATATAAAAAGAGGCAGAACAGTGATTGAAACTAATTCTAGGGCCTTAGACACTGGATTATTGTCAGAAACCCCACGTCAGACCATTGAACTCTATTTGCATTGCCAGACTCTGGTAAAGCACATTCAGTCTCCTTATTGATTTGCCTTCCCCATGCCCATTGCTGGGAGGTCAGGTGGAAAAATCTGCTCAAATTGTTATTATTTCTATGTAAATAGTAGTGTGATGTGGTTTCTATGTGCTGTTATACCATCAGCAATTGCATTCAAGGAGTGTTAACTATGTAACTAATGTTTTAATTTTACTAGGTAGTCTGTTATCTGAACTTTTTATAGGGTAAATGAGAGCAAATAAATATGTGAGTCATTTGGTGAATGTGGGAAGGATGTTTTTTGACATGATATTGGGGTGGCGGCAGGAAATGAATTTTATATATTTTTATGAATGAATTTATACATATATATATATATGGAGAGAGAAAGAGAGTTACTTTGCTTAGCCAACCATTAAAATTGTTGTTGCATGTATGGTGATTTAGCTACTTGATTTCTCTACTCCTGGATTTACTAGTAAAGAAGGAATACAAGGAATATAGTAAAAAAAACAAGGCAGTGTTGGTCAGGGTGGCAAAGCAGTGTATAAGTCTGTGATCTATTTTGTCACAACCAATGCAGATTTACAGTTAGTTGACTTCTGTATAGGTTTGTGCCTAGTACTTTATTGCATTAAATATCACTAAAGAATATTTCATAAATGAAACAATGAAGTCAATGTTTGTATTTTGGTACTCATGTTAGAATTGAATGTTTTAACTGATGGAAGAAGGAAAGATTCTGACTCTGAGACAAGTTTAGGCATCCTAGACAATCTCCACAAATATATCAAACCCAGAGTCCATTCAGTCATGATTATCTACAGTCATCTAATTTCAAGTTAGGATAATGTGTGGATTTGGGGGGGATTCTTAGTGCCAGAGAAAGTTTGGATTATTCATAGGGAAAGCCATTCAATGTAAGGCAAGTAAAACTAATTTAAAAGTTCTTCCCAGAGAATAAAGTTACTATGGATACGACAAAAAGCTAGACAAGTGTCTGGACTAGAGGACTGAGCTCTCAGGGAGAGAAACCAGAAGCAGAATCCAGTAGGAATTGAATGAATAGGCCAAGTTCACATGTCAGCTAGACTTCAGAATCAGAGTTTTGGATGTCCACTTTACCATCCAGATCAGAATGGGGGAGAAGACAGCAGGTGAAAGGGTATAAATGAAGGAGCAATTGAGACCAGATAGACATTCTGGCCAACTCTGTAAAGGGGTCTCATGGTAAGAAACTCAGTGGAAAGGCTAAGTTTAGAATGTCCTGTCTGATTCTAGGCACATTGATTCTGTATTTACATAGTAGTCACAGATTAGATTATTCCCAGATTCTAACTGCTAGTCAATAGGAAGCAAACAGTGCTTTTCCATAACTTGCTCTAGAACTGGTTGTGCTGAGTTGTCACTGAAGCCCTGAGTCTAGTATAGAGCCTAGCACAAAGCAAGTGCTTCATAAATGGTTAAGGAATGAATGAGTGATGGAATGAGTATAAATGGATGAATAAATAAGCAAAATATTGGGGTAGATAGGGTAGGAGTGTGGCAGAAGGACTGACATCATCCTTTACGGTTAATTCCTCCTCTCCTCTGTATGCTGATTTATTTATTCTGCTTTAATAGCATTTATCAGTCATTTTGTAACTACATGCCACGAATCTCTCTCCCTTCTAGACTATGAAATCCTTAACCATAAGGACTATTGGTTTGTACCTACAATGCTGTACAAGTACCTGGCACAGGTGAGGTGCTCAATTATTCACCCAATTGAGTCTGTTAAGTTTCTAATGCACCAGTGTGTTTTGTAGGCCAGGCTTCATTCATTAAAATAAGACCACAAGGTTTTGTGTTCATGTGACAGTTAAATTGGTAAGTCAGAACAGTAATCACTTCAATATCAGGATTTCTTCTTCTAATCCTTCAGGTTCTCTCTGGCCATCATTATCTTTACCTCCTATAAATCATATATTGGAAGAGGTTGTCAGTGTGTGCTGTTCTAGATTATCCCACAGGTCATGCATTTCTCTGATGTAGATAAATGAGCTCTGTGCATAAAACTGTGCAGCGTTATGGGAACCTTTGCACTGACACAGATGCTAGGACCACACTGAGAAAACAAGGAATGTGGTCAGAGGCTAAGCAGGATGGCAACAAAAGCATGAAGGGGGTGAAGAAGGGAGCTCCTCTTTTCTTCGCAATGTACAGGGGAGCCCAGAAGGGGCATTACTTTGTGCTCCAGCAGTGACATTTTAATTTACAAGCTAAGAATGCTGATTGCCAACTGCAAAAATTGATTTGGTTGTTCATCTGATTCAATTCATGTCAGAGTTTGAAAGTAATTATGATAGTGAAGCTGATAGTCAGGCAATTACATTTTTGCTCTCACTCTGCAGCTCCTTCCCTGCCTCTTTCCCTCCCCATCCCTCCACCCCCAAGGTTGTTCTTGTAGGAAGGCAATGTAGGCACAGGACACGAGAGTAATCTTTGGGAAAGTGGTATACAGGCTCCTATAGCACAGACTATAATAAATAGCATCTTGTCTTTGCTAGTCCTTTATCTTAATCTAATTTTTGTTAGCCGCTGATGAAATCTAACCAGATGAAAGATGTAGACTGTTTTGCTTCTTTCTTGAAAATATCAAAGAGAAAAAGCACATGCACTACCAGGCAGTTACTGTTCCTCACCTGAGCCTGTGTTTTACACACACACACACACACACACACACACACACACAGTGTCTTTTGACAAAGATTTCCTCTAAATCATAAAACGAACAGGAGTACACAGTATGGAGAGATTTAGGCAAGGTTGAAATCCAGGTCAGTGTTGGGGAACAGATTCCATGGGAGACTGAAAATAAACCTTGAAACAGTAGTGTAAAAAACAGAGCAAAGCGTTGGAATGAAGAGAGAAGATTTTTTTGCTGGAGGCAATACCGGGCATGGGAACCTAAAATAATGTAGAAGGTGGAGTTGAAGAGTCACAAGGCAAAAATTACTTTTTGGGTAGATGAAGAGATTGGTATGTGGACATGGGTTTCTTAATCTATTTCTATTTTGAAGGTATATATTTGCAAACACTAGAAAATTTAATGTTTTTGGTACAGCAGAATGGCTTTTCTGGTCCAAAGAGAGTAAATCAGAATTTGAGGGATGGGAAGTTTAAGCAGCCCAGGAAAAACTGAGAAATCTAAATGATTTGAAAATGGTTTTTTTCTGAATAATATAGGAAAAATTAAAAGATTCCATACCAAGGTTGATGATATTCAGAATCACATCTCTCCTCCCAGGGAATTTCGGCTTAACAATTCACTATGACTACCACAAGGTTTTAAAAAAAAAAATGACAACTTCTCTCCAAAACTGCCTTATCTCAGTTCTAGGCTTTTCTATACACTCTCTTAACTTCTCTATAAACCTCCTTTCTGCTGCCTGGTCCACAATTTGGCACATACACCCTTTTAATGAGTGAGCATCCTGCACATTGTAAATGTGTCAAATACAGTTGCCTGAAATGATGAAGACTGGTGGTGTGCAACATGCTGTAGGCTCTACTACCCTGCAGCAAAATGTTAGGGAATAAACTAGATATACCCCCAAAATATTTCAACTACAGTTTATATTACATTAAATAATAGAGAGGCATTTTGCTATATTATTTGTAGACCACCTATAAAGGTCTTTTCCAAAAAAAAATGGATATGGGAAGATACTCAAAATATAAATGTGTAGACTCTCAGGTCTCTACAGAGTCTACACATATTCTCAGATTGTCTAGTTCAAAATTCAGATTCATTTGTTTATATAATTTTATTTAATGATTTACTTTACGCCTAATCCTCATAAAGTCCATGTCAGTTTCTCAGGTTAGTTCAGAGTTTAAAGTCCCTTTTACATACTTGGCCTTCCTAGCCTGTCTCTGACCACAGCTTAGTGGTTAAGAAAAAGACTTTGGAATAGACAAATCTGGGTTAGAATTATAGCTTTGACACCTACTACCTACATTCTTGAGTTCTCTGAACCTCACTTTCCTCTTCAGCAAAATAGAAGTGGCAAAACTTCCTTCACAAGAAATTAAATATATTAAATGGAATAGAACATCAAAGTAACAGCACCATGCTTGATACACAGTATTTAACAAATGCGTAATTGTTATTGATTTGTTCCTGTGGTTGCTTAAATGCACCCTTCTACCCTTCTTTCTGGGCAGAGACTAGCTTGTTTCTGGATCTTAGGAGCTATCAGGTTCTCTTCTGTTTGTGGACTTGGGGGCGTTTGTTTAAAACCACATACTCTCCAGCATTATCCTCAACCATTGTAGCAAATGACTAAAGAGCTTCTCTGTATGGATTCCATATCCTTCTATGGCCTATATCACCAGCTTTCTAGGCGCTCTCTCTGCCTCCTACCCCATCAACTCTCACCATAGATTTTCAGGCAAGTTTCCCTGTTTTATTCGCCCATCATTCCTGCAGCTCTCTGCCCCATCTAGAGCTCTTGGTCTAGATTAGGCTAGAGTATATGTTGCTCAACTCATTTCTTAATAAGGCAATACCATGTGCAATGTGTATTATTGATATCCATAATCTAAATGTTACCTCTCCATATAACATCTTCATAAGGGGGTCTACAATTTACACTTCTTCTCAGATCCATAAAGGAAAAAATGCTAACGGCTCCACATATACCTCTGGTCATTGAGGGAAAACCAAACAAGGCAGAAACCTTTTTTGAGGAGGTAATTATTTTGCTATCTCTTCCCTATCCATTTGGAGATAGTTAATATGTCTTAGTTCATATACCATCTTCAAATCTATAGGGTTACATTTTTAATAATCACAAAATCTTTACCCTATGCATTGAGTTGGGTCCAATACAATCTCAGTTTGGAATATTCAAGAGATGGAAAGTTCCATCAGATTACTCCCCTGATCAACAGAAAACCCTTTGTTAAAATCTTGCCAATGCAGGTATTTCTAGCATGTATCATTCATCTTTTCTAAGAAAACTATCATTAAGGTCACTAGACTTTAATTCAGGATCTTGCATACATAGGGGTCATTTCAGTGCCCCAAATACAGAAATATAGGAAAATGAGCAGTATCTGTATCATCTGCAATCTCAAAAAACCTTGTGGAGACCTGTTAGCAAATCTGTAGCATTACCTTGACTTTTGTATATGACCTCTTTTTCTTTAAACTCAAGCCCATTGAAACTTCTCATTCAAAAGGTTAATTTGTTTTTAAAAAAAATAATGGATGAAGTCCTTAAAATTGAAGAAAGTTCTTCTTCTGTTTTGTCAATTAACCGCATTATTTCAGAAGTCAGTATAGCTTTTTCCTGTTAGAATCTAAAGATATTTCTCCTATTTCTTGATATTCAGATTTTTGCCCACCCATTTACTTATTTAATTCCAATCACTAGCTGAACTGTATATAATAGGTTGGTTGATCCAATTCAAATGGCCAGCCTCTGACTAAAGAAGGAAAAAGAGAGCTTGGGAAGGATAGTTATGAAGTAGTTAATGGTGGTGTGATGTGGGAAAAGAGTAGAACCAAATTGTGTTGTCATTTTTATGACACACGGAAGGGGGCCAGGAAGCGAGGAAAGAAGGCTGTGATCACAAACCCACAGCATCTGATTTCAGTGTTCAGTCCTTTGTTCACACTCCATGGAAGTATCTAGGCAGGAAGAATTCATGGGCATGCCCTTGGTTCTTCCCTGGGCCCCAGGCTTCTGGTTCTCTGATCTATTGTCTCATCACAGCATTCTTGAGGGGACATTATAGCAGTCTCAGGGTGTACTAGAAAAAGCTACATTTCACCTGATTCAGTCCTCTTTTCCAGTCTGGAGCTGGGGCACAGCGAAGTTCAAGAAGGACTGACACCCACTGGCCTTTTGTGTGATACAGATCAAGCCCACTGCTGTGGAAGCAACTTTCCATACAAATTGAATGACCACGACCCAAGCTAATATTCTAATACGTATACTGTTGATAGCAAGGATCCAAGATCATTCCCATTGCTTTACTGGGCCTGCTCATCAAAATGTCCCTATTTGACCGTGGAAGGGAAGGTGGTGGAAGTCTCAAGCTTTCCACAGAGTTTCATTCTATGCTGCCTCACGTGCTCTGAAGGGGTGTGATTGTGCTACCTCACTGCAGGCGAAGAGCCCTGCAGAATGCATTCACTGCATAAGGCCAGACCTGCTCACTCATAACCATGAGTAGCCGAAAGCCTCTAGACCCCTTCCACAGCTTGAAAACACTCTGTCCCTCAAAAACATCACCCACTGTGCTATAAGGAATAAGTGTGTGTTTACTTCCTAAAAGGATGTCATTTTAAACAAGCTGCACTTACAGGGAAAGCTTGCAGAAGCTTTTAATAAGTTGACTGAAATCCGGAAGATATGAAGCACCCTTCTCTCTTCTCTGTGGTAGCCATGAGTCAGATTCATGTCCATTAACTATAAGTCTGTTACTTTTCTTCATATTGTCATAGAGCAAAAATAGGAGATGGAGACCAAGAGACCCAGGTTTAGTCCCATTTGTGTCACAACTGAGTATGACCTCTGGCTAATTATGACAGGACTTTGCATCACATGTAATGAGTATTGTGAGGATGAAATCCCCATACAAATGAAAAGTGACCACTCATAGTCACATGAAGATTATTAGAACAATTTTGCCCATTTAATAGGACTAGTGTATGGAATACCATGATGGATGATCCTTATTTTGTTTATTCTGTCTTGCACTGAAATCTTTGGGGTGTTAAAAAGTGAATAAATGACCCAGATTGGTATATGATAGAGATTTTCATCATCTCTTGCATTATAGCTATAAAACCTTAATCAATAAATGACTATCTGGAAATCTTTAGCCAACTGTATTACAGTTTCTGAGATATTGCCTAGGAGTGCTTAGAAGCTGTCTGTTATATAATCTCATAATTTATATGAGATTATGACATAAAGAGAAGAAAGAAATTGAATCCAGTTAAGCCTGGAGGGAGAAGCCCATAGGTGTAATTATCTGACTTTGGATTTTTTTCTGAGATTTATTTTCTTATTCAGTATAACACTAATAGGAGGTCCACTGTGACCCCAAGAGGTAAGGATTTTGGCCGCATGGAAAGTGCTTGTATTCAGCAGCTCCTCCTTGAAGTGTTCCCACTAAGTCTCTGTGGGATGTCCAGTGTTCACTCTCACAGACCAGGGGAGATGAAGGGATTTGTCTTCTTCAGGCAGGGTCCCTCTGCTGAGAATTGGAATTGGCAATGCATTGCCACTTGCCTATCTTTCAGAAAAAAATGACTGCCGTGACAGCATAAGTGTCCTGAGAGCTTTGCCTTGATGGCAGTGTGTTTTTAATTATGTGATTTTGGTATCCAGTCCTCTGTGGATATCTTGGCATATGTCTTGTTATATTTAAACAGCGTGACTGATAAAGTGGATGTTAATTGGCAGTTAGTGACTAGGCTGCAGGTCTCCATTACCCAGCCTTTCAGCTAACTGATCATTAACTAGGAGGAAATGTTTGACCCAGAAGGTCATTATTGTTATTAAGTGGGAAAAGAAATTAAAATGCTCCAAATTGCATTTTTATGAATCAGATGAGGATTTTTTAAAAAAGGAAAAAAGCTTGCATTACAATGGAGTCAGTGTCTGTTTACAGCTCCACTCCATTACTATCCCTGAAAGACCAAATCACAGTGTTTATGGGGAATGGGCTGTCCACATTCTTCACTGCTTTATTTCTAGAACCTCACTATTTTGAGATTCTATTTACTTAAAAACCAGAAACTTCAAGGCATTCTTCAACCTCATCCAGAAAATGGAATTCCTAGAATTTTCAAAGGGAATTGTTCTGCTTAGATGCCAGTTTCTTAAACAGGCTTTGAGTAATTTTTTTTAATGAAAATGTGATTGAAATTAATGTTATTATGTACATCTTTTTGTGTAAAATTATAATAGTATCATGTATGTCTTTGGAATTTCCTTTATCACAAGCTGTTTGCTTTTTATTGAATTTTGCTGATTAAGCTTAGCATTCTCTTTGTAAGGAAATCCTGCCATGTCGTCTTGATTGTTTCTGTGACCTCTGCAATTTTGCCTCATCTGCAATCTCCTCATCACTCTCACAATGCAAAAAGAAAATAAAAATGGTCTCATGGGATGCTGTGAGTCTTGGCAATTGTTTCCCGAGAGAAAATACTACTCTCCCTTTTAATAAAAGGATACAATTAAACTCTCCCTCAAACTCCTCCTCTCCTTCAAAATGTATTCATGTTCTATGTAAAAGATGGAAATGGATTCTTGTTTCATTGAAAAACCAAAGTAAGATCTAACAACATTTCTATCCATAAATTAGTTTATGAATATTCAATATTCCAACCTTGGCTCTGACTAATAAGAATAAGAAAACGGAAGGTACATTGGGATTTACATTCATCACCTGGTTGTCTTAGTCCTGCCTTCAGGTCTGTGTGCCCGTAGCTTTATTTCCTTGGTGGCCTGATACCTTATGATTTGGAAATGTCAGTGTTTGACCTTTGGGGCTTGGGGTTCACGGGCTTACCTGTTACCTGTGAAGACTAGAGAATGCAATTGAGTACATTGGATATCTCTTTAAATTGGCCTTAAAGGTGCTAGGTTTATTTTTGCACATCTTTTTTTTTCTTCCAAAGATTACGACTCAACTTTAGAAGGCTCTTTTAGCTACTTTAAAAAGGAAATGTATCCCTGTATCAGATGGGACTGAAGGGAGTTTACTGCACATATTTGAAGGCAAGAGCATCTGATGTCTGAAGAATCAGAAAATCCTTCCTCTAGTTGTATTTGTAGGTACTTTTTGTTGTGTTGCTTTTTTTCTTTTTTTTAACAGGTAAAGCACAAATGAGCACAGCATGGTCCAGATGGTGTTTAAAGCTGCCCAAGTTCCTTTTATGTAACTTTCTCTTCATAAAGTGTATTCCAGCTGGGAATCGATTTGGCCATTAAAACTTTGCCCCTTGATGTTTTTGTTATTCACATGCACACACGCGCATGCACGCACACACATGCACACAGACACGCACAGGTGTGGACATGGCCATTCCAAATGTATGGCATTTAATCCCTCCATCAGGGCTGATAGTAATTCTGCAGGACTTTATTAACTGTCTCTCAGGCTAAATGCTTTATTCACTCAGAAGACAGAACAACGCTGCATGATAAATATCAAAACAGAGAGTAGAATTCTTACCCACAGATAGGAATTCTTTGTAAGGCTTCCACCCACCCCCTCATAGAACCCTTACTTAGAGGTGGAAATAGGCATTCCATTCACCTCTGAAGTGTGTGCAGTGATGTCCTCATTCAGCTGTGTCCCCAGCAGTGAGAATTAGCTTGGTGTAACAGTTTCTTTAAATGCCTTACTAGGGATAATTGTGTATTCCTTCTGAAATTAAATGAATAAATGTGCTGGCATTTGTGTAAAAAGATCATTTTCCTGGTGCACAATTAGTATATACTTGGCTAGGTAACAAAGGTGGGTTTCCCTGGAACCATCAACACTTCCTCTGTTTGTGTCTCTCTTTCTCCATGTATGTTTTGCTTAGTCTCCCTTGCTCTGTCTCTCTGTTTTTCTCTCTGTATTTGTTTCATCCTCCTATGCAGCTTCTGCACACCTACTCTGTGCTCCAGGCAAACTAAATTAGTCTCTGATTCCCAACCCCTCCTTTGTACTTTCCTGCTCCTGTGCATTAACTTGTACCATTCACCTGGACTATCTGCTCCCACCTGTGACTATTAGTACCCACCAAAGCCAAAGACCTCATCTCAATGAATTCCCCTCCGTTTCCATCAGAAGGTACTGCTCTTCCCTCAGAGCCCTTTTTAAAAGTGTTTGCTATTATATAAGGACATTTATCCCAAATGCTTACCAGCTTAATTATAAGCTTCTGGAGGACTGGGACCACTTCATATGTCTTTTTGTTTCCCCCAAAGCATTAGCTCAGAAAAGAATAGTTGAATAAGTGAATGGTGAGGCATCCTCCCTGTCATAGCTGGGATTCCCCTTGGAGACCACTGAACAGAATTTTTCTCAATGCAAAGAAATTTGTTCCTAGACACACTGACTGTATCATCTCAGCCTCCTCAGCATCATCTGTTAAACAATCTTTTGAATCTGTTTGAAACATTTTGATATTGATTGGTAAATAGCCATTGCCTGAAGACCCCATGTTCTCTACTTCCAGGCCATCTCTGGTCCTCCCAGCAGGATTCACCTCTGTCCACACCATAAAACCTGGGACAGTGGAAGGTTCCAGGACCCAGCTCCAGTACTCTGGCCAATGTCCATTCTGATTAATCAGTTCTCCTGCTGCACTGATTGTTAAATATTGACTGTTAAATTTTATGTCTCCCCTGCTGATATCATTGTTATAGCCAGCGTTATACTCACAGAGGCAGTTAAAGCCATGCAGTTCATGGAATATATCTGCCCTTCATTTCAGCAGAGAAGAAACTAGTGCTCTGAATAAGTATCAGAGATCCTTGAGCATTTTCCCAATTTGCCTACAAAAGCTAATGAAATTGGGGCCCAAGCTTAAAATGCAGTTATGGTCACAGGCATATGCTATGATATAAATAAAGAGATAGACTTTTTTCTTAAAGGAGTAACTAGGGAATTAGATTCCATTTGGACCTCTGTTGCTGAGCAATTGGAAGCATATTAAAACTATTTTAAATTTAAGCATTTATTGCCTTTGCCTATACGATATTAGTTACATAGGGAATTAAGAGTCCAGTCCAATGTGTTTCTGGGCATACAGCCTATGAAGGTATTTAAAACCTAAAGTATATTTATTCTGCATTTAAAGATGGTTAGAGACTGCCTTGTGAGTTAATGTGTGCTCTGCAACCAGCATCACTTAAACACTCTGCCTGCTTGCATTAATGTGTGCATCGAAGGCAAGAAAGCAAGGGATGATAAACTGTGTTAACTGCACAACGTTCAAGTAAGATTTATCTAAGAACAGTCTACTGCATTAACATGAATATGCAAAGATAGATGTTTATCTTAATGGACTCAAAGGTACTTACAAACAGCATAATTGCTGAAGTCATTTTACAGGGCATTTATTCAGAGTGATTACATTTACTCTTACTTTCCATTATACAAGGAATTCTACTTAAAGGTTTAAGTTAGCAGGACTAGTATGGCTGAAGAACCATAGGTTCATTCTTCGTGGGCTCTGCCCAGCTAAGGCTATTTGGAATGATGAAAAGCAAAAGCCCAAATCTCCTTTTGGCACATGACTGGACTTTTTGCAAAAGACTGGTTTATTAAAATGTTAAATTGTCCCAGTATCCAGATCATTACATGATATTTGACTTACTTTAAACCTTAAGTCCTGCAAATAAGAGATTGACTACCTGGTATAAGGTGTAGAACTGCAAGGTAAGTTGCTTATGGGCTTGTCTGGATCAGTGGGACATTTTGTATCTTGAAAGCAAATATGCTCTTTGAGAACAACCCCCATTCTTGACAAACAGCTTATAAAAGTATTCCTGCCCCGAGATGTTCTAAGGTCAGAATTAATAATAATCTGACTAGGATGGGAAGTACTTCTGTCCTCCATTCATGTAATTTCCATCCTTGAAGCATGACTTCTGGTTTACTCAATTCTATTTAATTCAACAAAGAGTCCCTGACATCTTCTGTCCATTTAAATACATACTGTGCACCTAAGCTCTGGTCTGGCACTGTTTCCCGTGAGTCATTTCAAACCAATGATAAATGACATCATAATATCAACTACACATCACAGAATTGTAACATCTCTGAAAAACTGCAATCCACATAACAAGAGCGTGAGGTAGATGTCATTGTCTCAAATTTACAGAAGAGAAAACTGCAGTGCAGTACTTATGATCAACCTGGGCTCCCACCCCAGGGGCAGAGCTCATATTTTCTGACCTCCAACCCAGTACTTTTCCCTTGATATTATAGTTGGCTCTAGATGACGTCCCTTCCCTCCCTCATGTAGCAATCAAGTAGAAGGGGAACTATAAGTCAGATGTGTTACAAGTCAGAAAATAGTATGTTAAGTGAAATTCAAAGAAAGCACTGAGTTGGCATACTAGAGTATTTTCTTTTTCAGCTAAAAGATCAGGAAAAAGCTGCATGAAAATATGTTTGGGTTGGGTCCAAAAGAAGAATATACAGAATTTTTTACCAGGCATAAATGGAATGGAGTACAAATAGAGCTGGATAGGAATGAAATAAACTAGAACATTATAAGGAACTTTTAATCAGGCTTGTTCAAAGAAAGCATGACAAACATTTGTTTAACAGTCAGATTGTGGAGGTGCTTGCAGGGGCAAATGGTAGTGAAAGATAGTGCTACAAAGCTATAAAAATAAATTTTTTTTAAGTCTAGACTTAACTTAGTAGAGAATGGGATAAATTTGGTCCAGGAGAGTATCACATTGAAAGCTGTGTTTTTATTCTGGCAGTACCTTTTAGAGCGGTAAGTGAAGGCAAGGAATCTGATTAAAGTATCTCAAGGTTCATCCAGGGAAGCAACCAGGGAAAAATAGAGTTTTAGGTCCCATTTTAGAGATGGGTTTCACAGGACTTGATGCCTGGAGGAATGATGTTGAGCACGGAGGATTCACAGGTAATCTGAGGGTTTGGGTTTGTTCCCAGGGAGTAACGATACCATTGACAGTGGCAAGAAAGATAGCAGTGGGAGGAGATGATCAAGTCAAACTGGGTATGTTGACTGAAAATGTTTAATAGATACTCAATTGAAAATATTTTCTTACTAAGGTGAAAATGTTTCTCTCTGCTTACCCAACTCCAAAATGACCTCAGCTCTTTCAGATTCCTTTTGGACTCTCATCTGGGCCACAGAATTGGTATATGAGAGCATTGTGATCACTGTAGAGTGGCTTCCAAATACAACTCCTGGATTCTATTCAAGTGCCACCTGGTAACTAATGTGCACCAAAGGCAGAGACCACTCATATTGCGGCCTTGCATCGTTTCTGTCTCTGGTTGTTCTCTGTGGATTGCTCTCTTCGTTATGATTGTGTTCAATTCCTAGTAATAGAAAATTTGACCTGTGTGACTGAAAAGGGGTTATTTTCTCACTCAACAAGAATTCTGGAGTCCACAAAATAGAAAACTGCTTTTTGGGCTCATATCATATGTTTGAAAATATGTGTCAGCTTCTCAGGTCTTTTGGCCTTTCCTTCTTCGCACTTGCCACGTGATGGTCGCAAGATGGCTGCTATAGTTCCAAATATCCCATAAAACCCAGAGAGGAAGGGAAAGCAGTTTGACCAGCCATTCCTTCTTCTATTGAGAATAGAATTTCCAGAACTTCTCGCTGACTACCTTATTCACCACTTTGTCCAGATTAATGCCACATAACCACCTCTAACTGCAAAGGAGACTTGGCAAATGGATATTGACAGTGTCTCTAACACTTACCTTTCTTGCTACCTTGTAAACACTTTGAAGTCAGGAACCATGTTCTGTGAGGCCCCACACCCATGTTATGCTCTGCCTTCCTGCTCACCTGGCACTTTGCTGGACATATAGAGGTCTGGGGTGGGAAGTATTGAGGAACCAATCCTTACCTAGTGTGCTAAGCTCCTTCTTTGTCTTTTGGTTCCTCTGAGTAGCCTTAGGAATGAAGGAGCTTCTGGATATATTAGAGAGGCTCTTTGTCAGCACTTCCAAAAAAAAAAAAAAAGACTACATGCTGGGAGGAAATCTATACTGCTGTAAAAATAGAATAAGGCTCAAGTGCATTCTTCAGTAATGAATGTATGAGAAGAAGCTTCTTAAATTATAAATGTGGCTTCTCTTGTTTATTGCCCAGTAATCCTGTTTTACTGATTTCTCTTTATTTCCAGTCACCTAGAATAAAAGACAATGTTGCTTTAGAAGTCTTGATCTCTAAAAGATTGTCATTAAAGCTACTGTTGTAGTTAGCTGTTTATTCTTTGCTCAAAGTGGTTCAATCAATACAAATACAAACAAAACACTTTTTCCTTTGCTCCCTAGAAGAATAGGGGGGAAAAATACAGAAAAGCCAAATAAAGATGCTTAGATTTATTAAAAAGAGAGTCCCAGCAAATGACATATTGGTTTCTTTCAAAAAGGCAGAGGGTAAATTAAAAATATTCTTCTGACACAGTTTTTAAGGATGCGACTGACTCAGCAGAATCGGTGTGTATTGACTTCTCTTCCTAGAGGGTCAGCCGGGCAGTGCAGCCCACTTTTCTCAGGATCAGTTGGCTCTTGGCATTCTCAGAGGGAAGTTTTCCTCACTAGCAAAGGTCCTTGCTTCTCACATGATTGGTTCTCAATTCTGGTTCTGCCATCCACCACGCTGCCTCTGTGATTGTTTAAGGACATTGTAAAATTTCTCAGGAAATTATGCAATCCTAATTATTTTTTTTAACATGATTGCATTGTGACTCTTCTCAGAATGGAAAAGAAGTGATAATAAATAAAGCCAAGGACCTAATTATGAGATATTCTCTAGGATGTTATTAAACACTGGTCTAGGCAGAGATAGAGGTGGGGAGGTGGAAGGCACAGGCATTAGAACAGCTGTCCCAGGAGATGCTGGTGCTCTTTTTCCCAGCGTACCCTGGAAAGAATAAGGCCAGTTAAGACCCAGTCATGAGGCCAGGAGTGAAGCACAAGGGACCCAGTTTCAGGAGCATGCACTATTTGTCATAATTTGAGTTTCTGAAAATCATGTTAGAACTCTCGCCTGTTCAGAAACATTTTGCAGAATTGTTCTCAGGGGCAGCTGCAAAATTTGTGGGAACCAGTAAAAAATAAAATGAAGGGGCCCTTTGTTGAAAAAACAGGAAAAATATGTTAAGGCTAAAATAGCAAGCTTTTCTCTCTTCCACAGTCCTTTGGCTTGTCCTAGTATTTTTTTTAATTTGCTATTTAATGCCATTTAAAGCAAATAAAAATTTAAATTTAAAATTATTAGCATGAGTATTAACCATTCATCTTTCTATTGTGCAATGCTAATTTTACGTGCAAATTTAAGAGCATTTAACTAGAATGCAGAATCACTGAAATAACATAATTCATATTCATAACTCATATATGCATATGTATTTTGTTCTCTCCAGAAGAGTGGAGACTGTTCAAAACAAACTCATCTGATTCTATATCACTTCTTGATATACTGCACCTTCTACCACCTTACCAGTGACTTCTTTTACTTCAGCTTACTGGTGAATATGGCAGCACTGAAAGGAAAAACATCCCTGAGTTGCCTTGTCTTTCTCTTTCTATGTCATTATTTTTAGTGTAAGTGATTGGCTAATACAGAGAAGTCAGAAAGGATGTGATAGGTTTCCTTGGTGGATCACGTTCTTAGAAGACCATTGCCTTCTCTCTGCTTTCTAAGCAACTTCTGGTTCAAAGGGGAAGTGTAGCGTCTTGGAGCTGTCAGTGCCCCCACTTACCCAGTAGATGTAACTCTTACCTGTGTGTTCCTATTGGAGGATGTGATATGAAACTAAAAAAGGGAAATGCAAAGGAGGTCAACTTTGGACTGAGAATTTAACCCTAGTAACTGTTATCTAGAAGACAGTACCAGCCTCCCAGGAAGAAAGATTGGGGTTAAGAGGGAATTCAGATAAATCTGTTTGATTCATCTGATTCCCCTACATGGTGAATACACAGTTTCCTGTGCTCACCGGCCCTCAGAAGCTCTGTATATAGATGAGGTGTCAAGGAAGTGATGGGGAGTAGTAAGGACACACATCGTATGTATCTCATCTGCTTATGCAGATGCTGCATTGCCTCACTGATCCTCACTTACAAAACACAAATTCAAAGATAAAATGGTTTAGGTGGTGAGAGCAGAGCATTAAACCAAGCCCTTGTGAGCACAGGACCCTGTGTGACTACATAGGTCTCATCCATGGGATTACATCCACTGTATTTCCAGTACACACTCTAGAGTGAATGAAGGCTGTTGTTTATAAACTAGAGCAGGGAAAACTTGTTAGCCTTGCTGTCCATTGGAAATGAGAAATGAATAGTTTTGTCCCTTCTATTATTTTGCTTTTGTAAATTGTTTTGAAAATACATCTGAGATGGGATTATCCTTTTAAGACTAGTTGGAACCTGGGAATGAGAAAGTGATGACTGGAGGGTAAGTGAGGCCATCTGGGTTCCTGAATTTCCATGCAATAGTACTTCAAGACTTTTTCTAACCTGAGATTTATAATATGAATCAAAGAGCTTTATTTGAATCCATCTTCCACTCTTTGTCTGTGGGAGGTTGGTCCTGTGTTCTAGACATGAGAATCCAGGGATAAAATCTCAATCCAAAGCTTTTACATTGTCCCTTTCTTGGGGGTTGATGTCATGTTCTTCCTTCTGCCCACATTTTTCCCTGCTAGTTCTGACTTGAATTTACTCACTGCAGATCACCTGTAACTCCCTAAGTATTTTATGAAGTCAAAAGTCAGATGCACAAATCTTCTTTCACTGCTGATATTGCTCTGACACCTGTATCTGACTTGTCTACTATTACATTACATGGCTGAGTGGTGGTACTCTCTTCAGGGTAATAAGGAAAAGACAGTGTTGCCATCTTATCAGTTGTATTTTACATTCAGTTCATTGCATTTGATTGTTCTGGGTAAGTTTTCTGAGTCACAGTTCTGGGTTGTGTTAATATTAACATTTTTACTTCTTATGTTTACAAGGTTAAGACCTGAGCTTGCATTTATTTCTTAGTCTCTTGTTTACTGACCATGAACTAATAATCATGTTTAGTTTTTTAAGACAGCCATTCTCAACTCTTTTATACATCAACAGACCTAACAGACGTTACATGCATTGTACTCTCTTTCCAGTAAAAGTGGCCTACCACAGACAAAATAAATATTAGGTTATGTTTCATTCCCAATATTTTGCCATTTTCCTGCTCTTTCTCTCCTGCTCATGTAGTGTACCTGAATTCATCATGAAAGCAAAGATTAAGAACCACTGCTATTTGCTCTGGATGGAATGACTATCTAACATCTTTTTTAAAATTGCTGACCAATATTCAGGATTGGCTTTAGCCTGCAGCTCTTTGGTCTCCCATAATATTTGGGTCTTACTAAGTGTCTTGTCAATGGGTTTCAGCTCCTGGCAAGTTCACTCTTGATTCAGTGAGACCAAAAAATGACAGTGGAACATTCTTGGGGTGAAAGGGTTTATACCCAACTTTATTCCCACAGTGGAAGGTCAAGAACAAGAACTACGTCCACCTCAGAGCAAGTCTGTATGCAGTAGGCTGGTCTCTGCCTCTGGGCATCTTCACCCCACAGCCGTCTCAGTCTCTGTCCTCAGCCCTGCCACCACTCCAGCCTCTGCCCTCCTGCAGCCATGCAGCCCAGAGCACTGGGCAGAGAACTTCCATTTTCTCCACACTAAGTCTTCTAAGCTGTGCCCTCACCCTGCCCAGAAGGGCTCTTTCTCTTGTGCTGGGTGGTAAGCTTAGGCAACAAAATAGAACACCAAGAGAAGACCATCTCACAAAGAAATACGGTTCTGCTTTTCCTGTTTTTGTTTTTCTTTTCCAAAGCCTCATGCCTTCTCCCTGAACTATAGAACAAGAAAGAACATGGAGAAATGAGTACTACCAACTTTTGGCTCTAAAACAAATGGATGTTCTCTATGATGGAGGTTTTACTTCAGAATTGTATCCATTAACTGATACCTATATCACTACTTATGGGCCACAGTAATATTTAGCCTTGGTCACTTGCCCTTTAGAAACAAAGGCCTGATTTTAGTAATTACACTAGAATAAAGGGCTCACTTACATTGAAATACCACCTCAAAAGAAGAGGAAGGAAGGCAAGCACACCGGCAAGGAGGTGTGGAAGGAGGCAGGCAAACAAGCAGAAAATGTAGAGTAGCTTTTTGGAGTTTCATCTAAATGTTTGACATTCTTTTAGAGTGGTCAGACCCTACAAACTCAAAGTTTGTGGTGAAACCGTAACAACTTACAGTGGAAACACAGCCAGGCCTTTCTGATTAGCAGTCCTAGAGACCAATAAGAAAAACAGCCACTACAGCCGGACCTTTGTGTATATATATATATATATAATCAATAGGCACCTGATGGAGATTCCTACAGGTGGCATGTGGTTGGATGGGTGGTATTTTTTTCCCCTGCCTCCTAAATAATATGTAATTTCTTCAAGCCAAGAAATAAATTGAAAGGATTTAGAGGGATTTGCTTATCAGTGGAACACCACGTAGCATTGCATTCCTCCCGCTTTTGGGAAGGGACGTTGAAGTTTGGTTAATCTTCTGTGGTTCAATACTCCTCTTTCCTCTGTCAGGCTGACTTAAACAACAGATAGATTAATCCCCCCTTCTACTCAGTCTCTTCTCCGTCCTCCCTCCCTCTTCTCTCTTTTGATCCGCCCTTCATTTTTTGAGCAGGTGGAAGAAATCTTAAACTGGAAAGAAAGAAGAAAAAGATTCCCTACCACATTTATTTATACAATCCCAGAAGACCTCAAGGATAGAAATAAAGGACCCCAATCCTTGGCACAAAATTTGGTTAAGCTTAGCTTGGTTTTCCTACTGTTGATTAAAATCTTGAGTCTGCAGAGGGATTTCCTTAATGGTTAATTCATTAGCCAAAGTTATTATAAATGATGTTGTTCTTTATCCTACTCCAGTACATGCAGTGTGGAAAAGAAGAGGAAAAGCATGGAGGTGTCAGGGTTGGGGAGGGCTTAAAAGGAAGCTGGAGATACTGTTTGCTTG
Organism: Manis javanica; assembly: GCF_040802235.1. Lineage (NCBI taxonomy): Eukaryota > Metazoa > Chordata > Mammalia > Pholidota > Manidae > Manis > Manis javanica. The sequence continues at coordinate 22,513,414 of NC_133163.1, read as the reverse complement.
GATTCCTATGTAATCAGCTCTCTAATGACAGCAAATGAATAATCAATTTTCATTACCGATAATCAATTTTCATTACCGTGGGTACCACTTACAAACCTCATGTTAATTTTTAAGTTTTTGAAGCTAATGGTTTAACAGCTAATCAATGTTTTCTAGTTTGGCCTGGCTCAACTCCCAGGCATCTGTAAACTCCAGGAGGACAAGGACCGTCTTCATCAGTTCAGTGATGGGCACATCATAGACACTTAATAAACATAGGTTGAAGTCTTCATGTGAAGACTGATCAAATGAGTACGTTCATGCATACCTAAAATCTCATATCCAGAACAATGCTTGTTTGGGCTTGGTTTTGTTTTTGTGTTCAGTTTTCTTAGAGAGCTCTGCTCCAGTTAACTAATTTTGGTGATGCTGAATACAATATCTATAGCCCAGGGCAATTCTCTTTAAAGCCTTCGCATTTTGTGGAAATCTGAGCCCAGGTTAAATATGTGCCCAGTTATATCCTACTTGGCAAGTGATTATCTCTCGGAGTGGATAGAAAGAAGAGAGGAAAATAATATCCTGAAAACCCACATTGACATGAACTGCAGAAGGCAGTTTTAAAATTTGCAGGGTGTTATTCCAGTAAAGATATTTAAGTGTAGAGAAGTGGAACACGAGGGGAGCTCAGGAAGCATCTTAACCAGATGAGAACGTCATCTCATTGTGTCCATTGTTCAAAGCCTGCTTCATGGTATGCGCATCTCTTATCTGAAAATCATGTTTCATTTTCTCATAATAGTGTTAATTGCTTCTTTTGATGATGACTCTAAAGGAGATGTTCAGAATAAAATGAGGTCATAGATAATCACACTCATTCAATCTTAACATGTTTAAAGGTTGTTTCTGTGTCAGGCTTGAGTTGGGAGAAGTGACAGTGTTGGGAGGGGGAAAGGGAAGGGGTGAGATGATCACTTCCAACAAGTTTACCCAAGATCCAGGGTTTTTCTATCTTTGGTTCAGTCTAAAATTTATCCAGTAGAATGTGTGCATGTGTGTGTGTGTGTGTGTGTGTGTGTGTGTGTGTGTGTGTGTGTGTGTTAGGGTGGTGAGGGGTACTATCTATAAGCATTGATACAAGATAGGACAATGCCATGGCAAAATTTGATTTTAAAAAATCTTAATAGATATATTTAAATTGAAATAGTCAAACTTTTCAAATCTCATTAAGGTTATAGATTTACCTAGAGTCTGTGGGTTCTTACTTAATTAAAAGTGTTTCAGATATCCTTCATTTAAACAGAGAGTAAATGCTCATAATGAAGTTGTATGAGACCCCTCCCTCCCATGAGACACCAGATCCATCTCAGAATGGACGTATACAGGGGAAAAATGAAAACACCACGCATTGGAGGAAATTTAATTCTTTTTAGCATGAAGCAGCTTCAGGAATATATGGCTGTTTTCTGTGGGACTTCAGAATATTTATGGGTCTTTCTCTTTTCCTTTTTCACTGGAAGAAAGACGATCATCATTCTTGGATGTGTTATTTATAATTTCATAAAGCTGTTCTGTGGCAGGACTTATTTTATCTAGCGCTTAATCTCAGTCAAATAACTGCTTCCAAGGAGCTGGGTGGAGAAAAATGATTATCCCCCAAAATGATTAGCCTATTCTCTGTACAAGATAAAGAGCTAGAAGTTGGAATTTGAAATCACAAATAGGCATCTGTGCAGGAAGGAGGGAACATGGTGAAACTATCTTGAGCTGTTCTGACCATGGCAGCAGGCATTTTTCTCAATGCCAAATAATGGATCACAGTAAAGAGGGATGCAGAGCCGATCCTGTGCTGAGACAGGGTAGAGCCTTTCAGAGGGAATAATTAGAAGCAGGTGATAACAAAAGCCACAACTCACTGGAGGAAAATGAGAAGCCAGGTTTGTGAAACTGAGGGAACTGGGAGGTAAATAGACCTATAAATTTGCCTGAGTGGACAGAGTTTTGAGCTTTCTTCTGTCCCAGTTTATTCTAAGGTAATTTCAGTAAACACTGGTAGAAAAAAAAAGAAAAAAACGCAATGCAATAAAAAACCTTTCAGGAAAGGACTCCTGCCAGAAGGATATTTTATTGAAAGTTATTATAATACCTATCTTTAGTTCTATGAATCCTAATACAGAACCAAGTAATTTCAACATGAGGATTAAAATATGAATTTTAAAATAACAGCATGAATTATTATTTTTAATATAGAACCTGGCTAATATACAGGGACAGAAGAATATTTCCCTCTGGAGAAGGGAAGGTAAAGTCTTTAATCTGCACTGGGGAGGAATGGGGCAAACCATGTGTGTTAGCTTCCAAAGGAGAAGTCACAGATGACAGTGATGAGACGTGGGGAGAGGAGGAAGGAGAGAAGTCTGACAGGGCAGGGTCTCAAATTCATGCTCGTAATCCAAGTTTCCAAGAACAACACGCTAACTCAAGTAAGGGTCATACAAGTAAGGACATCTCTTCACCCCAGTCATCCTGTACCTCATAGGTATACAATAAACCTCCGGGCCTTCACAAAGCCTGGTTGGTTACACCTAGGATACCCTTCTCCTTTTTGCTCCCACAGCTCTGTGCTTTCCTTGCTTCACTGCTGCCTGTCCCCGAGGGCTCATTTTCCACCTCCCCCTGTCTCGGAGCTCTCTCTACTCTCTTAGCATCTCTTTGCTTCCTCTTTTAAGAGCATTCAGTGTACTATATCGAGTTTGCCTGCTTACTAGGCTCCTCTTCAGTCTCTGAATTCCCAGAGGATCTGTGTTGTATCTATCACTTTACTCCTCATAACTATGACAGTGCTTGATACATCAGTGTTCAATAAATATTTATTAAAGTAATAAATGAATGTATGAATGAATGAATAAAACACCTTGATGATATAGTCATAGATCACTGATGGTGGATCCAGTCACCCAGCCATTTGGTCTGAGGGCAGTTAAAGATCTTCTAATCTTCCTTGAATGACTTACAGATAATGTTGATATTTTACATAAGGGAACCATACTATGTAGACACTTTAAGCTTTGTCATTGGGAATTATGAGAGGTTCAGACAATCATTGTGAGGGAAACAATGTGGAGATGACATGGAAGTCACCTCGATGAACATTCCCAGCATAATATACGAATAGAATTTCCCAAAGCAATACTGTTACTTGAAGGAGCCTGGGTAGTGGGCAGTTAAAAATAGAAGGTATCATTCTAAATGTCTACACCCTTGGTTATTAGAAGTATTAAAGTACTAAAAGAGTTAATATGTGTTAACTGCTTAGCACAAAGTCTGAATAGAGCAAGTGCTTAATAAGTGGTAATTGTTATTAGTAGGCACGATTCTAGATAAATCAAGTATCCTTTTCCTCTCAAGAGTTCTAACTGCTTTTCTTTCTAAGGAAGTAGAGTAATTATGAAAAACGGTTGTGACTGTGGGAAAACATACACAGAGCCTAGAGCTACTGCATTTCATTTAAAGGCAAAGTCCATATCTACTCATAATCTGCTCATAATCATTGTATCCTAAATCCGTGTGTATCTCTAACAGTGAAATATAATCCACCAACTAGGGAAACGATAGTCAAAGAAGTGTGCCTGTGCTTCCAACGTTCAGAGTCATACCCTGCATTTGCTTATATTTGGAAGGACACAGACAAGAAAATTTAAAAACGAATGAAGCCTTGAGTTCTCTGAGACTAATTTCAAATCAGATTGCCATTGCTTTAGGATGTGATTCTAAGCGCATATTGTCTGAAAGCCTCAGTTTGTAACTTTTGGGACTTTTTTAGATGGTAGGGACAAGAGTTAAAAAAAAAAATCCCTAAGTATAGTGTGCTTAATGCTAAGCCCTTTGCAAATCAAAGCATGCTGCCCCTGGCAGAGAAAGCTTTTCTAAACTACGCCATGTTCTGTGGCAGGTGCGATTGTGTTGGATGCCAGGAAAATATTGGTTACAACACTGAGCAATGAGGAGACTGGGATGTTTGTAATTGCTTTGGGAGTTTCATTAGCAATGACTGTAAATAGCAATGACGAGGTTTGAGGGACAGAAAGGAAGGGGCTGAATTCATCTAAGATCCACACAGAATGTTTTAAACAGAACTTTAACAGAATTTTTTTCCCAAAAATTTTTTAAAGCTCTCTTGGCATCTTCATGAGTGTATTTTTCTCTGTCACTTTTCATGGTAGATGCAAGCAGAAATGGTGTTTATACCATAAAATGGAGGTAATGAATTCTTAGCAATAAAGAAAGACAGATTGTACAACTGGGTAGCAAAGTTACTTAAACGGGAGGGGCAGCCAGGCTTGGCATTGCTGTTATCGATTGATTGATGTAGTTAGTTTCAGCTAATATTTATTGAGCAGCACTTTTAACATTATACTTAAATCGCATGCCCACCTGATGACTAGACACTGTGTTTATCCCAATTTACTGATGAAAAAATTGGGGCCTGGAGAGGGGAAGTAACTTGCTCCCTACATCACTGACTGTAAGTGTAGGAGCCGGGATTCACAGCTGTGCTCTGCAGACAGTCAGGCCTACCTTATCATGCTTTGCTAGATTGCCTGTCCTTTAACCTCCTTTGTGTTTAGCCACCATTTACAGGAGCTACTCGCGAAATGTGCTTCTGTTCCCCAGGAAGAGACCAGTATTCATCCATATTCATTTAGAAGATCAGCAGAAAACAAATCTCTGGGAAGTGGGGCACAGGGGAGTTGACTGGGGAGAAAGGGAGTGAGCATGTAGAAGACCTTATGTGTGGGGTGTGCAGTGGTGGTTAGGGAGCCATTCTGGGGACAGAAGTGGAGATGATGAGGAAGGGGAGAGGACTGGGGACAGAGTTACCCAAACCACAGGAAGAGAAATTGTGTAGTATCAGGGGAGGCCGGGGAGGAGGAGGATGAGAGGAAAATAGTCCATATCCTTCAACCTCACGGTCTAATACTTTTCTTGAAAAGAATTTACATCATTTCTTTGGCCAGTAAAATTAAGATAACTGTCTTAGAATTGTTACAATTTCCATTAATAATATGTTTATAACCTCTTTCAGTGTCCGTTGGAGTTATACATTATTTTTATGCATTTGCTCAATGACCTTTTTAAACTTTATTGCCTGACCTTCAATTCTTGAGACAAGCCTACTAGATTTTCATTTACCTTACTGGTTTTCTCTCAATATGAGGGGCCAAAGCCAGCCACACTGTATACAGGCCATTTTGCAAGGTCCTTAACAACCAAGTCACCAATAATTGATTTCCAATTGATTACCCTTTAGAAGTGTATTCTCTGCCTCATTTTCACTACCGCCCTCTAAGGGGTTTTTTAGACTTTTTCCCCCTAATTAGCTTTCTCCCATAAAATTTTAATACCACAGATATACTGTATATTCATTTAAGTACTGTGGGCTTTTGGCAGGTCACAAACCATTGCAGTATCTAAGATCCACTCCCTCCTGCCCAAAACTATTTTTGCTGCCTTGGGAAGATGTTATAGTCATGGCTGCTGCCTACTTTAGAACTTTCAGACGGTGATGTGGCCCTTCCAAAGATGGTGTTTCCCAGTTAATTTATCTCCCTTCCCCAAATAACTGAGTGTGGACCTGTCTAGGACCGCATCACACCAGGACACGCCAAGGGAGTGTAGTCACCATATCTTTAACATGAGAAATGGCGCTCCAGGATACAACTGCCAGCTTCAGATGCTGAAAATGAAATGCACGCTTCAGTAGGGTCTAATTGAAAAAAAATGTATGTTTAAAAATTATTTTTCTATTAACTTTAAGGAGGATCAGGGGCTGTAGTAGCTCCCTGTCAGATGTATAAAGATCAATAAGGTGGTCTAAGGCCCCTCTCTGCCACTGTCAGTTAAGTAAAATCAATTACCTAATGTGGTTTTTCTGCTATTCTTTGTTGTGTCCAATAATTCTATGCCTAGTATGTGTATTTGATAAAAGGTCATTGTCTGAAAATACTGAGTATATGGGTTGTCATGTGTATTTGTTTGCTAGGGCTGCCTTAAACCAAATACCAGGGATTGGGTGGTTTAAACAACAAAAATTTATTTGCTCCCAGCTCTGGAGGTTAGAAGTCCTAGGTCAACAGGGTTGGTTTCTTCTAAGGCCTCTCTCCTTGGCTTTTAGATGGCTGTCTTCTCCCTGTGCCTTCACATGTTCTTCTCTCTGTGTGCCTATTCCTAATCTCTTTTTATAAGGACATCAGTCATATTGGATTAGACTTACTCATATGCCCTCATTTTAACAAAGACCTATCTCCAAATACTAGTCACATTCTGAGGTACTGGGAATTAGAACTTCAGTATATGAATTTTGAGGTGACACAATTCAGTCCGTAACGTCATGTAAGAAGAGGTATAATGAAGCCCATCTGAGCTACAAGTGCATGTATCTGTTCAAATCCCCACTAATTTCTTACTAGCTGTGTGTCCCTAAGCAAGTCACTTAACCTCTCTGAACTTCAGCTTCTTTAAAAGTATAATTATCCCTGTCCTAAAGAATTGTTCTAAGAATTGTGTCTAATTAATTATAAACTGCATTAAATGTGTGTCTAACGCAACATCTTTTCTGATTACTTTTCCTAATGAATATGGATTTAGACTTCAATGAATTGGGAATAAGACTGACAAGTCAGTTAATATTAACATCAAGAAGGGTGAAGAAATTAGTTTTTATAGAACAAGTGTTGTATATTATTACTGTTATACACAATAAGAAGACAAAAGTTTGTGTTCTACGTAAAATCTGTAGATTAACAAATGAATCAAAAAATTTAATAGCATTTATTGTGCATGCAATATGTATGAGGTACAGAAATTAGTCTTCTCATCTACTGTGTAACAAGGGCCATTCTTACAACCCATATGCACAGTCCCCTGTATTTCTTGCAACAGGTTCTGTGGCACTGGGTAATTTCTACAAGATTCAACAGAAAAAAATTTTTTCTCATGTTGAATTACTATTGTTGTGATTAAATTTTTTCTGCTCTCTTCAGAAGCAGCCTTACCTGTGTCCTGTCGTGTGGTATCTCTCTGCTTGTCCACATTACTAATTCAGCTAATTGCAGCAATTACATTAAGAAATTGCTGCTAGCAAGAGAAGCCATTACGCTGTTCCTGAACAGACTGCATTCTACGGCATTCATTAATTTTGCTAGCCTATAGATTCACAATCACTAAATCATACACTTGAGACCCCACGCCATATGCATTGATACCCTGTCAAAGCTGCAGTGCATTTCTGTGCTGGCTTGCATTCTTGAATTGCCCACCATTTGTGATAGCCCTTTTCCTCCCCTTCTGATTCTGAAAATTGAAATTAAAGTCAGGAGAGAATCAGGCTGTAGCAAGTGATTTACAGAGATGGGACAGACTTGAGCCCCTGGAACCACTTTGGGTCACTGAGCTTCACCTAAAACCTGTACCATTTGTCTGGACCCAGAGCCATTCACAGCTACATAGGAGTTTAAAATTCTCCATTCTACCGCATGCCCTCTTTAAAGAAGAGAAACAGTAGTGACGATGGGAGGCAGGACACAGTGATAAGTATTTGATGCTTTTGTTCGTTGGTTTCCTCACCTCTCTCCTTTCTCTCTTCCCTACCCCATTATTTTTCCTTTGACATGCACAGCCAACATCAGATGACCTTGTTTCATCTGCTGAATGTTCCAGCGATGATGAAGACTTCGTTGAATGTGAGCCCAGTACAGGTAGGTTAGGTCAGTCTTGTTTTGCTTGCTTTATTTTTACATTTGCAAAAAAACAATACATACATACATATATGTGAATATACCTGTGTTTTATATATATATTATAGTGTGTTAATGTGTGTATTTCCTATATCTATATATGTATAAGCATACATATATAAATATTAGCATATAATTGAAGGCATCAAATCCCATGGAAGCAGTGGTAAGATCCCATGGAAGTTTAAAGTCAGTCCTTGATACCTAAAGAAAATCCCATGGTATACAACCTAACTCTGAGCAATCAGGCCCCCTGATTAATTATGGGAATGGCAAGTACCTAGCAGCCAGTGGAAGCTATGAAATTGACAGGGGCTGTGGACGTGAAGAGGTCTATATCAGAATGACATCAACAAAGTATGAACCTAAAGTGCAACCATAAAGATCATTTAAACCTCATGCATTGTTCTGGGGCTACATGGCAATCCAAACAGAACCAAGAAACAAAAAGGAACAAAAACATTTTCCATGGGATTTCAACAGCAGTTCACATGGCATTACATTTATACTAATTTTGTTTTGTGTGTTTAGAGAATTGTGTAGCGATATAGCATAGTAAACACAAAATTAGTACAGAACCATGCCATGTCAACGGCTGAGATGCTTCAAAATGTATCTACTGCCAAAGTTGAGAGGACTTTGGCAATTTAGAAGCTTCAGTGTGTTCCCCATTTGCACCTAGATACATTTTGATGTCTTATGGTCTTTCTTTATAGTGAGCGATATTCATGATATAATGTCCAGCAGCAACTGCAGTCCCTGATTATTTCATATCAACTTTTCCAAGTCGTCTATTTTGAGACTTGCTATAAGTTACACCTTTATTTATATATATAATAGAGAACAGATATCATCGAATTTCTGTGTATGTTTAATAGAATTAAAAGCTGGAGCTGGGTTAGGATCTTATTTCTGCAAAGGCTAAGAGAAATAAATAGAATTTTCTAGTTCATTATTTGGGTTACTTTGATTTTTTTTTCCTTTTCTTTAAGGAGAAAATGGTGAACTGTTAAATATTTTCTTGGGCTAATTCTAAAGAAATTTAAGGTTCATACAAAAAATAAAAGTAAACACCTCCCATTTCTTACCCCAAGTTGACTTAACAATTTTTCAACATTTGTCAAAGCCTGACTGCTTGGTATCTTGGAAGTGGCTTTGGATCCAGGAAGTTCTGTGGGTTCCTATACTTAGCATTACACAGAGACATATCAATAATATGTAGGGCCTTTCTATTTGGTAGTATGAACCTTTCCTTTGGGAGTTCAGATCTTTTCAGATTATTGAGTAATAATCTCAGTGTAGGACTTTAATTCTAAAAAGCACAGACATATCTAATCTATACCAGAATTTAGACATCAACTTTTCATTCATTAAGTAATTCATCCATCCATTCATTCATTTATTCAATAAATATTTCTGAGCACTCAGGCAGGATACAGTGTATGTGTATGTTTGAGTCCTTCCTATTCTAATCATTTTAATAAATTACCTGTTTGAAAATACAATAAGGAGCTTTGTTATCTAAATTACCTCTCCAATGTAATTCAGTATAGATATTTTTTGAGTCACTTATGTATGTTAAGCATGCACCAGTTATTAAGAATTCAGACATGAATATGGTATGATCCCCAAGAAAGATGTAAAATTAACTGATTTTGTGGCCAATAATTTCTGATACCTTAACTTTAATTTAGATTCTCTTTGATTTTCATGTGGGCATCACATTTTAAAGGAAATTATTTTTCTTAATTAATTTTCTTTAAATCAAAACAGGTTTCAAAGCTGCTGGTTTTGAGTCAGATGGTAGCAATTGCCTTTCTCTGGTTTCATAGCAGTAATATCTGTATATATGCAATCATGTTTATCAAGTCTTTGGATTAAAAGTCTTAGAAAATTTGAGGCTTGACCATTCTGAAATTTTACCACTGTCTTTCTCTACTACCCTCATGTGCCACACATAGTCATCTCTATAGCAACCTCCATAATAAGACAGAGGGCTGTTCCAGTTCCCAAATTCACAAGTTCTACAGCTCCCCAGGTTGTGGGTATATATTGCCATTTGATGTTGAACTTGAACAGGCCCAAACTTGAATGGCCCCAAACTAAGTCCATTTGCTTTTTAGTGGCTGTGCAGGTGTTTCATCTGATTCAACAGCAGAGGACAGAAGCTCAATGCCAGCATTTCTTGAGTAATATAATTACATGGGGCAGGTGGGAGATAAAAGCAGTTTTTACAACAATCTGTTGTGTTCTTCAAGGGGGCATGGAAGGGAGTGTGTAAATAAAGTAAGTGACAGAACACTCACCATGAAGGAACTAGCATGTAGCTCTAAGAGACTGTTGATCCCTTTTGCCTGTGATTATTCAACTCATGGCATTTGGAGAATGAGCATTTCTTTCTCTCTAAATTTATTTACTCCATAAGTATTCCCGTAAGTGATTCGGATACACAGGGAACTATGTCAGAGGCATATTTAATACAGGAAGGAGATAGATATTCCTACTGATGCAGTTTGCCCTGGGCACTTCATTAACACTGATGAAGGTCATGTGCATAGAGCTACCAAGCCTCCTTTTGCATTAAATGGGAAATATCTCCATAGCCTCCGCATTTTCCAAGGCACTACGGATTAAAAATCAGAAACACTTAAAGCAGCTGTTTCTGTGGCTGGAATTTGTACTGCCTAAATAAGGAGAAGTCTTCCATTGCCCATGCAGCAAGCTGATAATGGTGACATTTACATGACTTTGACACACATTGTTATTCCTGAAATTCTATATGAATATTGAGATTAAAATTGTGGTTTTGAACATCATAATTCTCAATTAGTGCCTCAATTTCTAAAATTTTACTCTTTTCCAGGCCTGATGTTTGATGGAAATACTTTAATTTGGCTAATTACCCAGGCCTTGTTTTTTCTTAACAATTACCCTGTCTTCCCTCACTTTATTAGCAAGTTTGTGATTTCCTAGTTGTCTCAGTTGTGAAGCACTTAATTTCTACAGCTTCTTTCTTGCTTAATTTAGGTTCACTAGAAGTTCTTGCTCTTCATAAATGTGGACAACTGAGTAAATGCTATACTCAGCAAATTTTATTTTCACATGGGTGTCAAATTTTAAAGGAAATTATTTTTCTTATTTAATTTTCTTTAAATCAAAGCAGGTTTCAAAGATGCTGGTGTGGGGTCAGATGGAAGCAATTGCCTTTCTTACCCTCAACCCACCTTGGCACTTAGGGATCACTCTCATTTGGTGTAGCTTAGCAATATCATGTTTAGGGAAAAGTTAAATTTCTTCAGTTTGGTTGACTATAGTCTAGGAAACCTTGTAAATCCAATGGATCTCAATTTTTTTCTGATTATTTTCTCTGGAAAAATGTAAATGAGTTAAAACACACACACACACACACACACACACACACACACACACACACACACCAAGCCTAAGCCATAAAAGTAAGGCACAGAGTAAAAGCTCAGTTTTTATTTGTTTGACTGTATTTGTATGACTCTCACAATACCTCAAAATCTTAAGTTAAAACTGGATGTTTTTCATACCCCTAACTTCATCTCCCCTCAAACAGCTAAATAAAACCCACTAAATTATTTAAAATATATGATTTCATACAAGTAAATATTGCCCTAATAAAATCCACATTTCTTTAACAAAAAAGAATTCCCTACTTTTTCCTATCTCTTCTCTTTTCGGGAAGTAGATCATTTTATAACGATCACAGGTAAAATTGCATTTTCCAAACATCTGCTTTGAGAACCCAGAATCGAAACTTTAAACTATAAAATCATAATGAAGCCAACTGCATCAAATGAAAATATTGAAGATAATGTTTGAATAACTATTTAAGTACCTAAAGTTGAGGGTCAGGATTTTAACTTTCCTAATTTGTAAACACTGATTGTGTTCCCCACAAAGGAAGTCAGTGTCTAATAGTTCAGATTTGTGTCTTCGCTTATAAACCTTTTCCTTCCCAACTATACTTCTGTTGATATAAAATTTTGCAGTAAACTCGTAATTCATTGTCCTTCTTACCTCTTTAAAGGTATCCAATGGCAAGAGCAACAAAAAATAGATAAGTTGAGGAGGGTTCAAATAACACTAGTGAATGGGATTCCCTCATGAGATTATGAATGTCAAATAATGATTAAGATCTTTAGTAAGTTTACCTTTGTTATCTAAAACATTAGAATCAATTTTGAAATATAGAGAAAATGATGAAATTTACTTTCTCTTTATTCTCTTTCCCTCCCCACCTGCTCCTATCCCCCATGTCTCCATCTCTGGGAATAGAAATAATCTCTAACAAGCTTATTCTTAGATTTGCTTTTGATAATTAGAAATTATCAACATCCTAAATTTTATATATATAATTATGTATAGTCTCAAGAGTCTAAAATCCTGAGAGCAGGGGTCACAGAGCAGAGGAACAAAAATAGAAAGAAATGCCTTTTACACCTGAGAAATGGGCATGGCAACATCTATATTGATTCATCGTGCCATTATCCAGGGATATATTTTTCCAGTTGTCAGTTAGCCAGGTTTTCTGCCTCCACTTTTTTTTAAGTAGCCTTTGATCAAATGTCTAGGGACAGTTCTTCCACCAGAGGGCAGAGAGTTAAAGGAAGTAAAGATGAAGTCTATCCATCCATCAATAGGACTATGCTAAACAATTTTCATAATGATTGGATGGAGGAAGATGTTTAAACTAATGGCAGTAATCTGAGATTGCAAAAATATTACCCTTCCTAGAATGGTTCTCAGATGTATTTTTACTCTCAAAACTACAGTCCTCACATTTGCATTCGTTGTTATTGCTGCTTTCTTCTTTTCCATTAGTCATACCATAAAATCAACCCAGTGTGGGCTGAAATTTAACCTTAGTGAAACACCAAAAGCATACCCATATTTGTGTTCTCCAGGTGGACCTGGAGAGGCTTCTTAATCCTTGTCAGTCTGTGATGCTTCAGTAAAGTATTCTTAATATGAAAAGCTGGCACCGACTTGTTAAGCGCTCACCGAATCATTCGTTTTTATTTTCTGGAACACCATGGAAAATGCAGCTAAAATGTTAAGATGATAATAATTTTCTAATGAACGATAAGAAGAAATAGAGCCTTATTTTCCAGAATCCACAGAAGGAAAAGAGTAAATATGCTGTTTGTAATATTGTATGTTTATAGAAATATATTTTGTCATGGTGTCTCCAGCAAATGTCAAGAGTTAGGAATTTGTACATATGTATTACAACGAATACTTACTTTTAGAAAAGATTTTTCCATACGGAAACTCACAATTGGTAAATGACATTTTGAAATGTCATTAGTCAAGTGGCTATTCAGTATATAGTAGAATAGTAAATGTCTAAATAAAACATTGTAGTAATGTTTGAGTATCACAGTGTCCAAAATTCACCTTAAGGTCCCCTTAAAACACTGAATAAAAAGATAATGGAAGTCAACAGAGAAATGTTTTAGCTTTGTAAAAAGGAAGGTAAATAGATGTACATTTCATTAACTTAATGATTAACAACTATGGACATTAGTCATTTTTATATTTGAGTTAAGCTAAGAGTCAGTTCAAAACCCATGATCACCACAGGTGAGAAAGGTGCTCCTTCCTCAGCCAAAAAGATGGACAAGTCCCTTCAAGAGACCTCTGCCTAGGGGACCAGGGAGTCGCTGAAGCCAAGGCCATTGCTCCTTCTTAGGCCAGTGGGCCCCAGGGGGTGCCACACCACTGGCCAGAAAGGCAGAGACCCCCAAGGGCCTAAGAAGGTCTAGCATGCCCACCAAAGCCTTGTCATCCAAAGTGGCCAGTAATAAGGCAGAAGCCGAGCACTCAAGGTGGAGTGGGAAGAGATGGAGATACTGCTTGAGTTTTTATTTGCCAACAAACCATCCCTCTGTTTCATTGTAACCTATTTATCAAGAAAGACTTTTTCCCCACCAAAAATAAAACCAAAAAAATGTGTCTAATGTACACAAAAGCAAACTTCTATTCACACAAATAAGTCTGGGCTAAATCCTACCAATTTTGGAATTTCCGTTACTAATATATACATTGATAGGTGCAGTCACGGGTGCATGATGTTCCTGATTTCATTTCTGGGTGGGTTTCTGTCTCATTAATTAACCCACCCAATTAGAAATCGTTTCACTTTTCTGTAACTCAATTGCACCCCCAGTCCAAGCTGATTTTCAAGCTGTTGGAGCAAATATGTGCCCTTTAAATCCCTGATGATAAATGCTTTGAAAGTGAGAGTGGGAACAGAAATACAAGTATAGGAAAGCCTACTAATTGGCTACTGGGTAACTGATGATTCAAGCATGGTGTGCGAAGAATGTGTGGCCCATTGACTGACCATTATCGTGGATTTCATAACAAAAGCAACAAATCTAATAACAAAAATGAAAAAAATTCAATTAATCTCCAATACCATACATTTTTTGGTATGGTGAAAAGGAAGGAGAATCAATAAGATTACCTGTGTATAGGTAAATATATACACAGACCCATTTGGTCTGTGTATTTGAAAGTGTAATAAATCACTTACCTATGCAATATTTTTTAGTGACTATGTAAAGGCACTGGAATAGGTGCTTGAAAAATAAAAATAAGACTAGACACTTTGTAGGAATTTACAGTCTGTTAGGGAAAACAGATGAAAAATAAGAGGAACAAAGGGAAAGAAAGGAAAGGAAGGGAAGAATTAGGGTGACAATTAATGGAAATGCCTAGAATATTATCAGAACTCTGTGGAGAGGTCTCTAATCAATGATGGCATCCCCGTCCAAGGATGGGCAAGAAAAATCACAGAAGATGAAGCTAACCAGTGACAGAATCAATGGACCCAAAGTGCATTCTTATATATCTTAGTTTGAAAGCACAGAATTTATGATTCATTATGACTGAAAAATTAGTACAGTTCAGCAATAAACTTTTCTGTGAACTCCACATAGTAGGGTCTAGGGCCAGGGCTTCTTAGGTAATGGGATAAGGATGGGCATGTTGAAGGGAGAATTTCAAGCCAAACTCATGAGAACTTCCTGATTTCAAATGCCAAAGCAAGTGGTTGATAGGAGTGAGCTTAATGAAATCATTAAGCAAGCCCCTTACCAAAAAATTAATAATAAACAAAGAGGGGTTGGGTTTAAAAAGAAAGTTTTTATTGGTTTTCTTTTATTCTTTTTGTTCTGTTGTTCTTTTCTCCCACAAGCCCAGTATATATACTGTGTGTATATATATGTACTTACTTACATATAATATGTGTATATACTCCTATCACTTCAGTGGAGTGCTTATCACACTCCATGTATATGTAGACACAGTATAAATGATATTAGACTAATGTAAACAGAGATTAACAACAGCCCCTGCCATCAGTCATGTGTTTACACAGAAATTCACACCAGCATTCTTACATCAGCATAGTCATGCATGATACTGTTTTAACGTGGCAAACAAAGCATGTTAATTTTTTTTAGGTTTTGGTTTCTTCTTTTTCATAACTATAATAATGATTCCATACTTGTTACCCTTGGGAGGGGTGGAGAGAAAAAAATTATACAGATATATCTATGCATATATGCACTTTCCTGTGTATATATATATAAATAGATATATACCATGTATATATTTGAAGAACATTTTCTGTCATATCACCTCATCTTGTGCCGCATGAATTTTTGGTGGTTCAATTTATGTTATTTTGTTTTGATTCATACTTAGTATTCTGGTCATTACAGCTATTTTTAATCATTGCTATACTTTTTGAGTAATTGTCACTTTTTAAGTACTGAGAGATATATAGATATACAAATCAAACAAGGCAACAAAATCTTTTCTTGCCATCCTAATCTCAAATTTCTCCCCCTTCAGCACATCCCTCCAGCATTTATGCTCAAAACAAAAGAAACCCCAACAAAATCCAAAAAGAAACCCCAACAAAATCCAAGAAAGTTGTGTACAAAAGAATGAAATAGTCTGTTTTCCTCTTCTTCCTCCTATATATATAGATTTTTTTTTCTTTTAATTTCCTTCCCTTTCCCTTTTTATTTTTCCCCATATCTGCACAGGCCACTTGCCTCTCCTCTCCCCTTTATGACAATGCAATTAATTGAAAGGAGGATAAATGAGCCAGAAAAATATAACAAAAAGAAAAACACGCAGAAACAGCAAATAGAGAAACACATTCCTCTCCACCAATTTCAGATGGCATAAAAAGAATTTTATTGCAGATGTAGAGTATTTGTGGTATCTTTTATTTCTGGAAGAGCCCAGGATCATCGTGTGGCATGTAGTGACAGTGCTGTAGCTGGGCAGCTAACCATGGCCTCCGTCACCAGTGCATGGGCTATCACGGCACCATCTTGTGTTCCATCCAAGTGATACACCCAGGCTAACCCAGCAAGTCCACTGTATGAGTTTTGGGGGTAACTTTCTTTTATAGTTATAATTGCATTGGGTTCTTGTTTTTATTATTTCCACTGGGTCGTGGCAGCCCCAAGAGCTGCTCTTGCAGCATCTCTGTATGGTTTGGTTCTTGTGTTTGCCTCCCGTAGCGCATCAGTCCAGCATGTGTCTCTTGTCTGGCACATGTCTTACCATCTTGTCCTGGAGTCCACTGTTGCGATGTTGTTCTGTGATTCTGTTCTCTGTTTGTAATACGTGGTTTGAAATCCACTCCCTTTAGTTCTCCCTCCCCTATTGTTTCTACTTTGAATTTTACTCCTAGGGAACTTCACAAAGAAGCAAAACAAATTTTCGGTTGAATTGTAAGGCTGATAACTGGTTTGCATCTGAAGTCCTAAATTGCCCTTTTTACCTGGCTAAGGAGGCAAAACTTCTAGTGAGAAGCTGCTAATGATAACAGTTGAGTAACCACCCAATCAACAACAATAAGAAACCCTTGTTGATTTCTTTGGCATGACTAAATGGGTTTACCGTTAAAGGAATTTCATATGAGAGCTAATTTCCAAAGACTTTCCCATAGATTATCAATCTTTAGTTAAATCTTTTCTTCAGTACAGAGCAACGGAAATTTTTTATCAGAAAATGCTAGTGAGGGAGCATCATCATTTCTGCTATGTAGAGCAGTACCTGTTCCTGAATTGGTAAAGAATTTGTGGAAATCTGAATGTGTTTTATTATAAAATTCCTTTATGTGTTTTGTATTTTAACCTGCAATATAAATGTGTTTGGTAAGGCACCTGTTAGGGGAAAAAAGCTTTTTAACTCACTGGTTCTACCTCATGCATATTTTGAGGTAAGATTATCTTTTGATCTTTCTGATTCAAGTGATGTATTTTTTATTTTATTTTTTAATTCATGGAAGCATTACAGAGCCAACACTTCAACTTGGACCTAAGTCCTTTCTGAACATGACATACACAATAGCTTTAGTTAAGAATAGACTCTGGATTTTGAGACAGAAGTAGAGGAAACTGTGCCCTGTCATTATTCAGATGCTGGATTATCTTTGTAATTATCCAAGAAATTTGCGCTGCATCACTTGAAATTATTTGGTTTGTTTGATATTAGTTTTATGAATGAATCTTTTGTAACAACTTCCTCATTCCTAAAGAGGAATATGTAAGTGTAATATGGATTAAAGATTTTTGAAATAGGTCTTAAAATTTTTTAAGTCTGTATTTTCAGTCTGAAGTGGAGAAGGAACTTCAAGACAGATGGCTTTATGCTGGGATGGTTCAATCAAGTCAGGGTAGCTCTTTGCTGCTCTTACGAAGAAGGGGAAGGGCAAAGCTAGAGAAGATCAATGGGCTCTGTGCATCTAAGAAGGACTTTCTAATGAAGGAAGGAAGGGAGAGATAGATCGAGAAAGAAAAAGAGGGCAGGTAAGGCAGGAGGGAGGGTGTGATATTGATGAGCCAGGTAAAGTATCTTTCTGATAAAAGTTAAGAACCAACACACACATTGACACAAACACACAACTCTAATGTGTTTGTCAATTTATATAGGATAAAGTATTCCCAACGTAGCTGATTTCAAGCCACAAATAAGACAACACTAAGCCCAGAATTGGGAAGTAATGCTCATTGTCACAAATGATATAGTATTTTGACCACACAGATATTATAGACATAATAACCTTAAGAGCATAGTTAATCGTAAAATGTAGTATCATAGGTTTGAATCGCAAGGGTCTATTTGTACATGGATTCTTTTCAGTAAATATATTGGAAAAATGTTGAAGATTTGTAACAGTTTTAAAAAAACATTTTCTTTTCTCTAGCTTACTTTATTGTAAGAATGCAGTATATAATACATATAACATAAAAATATGTATTAATCAACTGTATATGTTATCATCAGTAAGGCTTCTGGTCAATAGTAAGCTATTAGTAGTTAAGTTTTGGGGGGGTCAAAAGTTACCATATGGATTTTTGACTGGAGGAGTGTTGGCACCCCTAACCACCACATTCTTCAAGGGTCAACTGTAAAATAATTAGGAAGTTATTAATTTTATGTTTTTACAACTTAGTTTTTAATATATATTTGATTGCAATTTTATATGTTTTAATTTAGAAAACAGCTGTGAAAATGTAGCACTCAGTTGTCATGAGATGCCTCTAGCACACCACTGGCCCAGGTACCATGCTGGGTACATTCAAACACGGTACTTATTTAAATCTCATTTTAAGTTATGAGGGGGAAACTATTATGACCCTCTTAGAATTGAGAAAATTCAGACTCAGAAAGTATGCTTTTCCCAGGTTCCCTATCTGCTCATAATAGCAGAGGTTAAGATTCAAACTCAAATCTGCTGAAAATAGATACATTTTATTTTCACTGCAGTGTGCACAGAGGTTTGGGCTTTGATGCTTATTAAAGCACTAAATTTTGGAACTATCATGTTCGCTTCTGGGGAGTTTTGGGAGTTTTGACTAATTTTGTTTCCTCAAAATAGAGTTGCCAAATACTCCTCCCTTAGTAACACTGAAGATGAACAAGACACTTCTTAGGTTTGTAAATTTTGTTTCTTGAGCTTTGGGAAGACTATAACAGATACATTTCTAGGCATATCATTATAATCTCCAGCAT
Organism: Manis javanica; assembly: GCF_040802235.1. Classification (NCBI taxonomy): domain Eukaryota; kingdom Metazoa; phylum Chordata; class Mammalia; order Pholidota; family Manidae; genus Manis; species Manis javanica. Next base: position 22,494,563 of record NC_133163.1, on the reverse strand, counting down.
CATTCCATTACTCAGTAGTTATATATTTTGTAACTTTTAAAATGTAATGAACTTGATTTAGTTACAGTATTTGCTGCATGTTAATTAGCCAACTGCATAGTGAAATATATCAGTGCCCTTTATTTCCACATTTTCTCATAGGGTAAACTAGCCTATTAACACTTAAAACAGCATGCAAACCATTGCACTGCAGAAAATGGCTGCAGCTTAAACAAAATCATTTTACTGTTGGATACTTAATCATTGCTTGGTGAAAGAGTTTGAGGGATCTGGGAATTTTAAAGGAAAGGGTTGGATCTTTTTAGCCCTTCTAAGTTGACAAGTTAGATTCTCCGGGCTTCTGATAGTTCAACATTTTACCTTGATTTGGTGTCAGGTTTAGTTGCCCCTGCAGTCAGCTTTCCCTGACAGCATACATAATATTGAATAAAGTCCCTTGAAGTGATCATTTCTAGGCCTTCATTGACAGGTGTGCCATTACTACGTCTTTGCTCCTTCCTTCAGCAAATATTCATTGGACACTTACTATAATCAGGTACAGTCCTAAGTACTTGTCTCCTTTTAACTTCATTATTCCTGTTAGCAATCCTGTGAGGGGCTATTTTTATCATGTCCATTTTAAAGATGAGGAGACTGAGGCACAGAGGAGCTAAACAAACTGACCAAGGCCACACAGCAAGGAAGTGAAAGAAATGGGATTTGAACCCAAGTCCACACACAGGTGTGTGAATAGAATCTAAGTATAGAATCTAAGAATGCTATATTGTCTCTTACTCTATAGTGTTTGCTCTCCAACTCCATATATATGAAATAGCTATCTGCTTCCTTCATAACAATGAAAGAAAATTGGTGTTCTGAGTATATGAAGTCGTTGAGAAATAGCTGCTAAATGAATTAATTACTATGTATCTCAAAATACTTGGAAAACCTTTGCTGATAGGGGTTACAAAATTGTTCAGTTATGATTTATCCAAACACCTGTGGTTGAAATGACTTAATCTGGTCTCTTGTGAGGTGGAATGATTCCAATATCTGGGACAAATACCATTATTGGTGTAAGGTTAGCTCCCCCTGATGTCACCTACATGATTATCTGTGTGCTGGGGCTTCTAGCTCATTCCTTATCTACAGTCCTGTTTATACCATCCGACAGGCAACAGCCATCTCTGATGTTAGGATTCTTAGAGGCTCGTTCTAAGAATGAGAGCTCTGGTAAGATGCTGCATTTTCTTTATTTCACAAATAATCATATTCTTTGGAATACAGTGTTTTAGACATTACAGCTTGTACAAAGCAACAAAATAAGTGAACATGTGCCTGAAAGGACTTATTTCTTAGCCCCTTCCTGACATCTGGGAGCTCTTGACATTTCTTGAAATTCATACCGATTTATCTTCTCTTTCATCTTTCTCATGCTCTTCTTGCATTGGGCCCTTGAATTTTCCATGGAAGACAGTCATCTTTAAAGGAGGCATTAGGGACTAAAATTCACAATTAAAAATAAAGCATCTTTTTAAAGCTGTAATTGCTTTTATTAGGATCCTTCTTCTAGGCAAAGTGTAGCTGAAGCCAAGCAATTGAGGGTTTCATTACAAATCACATCAGTCCTGACCAGTCCTGAAGCCAGATCCTGCACCGGAACATCCGTGCACCGTGTAAATGCTCGAGTACTCTTTATTGTCAAGTTCTGCTTCTGTTGTGACTTTGAGGTAGAGACCCCTTTAGACCACAAGATAATAAGAGTTGGCAAGATTGCATTGCAGAGGGTTCAAATATGTCCGATCAATCCCTCAGAGCCAAGGTTGGCAAACTTTTCTGTCAAGGCCAGAAAGTAAATATTTCAGACTTTGAGAGTCTTACATTCCCTGTCATAACTAGTCAGCTCTCTTGCTGAAACACGAAAGTAACCATAGACAATACATAAATGAATGTGTGTGTCTGTGTCTCAGTAAAACTTGTGTTTTGAAAAGCAGGCATCAAGCTGGGGTTGGTCGTTTGCTGACCCTTGATCTAAAGAAATTTTATAGCTAGGAATTTTTACTCTGTTGCTTAAAAAGAAGTTAGATCCTTCTTGCTCAGTGTATAGTTAATCTTAACAAACATTTGTCGAGTTCTCCACTAAGCACATGAGACCGCATAGGCTATGATAGGACATTGAGAGCTCATTTCTCACCATTGTTTTAAATATGCCACGATCTCAAACCTGAAACATGACAGAAGCAAACATTCATAACCAGGGTCATTTTCATCCAGCTAGTCCACTGCATTTTGGGTAAGAGCTCAATATTTTGCCCTTCATTTTGCAAACTGTCTTTTGCATGGCATGCACCCTGTCCCAGCTGGGGCATGGGCTGCTTTCTCCCCTGCTTTCAGACCACTTGGCATTGCCTTGAACTCCAGCCCACATGCTGTGTAACATCCCTATAATTCTTCCCCAAATCTTGGCTCTGGGTTATTGAGCTGACAAAAGTCTAAATGACTGAGATATGATATTGGCAACCCACTGAGAGCCTTTTCTTTCCCTGTACTTTTTGATTTGTAGCTTTATAAGTTTTGTGAGCGAAAGTGAGAAAAATATTCTTGGTGATGCATTCAGCGAACGGGGAGCACAAAAATGAAGGGGCACAATATATGAGACTCCTTCCTGCATTGCAGGCAAAAGCATTTATTTATATCTTGGCCCTCTGAATGGCAGAAGTAACGGATTATATGGTGGGACACAGGAAGGAGCATCCTATGTCCTGAGGAGAATAATGTGTTCCACCACCTGGCAGCAGATAGGCAGGAGCAGGCTATGAAAAGACAGGTTCAAAGCCATGTTTCATGTAACTGTGAAAGTGGCATTTGTTACTTAAGGATTTTATGTTATAAATTAATGCTTAGTCCCTGTAGCCTCTTTAACATTAAAAAATCTGTGGGAAAGAACACGGAAGAGTCATAGCCGAACATGGAGTAAACTGAAGCCAGACCTAATGTATGCCAGCCCCAGAGGGAGCCAGGATACTTAGTAAGGACGTTATGAGTCTTCTCCATTAGCAAGGCCGCCTGGTGTGGGATTGTGCCTGCAGCTGTAAGGTGCTGAAGTATGGTTCAAAAAGAAAGCAAAAAAAAAGAGTTGATGCCTAGAGGGAAGACAGCCATTAGGAAAGGCTTTGGGGCAGCAGGGGCAGCAGTTGGCTTTTCAAACAACATAATTTGGAATTAGTGTTTTAATAAGCCTCTGGTATAAAAAGGTATTATAGAAAACATGAGTAAAACAAGGTTAAATTCAGCACCACTGATGACCTGACAGAGACTTAACAAAATTAAGGCAACTTCTTTCTCTCCCATTATGCTTGCAAACAGCCTGGTATTTTATTGTGTGGCTGGTTGGTTAATTAGTTATTTATTTATTGGCTTGCTTATGTCTTCATTTATTTACACTTAGCGTAAAATAATTTTACACTTGCACAGGCTTTCCCTATAAAGTAGAGGGGGAAAACTCAGTCCCCAGGGGCCAACTGGTTAACGTGAACTGACGAAGTGGACCCAGCTCAGCACAACTGGCAATAGTAAGGACTCTGATGAACTGGGAAGTCCCATCGGACAGCATTCAAATTAAACATTTTAAAAAAGTAAAATAAAAACAGACCGTATGAAAGTTAAACAAGATAAAACAATGACATGCACAATATTTTAAAAACTCCTTTAGAGCTAGCTGCTTCAGAAAGTTTGAAGAACTTTCTGGTTAAGATAGGACTTGGTGATATGGAGGATCAAATTAAACATAGCAATTCCTCTTCCAAATTTCATAAACTAAAGTCCTTTCCTACTTCTTCTTTCTTTTGTTATAATCTTAAAGTGTATGTAACTCTAAGACTGTAAACTTTGAGAACTTCAGAGTTCACTGTAATTATTCTGCTGTAGGTGACAAAACTAAAGATTTGCTCAAGGACACTGAGCTACTTTCTATTAGAACTAGAATTAAATCCCAGGTGTCCCAAATCCATAATCCATGTCATTTTACTGGTACTGTGTATCAAGTTAAAAAAGAAAAAAGAAAAGAACCCAAACATATTTATTCTAAACTGAGGTAGTATCCACCAGAGACTTAAGATGTGTGAAAAATTGGTTATCTTCTCTCTGCTGTTCATTGTTGCCACATAAAGGAGTGAATCACTGATCCATTTAAGGGTCAGATCAACAACCCTCTTGTGTCACTAGGGGAAATAACTAAGAGACTATAGGCAAATGATAAAGCAATTAGCAGGGATTCAAATTCAGTGCCAAGCTCTGCCAAAACTTTCACTGACCCACAGTGACAAGAGAAAAGTAAGGGCCACACATGAGTTTCCACAATGTTAAATTAACAGAACTTCCCTATGTTCTGAGATTATATCCTATGGTTTTTTTGATGGTTAAAATCAATGTCTTTTATGAAAATTGTGTTTTGTTACTGTTTGTAGCACCTTTAACTGGCAAAATAAAAGTTGGCAACTGTGCTTTAGTTATGCCCCACAGATTTTTCGATCATGTTTTACTGGTCTCTGTGGAAACACATAAACCAACATCCAGAAACCAGAAAACAAAAGATTTAAGTATTATCAATATTGCCCTGCTAGATTTGTAGATTTTGAAGACTGAGGACTTTTCTAAGTATAAAATTTTATTATGAACTAGATGATCTTCAAACTAAGTAATTTATTTCATTGAGCCCTCAGGAAAATATCAAGCATAGGTCACATAGATATTAAGTATTAAGATACTCTTTGGATCTCAGTGCAAAGAGAGAAATGAAAGGCACAAAATAGAATGGGAGATTTAAAAAATTTCTAGAATGAATGTTATTACAAAGCCAAAATCAGTTTACAAATACAAATAAACTGAAAGAAAAACAGAAATTTCTAAGGACTTGAATCTAAGTCCAGAATTTTTTCTCATCTTTAGTCTTATAGCAAAGTAGAGAAAGCTGTGTTGGGGACCTGAATTAGCTTACATGTGAGCTAACACAATCCATCTTTGTGTTAAAAAAAAGGTAAAAAACCTTAGTCTCCCCACCAAAGGAAAGGATGTGATCTATACTAAAGGCAATTACTAAATTTGTATCTTTCATTCCCATCTCCTCCTACCTTTTCTGTCTCTTGGACAATCTATACCCATAACCTCTTGCTTCATGAAATTTATTATCTAAACATTGAAAATATTACACTTAATTTAGCCTAATAAAAAGCTACACCAAGTTTACTGTTTATTGGAAATCAGAGGTTTGGTGGTATGAGTCAGATGTAAGGATTGTATCATCAGTAACAGACTTAACAGTGATTATTGGCCAGTGGGAATTTTTATTTTGTTATTCATACTCCAAAATATCTATGTAGAATAAAAATTACATTTATAGTCAAAAAGGATCTACATATAAATATATGTATGTATTTTATATATAAATGCACATGAATTTATATATAATGTATTATACATAAACATGTGTATAAATATATATATATTCAATTTCTATATATTTTACATATATATATATATATGTAAAAATTAGAAGGCCACCAAGGGAAAACTTGTGAATATTTATACTGTAGGAATGTGTTAGATCAGTAATTTGAAAAAATAGTGATTCCTGTCTTTTGCATGAGTTTGAATTAAGTCCATGATGTAAAACCTGTGAGGAAAGCTTCCAGAAAAACTCGAAGATGGTGGTGATGATGCCAATGATATGTAGGACTCTTTAGAGCTGAGCATGCACCAGTTCCCTGGGGTCAGTCCCATTCATCAGCTGACAGACAGTCCATGGACATGCCAGGTGGCCATGTAGCAGTAGTAGGCACCAGGTATCCCATAAATGAACCATTACCAGAAAGTTTAAAATCTGTGCTTAGAAACCAGGAACACAGATGGGATGTGAAGTGGCCTTCAGCAGATACTTGGGAATATGATTGATTCTATAACCCAGCCTTTAGGTGCTGTGTGCATCCTCACTGCCTGACCTCCCCTCATCTGTACATCTGCTTGTTAGATGTAATAAACAGATGAAAGAATGCAGCTGCAAAGGAATAATTAAAAATGTTGCATTCCTCTCCCTCCACCTCCCTCTCTTCCTTCTCTCCCTTGATAAGATGTCCAGAAAATTAAGCCAGCTGTAGATTAATTGAGACTCTCTTCCATGTAGGAACATCTGTCATTGCTGCTACAAAGATTGTATTAGCCAATTAAAACATTTGATTACCTTTAATCCAAAAGAACGCGGCAGTCTCTTCAGTCATTTAGCTTGTGGGGGGCGGGGGAGTTGGTGGTTATTTTTTTGCTTGAAGCTTATGACTTTAGTCCTTCCCTGAAGCTGTGAGATCTTTCAGCAGATGTTGTTTTCCATATCTCTACTCTTTCCCTTGTGGAAGGGAGAGAAAATCCTCAACAAAGCAATTTCGCAGATAGACAGAAAAGGACTCCATCATGGGCATATTTTTAGAAACAGCTGGTAAAACAAATGGTCCAAATTCGATGCCTGGAGCATTTCTTTTCAAACAACAGGGTTTTCTGTTTGTTTGTTTGTTTTTTAAGATAAAAGCAGCCACTTTCAAATATCGGCATTGGTGATTTCCACGCTAATATTTAAGAGATGGGGGAGCTTGCAAGGACTTTTATGTCTGTTTTATTTTCTGGGACAATTTCTTTCACTCTCTTTGGTGTGACTGGTATGTGCATCTATCAGGAGCTGCCCATCAAGTTGTTAAAAATGTGACTATCATCACAAAGAAAATATCTTTTAAATGCACATATACTGGATTTGTAAAATTTTTCTTTATACTTCTAAGAATGTTCCTCTTTGATAGCATCGACATGTGATCCAAAAGATCAAAATCGGAAATCAGTGATCACTGATCTGATAACCTGTGTTTCGAAAAAGGTCAGGCAGACCTACTAATGGACAAACATTTGTATGTGTAGCCATTGAAAAATCTGATTGCACTTTTCACTGGCCACATTCAGAGTCTGCTTTATCACCTTGCTTTGTCGTGACTTCATTTGTTTACTGAATTGTTTTGTTCTGGAGCCACCGCCAAATGCCATTACGTAGCTTCCCTGATCACACTGATTGGTGAAATCATTCTTTATTATGTTTTTTATAGTAGTTCCAATATTCCAATGACTTAATGGATTCTGTCTGGGTCGGGCAGTACACAAATGCTGGTTTGTTATTATTGAACTTGGCAAACAGGTGTCCACCTTAAAAGTTGCCAACTATGTTGCCTTTTTCCTCCACTTTCCTCACTATGGCTGTAGTCACTTAAGAAAAATTTCAGGAATAGTGTGCATCAAGGAGAGGGAATCACCATGTTAGATCTAGTGGTGTCTTATGTATTGGAGAAAGGCCTCATTTTAAAATGATGCACAAGGAATAATCTTCAGTACCTCCGTCTTCTCCCTATCCCAATCCCATGGGGCACAATGCTTACTCAATAGATGGACCTCAGAAATTTGAGAAGTGCTTCACTTTCATTTTTTTTTTCATTAAATAAATGCAAGAAAACTGTTTCTTTCTTTCTACAACCCAACACATCCACAAGTGTGTCTCTTTGCTATTTTACCCCAAGCTGACCTACTTGATGGATACTTTTGATGTTACGTAGGATAGTACAGGATTGATTTTTTTTCTGTCAGGCTGGTCCTGGAAAACATGAACCTGAATACTAACTACCCAGATTTTTAAAATATATATATTCTTATCTTTATACACTTGCGCTAAAGCATCAATCAGTAACTTTCATGGAGGGTGCTTTGGATGTAAAAATAACTCCATATTGGAGTTATAGATCCTCTAGTACTTGTCACACTGACCACAAAGTCTACATATGTGTGTGAATTATTACAATCATAATTATGCATTATATGTACACGTTACCTAGATGTACACATACTAACTTCCTCAGAGATGTTTTTCAATTTTTGATTTTCAAATAATTTCAAAGTTAGAGTAAAGCTGCAATAGTACATAGAACTCATTTCTGCCCTTTACTCAGATTCAGCAATTGTTAACATGAGCCACATTTTTTTATCATTCTTTCTCTCCATGTGAATTTGTGTATGCAATGTGTATACATATATACAGACATGTATCTTTAATATTTGAGAGTGTGCATATAAACTTCTTTTTTAAATAGATAGATTGATTTCCCCCTGAACCACTTGAGAATAAGTTGCAGACATCATCCACTTTACCCCTAAATAATTCAGTGTGCATTTCCTAAGAACAAGGAAAGAAACAGTCTAGTTATCAAAATCAGCACTGGAGTAAGATTTCCTTTCTTAAAATTAGCTAGAATTATAACAAGGAAGAACTTGAGGTTTCTTTCATATTTATTCCTTTGAGAGCACTGATCAAAAAAGGCTATTCCTGACCAATTGAATGCTTTCCATTGGCACTTTCACTTACTGTTATTGAGCACTTTTGTATGAAGTCCTAGGGGAAGCACTGGGGATACAAAAGTAAGCAGAAACAGAAGTGGCTCTGGTGAGTTGAGTGGAGGAAGACGGTCAGGTGGTCTCCAAATAAATATATGGGGACAAACTTTGATAAGTGTTATTATAAAGCACAGGTACATGTCACATGGCATCACAGGATATGTGACAAGATAAGGGTAGGAGGTGAGGATGCAGGTGAAACCTTCCCTGAGAAATGATATGTGAGCTGAATTAGGTGGGATAGGTGGAAGTTAACTGGGCAAGAAAGAAGGAAAAAGCATTTGAGCTTGCAAGAAAGTTTAAGCATTAGGACAAATTAGCCGCCTCTGAGAGGGAGTCACCCGGGGCCAGCTACTATCTCCCAGGATTTTGTCCAACCTATAAAAGAAAGAACTTTTCACATAAATAGGCTTTGGTGCCCTTTTGCATATTTTGGTCAACAGTGATGAGAGGTAATTTAGTGACCCTGTACTGCCCCTTGGTGGGAGTGAGTGGGCTTCATGAAGAACAGAGACATAGTAAGTGATGCATTCTCTGGAGGATTGTTGACTTAAACAAAAAAGTAAGTCTGTGTTCTTTTGACACCCTAATTCCTTCCTATAAAGGAGAAAGTGACAGCAATATATGTGTTAGACTAGAAGTCACTGAAGCTATTTAAGTTCTTAGATGATACTTTACAGTTCGGTATATGACTGTTCATTATTTCTTCAAACACATACAACTTGGACATGAGAGACTTCAGACAACATGTGTGAATTCTAGGAATTCTGACATGTTGCAGAGCCCATTAGTGAATAAGTCACACAATTTTTTTTAAAGAAACAGACATTGTCTCAGAGGATTGTGCTGGAGATGAGAATTGCACATTGGCGATCATAGGAAACAGAGATCAAATATCAATCTACTTATAATTTACACAATTCCACATTTTAGAGAAAACACATTCCATTTTCCCCACTTCCACCCTCACCATTACAGTCATTGTAGGGAAGTCATTGAATATGTGATTTTAAAGTTGCTGTTCGTTTCCCAGTGTAATTAATGATTTTGAAGGAAATGGTTTGTACATGCTCTTGTTTATCAATACTTGCCCTGCAATAAAAATTTGTACTCCTGAAGTTGGAAGAAAAGAGAAATGCTTTGTACTAAGACTGCATAATAATAATAAAAATCCATATTTATTACATCTTTTATATTATTATAATTAGTAATTGCTATTATTATTATAATAAAGAAGTATCCTTTTTCCAAAAAAGAAATAATAGGAAATCTGTTCTAGAATGCCTGTTTCCACCAGAAGAGTTTTCTGTCACTTTTTGGATAACTATCAGCATCCCAGTACTGGGTTGTTTAAATATTCTATCAGTTGGGAAACAGCAGGTTTTCTTTATGTCTACTATTGCCTATGTATGGCTCACATACTGCTTATAACAATCCATCACTTCATGGGCATTTTCTGAGATTACTGATGATTACCATTAGATTTGTTAAGTGACATAGCACATTTTCTGGAATTAGGAGCCAGTAGCCATCAAGGCCAATAGTGATGGTCTGAGTCTGGATCAGTTAAAAATGAATTATTCTATTGCCCACATGGGGATCAATATATATGTTATCACAAAGCTTAATCCTAGCCCCTGAATGAAAAAAAAGATGATAGATAGATGATAGATAGATAGAGATAGATAGATAGATAGATAGATAGATAGATAGATAGATATAGATAGATAGATAGATAGATAGATAGATAGATAGATAGATAGATAGATGAATGATAGAAAGATAGAAGATATTTTTAGTACTCTGGGGAAACAGTCTTCTCTCAAGTTTCTTCACTGACAGAGATTGCTAGTAAGATCTTTCTCAGTGTAACAGAGCTGAGCTGGGGTAACATCATCTGCATACCCAGCCAACCGTGTCCACAGAATCCAGTGACTTTTTAGATGAAGATGTCTGCATATCCACAGCGCTGCTGACTGTATTTCATTACAATGCACTGCTTCATTCAACACACACTGAATGAAGAAGATACGCTCGGCAGCTTCAAATTCAGGCACTTCCTCCAAGCAGGGCTTGTTTATCTGTCTGCAACACACTGGGAGCATGTGAAAGACTAGTGATGAGGTTCGTTCATGCTGTAAAAATGTGCTGAGCATCATGGCCACCTCCTTCACAATGGCCTGGCGTGGAAGGATGGAGAAGGCCATTGTCGCCCCACATGATTGCCGATTTGCCTCTTGTATGGCTTGTCCAGGGACTTGCATCATTTTAAAGAGAATGGAGCTCTAGGGAACACTTGTGATTATAGTACTTCAGTTGTAACTTTGTGAGACTTAATAAGTTTGCAAAGAGTAAGTCTGGAATTGAGAAATAGTTGTTCTATTCGGGTTATGTGAGGAGAACATTTTCCATTTATGTAGAATCCTTTATCTAGGCATGGAGTTTGGATTCAGGCTCAAGAAGTGGGCTTGGGAGTCATGCTCCCTTGGCTTTTGATAATGAGCACAACGAACAAAGCACTTTTCTCTTCCAATTTTAGACTGGAAGCATCTTTATTTCTGAAATTATACTCAGTCAACCCCAGAATGTATGGTTCTTGTGTGATAGAAGAAAAGAACAACAGAGAATAGCTTGGTATGTGATGGTTTTTCTTCTGCAAGAACTCAACTAGAAAAAGAGGTTAGTGGTGCTCAAAAGGAGGGAGCTTCAAAGTCAAAGAGAGCCTGACGGTGCTCCCAGACCCTTGCCTGATGCTGTGGGCCAGAACTAGGGAAAGGAAGTCGTGGTTTATTATTCAGTGGCACAGATCCACCCATATTGCTATGGAGGACAGCTAATTCACTTTCCACTTTATATAAAAACTCTATATTTACCAGAATTCAGGTAAATATAGACACAGGCTTTCCATTTGGTCTTAATGGACTACACCACCTGTTCCTTTGCTTGCTGCCTAACTCACTTACTTGCTGAGTTAACTATTCAAGCACCTTTGTGAACTTTCTGTGTTACTTGGTGCAAGGCTTCGTTAATAGCAGAAAGCCACCTATTTTCAGTCTTCTCTCTCATCTCCCTCACACTGATTGATGAAATGGGAAGGAGGTTGAATAAGCTTCCTTTTTTTTTTTTTTAGATGACACAAATACTAAATTGACAGATAAAGTCCTAGGAGGTTCCATCCATTTCAGGAAGGTGTTGATATTAGGTCTTTAAGGGTCGATAGTACTATTAGAGAGAGAGAGAGAGACCACCAGAGAATTGTGAGGAAAAGAAAAATGAGGGAAATGTCTAGATTCATAGGACATTGGAGGTGTTGAGAGCATTTTAAGAAAAATGCTTCTTTTTCACCAGCTGTGTCATTTTATTCAAAAGGACAAGAAACAGGAATACTTTCTTCGAAGTAGAGTGGAGCTGCAGACCTCACGCTACTTTTTGTTCATTTTTACTTAATCTGGTCCTTACTCAAGAGCAAGTGTTTTCTCATGAGAATTTGTCGTGTGTAGGATGCTAATGCAAACTGGTCAGATTATGATGTTTCACACATGCAAGTTGGAAAAAAGCTCTTCCTCTGGTTAGATTAAGGTGTGTGGATTGTCCTGTGCATTCAATCCATGCTGCGGGGAAGCTCATGTAATTCTGAGAGCTGAGGGTATATCCACAGATTCCTTAGATACCAGGTTCCTGTGGACCCAGGCATGGTGTCTGGTTTTATTTTTATCTTACCAAACATGGGGTTTTTCCAGCTTTACTCAGTACATCTGAAGGATGAAGCTATTTCAGTTAGGCACAGCTCAGCCGCTCTTAGAAACACGAAGGATGAATTTCCCTTCTTTGTACCTGCTACTCACTGGAGGTGAAAACTGATAATTTGGCTGCTGGCAAAATTCCACTGCAACAGCTAATAGAGGGTTTTGGAATGATACCAACAACAGCCAGATTGCATTAGGTACTTAAACTACTATTAAGATCAGTTCTGCAGTTGGGGACTTGAAATCAGCAGCAGACCCACATTCTAGTTTCCAGCTTACTTTGCTCTCGGTTTTTCACATCTTCTGTGATTTTCCCCAGATACTTACTTCACAGTGGATTCTCTGTGTGTGTGTCTGTGTCTCTAACATGCAAATGTCTGTGTGAAACTTTTATAATACTTTAGAATTTAACAAATACTTTCATGTATGTTACCTTCTGCCTTCTACATGCATTAATGATATTATGGTGTAATCTATGTTAATGATATTCATGGTTCAATAGAAACACTAAAGGAATCCCAACATGGAGTATCTCCCGAGTTGTACTCTGGATTATGGTAGGAGGGGAAAACCAGATATCAAAGACATGACCTGTAGCCCTCGCTCTGTTACTCAGGGTCCTCATGACCTTAGCCAATGCCTTAAATTCTCTGCAGTATAGTTTCTTTACCTTTACCTTTATACATGCACAGTGGTTCTAAGCTGAGGGTGTTTGCCCCTAGGGGACATTTGGCAGTTCTGGAAGCATTTTTGATGTCACACCTGGAGAGATTGCTGTCGGCATCTAGTAAATAGAGGCCAGGGATGCAGCTAGGTACTCCACAGTGTACAGCACAGCTCTCACAACAGAGAATTATCCAACCCAAAGTGTCAATAATAATGAGGTTAAGAAACCTTGCTTTAAGGTGTAAATAATATCTACCACATTCATCACAAGATTATTGTGGGCTGCCTTCCATGTCTGATATTAATACTCTACAGCATTGCTCATATGGACACCAAAACTGAATCTTGAGAGGAAAATGAGTTTATTAATATTAAAAGTTATAAATGAAACTACCGGATTAAAACATATTATTTTAATATATTTAAAACATCCACTGACTCTTGCTACATGATTTTATGGTTTTAAACCAATTCTCTAAACATAAAAAGGAACAATGAAAAAATATTAATCTTAGGAGAAACCTACCATTCTGTGGCTAATATAGATAAAGGAAATTGGAATCCATGCCACTCATAGACTTTTCTATCAGCATGCAGCCACAGTACATCTTTCCCAAGAGAAGCAAGCTTGAAATAATAAGTTGTTTGGATCACATTAATTAATATTCAGCTCTATTAGATTTGTACCTAAGGTTGGGTTCATTTTACCAGTACTGATGAATATCAAACTTAACAATATCTAGCCACATTTTATTAGAATAAAATGTGTTTTACACTGAAGGAAAATTTTAGACTAGACTCCTTTTATATTAACTCAGATAACTAGTGTGCCAAACTATAATATCACTTGCGGTAGTCATGAGAATTTATCTTTTTGTTGCTTGTACTGTGCAGTTAACTCATATGTATACATAATTCGATAGTTTACAAGTCATTTTTACAGATATTATTTCTTGCCTCATTTTGTAAAATTCTTAAAATTTTAGCTTGGGATCCATGGATAAGACCATCTGAATTTCTTGACAAACTTTTATTTACATGAGCATTGTCACTGAGAAAGAACATGCAGTCTTCATAAGATTTTTAGAAGGGTTTTTTATCCTACAAAGTTAAGAGATACTCTTAAAATAAAGACTTATCTTCTCCTAAATGCTCATTTTCACCAAAGTCCGCCTTAAATAATACTGTATTTATTCTATCGATGTATTAGCAGATCATCTCTAGAGATATAAACTGATTAATAATTTTAAAATTCTTCATTGACATACAATACAGATGTTTTTTTTTATTTAAAGATTCAGATCAGAAGTTCTGCCAATATAGCTAAGTTGAATAATTATGCAAATGTAGCACAATATTAGTACCTTTTGGAATGAAAATAACCCAGGTGTGCAAATAACCCAGGTGTGTGCAAAACTTTGCAATCTGTAATGACCATTCTAACATATATCTGCCAAGTAACAACATTTTGTTTGTAAACAGGCACAGGAAAAGAGCTCTGGCCATCCTCCCAATAAAATATACATGAAAGAACATGTGCATCATAGTACGTACAAATTCTCAGGATGTTTGTTATGGAAGTCCCACTATAAAAGAACAACTACATGGACAGACTGGAAATCAGAGACTTGGTAGTTAATAAAAAACAATTATCTCAAACCCACCAACAGTATTAACAAATGCTCCTAGCCCTTAACAAATGTAACAGAAAGCACAGAAATCCAACATTTCTTACTACTGCTGACATTTAAAGTACCATTGGGAAAAGAAAACTCCATTACAAATGCTGACATTTCACTCATAGCCCATTCTCTTCATTTTCTTATTTTTATCTCAGCCACTTTTCTCTCATTGAGTAAAGCATTTCCAAGTACCGCTCTTACAACTTCTAAATGAGCATGGAGTACATGCCGTAAGATGTCTCAGCTGATTCTCCTGCGGGGCTCAGTTCTCTTAACCTTTCCATTTCTTGAACCAACCATTTATGTATTATTTGCTGCTCAGCTTCACATTAAAGAAACAATATTTTACATGGGATATCACTGTTGAAAACATTACTTATTATCACTCAAAGTATAACCATGTGTCTGTACTTATTTACGTTAGAGTAGACTGTAACATTCAGTGTTTATCCAAAAAGGGCTAGTTAAATATTTTGTTAACAGTGGTACTCAAAATTAATACCAAATAATTGAAAATGACAAAGTCAAAATTAAAACCAGAAAAGTTGCATTCATTCCCAACCATCCTTAAACAGGACTTGTAGTGGCCAGATTCAGACACCCATATCTTTCTCTCTTCATTTCTTTTCTTTTTACATTTCTCTTTTCACACCTTATCTTCCTCAGAGGACAAACAGAATCATGCTAACTTTTCCAAAACACTGAGACCACCTCATAGGGTCCCTTTCAAAAGCAAGAACATTCTTTTTGGTTCTAAACCTACAGTGACCAAATAGGAAACCAGGTCTTTCTTCAAAACCTGTCCTCTGCAATTGCCACTCACTGGGCTATGCAAGGGTGCAGAATTGTTTCATTTAAAATATTTCCCTCTGCACTATAACACTTAACCTTTTAATGATATATAAGAATAAATATCACTATAACTCTCAGTGTAGTTTTGTTTAGCTTTGAAAAAATCCAGCATCTGAAGACTTTTATCCTGATTGCTCCTCGCACATTCTTTAGTCCTCCATTCTAGAATTTATGGCTACTCTCACTCATGGGGAGTCCCTTTTTTAGCACAGCCTTTGCTTGTAGGGGGTGGAAATCTTGGATGAATTGAATAGCTACATCCCAGATGACACAAGTGAGCAACTGAATGGAAGAAATTGTGGCAACCAATTTAGTTATTTGAACTGGAATGCATCCATTGCCCTAGGGTTCATATTTTTCTTCATAAGCAAAGTGGATTGGGATTCAATACAAATGTAAGTAGTTAGAATTTCAATGGTTAAACCACATTCCTGCACAGAACACATGAGTTTTGTGGTTGAGGATCATAATAGCTACACAAGAAATGTCCCAGTGACACCAGAGGAACATCACCCTATCAGACTTGGCTACTGTTAGGAGGATGCAATTTAAATTCTGGCATGCATGAAATAGCCTAGCTTATCTGTGGATGGTTATTAAAAACTACATAATACATTTCAATCAGAACTCAAGTCTTCTACAATTGATTTCCAAGTTCCCACAGCTCTGCATCATTAGGGTAGAAAGCTTTCTGGTAAGATTTCTTCCTAATGTGATAATAGAGAAAAGCAGAACAAATGCAGTTATTCTTCTCAACAAAGTCCACTGGATAGTGCTAACAGTTCAGAGAATTTGGACTGAAATGGTTCTGTGCACTGGAAGGAACCTATTGATAAATGGCAAAAATGCTGAGTGTGATCCATGGCTGTTGTTCTAACAGCCCATGCACTGCCCACTCGGTCTTCCCAGCTGGCTTTCTTACAGCAACCAGTTCCCTGTTTAAGACCAGAGGGTCAGGCCTTAGGGGTTGTCCTTGTCTTGCCAGTTGATCTCTAATGTGCTTTAAGGTTGTTAAACCCAGAGCCCTTCTCAGCTAGGAAATGTTACACTTTTAGTGGAGAAAGTTCCATCCACTGTTCTGGCCAACAGATAAAACCAGCCCACAGGATACACAACTACCTGTGGTACTTCCTAACTATGCTTTTCAAAATCTGTGTAGCTTTCTTTTGTTTGATCACCCTTAAAATACAAGCTATCCAACAAAGAAAGAGCTGCCTGTAGCTTTAGAATACAGATGGGTAATTATTGCCATGCAGCCTATGAGCACTTTGGAATGAGGGCTTAAGAGAACCTCCTGTATCTGAACATTAGCACAATACAAAAGATAGAGGCTTTCCAAAGCAATAAAAGTCAGTCGTACCCAACACTTTCTTCTTAAAGCTGGAGTTGCTAGATTGAAAATTTGTCACCATTTATGTAGCACTTAAAAAAGAAAAGATTCCTTGACTCACTAGCTCCTATGATGTCTCTTTCTGTCCGTCGTTTTGCTGATACCTGATTTCCATAGGGGACCCTTTCAATGCTTGGCTTGCCCTGCCCAGCGGGAAATCAACTTTTGAAACTTTGAGCCTTGGATTACCAGATTCCTCTCTTTCTCTGTTCAATGTTGCATGTATCCAAGATAATACTCTTAGCACCCTATCCTAGGATTTTTGTCATCTCATTGCAAGAAACACAGAGACTGTTACCCCTTCCTAGGACCCTAAAGGCTAAGGAAGGAGTACTGTGAAGTGGTTACATAATTGACTTGATTCGTGAGAGAAAAGGCAATGTAAAACATATGTTTCCATCATATAATGAAATGGTGTTAGGTAAACTGTAACTATAGTCAATTCAAAATTATTTGAGAAATGATAGTAGGGGGCTTGGAGCCATTTTGAGCCCCATTAGCAGGAGTGCTTACCTTCCTTAAGTCACGGGTTCTTTCAGAGGATCATCTGATCCGATCCATACATTTTATAGGCAATAAAATGGGGCACAGAGAATTTAAGTCACTTACCTGAGGTTACATAACCAGGCAGTAAGATTGCCTCTGTGTCCTGCCACCCAGTGTTGTATCTTCTCCAGAACAGTCAGAAGAGTTTCCGTTCTGGAAGCTTTGCTTGTCTGGAGGATGTATCACCTGTGGAAAAGACCCAGAAGCATCCAGTTTTACATATCTCCCTGGTTACCCTGAAAACATGTTGAATAGGTATGTCCATCTCTGTCTCCTTTTTTATTGGCTTTATTTTTATTTTGGTTTTATTTGGGGGCCACAAATAGTGAACGGCCATCGCTCTACAAAGCTATTCTTTTCACCATGGATAGTTCTTTAATGTTACTTTCTACAAAAGTATCACAGAGTTATTCTCCAGACTTCCACAGAGTTAAGTCCTTGCTTTTAGATCATTCCCTCTAACGAAATAAGTTGCAGGAACTGTGGGTTAATCAGATCTCTTCAAATATGAAGGCTGAAATGTATAGACATTTTCCAGCACTTCAGCTCTTTGCAGTCTCTTTCTGTCTTCATTTGTGCCCACGAGCCAGATCCACAGGACACACTGGGAAATGCCTATTTATTTTTCAGTGATTATGTGGTGGGTGCTGATTATGTGCGATAGCCACATTCCTGTAACTCCTCTTTCACTGGCTTTACCCTTCTAGTCAACACTGCCCACAATCTTAAGCAGCAGTGACCAAGGACAGTTGTCCACTGTGTGCTCCTGTCATGTCCAAACCTCGGCTGTTCTCAACAGAGATGAAAGGAAGAAACCCCAGAGTGAATAAAGCTTTTTCAGCATAGTTACAAATGCTGCTCATCAGCAGAAAGGTAATGTGAGTGGGTGTTGGATGTGGCTGTGCGGGCCTTGCGTTGTTTGACTGCAGGGAACACTGTCTAAATGGACAACAGTAGGATCCAGATGCCCTGGAACTGTGCAGTGAAACAGGCCGAACTTTCCAGCAGACAGATGCATGCACCAAACCAGTATATGCCCTTGTTTCCTGCTGAATAATATTTTCAAGGAATTAAGACATTATAGGGAAGATATGGATTGAGCCAAAGCAAACAGAAGGCTGGTATGACAAGGATGAAATGATTTCTCTAAGTGTTTATAGTGTTGTTGCTCCAGCCCTGTTCCTTAACCCAATAGTATACAACTGACCTTCGGACAGCACAAGAGTTAGGGGTGCTGACTCCCTGCACAGTTGAATAGCCATGTATAACTTCTGTCTTCCCCCAAATCTTAACTGCTAATAACCTAATGTTGATTTTGTGGTGGTAAATGATAAAATAAACTAGTATCTACATATATTTTATATATTCACAACATATCTAATATTCTCTTTGTTTTTTCACTATTTCTAGGCTAATACAGTTCACCTGTGAGTTTTTTCAGATTATCACAAATCTCCAAAACTTTTTCCCATATATTCAGTTATTATATATATTTACTTATGTATTATTGTGGACTTGCACAGTTCAAACCCATGTTGTTTAAGGGTCAATGGTATTTCAATCCTAGATTTGCTTAGCAGTCACACCTATGTGTCTTTTAAAGTAGAAAAGAGTGGAAGTGGCCTGCCACTATCATAAAATCTGCCTAGCAGTCAAAGATCACAAGGATTTTCCTAGTGAGTTGTTACATGAGAGCTAATATATCTTGTGCTGAATAATACTTAATTTAAAAATGCCTTTTTTTTTTAACATGAGGGACCCAAGCAGACCTAGCCCTAAGCCACATGATTTTGCAAAGACAACTTAACACTTACTGGGTTTTAAGTTTCAGCTTTCAGTACTATCCATCCATCTGAAAAAACAGATATGAACTTTTGGCTGATAGCTTTAGGGGAAACATTACTACAGAGGAATACTATGAAACAGGAATAAAATTAATGAACAAACATTCCAATAGAGTCAAGATAGGGATTGTAAGTGGGTTTCAAGGATTTCATCTTGCTGACTTTCTTAATTAAATGTGGCACAATTGCTAAAAGTAAACCTCTAATGTTTCTCAAATCCTGTTTTTAGTAGAGGCCTCATATAGTCATCATATGTAGCGTGAAATCTTGAAAATCAGGTAACATACCATCTAAAACAAAACATATCAGGATCTGTTTACTATTACCATGAAGAAATAGTATGGGAGACCACACTGAAAGAAGATGACATAGTCTGGTCAAGGAGATATTAAAAGTGACCAGCTGGCTGCTGGCACTTCAGTTTTTAAAGCTGCCTTTAACTCAGTTGTATTTTGCAAGACTAATCTGCAGCCATGCTTGTGTCTTACCCTCACGCTAGCACCATGACATTCGAATAGACATGGTGGGCTCTGTGATTCTGACAGGATGCAGTAAGAAGCAAATCTGTTGTCTTCTGGCCTGCCTAACACTGTGCTGGTAGCATCTGTGCTTGTTTGGAGAGTAAAGAAGAAGACATGTTTTCTTCACACTTTAAAATGATTAGTGGAGTTTGGGGTTAAAATGTAAAAGAAAATAATAGGGTGTGAAAAAAGAACAATGTAATGATCTTCTCCAACAATTGATTTATGGTACTTTAAAAATTATTTTTGCATAGTCAGTGACAGATTATGGTATTGTATAAAAGAAAGTGACATGGCACAGAGATAATCAGAGAACACTTATATTTAACAAATCAGGAAAATAGCAAAGGAATCAAATCATAGACTATTTTGGTAGGCATTTATTAGAGTACTAAAGCTTCCACCATGTAACTTTTAGAATTGGTAGAATGTCCAAAGCATTTATTGTGTGGTCCTAAAATCCATGCATTGGAAACTATTAGGTAGCTTTTGATGTGGCATAAGATCAGTATTACTCATAGTATTTCTGGAAGTACATTTTTATGTGTGTATATATGTAAGTTTGTATATATTTTGTAAAATACTTGTGTATCTAGTATCATCTTGAATTGTTTCAACATCTAGTGAAGTTTATCTCCATTTTATAAACCAAAGAGGGTATGGCTTATTCAAGGTCACAAAGGGTAGATCCCAGCTGAGATCTAGTTTAAGTCTTTTGACTAGAAGTTCAACCTGATTTTGCATAAGAGCCCTTTGGGGAACTTTATTAAAATGCAGATATCCAGACACTGCCTGCCATCCTTCCCCTTTCCCCCAATAGAGATTGATTTAGTACATCTGGCTTAGGTGACCTGAAATTGTGGGGAAAAAACCCTCATAGCCCTTCTGAAGATCTCACTGTGCAATAGTGATTTTAAAAGCATAAGGGTTTGAAATAAATCTGTAGAGATCCTTGGGTCTCTGTGGAAGTTGCTTTTGTGCCTAAAGATTAGTTAATTTGTAATTTCCCACACTCACTGAAAACCAAATATTTAAAGAAGTTCTGTTAAGTGTGGCATCATGGTTTAAAATATATAGGATTGGGTATAGTCACAGCTATTCAACTTCCTAGTTGTATAACTTAGGGCAAAGTAACTACCTTCAGCCCAAGATTACTGATATATAAGACATAATTGTAATGATTAAGTATAATAAAATATCTAAAGCACTTAACACAACGTCTGGCAAAAAATAAATTTTCAATAATTCTTTAAGAACATGTCCTTCCAAAAGTAGACTTCTGGTTTATTAGTGTTAATTATGATTTATATTTTCTTTCTCTTTTATTATATTGGCAAGGAAATCACTATGTCAGCTATTTGATTGTATGTATTTGTCCCTAAGCATGTGTCTTTATTATTTAGAGGTTCATATGCATTGGTGGGTTTTTGAAATGAGTAGGGAGTTTCTCATAGCACCTTCCCTTATTTATAGTACCTCAGTTTACAAAAATAAAAATTATCTTCTCATAGGTGGCTTGCACATGCAGGCATTTCTGCAGTCTTCTCCCCTCTGGTAAACCAGTACTTGAGGCTCAGGTCCGACAGAGTCAAAGCCATGTAGTCATGGTACATCTGATGTCAAGCTCATGAATCTTAAGCAAGCTTTTCATCTTATCTGCACAGTACAAATTTCCATTGAGTATGAAAACGCCTTGTTGGTTTTGATTTCTGAACACTGTATGTTCCTTGCAATGAAAATAGAAAATAGATCTTAGGGGAAAAGAGGTTGTTTTCAAGATATGAAGAGTTTCATTATAATGTGTTGTCAAGTTCAGCTATTTCCATGGATGACATAGAGAACATTAAGGCCCTGAAGAGGGGAGGCAAGCAGTTGCAGTGGCCAGCAGCTACCACCAAAGAAACACCAGCACAAAGAAAATGGTCAGAATTCAGGATGACAGAGTAGATGAACTTTTGTGGAAAACAGAAGCAAAATAAACCTTCTTGAATAATTTATAATTCTATAAACACAGTCATAAAGTGTCATGGTACTAGTTCAGGAGAAACATCCCACCATTGCCAGGTTCCACTCTCGGTGGCTGTAGGGCCACAGCAGGCAAAGATAACCACCTGCATATACACTACCCTGATCACCATTCCTCCCACTGATCATTTGTTTGGCCTGTTCCTTCTTTTTGCCTGAAGATAAGCAACAATATCTGGCAGCTCAAGGTCTGCATATTCTGTTTCTCTTTAGCTTTCACAACTGCAAAAGAAAGCCTGAGTTTTTAATAAACAGTCCAACACCAGTTTATGAAAAAGAGAATGAATTAGATAATGATTTTTTTTTTTAACGGAAGGCATTTGAAGCCAGCTGTGGATGAGAAGGTCCAATTGGCATTGGAACTGCAAACTAGAACTCAGGGAAATCTCATCTGATTAAGAGAAAAGTAAAACAATCGAGAAGGCAATGCTTCAGTAGTTAATTTATAAAACAGTACTGAGCGCCTCGCATAAGAAAGGCACCATGCCTGGAGCTATGAAGGACTGCAAGAGACAGTGATGACCTGTCTTCTGCAAGGTGTTTTCAGGTTATTTGAGGCATCATTTCTGCATCCTAAGTACAGCGGGAGCAAGACAAAGTCTCTGCTTTCATGGAACTTATATTCCAATGAAGGAAGACTGAACATCAATAAATAAGCTAGAGTCAGCTATGCAGAGAATCATGAGCAGATGAGCTGTTAGTGAGCAGGTGGCTACCTTATTAGGGAAGTCATGGAAGGCCTCTCTGAGGAATAAAACTGGAGAAGAGACCCAAATCACCAGAAGGAATGAGCAAAGCAGAGAGCAAGGCGGGGATGGCAGAGTCCAACACATCCTGGGCCAGAGTTGCTGTAGGAAGCGCTGTGCGCGATGAGGCCAGAATGGTGGGCAGCTGGAAGATCACAGGGAACTGTCATACGGAGTCAGGGTACAGAATTTTGGTTTGGGAAAACTTTTTTGAGAATTTAAAGCTTGATCACATTCATACTGCACACTTTTTAAAGATCATCTTGGCTTCATTGTGGAGAATGGATTTTGGGGAACCAAAATGGAGTGGAGGTGGGGAGATCAAATGGGAGGCTGCTGCAGAGGCCAAGCAAGTAATTTTGGTAACTTTATTCTGGGACATGGGTAACAGCACGGGGCAAAAGTAGACGTGTGAGAAATTTGCTGCCAAAGCAGAGTCTATGGAACCCCCGATACACGCTTATGTGAGGGTGAGTTGGGGTAGGGGCGTGGGTATAATGACTAATTAGAGGCTCATACACCTGAGTCAAACCCAAGAAATGGGGAATCCTGGGGGCTGGGGGGTGTATGCAACTTTAGGGAGCAAATAAAATCCAAAGTTGGTTTTTAGCCCTTTTGAATTTGAGATGCCTCTCAGATATCAAAGTGAAAATATGAGTAGGCAACTGGATATGAGGAACTGGAATTCTGAGGGGAGGTTTGAACTGGAAATCATAGTTCATATAGGTGGAAGGTATTTATAAATAAGGGTCTGGATGGGGTCAGCCAGAAAATTAAGGAATCCTAGGGCCATGCTTGGGGCCAGCCAAGAGATAAAGAAATGAAGGGACAGGACAGAAGGGAAATTGGATGCATCTTGGCTATTCAAGCTTAAAGAACAAAGTATTTCAGACAAGGACTTCATTTCTGACTCTTGCACAGGTGGCTTTTATGTTGATAAAATAAGTATTTTTATATTACTAATTGTCTGGACTTTAGTAGTACTACAAGGGCCTAGTAGTTTACAAATGATGAGCTATATGCATATATTAGCCCTAAAAATGCACAAAAAATAAACATACAGATTCAGCCTGTGAACCAAGGAGCTTATAATATCCTGAGTGAAGAAAGGCTTACTTACACTAATACCTGATTAGCATTAAAGCAAACTGAAAAGGAGAATAATTCCTGGAAATTTCTTACCTGAACTTTCCGTTTTGTGTATCTTATCCTAGTATTAACAGTTTTGGGAGCAAAGAGCTAACATCCTACCCTGACCCTCTTGTTCCCCCAAGTCCTTGTCATACCCTCAGTTCTAACGTCTGTTCAGTTACGGATTTCCAAGAGGTTTAAGGAGTTGGGATAAGGAGCAAGTGGCTTGTCTCAAGTCACATGGTTTGTTAGAAGGCAAGGGCACACTGCCACTAAATGAATATGTTCTTACAGAAACATATCTAAAAAAAAGACCTCTTCAGAGCTTAATTCTAACCCACAAGAAGAATTAAATGAAGTAATTATAAAATTACATGCTGTAATAACAAAATGTCACCATTGATGATGAACTAATCTAGCTGTAGGAACTTAGCCTTTTTGGAGAGGTAGGGATGGGGGTTCGAACAAAGCAGCTGTAGTGCTCTGTGGGTTAGGGTTTTGGACTGAGATTGTTGTTTGATGCTGAAACAGATGCTCTAGGACCACACATGGAGTAGCGCTGACCTAGATTGTCTGAGATCCAGCCTCCTATGTTGAATATGAAATATTCTGTTTTTTCCCTATCATAATAATATGAAATAATAATAAAAACTGAGTTTGGGAATAGATAGTACATGAACTTTTTACTTACAGCATTTTTTGTTCCATTGTTTTAAAAAAGAAAATATTGAACATTTTATTTAGAAACAAATCCTATGTCTGAAGCAAGCTTCTTCACCCCTTCTCTGAGCAGCACACACACCTGAGGAAGATTTTGTTTGTGAGAAGTCAAGGATATGTAGGGATTGTTTCCTAACACAGATGACGGTTGTCCTCACATTCCTAGGATTTCATATCCATGCACAGAACCTCCATTTTCATTCTAAGCCAAACCATGTTTCAGAATGGAGCCATTGATTCTCCCAGAAGAATCCCTCCATTCATCCCATGGATCCATAAAACAATAATCAATGAAATGTTATTGTACAGTTCCTAGCAGGGACAGATCTGGCGATTTACAAAATATGTCTGATGCAGAAACCTCGACAATCCGTAGTAGGTGTTTGCTCTCCAAATTCCTTCCTTAGCCTGCCCTATCTGTAATTTTTTAAGTCTTTCCCTGGTACTATACTCAGACTGTCAAGAAGCCACCCTCTTCCCTCTGCTCTCCACTATTTTCCCTCAGAAGTTTAAAATATTTAATTTTATTGAAAGTAATTCATGTGGGCTTTCCTCTTGGACCTCACCTGTGTACCTTGACGACAATCCCCTTTAGCAAGTAGGACCCACTCTCCCAGAGATACGGGTTTGCAGTTTGAGTTGCTTGATTGTCTTTGTACTTCTCAAGCACCACTCCAAGCAGTTTATAAACATTTCTTTGAAACAAGGGCACTCCCCAAGATGAATTCTGACCAATGTATTTCCATCTTATTGCATCTGATGTTTTAAAAAGTTTGATATTACATTTAGACAGGGTTATTTGGAAACGGTGCAATAAAAAATGGTCACATCAAAATATGCCATTTCACGTCACGTTACTGTAATATTTGTTGACAAATGTAACCCTAGAGTATTCTTAACATCCAGTGGAAGCATAGGTATAGCAGCATGTAGTTGCTGCTAATAAAAATCTGGTGTAGACAGCAAATGAAAGACGAAAACGAAGCTGTGACATGATTATGAGCTACTAGCAATATTATTTTGTATCTTATATTGGAAACCAAACAAGCTTTAGGTATGTTAACCAATGGCTGACTTACATTATAAAAATATATATGCACTAAATTTAGGTTGTGTTGGCTTCATTTGAGACTATGGCTTCCATGGATTTAAAAAAACATGTATTATTTTATTTGCAAAGTGACAACATAAACTTTAGTATGTTCAGTTGTTTAAACCAGTGATTTCCAAAATGTCAGTGTTGTCCTACTTGTATGAGTTTTAAAGCAAGCCATTTTGAAATAGGTAAATTACTCAATAGAAACCTTAAGAGACCCAAATTGCTTATGTATCTTCCTCAAAACACCTCCTATTATCCAGAAGTATGTATGCACTGGAAATATCTTACTCTTTAAATCTCATATTTAGACCAGTTACCTTTCCTGCTGTTAAAAATTGCCTATGAAACAAAAAAACAGTCCACATGAATATTAAAACTAGCTGTTCTACAGAAGTCACTTGATGCCTTGTGAGGCCATGTGAGCACTTATAGGCTCTTCTGATACAATAAAATTCAATGTTAAAAGTGTAATTATTCAAATATCCAATTATTCAAATGGCAACAAGGGTTTTTCTTTGCTATATTATTGGGATTTTTTTCCCTCCTGAAACGTCCCAACTGCCCTTTGTGAAGTTCCTAGGATAACAGTTAACATTATTAAACCAGAGACTAAAAATCTTGGTGCGGACTGACCCATGGGGACACATTACTATAATTATTTTAAAATAAAATAATAAAAGGGGCGTCCCATAGGGGGCAAAAGTCTGACTCATCCTCTCAATTGATTCTATTTGTCAAAGTCACCCAAAAAAGCTCTTAGTAATGATCGGAATTGGTCATCGGAACCAGTCAGTGCCTTGCCTTTGTGGTTCGCCTACCTGGGTTTCCCAGTCCTTGGTTGAACATTAATGTTCTCACAGGGATATAATACTGAATAGAACTCTCATGATTTCTTCCAGTAGAGGCTGAGGCCATTTTAAAAACTCCTTCCCCTTCTATAACATCTTTCTTCAGTACACACACACACAGACACACCCACACTCCCCGCCCTCTCCCTCTCTCTTTTCTACTTTTCACATTGTAGAGTGGATGGAATATTTTGTTTCCCAGAAGGTCTCTAGAAGACTGGTATAGTTTTCCCCAGTGTACTTCAAATAACCCAGGCTCATTTCCTAACTATCCTGTAGTTTGCAGACACTGACACTGTGCCACTGTGCTTTTTGGAGGAAGAGAGGGGTTTTGTCCCTATTTCTAAATCTATACATTATCTATTGGCCATTCTGTTTATTAGGCTCATTTTATTAACACCCTGTTGTCATCCCTGATGCCCTGTAACTTTGGCAAAGCCCAAGAACACTCACACGGAACTCTGTGCCTTACAAAATATGCCTTTTAAAGCTTAGAATGAATATGGGATAAGTTTCCTGGAGCAGAACCCACAAACCCATGCATATATTTATCTCAATTTTTGTCACTACAGCTTCTACTTCAACGCCCCCACATGCATACACATATACATGCACATGCTTTCTTTCTTGTAATTGGCAAGAAGCCTTGGGATGCCCTTTGCCCCTACTGGAAAAGCATGAAACCAAAACCAGTACCTTCCTCCCACCCCCAAGTCAGTTTTGTCTTGATGACCTCTCCCCAACCCTAGCCTGCTGTTCTGTTTTTCTATTTTCCCTAAATGCAACTTACTTTAAGCATGTATTAACATCCCTACAGTTAGAGGATAATAGATGACTACCACTTGTCAGTCTTAGCCACTTTCTTCTCTTTCAATGTCTATTTATGACGTACATCCAGACTGCACGCCCTTTTTATTTTTTTAAAAGCAAAACCAAAAAAAAATTTTTAAGAAAATGCAAAATTTCTTTTAAAGAAAATGCAAAATTTGTTTTTAATTTTGGCTATCACCAAAAGGGGAATCCACAAACCAGAAAACGCAAAGCCAAATAAAGTGTCCCCTGACGGCTCTGTCTGTGCCTTCTCAGCGTGTGCATCTGGTTGTTCATCTCTGAAAGTGTGTCAAGTACTTTTTTCTTTAAATTTTTTTTTGTTCTTTTCTCCCTTCTTGTTTGGGAATTAAGTGCTTTTTGTATTTTATCTATCTATCAATCTATCTATCTATCTATATATATATATATCAATGTGTTTCTTTTTAATCGCTAGATATTTATCTTTAGATTTGGTTTTATACAAAATTATGAAAAAGTTATGAATTGTTTTCTGCAATTTTTCCCCACTCCCTCTTTAAGTGTAGAACAACTTCAGCTGCAGAATCCCCACATCCACATCTTCCAAATTAACCCATTTTCACGGGGGAACCACAGGTAGGCGGGTGGCCTAGGGAAAATGGATGATGTCATTCTGACAGTGCCTTTTCTCTGTAGGCAAGTAATTAGCAACCCAGCTAGTGGGTACCCTAGGCAGCTTTGCCCTTCTATCACCTGTGCATATATCTGACCACCACCCCCAACTCTAAATGGGGCTGTGTGGCTGCCGATGAAGTTGTTCAACTTGAATGCATAAATCTAGTCCCCTTGTTTTTGCTTTGAACCTTTTGATCATTACTATTACTATTATTATTTTGTGTATTTTGGCAATTTTACTAGGGAAAAAAGTTTAACTGTTTTTATTATTCGAAAATCTTTAATGAAACTGTAATGATTTTTGGAGTAATTGCATGTTGAAGAAGTTGCAGCTTAGGGTGTGTGAGATTGTCAGTGTTAGAGTTCTGTTCTTTATTTCTGTAGATGGGCATGTGTAGGCTCATTTGTTTTTGTATATTGCCCATCCCTTCCTTACAGCCAGAAGCTCTAATGCAGCTAGATCACTGCGTGCCGCCCTTACATGGACATGGCGACTCACTTACACATTTACTCCCATCATCTTCATCTCTTGTGTAGTTCACTCATAGATATGACCCTCCCCTTCCTGCATTGTTCCTTCCCATCACCCTCCTTTCTTTAGCATTGTCCAAATTTGTGTGCTGTCATCCATCCCCTGAAGTTAAAGAAAGTCTAAAACTTGTCAAAAAGACAACAATTAAAAAGTTAAATATATACCAGAAAACCTATAACAATGCAGAAATTCATTCAAAACCCTCGAGATCCATACATTTTTTAAAGGCAAATTATAAGCATAAACAGGTTTTTTTTAAGTCATTGCAATTGGACTTATTTCAAATTCAAAAATTGATGCCCTCCCAAGACCCTCAAAGTAAAATCTGTTGAAGTGCAGACTTTTTTTTTTCTTTTCATGTTTCTGTGGTGTGGATGTATGTGTTGTCGCCTCCCTGTATCATCCTCTGTTGTAAATTATTATATTTGAAAAATTAGACATTTTGCTCAAAAGTTTTTTAAGATATGACAACAACAACAAAAAAACAAGTTACAAGAATGTGGCAATTCTATTTGTCCAAGAGCATTCTTACACAACTTTCTTTTATAAATTTTTCTTTCATGCCAAAAAACATGCGGGCAATTTGTTGATGTAAGTTGACTATAAACTAATATGGTATGCTTTTTTTTTATTTCAGTTATTTTGTCTATATAGAAATGATTTCTTCCTTTTTTTCCCCCCCCAAAAAAACAGCCTCTATTTTTGATTTGCTTTTACTTTTCTTTCTGGCCTTATATGGTGAATGCCTCGTTGGTGTTATTTGTTTTCCTTCCCCCTGGTTTGCTTTGGCCTTCAGGTTGATTTTTATTTTCTACGATATAATTTGGAAGACAGTATTGAATATTTTATTTAGTTTGTGTCAGTTTGCTTAATTCTCCCTGTTGTGTTTTGTGCTGACTTGCTTCTAATAATTAGTGTGAATTCTACCCCTGGTAGAAGGGGGTGGGTATTGTTCTTACCATCCCAAGAAAGCCTGGCCTCTTTGCCTAAACCAACTTTAAAGCCTTGAAAATAATGGTAGGCTCTACAGGGGGATATTACATTGCTGACAGTCTATGGGAGGCCTATACTCCCAAAAGGAAATAAGTTAATTCCAGTGTGGTAATGCATCCTAGTTTAACTCCTTAGAAAGCATGCAGGAAAATCAGTCCTTTATTTTCCTTCAGCAAAGGGGAATTAAGGTACTCTCAAGTGACTATGGTAGAGTTTGGTTATCCAGGATTATACCAGCATCATCACTGCAGGCTACACATTCAATTTTACTGAGAAGAAAGTTATCAAGAATTCCAGGTGTTTAGAATGGTATCTATCCTGTGATAATGATACCTTCCAACGTGTAGGACCAACTACTGGTCAAAGATACACACATACACAGAAGGTACACAATTCTCTTTTTCTCCCTCCCTCTTTCTACCTCTTTTTCCTTTTCCCTTTCTATTAATAGTTACCATTTCTCTCACAGATTTAATCAGGTAAGCTTTAAAAGGATCCTATAATAATATCAAGAAGAAATATGATGATTTTCACCTCTAAAGTTTTACTTAAGAAACCTTTCAGGTAGGTACTGCCATTTCATGTGACTCCAGGGTAAGGATATCTCTTGACTCTAAAGGTATTTGAATCAGTGGTCCCTGTGTACTTCAGTAAACATGAAACTGATAAGAGGTGTTATACAGTTTTTAAGTAGAGGTTACTTTTTTGCTTTAATTTTAGATATTAGTGTTACCTGAAACTGTTATGGAAATGTCAGACTGAATGGTGGATAATAGATATGTTTCCAACCCAGCAGCTTTAATGAATAGGCTTTCTCTACCTCAGTTTATATGATTTTATATTGTTTGACATGTTAGATGATATGTTAGGTTTAAAACTAAGAACTTCCTAAATGGGGTATTCTTTTTTCTAATTGAATTGAAAGCTTTTATTTTTATTGAGGAAACTCTCCATAGGTCAATTTAATAAAAAACTAGTCATTTTTTAAAAATTGTTCTTTGAATTACAAATAACTCCTCAAACTCAGCATTTAAAATAGTCTAAATAATCTATTTTAGATCCTATATTAATATACCTCTGCCTTAGCTTGTGGCCATATGAAAATGGCCAGAAGAAAGTGACCAATGGCTCAGTGTTTATAGGCCCAAAATATTAGTAGAAATAATACTATGACCTAGCATTTTGGAGTAGCAGTAGGCTCCATGTCAAATACTTAACATGCAGCATAATTAATATTAACATGTTTTATTATTATTCACATTGCTGGTTTGAGGCACGCTGTGTTATTATTCCTACTTTATGAAGAGTTTAGAAATCTGACCAAACTCATATGGCTAGTAAGCCACAGAGCTGCAACCTGAGTCTGAGTGACTTCAGAAACAAAACTCTTGTTAATCAATAAACAAACAAGAAGCTCCACTTGACATTCCTTATTGCACAATGTCTAGCAATATCAGGAGTCTGTACTATCTTACCTGGGCATATGCTGCAAAATAGACTGTAGCCTTTCAGAATCAAACCCATCTCAAACAAACTTGGGGAAACAATGTCCTACCTAGAGATTCTTGTCCCCTTAATATGTAAGTTAAACCCCTTTGAGACCCCTGAGGTCTTCTGGTATCTTCTCCCCAGGTACCTGCTCTATCTGTCCAGGGATATTTTTTCTGCAGGTGGATGGAAAACATTCACAGTCACAAGCTTCAGGATATTCAGGTGCTGCAAGTGACACTTCTGTGGCACCAAGTAACTAAATGAGTATCATTCAACAACTAATTTAGTGGGGAAAAGGGTGGTGTCTCCCCATTATTGTGGATTTCCCCACAGAGAATTAGAAAGATGCAAATAAGAGGATGAGGTAAAGAACCTAAATATATGTAAAAGAAATTAAAGGAATTGGAGCATGGTGTCCCCTCTTAGAGTCTCACTCTTCAGTGTCATTGTCTTGGTATTTTTGCAACTTAGACTCAAATGTCTCCAGAGAGGCAAAGGTTGGAACCACAGAGCAACTTTGGGCTGCTCTTGATTTTTTTAGATGACCCATTACATTCGCCAGCACCTATAACATCCTCACAGTTCAGAAGAGTTCTATTAAATTTTTAATACACTGTCTTTTTTGATGGCAGAGAGCCCCCTTTTGCTGGATATCAGGCTTAGATGCATGAATTATGTATCTATAAATACACTCATAAAGCAAAAGAAACAGGGCAGCCTTCAGGGCTAAAATAGACCTTTTATATCCCTAGTGATCTCTCTAGTTTAAAGAAAAAGCACAACCCTGTCAAAAAAGGGTATATATTCCAGATTTAAAATGCTAACTTTAAGGAATACAGATAGCTCATATTCCAAACCAATGAGAAATATTGAGGATGGAATAGGAAATTAGAGTTTTGATGGATTACACGTTTTGTATCACTCTGTCTGTAACCCCTTATGACTGTAGGTTTATTGCATTTGCAAATACTTCTGCAAGCATAGACGTCTGGTAGACCACCAACTCCATGGTCTTTGGACAATGAAAAAAATATTATCAGCTGCTCTAACATTTCTGAGAATAAACACTTTATATTAAAACAAATAAACATAAAATTTTAAATAGACTTTCAAATCTAAGTAAATCCTATTAAGGATCTAGTAATGGTAGAAATACATCCTTCACCTCCTTATCTCAAATGATATGTATCCTTGGACTCCACAGACACTGTAATCATCTTAAATCTTAAAGATGGAATTTCATATTAAAATTGGTTATACACCCCAACTCACAAACCTGTCCCAAGCACTTTCCACATTTACAGTTATCTAAAATTTTCTACCTATTTTCACTATGATTCCCATTTGTAATAACAACTCCTACATTCAGTCAACTTCCTCTTAGGCTTAAAGATGCTCACCAATTCCTTGAGATGGCAGAAAGGGGAATTATGAAAACTATGAGTTCATTGATTAATTACCACTGGACTTTGGACTCAGATTTCCCTGACAGCAGGCATCATTTATCATTTTTATCACTGCAACTAGGATTAACAACAAAATGGCAAGGAAAATTTAAGATTAGTAATTTTGACAGATTCTGTTATTGAAACTTTGCAATAGCATACCCATCATTTCAGTTTTGAAATAAGCTCTTATCACTTCTCTTAGGAGCTTACCAGCCTTTTAGAACTCTTAATAAATTAGTGAGCTTCAGGACCCTATTTCCATCCCATTACGAAAAGGATGGTTTTTACTCTCCTCCCTTTCTCTATCTTCCTGTAATCCAAGAGAGATGCTTACATCAGGGGACTGAATGGAAAGGGAATAGCAAAGAAAAGGAGTGAATCAACTACAGAGTGAGCAGTTTGTGGATTTTAACAGCAAAGACACTGGAAGTTTGAGCTACGTTTGAAAAGGTGGGGGGTGGGCGGGGAAGGCAAATTTAAGACTCCAGTTGGTTGTCACATATGGTAAACTAAAATTGCAAAAGAGTGCCATTCTGTAATCATGAAGCCGGTGATCTGAATCCCACTTAAAGGGACACTAGCATCCTACTTAACAACTTGCCTTAAAATTATTTGAACCGGGCCTTTGCCTCCCAAACAAATCAGTTATTCCTTGTCCCTTATTTCAGTTTCCTCTCTGCTTAATATACATGGTAGATTTGTATCATTGCCCTAAGGAACAATGACTCAGTATTTGTGCCAGAAAAGAACATGCATGCCAACTGTTTTTTCTGGATGGGATAAGCAAAAGCTCCTGTCTTGTTCTCTGAAGGAAAGTAAAATCACCGCTGAGCAATCTCTAGGGAATCCTAAACACATTACATGTACCTCACTGGCCTTCTCTTCCTCAAACCCAGCCTTGTTTCATGTATCACCTTAAACATAACACTTGGGCCCCCCAGAACTAGACAAATAAGGAGAATAGTTACCTCAGGGTTAATTTTAGGACTGGTCTACCTTTAGGGAACCATGCTCCAAATCCCATTTATAAAAACTAGCAAAAGTGTGTAAATAATGCATTAAATAAGTTGCAAGATACATGAATTATATATGTTCACAATGTAAAAAACAGGAATGCTGGTCCAGTAAAATAGGTCTGAAGCTTTGACAAATCTGCAAAGATCATTTTGCTCAATAGTTGCAAACTCTGAACACTAGAAGAGAGAGTTGAGCTCAGAGCACAGACCAAAATATCATTTTAAGGCTCTCAGAACTGTTCTTGTTTATTTTTCCACATATGGTAAAATTATCAGATAAACCAGAGATGACTGTACAAAGTTGTATTCTATATTCTGAAGTCCCCTCCCTTCTAAATGTACACATCATGGACATTACTGCCGCCCTCCCAGCTCCATTTCTCTCTGCTTAACACAATGTTACTGGCTACAAAGGAAGGAAACAAAGGCTCCCGAAGTGAGTGCAAGGAGTTCGTCTTGGGTGCTTTGAAAGTATACAACAGCTTTCTTCTTGGGTGGCCCTTCTCTTAGCACACCTGGATGCTGGACAGTTTAGATACAACAGTTTTATTTGAGATACAGGAAATGTCTTAAGATGTAAGGTGTGGAAAGCTGAGCAGGAGTTCTAATTTGTCAGTCTTCATAGGAAGACTTACGCTTGGTCCTGCAGTTACATGAGTAACATCCACCATGAATATTTGTGGTACCCATTACTTGCAAGGCACTATGATTTAGGGAACTATTCTGAACTTTCATTTCTAACTTCATCTGCATGTTTACAAGTACAATTACTAGGGTCTGTGGGTAAACCAAATATATTTTTGCCACTCTAGTTAAGAATCACTGATTTTAAAAACTCACTTTGCTATCTCTACATTTCTGAATCTAAGTGTGAATTTCCAGTAAGTCATGGTTATCTGGGCTGGGTATTTTTAAAGTCTAGCATTCAGCTCAGCATATATTGCATATAGCACAAAGCAATGCATAAATATAATTATAGAGCAATGCAAGGTAAGTTGTCACTTAATAGGGGAATTTCTGGAAAAGCATAGTCAAAACGGGTTTGTTAAATTAATATTTTTAAGCTCTTGTAAATTCCCTCACTTAGCATATAGTAAATGAAATTACACTTGATAGATATGAAATAAAAAGTAGTAACTTAAAACACTAAGGATGAGGTATTTTATGTTCCGTGACCTAGAGCTCAATGTGACATGGAGAATGTGT
Source organism: Manis javanica (assembly GCF_040802235.1). NCBI lineage: Eukaryota > Metazoa > Chordata > Mammalia > Pholidota > Manidae > Manis > Manis javanica. Next base: position 22,460,149 of record NC_133163.1, on the reverse strand, counting down.
CATTCTCACCCTCCTGGGAGCAAAAAAGTAGAAACCCAAGAAAGCAATAAAGAAATGCCATGGTCCACAAATTAATCACATGTATGAGTGTGTGTCTACCCGTAAACACAAATAATTTTAATAGCCAGTCAGTATTTGCAACAATATAATTGAATGTCACCATCCCATCAGCAGATCCTGGAAACAGCCTGTTTGAATTCTATCTAAATAATTACTTGAGAGTATCTTTAAAATCTAAGCCCCCTATCTAAGAATTTCAGGTTTTTGTGGCAAGAGGCATATAATGGGCTCTACATCAGCCTTGAATGGTTAGGCTTCAGCCCGAAAGTATCCATGTGGGAATCCAGGTCATTTTATTGTAATTGCAAATAGTAACCTATAAACCACACTCACTGAGTGTGGCTGTGAGTTGTGTTTATCTACAAATATGCTAATTCTTTTTTTCTTTTTCTTTTCAATCCCAGGAGGTGAATTAGTTATCCCTCTTCTTGTAGAAGACCCTTTAGCTACCCCTCCTATTGCTACTCGTGCACCTTCCATTACACTCCCCCCTACCTTTCGCCCCCTCCTCACCATTATTGAGACCACCAAAGATTCCCTGTCCATGACCTCTGAGGCGGGGTTACCTTGCTTGTCGGACCAAGGCAGCGATGGTTGTGATGATGATGGCTTGGTGATATCTGGGTATGGCTCAGGGGAAACCTTTGACTCTAACCTGCCCCCTACTGATGATGAAGATTTTTACACCACCTTCTCCTTGGTAACAGATAAGAGTCTTTCCACTTCAATCTTCGAAGGTGGCTACAAAGCACATGCGCCCAAGTGGGAATCCAAGGACTTTAGACCTAACAAAGTCTCCGAAACTAGTAGGACTACTACCACATCTTTGTCCCCTGAGCTGATCCGCTTCACAGCTTCCTCCTCGTCTGGGATGGTGCCCAAATTGCCAGCTGGCAAAATGAATAACCGTGATCTCAAACCCCAGCCTGATATAGTCTTGCTTCCGTTAACCACTGCCTATGAGCTAGACAGCACCAAACTGAAGAGCCCACTAATTACTTCCCCCATGTTCCGTAATGTGCCCACAGCAAACCCCACGGAGCCAGGAGTCAGACGGGTTCCGGGGGCCTCAGAGGTGATCCGGGAGTCGAGCAGTACAACAGGGATGGTCGTCGGCATTGTGGCTGCTGCCGCCCTCTGCATCTTGATCCTCCTGTACGCCATGTACAAGTACAGGAACAGGGACGAGGGGTCCTATCAAGTGGATGAGACGCGGAACTACATCAGCAACTCGGCCCAGAGCAACGGCACGCTCCTCAAGGAGAAGCAGCAGAGCTCCAAGGGCGGCCACAAGAAGCAGAAAAACAAGGACAAAGAGTATTATGTGTAAACATGACATCGCCGATAATACGTGAATTTAAAACACAGAATTCTTTATATAGAGAAGTATATACATACTTGAGAGACGAGATTTCACAGATGTCAGAACTGTTGTGACTATGAGATGGGGTATACCATGACTGCGGCGGGGCATACCATTTTTAGAAGGACACACACAAAGATGTATGTACCTATCAAGTTCAGCCATGGCTGCTTTGATTCAGTCATTGCTGGGAGACAGAAAGTTCTTTCTGCCCTGCTGTATCATACAGCACACACTTTGTGCTCTGGAGCAAGCAGATGGCTCCCCCACTTCCACAGACCTGGAAGCTTCCTTCTCTTGAGGACCTTTCGCCCAAGGTAGAAGACTTCATGGCTTACTTGTCCCATAACTCCAAGTGAGTCTGTAATGATGTTTGTGAAGCTTGACTGTAATAATGTTGTTTCTTCTCTTTTTTTTTGGTTTAATTATGTAAAAAACAAAAAGAAAAAAAAAAGAAAAAAGTTAAAAACAAACACAAAAAAACTCACCCTTATCTGGTCCTGGCCAGTGTGCTTGTAACTTTTCAAGATCTGAGGGGAAAAATGGCTTTTAGGTTTTTGTTTATTTTTTGAGAATGACTGAGCATATGAAGAAAAAGAAAAAAAAACTCAGAAAACAAAAGTAAGAGAGACTATTGCCATATGAACTCAAAAGCTACCATGGTGTTCACTCTACATATCAGGTTGTGGTGTTTTAGAATCTGTTGTCTGTTTCCTATGATGCTTTGCTGAACACATAGCAAAATCATGTGCTGGATAATAGTATCGATTTGAAAAGCTGGTCCCTCAGGATCTAATTCCAGAACTGCCACCCATACCCCAAACTGATGGGGTTAGGGATGATTTTTTCAGCTATTGGCTTTACTTAACAATATTGTTCCCATCCATTCGCCCAGCCAAATTGTGGTAAAGGAGAAAGTCCCACAAACTAAAACAGAACCCTTCTTAGGGAAGGGGAGGAGGGGGTGGGCTGGGTCTGTGACTGATCGAAATGCATGCTAATATAAAAGACTATACTAAAATTCTGTTGAAGAATCAAAACAGACAATAGGGGAGTTCAACTTGTGATGGAACCGCAGATGGTCACACAAGCCAAATATGGCATGACAGAGTGCAAAATACATCGTTCTTCCCCTGCCCCCAACATGACAGTTTTCACAGTGGTTTTATTTTATAGCCTGACACTTACAGATAACTATCCTTCCATTTGCTCACATCTCCCTTCGCCCATCTTTTCTAAAAAGGAATAAATAAGTAATACATGAATAAAGCTGCTGTGACACACACACAAAAAGGAATTTAATAGTATAATATATATAAATAAATATATATACAGATATATTTATCATGGTATGTTTGATGGGATGACTGAAACAGGAAAACTGTTAAAGTCTTGAAGTGGAATGAGAATGTTGTTTTAAAAGAAAATAACAAAACAACAAAAAAGCAAACCTTAAAATGTGAAGAAAGTGTGAGTTTTAGTTTTGTCACAGTTAACTGTGTCAAAGAGAATTTTAAAAATCTTCTCAGATTTTGTTTACATATTTTACTACATTTTTGCTGGTATAATTCCTTAGCCACCTGTGTACATACTGCTTTAAGAACTGTTCTTTTCTTTCTATTTGTGTACTTCAGTTTGTTGGGTTTATATTCCAGTTGTCTTTCTTTTTGAGAAGAGGAAACAATGTACAGAAAAACAATAAACTGGTTATATGGCCATAGCTGTCCAAAAAGTAAGAGAAAAAACAAGACCGATATTGACACAAAAAAATGAATGAAGTGTGTTCTCTGGAGGGTCAGATATATACAGTTGCTTTTGTACAGATGAAAATCAATCAGCTGTTTAGATTTAGAAATCTACTCCTGCTGGTCTTTGTAAGTTGCATGAATATTTGACTGAAAAAATACCTTAAAGAGATGGGGGAAAAAACGCAATCTAAACAATGGTAGCCTTTACCAATGTGTATGGAAAGAGGTGTTCCTCCTTATCTGATATTTCAATGTGTTAAAAGTTTTGGGGCTTTTTTGTTGTCATTAAAAAAGACAGGATTATAAAGAGATAATCAAAGCACGATTTTAGGTAACCTAAATGGCCCAAACTATATGAAGTTGATTATATCTCGATGTCTGTAAAAGATCGTTGTTCTTGGAGTGTTGAGGTCTTGTGAACTGATTTCTTGCTTTCTTTCTTTACATTTTTTTATTTGAGTAAAAACACATTTGTTATATTCATTTTAATGTAAATTTCTATTTGGACAATTTTATGGGAACATGTGCATTCTGTATGTGATCTTCTATCATATTCCTGTTGTTTTATGAGCAGCCTCTTAAGGAATTTATTTTATGATGTTGTGAAGTTACTGCTTTTTCTTTTCTCTTTTCTCTTTTATTTCATATTTGCATTTTCGTTCAAGGATATGCTTAGCAATAAAATGTTCTTCCCAAAACCTTGTGTGATAATGTATTCCTATTTTCTAAACGTTTGGTATTAAAAGCCAACTAAGCTAGGACCACTTTCATGTGAAATAAAATATTCTAACCAGTTACTAATTACTTATATAAACTTATTAAAAGTGGCATATTTATGGATTAAATGATTAGTGTCTGTCAACTGAGGCATTATTATTTAGATTGTTATGATAAAGTAACCAGGAGGGAAAAGACCTTAAGCTTTTCTGAACAGGTAAGATGACAGAAACATTGTATTCTGGAAAAAGATTATTGGATATTATATTTTTAAAAAATGGAAACTTCTAAGTATTTGTTGCAAGTCAACAAACTTTGAACAGTTTTCCAGAACCATCTTCATACTTTTCTGATTATAAAATTCTGCAAACATTTGTCATAGTTAAAACTTTTCTTTTATCTCAGGTGTCCTTGATTTGCTGGTTCCTTAAGCACATGTTTACTTTGCCAATTGGATAATCCATCGTGATATTCTGTATTTTTCGCCATGATCCAGTGATGAGAGTTAACTGAACAGCTGTATTCTATCCATATGTTGGTTACCAGTTTTTCAAAGAGAATTAAAAATAAAAAGAGTCAACTCTTGAACAATATGGCTTTGAACTGCATGGGTTTTTATGCAGATTTTTTTCAATAAATGTATTGGGATTTTTTTTTTCTGGATATTTGTGACAATTTGAATAAACATTTTCTCTAGCTTTCTTTATTGTAAGAATAACATACAAAATATATGTTAACCAACTCTATACTATCAGTAAGCCTTTTGGTCAATAGTAGGCTATTAGTAGTTAAGTTTTGGGGGGAGTCAAAAGTTATACATGGGCTTTTGAATGAATAAGGGGTCAGCATCCCTGCTGTTCAAGGATCAATTGCATAAATTAACCCTGTTCCTTCAGATTTCATTAGTGGAATGGTTGTGCTATTAACTATCACAGAAATGGAAAAAAGTAAGGCTCAATGATGTCAAACTATGGAAAATTCCTTGTTCTGAGTCATGTCACAGATCATTTATGTAAATTAATCACTTATCAATGCCTGTGATGTGTTGGGTACTCTGTTAAATGTTTCAGATCGAGGTAGTTGGCTTAATCCTTGAGTGGTAGATAGGACTTTGCTTATCTTAGAGGTGAAAAAACAAAGACACAGAAAGCTTAATACATTTCTAATCATGTGAAAAGCCAAGTCTGCTGACATGGAAGTCAGTGGGATGTTGTAGAGATGATTTAGGCCCTGAGACCAGACACAGTTGGTTGGAACTCAAGCTACTCATAACACATGGACAAATTTTACAATCTGTCTGAGATTTGGCTTCCTCATCTACAAAATGTGATACTTCAATGACCTTGCATTACAAAGTAGTTTAGGGTAAAAATGAAATAATATAAAGCATTTTAATTGTGATGGATACAGCGTAGGGGCTCATATCCTTCACTTCTGAGTCCTATGCTATTCTCTATAAAATAGCTGCCTCACAGAATTAGAAATAAAGCAAGATTTATTTAGTAGTTGTCAAGCAACATTGCCAAGCTAGGGTTTACTAGCTTTAATTGACAAAACTAGTCTTTTTCTAGGCATATACTTTGCAACTAGTAAATATGTGGCACTGACATTTGATATCATAAATTTGTTTGACAGCAAGTGGCCAGAAGTTGGGGTAAGTAAAGGGAGTCCAGACTTAAGGTACTGTTAAACTTACCAGAGAAATTTCCAAATAGTGGTTAATGTGGTAGATTCATCAAGATCTAAGGGACATTTTCTCAGATACATTGGTGAGTGTTCATTAACAGAAATAATTTTTCATTGTCTTTCCATGGGGAAGTGTTGAGACTACAACCGTCTCTTTCCAATGTGTTTAACATTGGCCATAGGTTTTGGAATCCAAAAAGCTTAGTTAAAAACCTTGGCTCTGTCCTTTACTAGCCTTGAAACTTTCAATAAAATGCAGTGACTCTAGTTTTCATCTGTGAAACTGGAATGATTTTGCCCTCCTCTAAGTACTGTTCTATGACTGTGTGAGCTAATGTGAATGTAAGTGCCTGGATATAAGCACAGGGCTGGCCCATAGCCCTCCAACAATGATGGCTATTACTGTCATTTTAATCCCCTTATGTTACCCTAGAAAAAATAAGCCCGAATCCCTGCTAAAAGTTTAGAAAGGATACATATTGAAGAGCCCTAGAGCAATCATTTTACTCTGTCAACTAAAATCACAATTGTTTTTATTCACCTACAGTTGAAGTCAGATTGATTTACTGATTCCTTGAGTTCTGGAATCTTCCAGCAGAAATGTGCATACCCCATGTAAAAACCCTTTACTTCAATCAGCTCCTTCGGTATGGGGATTGAAAGAAACCAAACGGTAGCCTATTCTGTGCCTCAAAAGACAGTCTTCTGTCCCTCACAAATTCATTATCATCACCTTAGATATCCCTTCAAAACTTTATTATTAGCTTTCCCTCTATAAACTTTCTGAATATCACTATTTAATATACAATCCAAGAACCATGTTAAGCATTTACTCTTTTGGATAATTCAGCCAGCATTTACTGAACACCTATGTACCAGTACTATTGGCTATTGTTCATTTACTTCAAGGAAGGAAGAAATGGGTATGGGGATTTTAAGCCTTTTCGTCTCTTGTATATTTCCATATAGACCCAACTTCTCTTCATGCATATTCAAGTTAAAGCTTGATGTTTCTGCAAAGATATCTAAACACTGTATAAGTCCTGAGATTGCAATCTTGATGATGTTGTTTGAAATCAGTATGATTATTAATGTATTTATTGGACATTTATTAAATGATTATCTTACATTGATCAACTTAAGGAATTTATAACCTACTAAGGATGCACAAATAATGATAATACAGTGAATGCAAATCAGCTGTCCAAAAGTACAAGCTATGTTTTTTGGGGTTCAGAAGAAATTACTTAAGGGAGGGCATCATAGAGAAGGTAATATGTTTGTAAACTTTGGAAAATTGATAGGCAGAGATCAGGGCTGCACGCCCTTCCAAGCAAAGGCGTTCCTTTTAGCTATTCCTGTCTTCTGTGGCTCCTCTTTCGCACAACTCTAAGACTGCTTCCAAATCTTGGCCCTTATTCCTGTGATCCCAGTATCTCACAATGAGGTTAGTCTCTCATTGATTTTTTGCCCTTCTGCCTAGTCTGTGCAGCCCCCTCAATAAAGCAAGAGTTGCTTCTGGATTCCTTGACTCCTTTGAGCTCTTAAAATTTTCACCTTACCTATTCCCAACACCACGTACATCTGTGATGGACTGAATTGTGTCCCCTCAAATTCCTATGTTGAAACCCTGACCCTCATTGTGACTGTATTTGGAGAAAGGATCTTCATGAGGTAAAATTAAATGCGGCCTTAAGGGTGGGGCCCTGATCCAACAAGACTGTATCCTATATAAGCAAAATGTATAAAATGTCTTATTTCAATATAAGTTTTGATCTTACTTGCTCCCACTTCAACTGAAGTGGGAGCAAGTAAGATCAAAACTATAATCTAGATAGATCATAGACTGTATAAGCACTTTAGTGGAATATGTGGCTTGTAAAGTTTTTAAAATTTTATCAAGGAAAGGAAAGGGAGAGATGGAAGTGTCTTGAGAAATTCTCAAGGTCAAGGACTACTTTGTTGTTGAGTGAAAAGAACATAAGCTTGTTTGAAGACAAAGGTAGTAACTGATACATTCTCAGAGAAGGTAAACAATGGTTAAAGGGATCAAGGTTCCATATAGGCAGGTTACTCTGCACAAAGCAAGGAAAAGTTCTAATACAGCAACAAAGAAGGAGGGAATAGGATGAGAAACTAACATATTGCACTGGAGGTAACTAAAGTTGAGATAGCTATAGTCAGAGTTTCAGTGTTCTAGATAAATCAAAGGCAAAGTCATGTACCTGACAGTAAGACTATGAGCACATGGCAGAAGTCTGTTGATTACCCTAGTAGGAATACAGCTAATGAAAGTATTACTAGGTCAGCTGTCATTATCTGTCATTAAAAGCAATACTTTGTATTTTTGCTCCATTTCTTTTTTTATTTCATGACTTCAAATCCAATCTTGTGGTTCTAAATTTAGAGCTTTTTCAGTTTTATAATGCTGTCTTTAAAGAAATAAGACATTTTATACATTTTGAGTGGATACTATGAAAGAGGGTGATAAGGTTTTGCATTTGTTTGCTCAGACTGCCATATCAAAACACCATAAACTGGTGGCTTAAACAATCGAAATTTATCTCTCATGGTTTTGGAGGCTTGAAGTCCCAGGTTAAGATCTGGCAGGGTTTTCTTTTCTGCTTGAGGCCTTTCTTCCTGCCTTACTGTAGACATCTGACTTCTCTTTCCTCACATGAGCTTTGTTCTATTCATGTGCTGACAGAGAGAAAAATCTTCCTCTTTTTATGACGCCACAGTCCTATTGGATCAGGGCCCCAGCCTTATGGCCGCATTTAATTTTACCTCATGAAGATCCTTTCTCCAAATACAGTCACAATGAGGGTCAGGGTTTCAACATAGGAATTTGAGGGGACACAATTCAGTCCATCACAGATGTATGTGGTGTTGGGAATTGGTAAGGTGAAAATTTTAAGAGCTCAAAGGAGTCAAGGAATCCAGAAGCAACTCTTGCTTTATTGAGGGGGCTGCACAGACTAGGCAGAAGGGCAAAAAATCAATGAGAGACTAACCTCATTGTGAGATACTGGGATCACAGGAATAAGGGCCAAGATTTGGAAGCAGTCTTAGAGTTGTGCGAAAGAGAAGCCACAGAAGACAGGAATAGCTAAAAGGAACCCAGACACAGATTTGGAGATGTATTAAATGAATAATGTGAGCTCCACAAAGCTATGGACTTCTCTCATGTTTAGGTAGATGGGTTCCAGACTCAGTATGCCACGGTTTGTACTCCAGTGCTATAACTTTAGGTAAATTACTTAGCCTACCTAAGGCTCAGTTTTCATACCTAAAGAAGGAAATTATTACCTATGCTGTAGTTTTGTCAGGAAAGATTAAATAAAAATTCGTGTAAATTGCTTAGCATATGCCTGGCACATAATAAACCTTAATGAATGTTGGCCATTTACAATCTGGCCTTGTTACCTGACTTAGGATCAAAATTACATAGCTATCCAGCACCAAAAAGGGTATAAAAATAAAGAAGCTAGGCAATCACTGAGTATTTCCCTAATTCTTTCATTTGGCAAGAAAATATAAGATTCAGTTGCTTGCTCACTGGCAAAGTTTTCCCTTCAGTGTCACTAGTTCTCTGCTTCCAGGCTCCAGCATAGATGATGCCACAGCAGCCTCATGGCCTGAGAGTCTCACTCCTCTCCTGGGTGTCTAGCTTTCAGCTTTCCCGTGGCAACTGGTCAAACATTCTGAAACCAAGAAGCCTTCAGGGAACCTTCTACTCCCTTATTGATATGCATTATTTCAGTTTTGTTTTTAATTTGACATTTTATTATAAACATTTTCAAATATTCTCAAAAGAGAATTGTATAACAAACCCCCATTTATCTATCATCTAATTTCAAGAATTATTAATATTTTGCTGGTCTTGTTTTATTGATGCCCACCTCCCCATGAACTCCCTATGAAAAAGATCTTTTAATACCACACAATGTTTAAAAAACCAAACCAAACAAAAAAGAGCATTAAAAAAATAGTTATTGTTGGGTCTCTGGACCTGAGTCTTATTCAGTGTGTTTCAGAGTAACTAACCTAATGCTCTTTCTGATGGACAATTAATGGAATGATTCTTTATTCAATGACAACATGAAAGAGGAGATTAACTGCTAAATAGTCTCTTCACCATTTAGTGAGATTGCCTGAAAACCCGAAAGGATTTTTTCAGCTTGTACGTATTTCAATTCAGCTTCACTCGATCACTTTTTGAAATGAATAAAAAGTCTATAGATTATGTACAGCTGCTGTATCTTTCATAAAATGTGACATGTTGTAATAGAATCTATGTTCTTGAAGAAAGTGGGTAAGAGAGAATACTACTCATTTACACGTGTGGAAGCTAAGAAATACTCACTTTTACCTCTAGGAATGTGATCACAAATCTACTTAGCATATTTACCTAGGATCATATTCATGTATTTACAATAGCTATAACTACACTGAATTTGCATGAGTCTACATAGAAGAGATAGTTCATTAGAGACAGTTTCAAATTCTGTTTTTATTACTGCTACACTGTCTATTGACAATGAATGGTGACTTCCTCTTCTTTGTTCTCATACACCTGCAACTTTTGACCTAGGATTTTCATCATAAAAGTATCATAAGAGAGAGAAAGAATCAGAGAAAGAGAGAAAGTTATTTATAAACTATCTGGTAGTATGTTCTTCTCTGTCACAAAGTCCAAGGAAGCATGAGGAAACATAGAATCGTCACAGGCTTTTGCTTCCTGGTTGCATCGGGCAGAGTGAAAAGCTGAACGGTAGGTTTTAACAAGTAAACAATTTTCCTATCCGTACTCTGTCCTTAGCAGTTTGCCTTATCTTATTTTGGGGGGAATCTAGCAAAGCACACATAGATATTCTTATTAAAACAAAACAAAACACAACAAAGCAAAACGTTGTCTAGCTTTGCAAGAAAGGACAATTAGGCAGGGTGAAGAGCTGGATAGAAGGTAGCTTAAATGAAGGATATCCTTAAAACTGAAAACTAAAAGTTCTTAGTATTATGGTGTAGTTTTCAATGTTCATAAATCACCCAGGAAAATGTGCTTATGGGCGTGCATGGGTATGAATAACCAGATCTTTTTTCATGTCAAATTTGAAATGGGAAAACTAGGATAGTTATTCCTCATAAACCAAACAAGATGAAGGAAAGGTGGTCAGGAGAAGAGCAGAGTTAGAAGAGCTGCTCTTATGCTCACAGGAGCTTTGTAATTTTTCAGAAGATAAGTTCAGAATTAAAGCATCTAAAATAATGTGGTCCTGTCTCCTCTCTCCCCCACCTTCCCTCCTTGTCCCCTCCTCTGTCCTTCTCCCCCTCCCCCTCCATTCCAGAAATAGTGTCTGATGTTAACAAATAAGCTCTGTGTTTACAAACACACACCGTGCACTTCTTTTGAAAAAAGAAAAAATTTCAGGTGCTCATACTTAAATTGTAAAATGCTTTTGCTATTGTGCTGTTCTTTTGTGCTGGTCTCTGTATCTTTTCCTCTTTTAAATTTAAAACTTCATTAACCACTGGTAGTATTAACATCATGTCCCTAAAGTATGCTGTAAGGACACAAGTCACAGGTCTGTGCAGCTGGACAGGCCTTTCTTGACTTTGTCCCTTGGCCAGTGACAAGCTGCAATTTGATAACATGTATGTACACTAGAGGAATACCTTTTTTGTCTTTGTTTTGCAGAATCCTATTTTTTCCAGCTTTATTGAGATATAATTGACATATAACATTGGGTAAGTTTAAGATGTACAAGGTGCTGATTTGATATATGCATATATTGGGAAATGATTACCAGAATGAGGTTAGTTAACACATCCATCACCCTAATTAATTACCTTAAAAATTGGTTTTGGTGAAAACATTTAAGTTTTCTTTCTTAGTAACTTTCAAGTATACAATATTGTTAACTATAGTCACCAGGCTATACATTAGAATCCTAGAATGTGTTCATAATATAACTGTGAATTCCTATCTTTAGACCAGTATCTTCTTATTTCTGCTACCACCTCACCCCTGGAAACAACCAATCTACTCTGTTTTTATGCATTTGAAGGTTTTAGATTCCACATATAAGTGAGATCATACATTTGTCTTTTTCTGTCTTATTTATTTCACTTAGCATAATGTCTTCAAGGTTCATCCATGTTGTCACAAATAGCAGGTTCTCCTCCTTTTTATGGCTTATTTATGGTGTGTGTGTGTGTGTGTATATATATATATATATATATATATGTACCACATTTTCTTCATCCATTTATCTGTCAAAGGACATTCATGTTGTTTCCATGGCTTTGCTATTATGAATAAAGCTGCAATGAACCTGGAGGTGCACATTATCTCTTCAAGATAGTGATTTCATTTTCTTTGTATGTATACCCAGAAGCAGGATTATTGGATCATATGGTCGTTCTATTTTAAATTTTTTGAGGAACTTTCATACTGTTTCCATAAGGGCCAGACCAATTTAATTCTCATCAGCAGCCACATATGGGTTCCCTTTTCTCCGTGTTCTCACCAACACTTGTTATCTCTTGTATTTTTTGATATTGGTCATTCTACCAGGTGCAAGGTGATATCAGAGGATAGATCCAAAATTAAAGCATCTAAAATAATGAAATGTCTCGCCTCTCTCCATCCCTTGCTCCTGAGATTTTAAATTTCATTTCCCTGATGATTCATGATGTTGAGCACTTTGTCATGTATTTGTTGGCTGTTTGTATGTCTTCTTTGGGAAAATGTCCATTCACTTTCTTTGACCATTTTTTAATAGGATTATTTGTTTTCTTGCTATTGAGTTGTAAGTGTTCCTTATAGATTTTAGATATTAACCCCTTATCAGATATACAGTTTGCAAATATGTTCTCCCATTTTGTAGGTTGACTTTTCATTTTGTTGATAGTATCTTTTGCTGTGTGGAAGTTTTTAGTTTGATGTAGTTCCACTTTATGATTTTTGCTCTTGTTGCTTGTGTTTTTGGTGTCACAGTCAAAAAAGTATTGCCAAGACAAATGTCAAGGAGATTTTCCCCTATGTTTTCTTCTAGGTATTTTACAGCTGCAGGTCTTACATTTAAATTTTTAATCCATTTCAAGTTAGTTTTTGTAAGTAGTGTAAGATAGACATCTAATCTCATTCCTTTGCATGTGAATATCCAGCTTTCTCAACACCATTTATTGAAGAGAATATCCTTTCCCCATTTAACATTCTTGGTTCCCTTGTCAAACAGTAGTTGAACATAAATGTGTAGATTTCTTTCTGGGCTTTGTATTCTGTTCTATTGGTCTATGTGTCTACTTTTTCATCAGTACTGTACTGTTTTGATTAGTATATCTTTGTAATATAGTTTGAAATCAGAAAATGTAATGCCTCCAGCTTTGTTCTTTCTCAAGATTGCTTAGCTTCAATATCTTTTGTGGTTTCATATGAATTTTAGGATTGTTTTTTCTAGTTTTGTGAAAAATGCCATTGGAATTTTGATAGGGATTGTGCTGACCTACAGATGGTTTTGAGTAGTATGGACATTTTAACAATATCAAATTCTTCCAGTATAGGAACATGGGATATTTTTCCATTTATTTGTGTCTTTAATTTCCTTCATCAGTTTCTTATGGCTTTTGATATACAAGTCTTTCATCTCCTTGGTTAAATTTATTCCTAACTATATTATTCTTTTTGATGCTATTGTAAATGGGATTCTTTTCTTTCTTTACAGATAGTTTATTGTTAATGTATAGTAATGAAACTTATTTTTTTGATATTGATTTTGTATCCTGACACATTATTCAATTCCTTTATTATTTCTAACAGATTTTTGGTGGAATCTTTAAAGTTTTCTACATATAAGATCATGTTCTCTGCAGAGACAATTTTACTTCTTCCTTCCTTAGATGACTTTTATTTATTTATTTTTCTTGCATAATTGCTCGGGCTAGGATTACCAGTACTCTACTGAATATGAGTGGTGAGAGTGGGCACTTTTGTCTGACTTCTGATCTTATAGGAAAAGCTTTCAACCTTTCACTATTAGTATGACATTAACTATGGGCTTGTCATATATGGCCATTGTTATGTTGAGGTATCTTCTTTCTATGCCTACTTTGTTGAGACTTCTTAACATGAAAGGATATTATGTCAAATGCTTTTTATGCATCTATGGAGATTATATGATTTTTGTCTCTTTCCATTAATGTGGTGTATCACACTGATTGACTTTTTAATGTTGAACTATCCTTGCATCCCACAGTCAAATCCCATTTGATCATTGTATATGATCCTTTCCATATGCTGTTGAATTCAGTTTGCTAGTATTTTGTTGAGAACCTTTGCATCTTTGCTTATCAGGATTATTGGCTATAGTTTTCTTTTCTTGCAGTGTTTTTGTCTAGCCTTGTAAAATGAGTTTGGGAGTATTCTCTCCCATTCTGTTTTTTGAAAGAGTTTGAGAAGGACTGATATTAGCTCTTCTTTAAATTTTTGGTAGAATTCACCTGTGAACCATCTGGACCTAGGTTTTTCTTTATTAAGTTTTTGATTACTGATTCTATCTCCTTACTTGCTTTTGGTCTGTTCAGATTTCCTTTATTTCATGATTCAGTCTAAGTACATTATATGTTTCTAGGAATTTATTTCCTCTAGGTTGTCCAATTTGTTGGCATACAACTGCTCATAGTAGTTGTTTTTGATCTTTTGTATTTCTGTGGTATCATTTGCAATGTTTCCTCTTTAATTTATAATTTTATTTGAATCTTTTTTGGAAAATCTACTTAAGATATGTTAATTTTTTATTTTATTTTCAAACATCTTATTATTTTTGTTGCTCTTTTCTATTGGACTCAGTTTGTTGATTCTCCAATTCCTTGGGGTATAAAGTTAGGTTGCTTTTTGATTGAGATCTTTCTTATGACTTAATATAGTCCTTTATCAATATAAGCTTCCTTCTTAGAACTGCTTTTGCTGCATCCCATAAGTTATGGTATGTTGTGTTTATATTTTAATTTGTTTCAAGATAGTTTCGGATTTCCCTTTTCATCCCTTCTTTGATCCGTTGTATGTTCAGTAGTGTGTTGTTTAATTTACACATATTTGTGAATATTCAGTTCTCCTTGTGTTATTGATTTCTAGTTTCATGCCAATGTGCTTGAAAAATATAATATCAATCTTTTTAAATTTCCTAAGACTTGTTTTGTGACCTGAATATGATTTATTCTGCAGACTATTCCATGTGTGCTAGAGAAGAATGGGTATTTTGCTACTGTTGGATGAAATGTTTTGCATATGTTTATTAGGTCCATTTGGTCTAAAGTATAGCTCATGTTCTATGCTTCCTCATTGATTTTCTGCCTGGATGATCTATCTGTTGTTGAAAATGTGACATCGAGGTCCTCTGTTATTATCATATTTGTATATATTTTCCCCTTCAGATCTATCAGCATTTGTTTAATGTATTCAGGTCCCTTAATGTTGAATGCATATATATTTACAATTGTCATATCTTCTTGATGAATTGATCACTTTATTTTTATATAATGACCTCCTTTGTCTCTTGTTATAGGTTTTGATTAAAAGTGCTTTTTTTTTCTGATTTAAATATAGTCATGCCTTCCTTTTTTGGTTTTTGTTTACATGGAATAACTTTTTCACCCCTTCACTTGAGCCTATGCATGTCCTTAAAGCTGAAGTGAATCTCTTGTAGGCAGCATGTAATTTAAGTCCTGTTTATTAATCTATTCTGCTGCTGTATGATTTTTGATTGGAGAATTTAATCCATTTACATTTAAAGTAATTTTTGATAGGTAAAGGTTTACTAATGCCATCTTACTAATTTTTTTTCTGGCTCTTTTGTAGTTCCTTTATACTCTTATTTCTCTCTTGTGGTCTTCCTTTTTGAACTGATGGTTTTCCATAATGGTATGCTTTGATTCAGTTCTGTTTACCTTTTGTGTGTCAACTGTAGTTTTTTGTTTTGTGGTTACCATGTGGCTTACATACATCTTATAGCTATAACAGTTAAGCTGATAACAACTGAACTTTAGTCCTATAGAAAAACTCTACTCTTTTAATCCTCCCATTTCATGTGGCTGATATCACAATTTACATCTTTTTATAGTATGCATCATTAATAAATTATTTTAGCTATATTTATTTTTAATACCTTTGTCTTTTAACCTTTATTCTACAGTTAAGTGATTAACACACCACCATGTTACAGTACTGGAGTATTCTCATTTTGTTTATATACTTATCTTTACCAGTGTTTCATATTTTTGTATGTTTTTCTTTCACTAATTAGAAACATATTTCAGCTTGAAGAACTTTCAGTATTTATTATAAAGTAGGCCTAGCTGTGATAAACTCCCTCAACTTTTGTTTGTTTGGAAAAGTCTTTTTCTCTCCATTTCTGAAGTACTGCCAGGTAATGTATTCTTGGTTGACAGCTTTTTTTTTCCCAGCACTTTGAATATATCATCCCAATTTCTCCTGGCCTGCAAGGTTTCTACTGAGAGATCCTTTGATAGCCTTATGAGGGTTCCCTTGTGTGTATAAGGAATTTTTTCCTGTTGCTACTCTTAATTCTCTCTTTGTCTGTTTTTAGACAGTTTTATTGTATGAATTGGAGAAGAACTTTTTGAATTGAAACTTTTTGGGGACCTATGAGCTTCATGAACTTGAACACCCAAATCTATTCTCAGAGTTGACAAGTTCTCAGCCATTATTTCTTTAAATAATCTTTGTTCCCCTCCTCTTTGCTCTCTCCTCCTTCCAGGACTCCAATAATGTGTATATTGTTTCTGTGGGTCCTACCACCTTCTCCTTCTCCTGCCACTGATTCCCGCAGTGATCCATGTAAGGAAGTCCCTAAGCGGGCCTCTCTGAAAGCATCCCAGAATGCCAGAGGCACTGAATGTCCTCTTTGGACTCTCCTTTTCCCACTGGAGAAAGTATAGACGCAGGAAGATCCCCCTTAACAGGTGCTGCACTGACCTGGGGGAGGAATGAAGCAATCAAAATGAAACCATGCTTTTTACCCTTTTAATTTGGTTTTTCTCAGTTTTTGTGGTCAGGTAGGTGCTTCAGCCTTACCCCTGAGTTCTGAGATCTTCACAAAGGTGTCTTATTATAGATAGTTGCTCTTTCTGTGAGGAGGACTGAAGTTGAGAACCACCTATTTCACCATCTTGCTGCTATCACTCCAGGCAATAGCTTTTATAACCAGACAGGTGGATGTTATTTATGTAGCAGTAGCTGACAGGAGTGTGAAATTAAGAACACCAGGTACAGATAAGTTAATGGGCTGTGAAAAAGAAAAAAAGAAAAAAAGAAAGTTGTACTACTCTTCAATCATATTTAACACTGAAAACAGTAATCATCTTATTTTTCAATTCAAGGGTTTTACGGTTAGCTGTACACATGACTTTGGTACTTCCATCACACACATCAGTTGAGATAGGACTGTTATTTAAGTCAACTTTGTTAAGCTTTGAAGGAGAGGTTCCAGAAAGCCAACATCACCAAAGTCCCCTTCATGTACACAAACAAGGGAAAATTTCTACAGACCAAGCCAGTCAAACAATGCTGAGATGAAAGAGCAGATTTTAAGGGCCTTAGTTAACAAGACCTCCAGTTTCTTGGCCAGTGGTCATTCAAGTGTGGGCTTCAGCAGGCAGTTGCTGGATGACACACAGAAGGAGCCCTAAGAGGCTATTTCCCCTTATAATACCTCAAAGAAGTTTGGATTTTCAAGTTATTTTTTTAAAGCAGATACACAGTACACATCAGAATGTGAATTTTATGCTAAATACATTTTAGTTTCAGAGCAGTTATCTTTTGCTGCCAGAATAGCCCTAAGGATTAAGATGGTTTATTGGGATCAAATGCCTAGGAGATTTATTATAGTGCAAACTGTTTACTCATTCCCATTAAAATGCCAATTATGCTTATGTCTTTGCCTCTCACTTTCTCTTCTGCCTCCTTTCTTCCCTCCTCCATAGCCTATATTCTATTATTTTGTGTGTCTGTTTTAAGATTAATCTACTTAGATTTTTATCCTTTATTAAAATTGAGACCATAGAAGTATTTCGACTTTATGGGGACCAGGGAGCAGAAGTGGCATGTAAGTAGCTCTGATGTCTTGGGAACACTGAGTCCCTGACTAGCAACCCAGAACAGTAAAAACTGTGTTTCCTGGGAATGTCTCTGCTGACTGAAGAGAAAGGTACACATTTGGAGTAATTTGTTGTGAAGGATCACAAACACCCTTGCTATAATCATCTACAATTTAGAGCTATTTAGGAACAAAGATAATTTGCTGCCAGATATACGCTTTACTTGGATAAAAAGGGAGATTATCTATTCTGTAGTCAAATTCTATGTAAAACTTAGGTAGATGAATTTCTATGTAAAATATGGGTAGAATCTAATAAAGCAGATGAGTTTACACATAATATATCAGCTCTCAAGAAACAGACATGAGACATCAGAAAATATGATCACTTAAATAAGAAAGCTAAAGCTCAGGCAATAACCCTGGAGGGCTGGATAATGTATCACATTTATAAGAAAGCCAATCATTGAGTCCATTAAGCTGTGTAGAATGATTTTATGAAAATTGTGGTGGGCTGGGCAAATGTTTGATTTACCCTGATAAACTCATTCTTAAATAGTTACTATCACAGTGCTTGGCATGGGAATGATATCCAGTGAACTGTTATGGAAAATAGAATTAAATATAGCTCACCTGCTACTCATGGAGTATGCAAATACATTCCTATTGTTTTCCATTGTTTTTCTGGTACATTTTCCAGTTTCTTTCCTGCTTAGAAAGATCTAGACCAACTACTGTCATTTTTACCATGTATAAAAACCCCCTGGAAAGCTTACAACATAGATTGATTGGCCCCATCCCTAGAGTTTCAGAGTCTTGAGATCTGAGGTGAAGTCTGAAAAGTTGCAATTCTAACATGCAAAGGTGATGCTGTAATGTTCGTGCATGGACTTGAGAACCACGGCAGTCTATAAATCGACAAAAGAACAATTATGCACTTGAGGGCAAAGAAGTACTCAACTTCTTTTTTCAACTTTAATTTAAAAAGCATGATTTGCATCCATTTGACAGACCTGGAGCAGTTATTGTCTGCTGCTCAGACTTCCTCTACAGATGAGAAAAGCATTCTCATGTTTTCTGTCTGTCTGATAGTGGCAACCTAGATTGAATAGGGAAATGTGGAGGGAAAACAGGGTGATACAGGAAAAAATCTGCAGAGAAATTTTGTAACTCAGAAATAACTGCAAACAGCGAAGACCTATTTTACTCAAACAAGTCTAAAATTTGAGTCTACATAAGAATTGATGGAAAATTATTCTCCCACACTGTTGCCTTCCGGTTAATTCCACTTTTAAAGCTTAAAGGTTAAAACTACATTAAAAGCTTAAAGGTTAAAACTACTACAAAAACGTGCATGAATTGAAGTCTTTAGCTCAGGTAGCTTCCAACTTAAAAATTCTTTTGAGTCTCTGTTATTTGAATCCCTACCTATATGGTAGAGAAGGAAGCTGTTTTACTATAGGCAAATGATGAAACAAAAAAATTAAAAGAGTGATGCAAATTGAACACTTACTGTTTCTCAGGCTCTCTGACTAACTATATGCATTATCTCATTCACTCCTCCTAACAGTTCTTGAGATTGGCACTCTTTCCCCATGTCAAAGCTGATGTCAAAGGTTTATGATTTTGTGATTTGCCTAAGGTTATACTTCCAGGAAGTTGTGAAACCAGACCTTCATCATTTCCTGATACCTAAGGATTTAAAATACATTTATAAGTAAGATTCCAAATAGGCTAAGGTAGAAGAACCAGTACTAACAGCAATATTAACAGAGCCAACTGTTATTACAGCAATTAGAGTATTACCCTTAAAAAGCCCTATGACATAGGTATTACTATTTTCTTTCTTTTTTTTTTTTATTATTACTATTTTCATTTAATGTTTGAGAAAACCAGAGAAGCTAAGCAATCTAGTTATATAGCTAGGAAGATATGAACTGGGGATATGGACTCTAAAGCCCGTGTTCTTTATATACCTCCATCAAACCCTATGATCAAGCACATCCTGTCCTAGACCCTTCAGTGGCAATCCAAGTATTTGATACAAACTATTACACTCACATCACTATAAGGTTCCACAAAATGAAAATTCATTGATTCCCCACTGACAACAGAAAAATGCTACAATGAACCACCTTATATATATTATAAACTTTTATGTCTATATACATAGTTTTGCTGGGTCCAAGGGTATATTTATTTTTATAATTGATTCTTATTTGTATTAAAGCAATATTTATCACATAGCTTAATAGAACACAGAACAGCTTGACAGCAAATAACATCAGCCCCCTGCTCCCACTTTTCCTTTCCTCCACCCTCATCCTACTTGCCAGAGACAGTCATTTCTACTCTTAACTATTTTACATGGCATTTACCTTCACATTCTAAATACACCATGCAGCTATCTTTTGATTAACTGATTTAAAACACTATCCACTGACTTCTTTCTTTCTCTTATATACCCCCTTTCTTTCCTTCACTCTTTCAGTGTATTTATAATTTTTGATTAAATATTATTTGGTGCTGTTATGATTATATCTACATAAATGTTGGTCTCTGTTGAGTAAAGTATATTGTTGCCACTTTTGGTTTTCCATATACATTTTTTTTGTACAATGTTTAGCTTTTTCTGTAATTGATAATAACCTTTAATTTGTTCCCATTTGCTTGGACTCATTTGGACCTATGGCTAAATCTTCTGAGTTCCATTAATGGCTTTGAAAAATGACTTTCAAGATAAGATTTTTGCATTACTAAATGCAGCAGTTTCCTTCTTTAAATCTTGGAGACATCTCTCCCAGAGTTCTCTATTTTCTTGCTCTGTTCTGAGCTAGCTGCTCTTCCAGCCACCTTCATAGCTATTATTCTTTATCATCAACTTGCTATTTCCCTCACTCTTCTGTGGTGGATTTCCTGTTTTCTGAGTTCCATATCTTTTTCCTACTTACGTATTCCCTTGGTAAGTAAATCACATTTTCTAGTAATTTTCTGCAAAAGGATGCATGGTTTGTGGTATATAATTTTTGAGATTTTGCATACCTGGAAATGTCTCTATTCAAATCATTGAGAGTTTTGTTAGAGTATAGAAAATCCTTTCCCCTAAGACCATGGTCTTCTAGCTTTTAATTTGCTGATGAGTAGACCAATGCCATTTTGGTTCTCCTGTACAGCCTAGTTTTTCAGAAGCTTCCCTTTATCGCCAGTTTCTGAAGTGCTGTGATGATATGACTTGGTGGCTGCTACTGGATCAGCCAATCGATGAACCTGACAGTTTTGCCAGAGAATATTTTGTTCTGGAGGTGATCAAAAGATTTCTCCACTTCCCCACCTTTTTTGACCGGCATTCCTACAATGCACATGCCCAAAAAAGGGGGTGGGGGGAGAGAAAGAGAGAAAGTTGCTACTTGTCCAAATACCATTCTACTACTACTATTATATGTTTCCTCTTTGCAAAGCACAGCTCCTCCTTTGGGAGTGCTTGGAATCTACTATGGCAGATGTGATATGAACTTAAACTATAATAGAAGAGAGAATTCATAAATGATTTTATAAGAAAAGTGTGACAGTACTTCAAGGGAAGATAAAGTAATTTCAGGTAGGGAGATGGGAAATATTCTAAGAATGAGGAGATGTTTGGTGAGTTAGGAATATGAAAAGAGGTCAAGGTAGGGAAGGAAGTTTGCATTTCAGAGGCTCTGAAGTCTGCATGGTTAGTAGTGGTAAAAGGGGTGGAAGAGGCATTCATTTGTAGGCAAGGGTATGTGAAAAGCATAAAGTTGGGAAGATGGAATACAGTTCCAAGAATAACAAGCTGACTAGATCCTAGCTGAGACAAGGAGAAATGGGAAATATATGAGAGGAAATTTGGGGCCAAACCATGACAATCATTGGATGCAAACTCATTTGTTAGGGGATATATTATTCCAAGCTTTTCTTCTCATTTACATATTCATATTCACTGACCAATGAGTATGAACCAGCCCCTGTGCTGGGTATTATGGAAAGACCTGAAAGAGACATGGCTCCTGTCCTCAAGCAATTAACTATCACATGTAAAGTCATGTTGTGCTTGTGTTTGTGCCTAAGTTCTACAAATGAAGTGTGAATATAAGGATCATTAAGAGTGCAGAGAAAACAACAACCAGATTGACTGGGATCTTCCTAAGGGCATCAAGAAAAACCAAATGAGGTATAGAAGTTTACCAGATCTATGGGTGGAGCATTCTGGGCAAAGGAAACTATAACAGGCACAGAAATGAGAGGGAACACATCATATTGATTCATATTACAGATTTTTATTGAGTACTTACTATGTACTAGCTACAGTACTAGTCATGCTAGGAGAACTATTGATCTTTCAATACAAATCATGATGTCCCCTCAGGCTGTTAGCTATGTGAGAGTAAGAGTTACGTCTGAATATGCACTGTTGTGCCCAGCACTTATTATTTGTTAAGTGAATATATGTGGAAACATGGTGATTGATGTCCTTAAAGAAAAGGATCACTACAAGATGATAAACAAATTCATGAGGGAGATGTTTTGAGAATTATCAATATATCATGTTAATTAAAACTAGGTTCTCAACACCCAAAAAGCAAATAACCCTATTAAAAAATGGGTGGAGGATATGAACAGACACTTCTCCAAAGAAGAAATTCAGATGGCCAACAGGCATATGAAAAGATGCTCCACATTGCTAATCATCAGAGAAATGCAAATGAAACCCACAATGAGATATCACCACACACCAGTAAGGATTGCCACCATCCAAAAGACAAACAACAACAAATGTTGGCAAGGTTGTGGAGAAAGGGGAACCCTCCTACACTGCTGGTGGGAATGTAAATTAGTTCAACCATTGTGGAAAGCAGTATAGAGGTTCCTCAAAAAGCTCAAAATAGAAATACCATTTGACCCAGGAATCCCACTTCTAGGAATTTACCCTAAGAATGCAGCAGCCCAGTTTGAAAAAGACAGATGCACCCCTGTGTTTATCGCAGCACTATTTACAATAGCCAAGATATGGAAGCAACCTAAGTGTCCATCAGTAGATGAATGGATAAAGAAGAGGTGGTACATATACACAATGGAATATTATTCAGCCATAAGAAAAAAACAAATCCTACCATTTGCAACAACATGGATGGAGCTAGAGGGTATTATGCTCAGTGAAATAAGCCAGGCAGAGAAAGACAAGCACCAAATGATTTCACTCATCTGTGAAGCATAAGAACAAAGGAAAATCTGAAGGAACAAAACAGCAGCAGACTCACAGAATGCAAGAATGGACTAACATTTGCCAGAGGGAAAGGGATTGGGGAGGGTGCATAGGAAGGGAGGGAGAAGGGGAATAAGGGACACTGTGATTAGCACACGTAACGTAGGGGTGGGGGCACAAGGAAGGCAGTATAGCACAGAAAAGACAAGTAGTGACTCTATAGCATCTTACTATGCTGATGGACAGTGACTGTAATGGGGTATGTTGGGGGGACTTGATAATGGGGGGAATCTACTAACCACAGTGTTGCTCATGTGATTGTATATTAGTGATACCAAAATAAAAAAATAAAAAAAAAATAAGTGCATGGACAAAATTGCTCAGAATTTACTGGAGATATATATAATATATATATACACACACACAGACAGATACATAATAAAGATATTATACATAATAAAAATACATATACAATATACAGTAAATATATATTTATGTATATATATGTGTATAATAAAAATAATAGCAGGTAAAGAATGGAATACATGGGAATTCTAACATTTCTACACAAAAGAGGAATGCCCTATCATTACAATGAGTGGGTTTCTACCATGTCTGACATTGAAAAACTTGTTTGGAGAATTTTTAAGTGCCTCCCTCTAAAAACCTCAGTATTCCCGCTTCCCCCAGCCCTTGAACTTTTGGTTCTACAAGCCAGCATCAAACTTGCCAATGGAAACGATATTTCCTCTTTGCCTTTCTTTAGTCTTTGAATCCTCATTTAATAGGGATTTGAACTCAGCTCATCCCTTAGGCTCTTAGGCCTCTGTGCCTCATCACATAGAAACAGATCTCAGTTTGTTGTATGGATGTAGTCTCAGCCACTTGACCAGAATCGCACACAAGACAACCTTATTCTCTCTCAAAGAAACATGTTGACACAGGAAGGAGTGGTCGCAGAAGCACGTAAACCACTTAGAACATTGTCACCAAAACCTTAGGGAGATGAGAAGCTTCTATCAAAATACAGCACAGTGGTTCAGATAAGACCTGAAGAGTACTTTAAAATTTTAGGGGCAAAAGAAAAGCAAAGTTCTTACCTTGAAGAGACTTATGGTCTTATAAGGATACCACTCTCTAGAGGAAATATATTAGAATTCTCCTAACATGCCTAGCACTGTGATCAGTGCATGGTGAGTACCCCGGGTGTAATTATGGAATGAATAAATGCATGTGCCATGCACTCTTCCTTCTGTTTCTTTGATTGGGTTCACCAGCTAGGGGATCATTGATGGCTTAAATAAGAAAAGACTTCTCTAGTAACAGAGGCAGACATCCAACAGCAGGAGCGAGGACCGACGGAGAAGTGAGGAAGTAAACAAAATGAGCAAGACAACTTATACTGTTGTGGAAAGACCATGTTTTTAAGAGATATGCAATTGATTGTTTGATGGCACTTACAGAAAATTAAAATCAGAAAGCTCCATGATTTTACAATGAGAAAGGATTCTTCAGGTTCCTTCTGCCCAGAAAGGGCATTAAAAACAAGTAGTCAGTTTCCTAGTACTCAGTAGCCTAAAAACTTCTCAAGGATAAGGAGCAGGCTATATTTTTTTATGGCATTTCCTGCAGTTCTTAGCTCAGAGTTTGGTACATACTCTATGCTTAGTTAAAATTTGTTAAGCAAATTAATGTATAAAGAACACATATACCATGTGTTGATTAATTCTGCTTATCCCAAAGTATAACCAAGGGGAGAGAAGCACAAAAATAAAAGATGCAAACTGGAAAAAAATATATCAGTTTGTCTCATTTCATACATAACAGTCCCTATAAAGATATATAAACTGTTGGTGAAAAATGACTGAATGAATGAGCAAATAAATGAATGAAACATTAGACAGAAAAGGAAATGTGCAACAACCACCTTCAGATTACTGGGTTATTTTAACAGTCCAAGGACCTTCCTGGTTGCTAGTGTGCTTCATTAGTCTACAGTGTTTATCAGCATATGGCCTACAACCATTGTCAAGCATTTGGGGATGAATTTAGCAGAAATGACTCTAAGCCGTCTTTAAAGATAAAACATGTAAGTGCACCCAGAAGGAAAAGTAGGTCACTTTTCCTACCTTACATTCCCTTACCGAAAGGCATTTGATTGCCAAAGAGTGCCACCTCTTTGCTTCTTATTTTTATTATTCAGAAAAGAGTAGGGAACAAGGTATCATCCTTGTCACCATTTTGTAGACACGATCAAGAACCGCAGTAATTGTTATGTAGAGGTGGGGACAGATTCCCACAATTCCTTAACTTAGGTGGAAAGCAGTGCATGCGTCGTGTCATTTGCTTTGTAGGTTGTTAAAGTGATTGGCACTGTGGGTTGCATCATGTCATTTTCCTTTCTTGTGTGTGTAAGAGTGCATTATTCTAGGCTTATGTTTGCCAGCTTAAAGAATGGAGCATTATCACTCCCCTTGAGTTCTTTTCTAAGCTCCTCCTCTGTAAAAAAAAAAAAAAAAATTAGCAGCCCCTGTCTCCCCATGTCTATGTTAGCACTTTTGCTTTCTTTTCTTCAGAGAATGCACTGAAATAAATACCAAGATGAAGGGATTCATCTCATTTTTAAGAAATGACAAAACCTGTTATATGGACTATAACCAGTGATAGAAACTTCTTCTACATTGTCCCTTACAATGTATTTACCGTAACAGCCAACACTCCACCCTGGGAGTAGCATACAAATAGAACACAAATAATCAGAAAAAAAAAAAAGGAAAGAGAAAAGCATTTTTTTTCCATGCAAATATCCAGTTTATATTCTAAAATAGCATTAAAGTTTTAGGTCAATGTATTCAAAAGGTCAGGATTTACATTCTCAATTTGGAATTGATTATTGTTCATTGGTAATGGGCCCAACTTTGCTCAGCTGAAGCATGGGTCTACATATCACTGCACCAAACTGGGCCTGTTTGCCCTTGCCCATTGGAAAACCAATGATGGAGGAACCAGTCTTTTGCAGAGAGAGTTTTACTGGCAAGTGGCTGAACAAGGGTACAGGAGGTTGGTTCAAATCTGTCCTCCCAAGCTCAGATGGAGTACAGAATCAATACGGCGGGTTTATACTTATCCAGCAGGGTTTTAGGCAAACTTAGCAGGGGGTTGGTGAAATTAACAGAGTTGGGGCAGGACTTTCTCCTGTGCCTGTGTAGCATGTTAGCATGTTACTACAGACACTGTATGTTAAAAAGAAACCTACTCAGAGGTGGAGATTTTAGTAGGGCAATGAAGGAGAGGTAACTTAAGGTCATGTAGAACTGTTTCTGTGCAGGCTTGGGTGAGGGTCCGTAGGCTGGACCCCACTGGATGGGTCTGCTCTGGGCGAAGTGGGCTCTAAGAATCCTGTAAAACAGGTCTTTGTCCTAGAAAAAAAGCACAGAAAGCGGTAAAAATTGTAACAATGCAGCAAATGGCAGGGGCAAGAAATGACTTTTGGCTTTTTAATTAAAAGACCATGGCTTCATACCAGCACTGGTAACACACATCGAAGCTTTTGGAAAATCCTTCATGCTGATGATCACTCTGCACCTTGTGCCACCCTGGTGGAAAATGTACAGATTAAAGCATTTATATCTACAACAGGCTACATTCCCAGAAGAGGCAGGATAGCTATTGCCATTGCCTGGACTGTGTCTTGTGTGACCGAAATATCCAGTTATGACTGCACCAATAGAGACAGAAATTCTAGGAAATCAAAGTTTTCAGAACAGGCTTACTTATTCCATCAGTAGCTTGGCAAGGGCAGAATGACTAATTACTAAGAAAGGATCTTCCATATGCCTGCCGTTGCACTGTTCACCATCTAAGAACTTGTTCGTTATGCCTCAGAAGATTGGAGACTGATGAGAATTAGGCTGGGGGTGGATTAATGATTGTGCATTGAGTCCCCTATACAGAATTTTATTGTTGTTGACAACCATTTGATGAATAAATATGAGAGATGCCCTCTCAAAAAAAAAAAAAATGAAAGGATCTTCCAGAGAAATGTCCAGAGAATTCCAAGATAGGACATTGAGTCACTGCCTGTATTTTAGAGTCCTGGGGAAAAATAAAAATAAAATAAAAAGAACAAAAATGAATATATGTAAGGATACTTTTAAAATAAGTGTAAACAGAAAGGACACCAGTCTGTATCCACAGAAGGTTCCAGGGGATTTTAAAAGCACTGCCTACTTGAAAATTACAGCACATAACTTTCTTTTCCCTTTAATTGTATAAAAATCTATTTTATGTTTCCTTTTTATGATTCAGTATATCATTTCATGAAAGTGGAATAATATTTCCCCACAAAATTTTCCCCATTTTCCCTTTCACACCTAATTTAAATTCTCTCTTCCAGTAGTTAAAGTTGGTCATCATGCAGATTACGGCAAGGGAGGAGGATGTAAGACAGGAGGGGCAGTAATAGGGAACTTGGATTTCTGAAAGTAGAGAGTCATGTGATCTGCCCATCTTCAAGGTGGGCGAAAGACACATAATGCCTTAGATGAGGCAGGATGCCAAGTCCAGGGCCCCACCCAGTGTCTTAATTTGATTATGGGAATTTATAGCTAGCTTACTTTTATTTACATTACTTACATATTTATTTTTGAGGTAATGTGCAGAATGCTCCAATAGGAATTCCAATGCTTTTCATTATTTTAGTTTAGCTACCTTTTGAACTGAAAGTTGATGCTCAGAAATGTTCCAGAGGGCTAAGGATCCCTTTGTGTCTTTGATTCTTACCATTTTCAGGCTTTCTCCTCTGAAACAGCTGCAGTGAGTTCCCATGCTTTGCCTTGGGAAACTTTCCCTCTTACCTCTCATTTGCCCTCTACAAACAAACTTCTTTAAAAAAAAACAGTTCTCTCAGAAACTAAAGCTTTGCACCACTGGGGCCTCACTGCATTCAAGAAGCAGCAATTGAATCTTTCACTTGTTCACTACATTCTCATCCCGTTTTGGGGCACTGCATTCTCCAGTTTTATGACTCAGTGGTAGTATTTCATGAATAACAATGAGATAACCTATCACTGCACACTCCCTTACAAAATGGTGATATTTAAATGCAAAAATAATTGCCATTTAAAAATAAACGCTCTCTCTCTTTTTTAAAACACCATCACTTGAAATAAAACTAATCAAGATTGTATGAACTCTACTGCTGGCATTTTTAAAAGTTGGCTTCAGTTTGATTAATACAAATAGGATTGGACCCAAGCATACAAAAACTCTGTAACTTTCATTGATGTATACAGAAAAGTCAAAGTAACAAGATTCCTACGTAAAAATTAGCAATATGCAGTAGATATAAGAAGATCTAATAAAAGAAATCAGTGTTACGCAGTTAGAAATTCAAGGATCAACTGTGCTTTTAATTACTCAGCACATCAGGAACCTGATCTCAATTTTTCAAACCCTGTAGGCAAGTCTTAATTCTTATGGCGAAAATGATCTGGGTAGTTGGAAGTATTAAAAATCACAGACAGTCCCAAACCCTTATGGCAACAATTCATTAAGATCTCCTTCCTTGGAGAAATGGTTTTATAAGAGCTACAGATCATTACAAAACTGTCTGGCTTATGTCTCCTCTCTGTTGATTATCCCACTGCAGTCTCCGGGGAAGGCATTCAAAACAGTGAAAAAGTCCAGAGGCAGGAATGAAGAGGAAAGGGACAGAGAGAGCTTCCAGGAGAAGCCATAGGTCTCCCACCAGACTCAGTATAAAGCCCAAGATGGCCAGTGCTGAACCCCTCCTGGAGAAGAGTGGAAAGTAGGATCTGTTAAAACATCAGTATGCAGTTAACCTCTGGGAGAAGGTGTGTGCAGAGCCAGGTGGCATTGCCCCAAACTAGAGATGAATAATTTCTAGTTTGGTAACTTCATACAGGGACTCTATTTTAGACATTCTTTTTTCCTCATTTTCTGAGATCCCCTCCTCTTCTAGCCTCAGCCAGCACCCAAGCTTTGCTCTACTCAAGTTAGGGAAAATTGCAGCACTCTTTCCCTTTCCTTTTCTCTTTATTGTTATCTTTTATAGGCGTACCTATGGCCTTATCAGTCACAGCCTGGGCTGAGCAATAATCCACTAAAACCATTTTTCTAACTTCAGAATCACTTCTAACTTCAGATTGATTTTCTTGATTAAACATTACTTTTATCTTCAAAACTCATTTTAGAAAATGTAGATAAATGTCCTGTCTTCATGCTCTCCATTCAACAAGAATCTAGAAGACTCTAAGCAGACTTCATCATTCTCTTTCTCTTTCAGCGGTGGGCCAAATATGTGTTTGTGTATGCACTTGGCAGTAATTTTCATCAGGATGTTACAAATACATTTCCCATAATGGACAAATGAAATCATGCTTAGGAATGCCAAAGGAGCATAGTGACTCATAGATCACTGACCCGGGAGGGATTTTCCTCCCTCAGAGGCATTCTCTTCCACCAGGCACGCAGTTTGTAGAGAGACAGGTGCACATCGCACATACAAAGTAGTGAGAGAGGAAGGCTGTTCTGCCAGTGGGTCTCAGCCCCAGGCAAGTTCACTGTGGATTCAGTGAGACCAAAGAAATGACAGTTGAACGTTCTGAGGCGAAAGGGTTATACCCAACTTTATTCCCACAGTGGCAGGTCAATCACTAGAATCCCACCCACTCAGAGAGTCTGCATGTAGCAAGCCGGTTTCTGCCTCTGGGCCTCTCTGCCCCTGCAGCCGCTCAGTCTCTGGCACTGCCACCACTCCAGCCTCTGCTCTGCTCTCCTGCAGCCTTGCAGCCATGCCACTGTGTCACCCAGAGCACTGAGTGGAGCTCTTTATATAGAGTCAATAACAACGTATTGCCCACTCGTGTGTAGTGAGCTAGTCAACCAGGGCCAGGGGAGAATCCTGGCCACAGGAACCCTCACTTTATCCCCAAGGGGTATTGATCTAACTACTGAGATAATTAGTTGAGTCACTCTGGGCAATAACAGCTGCAATAATCTCGCGGATGCATTTTGAAATCTTGCAAAAAATAATTGCCTTCTTTCCTTCCTTTATTCCTTCCTTCCTGCCTTCCTACCTTCCACAAGGCGTGCTGATAAAATAGTAGGCAAGATAAACTCAGACATTGACTGGGAGCTTACAGTCCAACAGGAAAGTAACATAATTACAAAAGTCAGAACAGGAAAACAGGGTAAAATTGGTACATCCAGAAGTCAGTCATAAGTAATTATCTAGGGTCTGGGTGGTAGTCCAAGAAGACTTCCCTAGGTAAGTGACTTTCAAAGTGACACCTGAAGAATGATTAAGAGTTAACTGGGCAAATGGCACAGCAGGGAAGATGTTAGGAATAGACAATCGAGTCAGGTAGAGAAAAATGGATATAAAGAGGACTCCTCAGAGAGTCTGACCCTTTGAAAAACAAAATGAGGTTGGAGAAACTGAAATACAAAATGCAAAGGAATGAGCAGTGATAAGAATATGGACATAGGCAAGAACCAGATCATGAATATTCTTATTAGCTGTGTGTTGATTCAGACAAGGAAGGTGTCTAATTCAATTTTACTTTAACCAAAGCAATTTTTATTTGAGCACTACAGTAAAGATCAACTAGCTGTTTACCAAATCTGTTTCCCATTCCTCCTAGACATATGGCTAGTCAATGTGTTCCAGTTTCCCTTGCAAATAGTTTTGGCTGTGTGTCGAGTTCTGACCAATAGAATGAGGGAAGGTTGTTCCAGTCCTGGCTAAAAAACCTTCTGTGCAGTTCTCCTTTCTCCCCCCTTCCACTATTAGACAGTGGATAGTGATGCCTAGGGTGACCTTGGAAGCCATGTAGAAAGCACATACCCTCAACACACACACACACACAAACACACACAATACCCAACATAGAGTGGATGTTAAAAGGAATACATCTCTATTGTACTAAACCTTTGAGATTTTGACGTTCATTCATTACACCAGTGATTCTTAGAATGTGGTTTTGAGACCAGCAGTGGCGTGATCTGGGAATTTAAGAAATGCAAATTCTGGAGCCCCTCCTCACACCTACCTAATTGAGTCAGTGACTTTGAAGGTGGGGCCAGCAATCCGTGGATTAGAAGCCTTCCAGGTGATTCTGGTATGAGTTAAAGTCTAAGATTACTTCATCATTTTTGTTACCAACCTATTCTACCTACTAACAGAAGTCAGGTTCAGTTAATTTAAAGAACACAACCAATTCAGCATTTCCTTAGTCAGCTCAAACCACATACATTTTCAAGGCATAAGATTGGGTCCATCTGAACCTTAGTTATTATTGTCCTTTATTCATCTATGGAATACTTTACAATCTGTTTTTTCTGTTCTTCTTTTTACTTGACTGGCTCTGGTTGTTTTCCCATGATGATTGCTCTTTTTTTTGTGTTCGTTATGCCAACTTCTTCATGTTGGGCCTGCAAGCAACATTTGCAACTTCCTTTACACACAGGAAGACCTTCATGCTCCCTCCAGGGAACCCCAAATGCCCACATAGCTATCTCTACTATACCCTTCCATGCTATGGCAGGATAGGAGAACTCCTTAAGGTTTTCAAGCCTCTGAGGTTCTCTCTGGGGTGTTTGGTATAGGTGTTCTGTTCTCTGAGTTTTATTCTTCTCTAGCCAGACTTGCCTGTGGAAGGACAAGAACAGGACCTTGTTGTAGGGACAAATAACATAATCTAAATATATGGCTTCCTTTTTAACTAGAAAACAACATACAGTCCAGTAAGTCCTGTGTCTTAGTTTTAATGAAGTCAAAAGATACTAGAAAATTAAACTAGGAAGAAATATTTATAGTATTTATAACCACAAAGGACTAATATACATATAGTATGATAATATATATCATATAATATGTGATAATATATATTGTTAATCAAAAGAGAAAAATCTTAGCATTTACCTGTTTATATCTGTATATCAGCATATATTTTACCAATCAATAGAAAATACGAGTATACCAACAGGAGAATGGAGGGAAAAGCAGAGACAGCTATGAACTGAAAAGAAAATACATATGGCTAATCGATGTACTTAGCCACATTAGTGCTTTGGAGAAGGAAATCAAAGCCATAAAGATAAGTAAATAGACCACACAGATATAATTTGATTCCATTTAACTGGAAAAAAAACAAAAAGTCAGGCAATTCCAGAAGAGATGAACATGATATCCATACAGAGCTCATTAAGACCAGACTTCAAACCCTTTAGCATTATCTACTCTGATGCATGTCTTAGAAAGCTGCCATGAACCAGCAATTCCCCTCCTATTTTCCCAAGGGCAACTCTTGCTCATGTATTCAAGAACCAGATTTCAGTGGAATGAAAAACACCCAATTTGGGAGAGGATTACCCCTGGGAGGAAGGCAAGAGAATGAGACAGACAAGGAGCGCAGAAGTAGATAGGAGGTCATGCATGCTCTTGCATTGCCAAAAATAAAACACAATGTATGAACCAATGACTGTGTTTCATAACTAAGGATCATGACTCATTCAATTCCAAGCATGTAAGTACCATAAAAAGAAAGAAAAATAATCTTTAGACTTTTGGAGATCAAAATCTTTGGTTTCTAAAACAGGTAAGTTTGCTTTTTTATTTTTATTATTATTATTATTATTATTATTATTATTATTATTATTATTATTATTATTATTTGTTCTTCTTAGCAGCTTTACTCCCTGAGGCATTAAATGGATACTGTAGAGTAAAAGAAAGTATTACTAGAAGAACAAGCATTTGCTAGTAAATGAAAATGTATCATTATTAATGATAAGATGTTTAGATCTACACTGTCAAGGGCTTTTCTTTGAAGTAGAATTGTAGGGTTTCTGTACCATCTCAAATATTAATAAATAAACATATTCTGTATTTTTCAAAAAGTCTGAGATAGATCAATTTGTATGAATAGTTACTTTCTAGCCATTTATCCTGAGACAAAGCACTTACTCCCATTTATTTGGGTAACATAAATATGTACCATTTACTTGACTTCTTCACAGACATGCAAGGAAGAAGGGAATTTTCATATTTTCAAAGAAAGCTGATACATTGTGAAAAGTATCAGTGAAAGAAAAACCTAGTCCTAAACAATTTACCCCAGAATAAAGGTCTTTTATAATACAGTGCCTGGGTTAAAAAGAAAATTCCCACTCTTAAGCATCACCGGTGGATCTCATGTAGCTCTTGTCCAACATGAAAGATATCCTTACACAGTTAAGTTAGTACTTTTAATAAAAGATAGTTTATTTTTACATGCATAATAGCAATTTAATATGTTTTTAAATTTCAAAAATAGAGAAATATTACAGAAATAGAAATAAAAGAAAAAGAACTAGAGGAAAACTTATGACATTGTAACCCCCCCAATAACCATTATATAATGAACATGGTTTTGAGATACATAATTTAAAAGACATCCTCACAGATTAAGGCCTGACTATGTTAATTGAAATTATTAAAGCTGATTATAGATAATCTGCCCCTACCTAAAGTTAATAGACAAAAAGAAACAATACAAAGTCCAAAATAGATTTTTTAAAGCAAATGGTTATTTACATAATGAATATATGTTATACTTAGTGTGCTTTGAGTAAGGGCTCTATTTGTGTTTTATGGGATTTGATTTTCTTTTTGTTTCTTTTTAAATATCTATATTTATAATTAGAGAAATAAGTTCTTTAAATGGAAAAAAACTATCTCTAGGTATAAATAACTATAGTTAACAAATTAGGCATCCAATTGTTTGTATCATTATTTATATTGAACAAAACAGAAAAATGTTAAAAAAAAAGGGGATTATTTAACTTATGTTACATCATTAAAATACTGCAGTTAAAATAATGACTAATCTAAGCCTGTGCAGTGCTTGTTTAAATCATGTTAAAAACATTAAAATTCATGTGTATAACAATTTATCTATATGAGAAAAAGCTTATGACATAATATTAAGTTTAAAAAGGTATAAAATAATAAACAATTGGTGACAATTAGGTACAGCCATGATTACTGAAAAAAGAAAAAAGTAGAAGGAAAGTACATAATGTTCATTATTACCATGCCTCTGGGTTGGGAAAATAGGTCGTATTTTTTGTATTACCAACATTTGTTAGAGAAATTACAACAACTACCGTGATAAGTGTCCCTTGGGAAAATCTTTGTTCATATCAAGCATCATTGCCTTACAACAAATTCCTACAAATAGATGTGTTAGATCAAAGAACATTCTTACATGGTGCCAGTTGCTGTCCAGAAACATTTGTACATATGTAGAGTTCAACAAGCAGTAAATAAGGATGCTCCCATTGTAATTTTTTTAAAAGAATGGTGAAACAGCCATCAGTATTTGAGCTTTTCTTTCTCAAACATGGTTCTAAGCTACCATTGTATTTTATGATTACTATAGAAAATATGCAAGGGAACAGAAAAGAAAGCTTTCCATCACCTGCTGCTGCTTCTAAGTGGGGTAACAAATGCATTTGTAAATTGCCCAACATTTTCTCTGATTAGGAAGCATTGTAGAGATCCCCAGGAAATATGATCTCCACTAGTTTACATAGTCAAAGTAAAGAAAGTCATGGCTGCTCCAAGTGAGACCACTCAGCAATTATCACCCTTTGAAGACCACTTCTAGTCTCTGTGGGTTACATAAAGTAATTTATGTCTGGATTTTTCTAACTTTCGAGAACAGTTCTTACTTTCACTCAGTTTTATATGTCTGGTTCTCCCATACTAATGTTTAAATACTTCATAAAATTTTAGCCAGGTCCTCAGTTATTCATAAAATTTTAGCCAGGTCCTTAATGAAATCTGTTAATAAACTACAGGATTTTTCAATTTAATAACAATATAATTACTTTTCATCTAGTCATTCAGTAAATCCTAGGAAAATGGAAGAATACTCTCTTACCCAAAATAAGAGATTCTGCTTTATTTTATTTAATTTTTTGTTTCATTGTAAATTGCAGTACCTATCTTTGCTTTGGACGTCGCTGCCTAAAACTTTCCATAATTGAAACACACAAATATAATGCAAAGATTGAGGAGGCATAATAAAGTCTGAAACTGGAATACCTAGATTTGACTCCTTCTCTTTATGAAGCTGTAGTTCCTGCATCTAATGGGAGGATAATAAATGCAACTGCCTCATAGGGTCTTTATGAGTTTAAACAAAATAATATATGTAAAACATTTAGTGAAGTTGCATATACCACTAAGTGCCAGGCACTGCTCCATGTATTATCATCATTGCCATCAAACCTGTGGTGGAAAAAACCTTCCTAGTGAGTAGATCTCAAACACTGGAGAGTGGGTTTAAATGAAGATTCTTGGGACCCCTCCCAAAGATTCTGGCTTAGCATGTCAGCGGTGATGCCCAGGTGATTCTGATGTAAGTGGTCACTTGGCTACATTCTGAGAAATTCTGAACTTCTGACTCAGTTGGGAGTCAAAGTAAGGAACTTCACTCTTCCATTGTAAAGTTCAATCACACACAAGTGGAAAGAGCCAGAGAACCTGGCTCAACAAGGCAACATGTCGTCAAATTGATCATCTCATGTTAAATGTGGATAACTATGGATAATCAAGCAACTAGTACCTGTCTGCAGGGTAGACAGCCCTCTTGCTGGCTTTCTTCTGTGGTATCATTGCTCTGTGATACCACAAGTGGGCAGAGGGCTGGAACAGAAAGAGGAGCACACCCAAAGCAGCCTAGGAGCCAGAAGCTCCAGAACAGCTGTCAGGACGGCAATACTCATGCTGCATGGCCTGGGGACACACTGGGGCTTAATCCCTTAACTTCACTGTGCCTACTTTCTCATCTGCAAAATAGGGAACTAGTAGTACCTAACATACAGCATTGCTGTAAACATTAAATGATGGGACTTCAAAACAGTATGACTACAATTAAAGTGCATTTTAATAAATCATCTTTGTCCAGCTGTCTTCCTCCCAAAAGGCTGTCATTGATCAAATAATGTATCCTAGCTCCTTCTTGCCCCAGCCTCAGATGCTGCATATGATACAGAATACAAATTATAAAAGGAAACATGGAACATTGGTCAAGCAAAATGTATTGCTCTACTTGCAATTTCCCCTTCTCCACTCCAGATATTAAAAACTAATTCTCTCAGATATTCATTGCTGGCAGAGATGATTAATTTAATCTTTATAGATAAAGTAAAATGTTTGGACGAAAGGAGCAAATACTCTGCTGAGGCTAATTGTAAGGCACATTCGGGTGAATAATTCATTGTGTGCAGGGTAATGATATCATAGATGGTTAGCCAAGAACAAATATCAATTCTATGAAGAGAATTAAATGAAAACCAAGCCCATTTGGCAGCAGAAAATGAATATAGTCCTTACAGCCAATATGGATCTCATTTTGGTAAATCCTACCAGGCCCCAGGAAGATTCCACTATTACCAATTTATGATAACCTATTACGTGTGCCTGTCTCAGTACAGATTCTTTACATTAAGTAAAATATTTAGAGTATCCCCTAGTGTTTAGAAATGTTTATCAATAGATATCAGACTGCTACGAAGCTTGGTAGCTGGGTGACTTAACTTCCATGAGCTTTCCCTTGCTTACCAGAAAAATGGTGAAACCGAACATCAGATTGTTGTGAGGACATTTAAAGTATCATTTAATGTATTGTTGGGTTTACAGTAAATAATTGATCAGGGAGACATATGGAGACATGTAACATGTGTCCATGTGCATATATATATATATATATAGACACATTATAAATGACATTTCTATCTACTTATCCTCCTATCATACAGGTATCTTCACTTTTACCACCCCGCCCTGTTCATTTCTGTCTTTTTTTTAATTCTATTTTCCTCTTCTCTGTACATTTTAAATCCTCATCAACAAATACAAAAAGAAAACAGATGGGAAGATTATTTTCCTCATTAGTAGTTAAAAATGCAAATTCCAGCACCCCAGAAAGGAAGACTAAAAATATATATACAACATGAGCTGATGTGGCTAGGATAAACCAGTTCCTTACTAACAATACAGTCTTTTGTAAAGCAGTATCTCAGAAGTAAGAGCTATAAATGTACTCTTAGCCAGGATCTCTTCTCTAAAACTATATCCAAAAGAAACAATATTCCAGAAGGAAAAATTTAGTTGAACAATCAGTATCTTCATGGGTAAATCAAAAACAGTAAAATTAAAAAAAAAAAAAAAAAAGCCCAAATGGAAGGTTGTATAATTTGGGGCACAACCAAGCAATAAAATGTTAGACAACTATTAAAAATGGTAATAATGTATAAAATATGTAAATATATAAAACATAAACATATATAAAACATGTTTTATATATCTATATAATATAATAAATTAGGTATTGATTATGACTAAACTGTGAAAGATAAAGCAAGAGCTCTTAATGAGGTAGAATTATAAGCAAATTTTGCAATCATAATTGTTTGGAATTTTTTATCTTGGTTTTTTTTTCTTTGTTGAATAGTGAAGACTAAAATTGGATCTACTCTGCTAAGGCTTTTCAATGTACTAAAATCATACGCATCTCCTCTTTTTAAAAATAACACAGTGCCATTTAGTCATAGTCTTATTCTAGACCTTAAATTATGTATTTATTGTTTTCTTTTGTTACTTTTAGTTCCTTCTCTCATGTTAATCTGATCCCAGAAAGCCTCTAAACACTTTGAGGACAAAGGTGGGTAATTTCCATTTTAAAACTATCTCAGAACACCTAGCCCAGACAGGAATTCAGAAAAAGCTAACTTGAATTGACAAGTGGAATGAATCACAAAAGTATTACCAAAATACTTTCATAAAATTGATTTATCAATTTGGGAACTGGCTGACCAAACCAAAATGTGTTTTAGGCGCCTTCACACAGTTCCTAATATAGAATATGGGTGTGGAAATGCCTTTGGAACTTGGTTTTCTCTTGCTGCCTTCCAAGGTCACCTTCCTATCTCTGCTGAAGACTGCTGTTGCTAATACATTGCCTCCTGCTGCTGTTTTTTCTGCCCTGCACTCTTCCAGATGTGTTCATTTCCTTTTTTCCCCCAAACATTATTCATACAAACCATTTGTGTGTGTATCAGACTTGCTAAAGATTTGGCAAAATAGACACACACACACATACACAATGGGAACTTCTGAAATTTGAGTATTAGGCACTCCTTTTATCGGTCAGGGTCTGATCAGGAAAACAGAAAGCACATTAGACATTGAAACAGAGATAATTTAAAATAGGGAATTAACTGAACAGGCGTTGGAAGTGAGGAGCCACATGTACAAATGAACAATGGCCTGTCCACATGCGACAGTAGAGCTCTGAGTCTCGACTTTTGTAGCAGTCAGCCCAGCATGATCAGGACTTGACCAATAACTGCCAGCTTTCCTGTATTTCTCCCTCACCGCCCTGCAGTGTGGAAAGTATATCCCAAGCCAATGTTGCCCAAATAAATCACATGACACCCGTATTCTCTGTTGTCTGGCTCTAGCTTTCTCATGCCAACAATCTTCAATCAGCACATTGCAAGTGATGGTGGCTGACTCCCTTGCTACAGCAAGCTCTGACTAAATAGCTTGTTTGTCCTCATTTGGGTGTTTTTTGTTTATTTCCACAATGGGATTTAGAAAAGGAAGCTACATTGAGGTAACAAAATCAATAAGTATATTGAGCAATCACCCCCACTAGGGCTTGAAGAAAAATGGGATGATATCATAACCTAGAGTCTCAGACCCCACAGAGTTGGAGAGACACTTGAGGAGAGGGTTACCATCTGGCAGATGCTAACAAATCAGGATCTTGGGGAGTTCAGCAGTAAGCTGGGGCTGAGCCCCCTGGGGAAAGGATGGTGCCTCTCTAGTACTGATATGTCGGAGAGGATACAGTGAGGCTGGTTCTGGAAGTACCAAGAGACAGAGACAGAAGCCAACTTCTGCTGTTTAAGTGAAGGTCTTTGTCAAGGGGATGGTTACAGTAACAGCAAATGCACTCCAGTGACAAGGAACAGTAAGCAAAGAGGAAAGAACAAGTCCCCAGACTCATTCTGGTAAAACCTAACAAAGGCAGCTGGCAAAAGAAAATGTACTTTGCAGCATCCAGGCATCAGCATAGTAGAATAACGGCGGGTAACAAATGCTACCCACACTCCCAGAAGCCATTCTTTTGCTTTTGCTTCCTTTGTTTTCTTATACCTCCCCGATCATCTTTATTTCCTCCAAACTCACAAGAAACTTGACTGTCTCTTTCTTACATTGTATCCTTCTAAACTATGTGCTTGAGGAGGGGGAGGGAGCTCAATGTTGCACTCTAAATCAGCCCATGGAGGTATTTAGCTTTGCAAAAGCAGCCAGATCCAGAGGAAATTATACTGCTCCCTTGGGGGACAGAAGCAGCTGCCACCTACTGGGATTTCTAAAAGGCTTTTTGTCCTTGTTTACCTTGTTATGCATGTTTCCATGATACCTGTGCAGATGTGCTGGCAGCTGCTAGGCTGACTGCAAAGGTGAGGTTTCTAGATGGGGGTGGGCAGTTTGCAGTGTCTCCCTGTAGGTACATACATGTTAAACAAATGTGAGGGCATGGAGATTCAGTGGCTGGGGAGGGTCAATGTATACACATATAGGTAATGACGTCAAGAGTGGGAAACGCTTAGAGATCCCACTCTTGAAGAATGTTTCCTTCAGTTTACTTTTTAAAGTAACATAATTTGCGAAAGTAATACATGTGGATCATAAACAACAGTACCCATGAAATAGAATGTTAGTGTGTAAGGAAGTAAAACTCTTCTTTCATCCTCCACTATTTCCCTCTCCCAGGTCTATCCACTCTTTATTGCTTGCTGTATATCCTTTCAGGCTTTTTTCTGTTGGTAGTCATACTGACTCTGGTTTGGACATGTGACTTGCTTTAGCCAATGGGATGATACCAAATCTGATAGGTAGGAGCTTGAAAAACAGTTGTGCTTGAAGCTTTCCCTCTCTCGCTGCTGGTAACCTTCCCACCATCATGTGAACAAACCTAGACTGGCTTCCTGGAGATGAAAGGCTACGTGGAGGGAGGCCTCAGCCACCCTAACCAGCCCCACCATTCCAGCAAACCGGGACATGTGAGTGTGGTCGTTCTAGGCCATCCATCTTCAGCTGAGTCGGAACAATTTCTAAACCAGTGCACTGAATCATGAGAACTATCAGACGTTTTAAATAACTGAGTTTTGATATGGTTTGTTTGCACAGAAAAAGTTGGCTCATAGAGATAGGTAGATGGAGATGGGAAGATATAAATATATGAACATAAATAGATTTGTTTTTATATATGTAATACAGATTTTTAAAATATTTGCATTTGTAATCATCTGAGCAATATATAACTACATTCTTTTAAAATCCCAAGACTACTCATAAAGTGAAGGTGTTCTTTCATCAGTAGCCACCATCCCAGTCCATAGGGGCTGCCTGTTATCAGTGGGTATGCATTCTTCTGAATCTATTCCTACTTTGTGAATTAGAAAATTTTACTTTTTTCCTTTTACTTTATCTACTCAAAACAGTACAGTTTGGAAATAACACTCTCCCCATGAGCATAAATCTATTCTTACACCACACACACACACACATACACACACACACACACACACCCCAAACTGCTTTACCACCCAAATCTTTATAATTGAAAATCTGTTAGATCAAATTACTCTCAATTTTTTCTTTTCCAAAACTGGCATTATACCATTTCACATTTATTATTTCACTTGAATTTTAGATTTAACTGGTCAAGACAGATGAAAAATCTTATAGGGAAATTCTGCATGATTATACTGAATTTATTACATTTGAAAGAATTAACAACTTGAGTGTTGTCGCGACCCTTCAGGGACCGAAGCAACACGCCCAAGGTCTTGATTCTTTTCTAGGCTTTATTGTCTAATCTCTCACAGTGGTTACAGCAGTTGTCGGGCAGCTCCTCTCCCTCCCGGCGGGCTCCCTTATAT
This sequence comes from Manis javanica, assembly GCF_040802235.1. NCBI lineage: Eukaryota > Metazoa > Chordata > Mammalia > Pholidota > Manidae > Manis > Manis javanica. The sequence continues at coordinate 22,419,202 of NC_133163.1, read as the reverse complement.
TCAGTCACCCAACCAATCCGGGACAGTATCATGTGTGACCTTTAAGCAGATAGGTGTCACGTGCCACTCTAAGCGGGCAGCACGAGCTGTGCACAGGTACGGAAGTCTGCTGGGCCAATCCCCAACAGGGAAGAGGGGAAAGGGTGGTGAGCAGGAAGCAGGCGCCATCTTTAGGGCATTGTCCAGCTAGAGTGGGGCTCAGCCTCGGCCGTAGGCCGGGCCCCCACATCTCCCCCTTTATTGTTTTATAACCAAAGGGCTGTCGGGATCATGCCTGTCTTAGGTCGTCCGGAGTCTGCGGCATTCTTACCCGTCCTCAGGCAACAGACAGCTTAGGTCTGCGCCCTGTCTTAGGTTGATATGTGCAGCTCCCGATCTTACCCGTCTTTGACTACTGATCCAGCATATTAAGCCATACTCTAGGGGAGATGCCTTCCTCTAATGCTGCCATGGCCTGCAACAGGACCTTCCGTTCTCCCTGTTGCTGTTTTTGTAACAGACTTTCCTCCCAAGCAGGAGAGGCCCACAATTAGCAATATTCCTATGACACCTACACCTGACCAGGCTTTGGTGGCGTTTAACACAGCTTCAGCTATTTGAGCTACAGAGAGCATCTCTACCTTCTTGGAGCTAACATTCAAAATTTCTAACCGTAGCTGAGTGGTGAGCTCGTCAAGCTCACTGGACCAATTTGTGGTTAACATCTTGCCTAACTGTCTGGACAAGTTGGCAGCTTTAGAATAATTATGAAAAAGAATACCAGTAATACACCCCCGTATAAGAATGGACGCAGCCCACAGACAAAACCTCCCCCAAGAGGTCCAATTGTTCTTGAAGAAGGTTCATGCGTTGGTTGACCAAGGCCATCCCATTCTTAAAATGGCCATTGATGACGTTCTGCGCTGTCATTGCCCAGGCAGTGGCCTGGGAGAGACCATTCAGCGTCTCTGCCGTAGGAATGGTGATAGTCAGCGCGGCGGTGGCTGCAGCTGCAGCTTGGCTCGCCATCGCCTGCTGTAGGATCCACGGCAGGAGCAGAAGCAGTGCGATCATCTTGTACCTCCGCTCCGGGGTTTTCCACTCTGCGTATCAGACGTTCAGGCACCCAAACGGGGTTCTGCTGGTCCTGTGGAAAAACACAAACCGAGCCTCGGGTCCAGATTATCACTGGGTCCGGGCCTTTCCATGTTCCTTCCAACACATCCTTCCACAAAACTTTAGGCATGTGTTTTGGATTGGATTGTTGGCCGTGCCACTCTGCTGCACTGCGGCCATTTTTGTCCAGTGTTCTAAAATCTCCTCCTATTCCCCCTTTTTGTTTATATAAGGCATTCTTGAGGGTGAGGTGGGTGTGTTCCACCATACCCTGACCCTGAGGATTGTCTCTAGCTCCCTGCTGCTCTCATGACACAAAAGGATGTCATCCATATAATGATAGATGATTATCAGGGGAAACTGTTTCCTGACAGTTTGTAAGGCCTTCTTTACATACACATGGTGGGGCTATTAGCCATGCCCTGTGGCAATAAACTTTTGACAGTCTCTGAGGTGAAGCGGGATGGAGAAGAAACAGTCTTTGATACTTTTTCCTAATTACAAAAATAGGTGTGTTCCATGGCGAGGTAGAGGGCTGGAGGTGACCAGCTGCTATCTGTTCTTGTACTAAAGTGTGGGCTGCTTCCTTCTTTTCTTTGGTGAGGGGCCACTGAGGTACCCACACGGGCCTTTTTGACTGCCATGTTATTTCTATAGGCTGTTTTCCCTCAGTGGCCCCGAAGAAAAACCCAATCCTGGTCCTCCGGGCCCTTTGGGCGGTCTCCCTGCTAAAAGGATTGGTTGTTCTGTCCCTTGGAGATCCTTCCCTAGTCCTCTAGTGCCCGCGTACCCCTGTTTTTTCATTATGGCATTAGACTGCTCACTGTAAAGAGTCTCTGTGGTTAGTTTAACTCTGCTATTAAACCTGTTCTCTAGCTCATCCCCCGAAAGTTCCCCGTCTTCATCCTCGTCATATGGCAGTCCCTGTTCAGATCCCCCTTCCGATGCCTTTGCGGAGGCACGCTCTTCTCGTACTTCCTCTAATATTTCCTCCCCCTCTTGGATGGCCTCCCAGCAGCTTGGCTTCTGTCCCTTCAGGCAATTTTTTACTCGACCCCAAATAGGGATTGTCCCTGGTGGAAAGGGCTGGTGATTTTTCCTTCATCTAAGAACCATGGGGCATGATTCTCTATAGTGTTCAGGAATGCCCTGGCAGTCTTCGTTTTAAGGGGCTCCCTCTTGTCTAAGGAGTGCTTTCAGAGGTTCCTCGGCCCTAACCCTAGAGGCCTCCGTCCCCATCCTCTCTCGAAAAGGGGCAAATATCCTAGTTATGATTTAGTTGGACTACGTCGCTAATTCCGCGAACCTTTTGATTTCGTCGCTGCTCTGCTAACCTTTACTGGCGCCTCCTCATTCCATATATTATAATAAACAATGTCACAAACACTAACAGGACACACACACTACACATAAACACCCACCGCAACTGCCTGCTGTCTGCCCTGCCACGTATACTTTCAGTTTACTCGCCGATCCACTCACCCTCCTCGGTTCCCTCTCCCGGTCTGGCCAGCCGACCGAACGGCGTCCAGCGACGTTCCTGAAGAGTTACAAGCTCTACTTCATCGGCAGGCGCCAGGGTCAGCGGATCAGGTCGCGACGAGGTTTAGCGATTCCCGGGTTTCGGCACCACTTGTCGCGACCCTTCAGGGACCGAAGCAACACGCCCAAGGTCTTGATTCTTTTCTAGGCTTTATTGTCTAATCTCTCACAGTGGTTACAGCAGTTGTCGGGCAGCTCCTCTCCCTCCCGGCGGGCTCCCTTATATTCAGTCACCCAACCAATCTGGGACAGTATCATGTGTGACCTTTAAGCGGATAGGTGTCACGTGCCACTCTAAGCGGGCAGCACGAGCTGTGCACAGGTACGGAAGTCTGCTGGGCCAATCCCCAACAGGGAAGAGGGGAAAGGGTGGTGAGCAGGAAGCAGGCGCCATCTTTAGGGCATTGTCCAGCTAGAGTGGGGCTCAGCCTCGGCCGTAGACCGGGCCCCCACAAGTGTATTGAATGTTCCCATTTGTGGACATTATATTTCTCTTTTACTTAGGTCTTCAGCAAACCATTATAATTTTCCGCATACTTATTTCTGGATTCCTTCCTTGTTGCTTTATGTACTATGTTGACATCAGAAAAAGGATGTTGATTATGTTTGCAGGTACACAGGAAAGTTTCAGATTTTTAAAAATCATTTATCTTTTAACAGATCACAATGCTGAACTCTCTTATTCATTCTAATAGGAAAACTAAGTCAATTGACAAAATATATAAATAAGCTTATTTGTAAATAATAATGATGTACCTTTTCCTTTCAATTTATATAATTAATTTTTTTCTTGCCTTATTAATTTACAATTCCAATGCAATGCAGGCATCTTTTTCTAGTTCTTAATTTTGATGAGGATGTTTCCAATGATTTCCCACTGACCATGATATTCACTAAAGGTTACTGGTAGAAATCCCATGTAAAATTAGATTTGTTTCTTAGTTCTCATTTGTTTAGAGATTTTTTTTTAAATAAAGAATGGGTGTTGGATATCATGAAATACTTTTTTATTATCTATTGAGACCATCATATAGTTTACTTGACTGAGGCAATACTGTAGCCTTCAGCAAGATCCCACTTTTCTAGTCTCTAGTTGTCACAACACAATTCCCCCTTTACACCTGAGTTTGACACCCCTATGGCTGCTCTCTGCCTAAAAAGGTGGGATATTCAGAGCTTGACCTGCTTGGTTCCCCCATTCCAGCTGGTTACTCTTAGAGCCTCTCTTAATCACAGTATCCCCTATGTTTCACACTGCTCCCCACTTTTCTAGAAGAAAAATGTATTTATATATATATATAATATATAAATAAGAAATATTTTTATATTTATTAAAAAAATAACTTGCTTTTTTCTCATTTCTCATCTTTCAAGAATTTCTAGATGTTCCTGTCCATTAAGAGTTTTCCTTTTTGATTCACAAACAGTCTGTATACTGGTTGTAAATTTTAAAAAGAGAATGCATGATCATTTCTTGACATTTTACAGGGTATGGCGAGTTATAATAGTATTAAGTACCATCTAGAATGAAATTTGGTATCTTTTTAAAAACAAAAATGGGATTCTGCTACTCATAATCTTCTGCAAATTCTTTTTTTTAATGCATTAATAAAACACAGGCACATTTCCACCAAAGTAGAGATAGGTGATTTTAAGGTAGCAGTAGTGTTTTAGATATGAGTACACCACACAGACATTCCTCTGTTGATGGCCATTTTAGTTTGTTTTCAGTTTTTACTATTATAAGCAATATTGCAATAACCATCCTCATACATTTTTAAAATTATTTCTATAGATGTTTTAGTGTAGATTTGTAATGTCTAAAGGAATGTTCATGTGATATGGTTTTCAAAGACATAGATCTTTCTTCTCCATGTTTTTCTTAACTCCCAATTGCTTTAGCTCAGGGTTCTCATTTTTCTCACTACCTCAGGGAGCTGAGTGGCCAGGCCTATCATCCATAAGTGTTCTCAATGAGTCAGGGACACAGTGCTGGGAGAGAGGAGGGTATTCAAGGACCTGGAGAAGCATGAAGCCAAGAAATAAGTTTCACTTATGTAGTCCCAGAACATTAAAAATGGGGCTACAATATCTGTTGATAAATAAATGTAAATTTTTTTTCATTAAAATGTTTACTTGGCAACATGCAGAAAAATAACATCCTGCAGTAAAACAATTAATTTCTAAAGATCTTTAGAAGTTTTACATACAGCAAGAAACATTTAATCATTTTTAGCAGAGGTCTTTCCTTCACATCCTAAATCCTTCCTCTCAGTAGATTCAAATCCCAACATCTGTCTTCTTTCCACTTTTAAACATTTTCCTACCCCTGTTCTTTCCAATAATTAACAATTCCAAATACTGTTCCTGTCTTTTATCTTCAAGTATAAACTCCAAAATGCCTGTGTCAGAACAAACATCTGGTGAACTTTCCAGAGTAACCTTAGGTACAAAAGTTAATAATCTGAAATGAGCTGATTCATAGCAGATGACCAAGATATCATGAGAATTTACTAGAAATTTTATTTCTGTGTATGACTTGAATTTTCCTGAAAAACTAAAAGAAAACAAACACAAGACATACACACACAAAGGAAAAAAAGAGAAGGAAAAAGAAAGAGAAAAACAGTCATCATGGCAGACCATATTAACAAAAATGTCTACAGTCATGTTTCCAGTCCCACAATCATAGGACCTTGACATTTCTTCCATCAAAAAGGTAGAGTCTACACTGAGGAGGATTAAAGATGGTGGCACAAGAGGTGAGACAGAGGCTCCCTTCTAAAATCACATATGATATGAAAATATAATTAATACAACTAATCCTGACAGAGCAACAGGAAAGAGGATTGTGCCAGACTGCATACACCTGGATAAAAGAGCAGACCTCATGGAACAAGCTAATGTACCAAAGCTGTGGCCCTACAGGACCCAAGCCCTTCCCCCACACCAGCTAACCAATGGGAGGAAGAGAAAGTGAGCAGGGAGGGAGTGGAGTCCTGGGACTGCTGAATACCTAACTCCAGAGATGAGCTCTGGGAGCACAAATCTACATTTCATGGTGCTTTCATGATACTCTCGTGATTATGGGGTTGGAAAGCTAAGACAGGCAAAATTCCTGGAGAGACTAAGATTCCAGCCACTTGTGGAAAGCAGGGATCCATATCCAGCTGCCCTGGAACAAAAGCTTACACCTGTCTGCTCACCCCAATGGTTCAGGCAGTGGAGACAGGCATAGCAGCCAGGAAGCAGGAAACAGCTCTTTCCTCCCCCCAGGGAACAATACCACTCCCCTGCAACCCACAACATTGCTTCAGGGACTGGGGAGCTCCAGAGAGTAGAGCTTCTAGACACTAGAGTGTGCCATACACAAATATGCAACACCAAAGGAACCTGGTAGAGAGTAAAATTAATATAACTCTTGAGAAAGATGACATGGACCTCATGACTCTTCTTGAAAGGGAGTTCAAAATAAAAATCATTAACATGCTAATGGAGGTATGGAAAAATATTCAAGAACTCAGGAATGAATTCTGGTCAGAGAGCCAATCGTTGAAGAGCACAATGGAGGGTATTAAAAGCAGATTGGTTATGGTGGAGGAGATGATAAATGAAATAGAAACCAGAGAAGAGGAATACAAAGAAGTTGAGGCACAGATAGTAAAAGGGATCTCTAAGAATGAAGGAATATTGAGAGAACTGTGTGACCAATCTAAATGGAACAATATTTGCATTATAGGGGTACCAGAAGAAGAAGAGAGAGAGAAAGGGATAGAGTGTCTTTGAGGAGGTAATTGCTGAGAACTTCCCCAACCTGGGAAAGGAGATAGTCTCTCAGGCCATGGAGATGCACAGATCTCCCAACACAGGGGACCCAAGGAAGACAACACCAAGACACATAGTAATTAAAATGGCAAAGATCAAGGATAAGGACAGACTGTTAAAAGCAGCCAGAGAGAGAAATAAGATCACATACTAAGGAAAGCACATCAGGCTAACATCAGACTTCTCAGCAGAAACCTTACAGGCCAGAAGGGAGTGGCATGATGTATTTAATGCAATGAAGCAGAAAGGCCTGGAACCAATATTACTTTATCTGGCAAGATTATCATTTAAATTTGAAGGAGGGATTAAACAATTTCCACATAAGCAAAAACTGAGGGAATTTACCTCCCACAAACCATCTCTACAGTTTTTTTGGAGGGACTCCTATAGATGGAAGGGTTCCTAAGGTTTAATAGCTGTCACCATAGGTAATAAAACCATAGTAAAGAAAGTAGAACAGCTAATTACTAAGCAAATGCAAAATTAAATTAACTATACCCAAAGTCAATCAAGGGATAGACAAAGTGTACAGAATATGATACCTAATATATAAAAAATGGAGGAGGAAGAAAAAGGAGGAGATAAAGAAAAGAACCCCAAGACTGTGTTTATAATAGCATATTAGGTGAGTTAAGTTAGACTCTTAGATAGTAAGGAAGTTAAATTTGAACCTTTGGTAATCATGAATCTAAAGTCTGCAATGGCAATAAATACATACCTATCGATAATCACCCTAAATGTAAATGGACTGAATGCACCAATCAAAAGATATAGAGTCACTGAATGGATAAAAAAAGAAGACCCATCTATATGCTGCCTACAAGAGACTCACTTTAAACCCAAAGACATACACAGACTAAAAGTGAAGGGATGGAGAAACATATTTCAAGCAACTAATAGAAAAAGGCAGGAATTGAAGTACTTATATCAGACAAAATAGACTTCAAAACAAAGAAAGTCACAAGAGACAAAGAAGGAAATTACATAATGATAAAGGGGTCAATCCAACAAGAAGATATAACCATTATAAATATCTATGCTCCCAACACAGGAGCACCTACATATGTGAAACAAATACTAACTGAATTAAAAGGGAAAGTAGAGTGCAATGCATTCATTCTAGGAGACTTCAACACTCCACTCACTCTGAAGAACAGATCAACCAGACAGAAAATAAGTAAGGACACAGAGGCACAGCACAACACATTAGAACAGACAGACCTAACAGACATCTACAGAACTCTGCACCCAAAAGCAGCAGAATACACTTTCTTCTCAAGTGCACATGGAACATTTTCAAGAATAGATCATATATTAGGCCACAAAAAGAGCCTCAGTAAATTCAAAGAGACTGAAATTGTACCAACCAGTTTCTCAGACCACAGAGGTATGAAACTAGAAATAAATTGCACAAAGAAAATGAAAAATCCCACAAACACATGGAGGCTTCACACATGCTCCTAAATAACCAATGGATCAATGACCAAATAAAAACAGAGATCAAGCAATATATGGAGACAAATGATAATTCAACACCACAAAAAAATCTGTGGGATGCAGCCAAGGCCGTGCTAAGAGGAAAATATATTGCAATACAGGCCTACCTCAGGAAAGTAGAACAATTCCTTATAAGCAGTCTAAACTCACAATTAATGAAACTAGGAAAAGAAGAACAAATGAGGCCCAAAGTCAGTAGAAGGAGGGACATAATAAAGATTAGAGCAGAAATAAATAAAATTGAGAAGAATAAAACAATAGAAAGAATCAATGAAAGTAAGAGCTGGTTCTTTGAGAAAATAAAGAAAATAAATAAACCCCTAACCAGACTTACCAAGAAAAAAAGACAGTCTACACACATAACAGAATCAGAAATGATAAAGGAAAAATCACTACAGACACCAGAGAAATACCAAGAATTATTAGAGAATACTATGAAAAATTATATGCTAACAAACTGGGTAGAAGAAATGGACACCTTTCCATAAAAATACAACCTTCCAGGGCTGACCAAGGAAGAAACAGAAAATCTGAACAGACCAATTACCAGCAATGAAATTGAACAGCAATGAAAGTAATCAAAAAACTACCTAAGAACAAAACTCCTGGACCATATGGCTTCACAGCTAAATTTTATGAAACATTTCATGAAGACCTAATACCCATCCTCCTTAATGTTTTCCAAAGAGTAGAAGAAGAAGGAATACTTCCAAACTCATTCTATGAGGCCAGCATCACTCTACTACCAAAACCAGACAAAGACACCACAAAAAAAGAAAATTACAGACCAATACCCCTGATGAACATAGATTGAAAAATACTCAAAAAAAATTAGCAAACCGAATTCAAATATACATCAAAAAGATCATCCATCATGATCAAGTTGAATTTATTCCAGGGATACAAGGATATGGTACAACATTTGAAATTCCATCAACATCATCCACCACATCAACAAAAAGAAGGACAAAAACCACATGATCATCTCCATAGATACTGAAAAAGCATTTGACAAAATTCAACATCCATTCATGATAAAAACTCTCAACAAATGGCAAGTACCTCTACATAGTAAAGGCCATATATGACAAACCTAGCCAACATCATACTTAACAGCAAGAAGCTGAAAGCTTTTCCTTTAAGATCAGGAACAAGACAAGGATGCCCACTCTCCCCACTTGTATTCAACATAGTACTGGAGGTCCCAGCCATGGCAATCAGACAACACAAAGTAATAAGAGGCATCCAGATTGGCAAGGAAGAATTTAAGCTGTCCCTGTTTGCAGATGACATGATATTGTACATGGAAAACCCTAAGGAATCCAGTCCAAAACTACTAGATCTAATATCTTAATTCAGCAATGTTGCAGGATACAAAATTAATACACAGAAATCTGTGGCATTCCGATACACTAACAATGAACTAGCAGAGACAGAAATCAGGAAAACAATTTCATTCACAGTTGCATCAAAAAGAGTAAAATACCTAGGAATAAACCTAACAAAGGAAGTGAAAGACCTATACCCTGAAAACTACAAGGCACTCTTAAGAGAAATTTAAAAAGATACCACTAAATGGAAACCCATCCCATGTTCGTGGATAGGAAGAATTAATATTGTCAAAATGGCCATCCTGCCTAAAGCAATCTATAGATTCAATGCAATTCCTATCAAAATACCAACAGCATTCTTCAATGAACTAGAGAAAATCATTCCAAAATTCATATGGAACCACAAAAGACTTCGAATAGCCAGAGCAATCCTGAGAAGGAAGAATAAAGCAGGGGGAATTATGCTCCCCAACTTCAAGCTCTACTACAAAGCCACAGTAATCAAGACAATTTGGTACTGGTGCAAGAACAGATCCATAGGCCAATGGAACAGACTAGAGAGCCCTGATATAAACCCAACCATATATGGTCAATTAATATACTATAAAGGAGTCATGGATATATAATGGGAAAATGACAGCCTCTTCAACACCTGGTGTTGGCAAAACTGGACAGCTACATGCAAGAGAATGAAACTGGATTACTGTTTAACACATACACAAAAGTAAACTCAAAAAGGATTAAAGACTTGAATGTAAGTCATGAAACCATGAAAGTCTTAGAAGACAACATAGGCAAACATCTCCTGAATATAAGCATGAGCAACTTCTTCCTGAATGCATCTCCTCGAGCAAGGGAAACAAAAGCAAAAATTAACTCATGGGACTACATCAAACTAAAAAGTTTCTGTATGGCAAAGGACACCATCAACAGAACCAAAAGGCATCCCACAGAATGGGAGAATATATTTGCAAATGACATATCCGACAAGGGGTCAACATCCAAAATATATAAAGAACTTAGCACGTCTCAACACCCAAAAAGCAAATAACCTGAATAACAAATGGGCAGAGGATATGAACAGACAGTTCTCCAAAGAAATTTAGATGACCAACAGACACATGAAAAGATGCTCCACATCACTAATCATCAGGAAAATGCAAATTAAAACCATAATGAGATATCACCTCACACCAGTAAGGATGGCCAGCATCGAAAAGAGTAAAAACAACAAATGCTGACGAGGATGTGGAGAAAGGGGAACCCTCCTACACTGCTGGTGGGAATGTAAGCTAGTTCAACCATTGTGGAAAGCAATACGGAGGTTCCTCAAAAAACTAAAAATAGAAACACCATTTGACCCAGGAATCCCACTCCTTGGAATTTACCCAAAGAATGAAACTTCTCAGATTTAAAAAGACATATGCACGCCTATGTTTATTGCATCACTATTTACAATAGCCAAGATGTAGAAGCAACCCAAGTGTCCATCTGTAGATGAATGGCTAAAGAAGATGTGGTACATGTACACAATGGAATACTATTCAGCCATAAGAAAGAAACAAATCCTACCACTTGCAACAACATGGATGGAGCTGGAGGATATTATGCTCAGTGACATAAGCCAGGTGGAGAAAGACAAATGCCAAATGATTTCCCTCCTTTGTGGAGTATAACAATGAAGCAAAACTGAAGGAACAAAATAGCAGCAGACTCAGAGACTCCACAAATGAACTAGGTGTTACCAAAGAGGAGGGATGTGGGAGGGCAGGTGGGGAGGGAGGGAGAAGGGGATTGAGGGGTATTATGTTTGGTACACATGGTGTGGGGGATCACGGGAGAACAGTGTAGCACAGAGAAGGCACATAGTGGATCTGTGGCATCTTGCTGCACTGATGGACAATGACTGCATTGGAGTATGGGTGGGGACTTGATAATATGGGTAAATGTAGTAACCACATTGTTTTTTCATGTGAAACCTTCATAAGAGTGTATATCAATCATACCTTAAGAAAAAAATTTTAAAAAAAGCTTTATTAGCACTGGGGCCAGCATTATGAGAGACAGAGTGCCCCAAGTGCAAGGTTGATGCTGTCTTGCATTTAATCCATCGTGGATTTCTTTTTTGAATTAATTTTGATTCTTTAAAATATTGCATAAAAATACTCTTTATCTGAAAAAAAATTAAATAAATAAATTAAGCAAAAAAGAAGAGGTAAAGTCTAATTTTCATCCTGTGAATGTAGGTCAGCCATGTGACTGCCCAATAAGTAGAATGCAAAGGAACAGACACTACGTCACTTCTGAGACTAGTACAGAAAAGGTGAAATAACTTCCATGTGGCTCTTTATGTCTAGGGACACTCACTTCTGTATCCCAGGCACCATATTTTTTGGAATTCCAGGTCATGTGGAGAAGCCACCTGTAGGTAATCTGGGTGACAGTCCTAGTTCAAGTCCCAACTGATAGCCATTATCAATTGCCAGACATGCAAAAGAACAGCCTTCAAATGATTCCAGTCCCAGCCTTCATGGTATCTTCCAGATAAGGTTTCAGATATTATGGGTTAGAGACAAGCCATCCCTTCTGTTCAAATTCCTGACACATAGAGAATCTGAAATAAATGACTATTTATGCCATTGAATTTGGGGGAAATTTTTTATGCAGTAGCAGTGGAAACCCCCCAATCTCAACTCATCCTTTAAAAGGGAAACTTACCTTGTGCTTTGAAATAAAATTAGAAGATATATGTTTAAAATATTAGATATGAACAGAGTTGCACACACCCACACCCTTCTATCACTGATCCTAGTTCTAGTATAGAATTAATTCTCTCACTAGAGATGAGAATCTATCAATGGATCTTAAAAGTTTCAGGGACCTTTTCTTGTCTAGTTTGTAGTTGGAAGTATTTAAAATTGCAGTAGATTCTTATAATGTTTAATCGACCATTACGCTTCCTGTGTTTCAAGTCATTATCTCTAAGGTTCATATCTAGTCATATGTCAGCCTTGACCCCCCCCCATTGCATCTATACACTCTTGCTTGAGATTAATTTCTTTTTCTTGGCAACTGCATTTTCTCACTATTAGGTTTGGTAGAGTTGGATGAGAATTAATAATTTATTCACTTTGAAGAAATTGGTAAGTTTATTATTTAGCAAGTATATTTCAAAATGCTTTTGGCTCATTTATTAATGATTCTCCTTAGCTAGTGAAAAAAGGCAGTAAGGGCCTTACCCAAGGCACTTAGTAGGTCAGCCTTGCAAAGAAGAATCAAATTGGTTAACACCCAGTTTTGTTTTTAGTTTTACTGATCAAGACTCTTGAACAAAAAGCTTGATGCAACAGCTAATGTCTTTGATAATGTGCAAAATAGTCACACAGTTCAGTGTGAGGCTGATGTTTAATCAAAGATGAAAGGTCACATTTATTTATGTTATCTCCAAATCTGTTTTGGTGGTGAAATTTAGTACTTTAAAAAAATTTTGCACTGCAGCTAGTTCTAACACAATTGCTATCTGATTATAACCCCTGCCATGCCCTTTCTGGACACAATATTGAAATTTCACAGAGAATTAATTTAATGTTCTCAGAGGAATTTTCCATATCTGTTTTCCCTTTACCCAACACGGCAGTGTGAAGGAAACTAACTTGGTAGACTAGATTCTATTCCATTGATGGGACTAGATCTAAAGCAGCTAAGAGACATTTCTTTTCCAGGTTCCCTAAATGGAAAACTTTCTACCGATGTCAGTCCTTCATTTCCTTAGGTGAGACATAGGTAATGGGATGCTGCTTCTGATTTTGAAGATGAATATGTTAGAAAGGTGTTACGATCAAATAATAATTTGCAATTTTTGGATTAAATAGACGAGTATTTTTAAGTCACTGCTCTATAAATAAAAATTGCTAAGTGATTAACTATCCTTTTTAGCAGTTTCAACATTTTTCCTGCTGACATGACACAACTATATACATAAGTGATCCCTGAACACAGTAGACATTGCTAGAACATCTTAATTCACGGTGAGCTAAAATATAAGTAGCTAGAAGCACATACATGTGCTCATATGAAATGTGTTTTTGTATTTGTTTTTGGTTTAAACTAGGTGTCTCTGAATCCAGGTTGAGCTTCGTAGTCTAGCTCATGAAAGGAATTTTCAAGATGTATTTACTAGGCAATTAATTTTGTGTTTTCTAGTCATTGTGATAGAACTTTTGAAGTGGCTGTAATTTTTTTCTTCCACTTCAGGGGCCACTATAAAATATCCTGCACCCAATCAACACTTACTGTGCTCTATGATGTGTGACCCAGTCTATTGGTGAAGCTATCTGTTCTTGCAAGAAATATATGCATTCAGATTTTAGAGATAATTAGTTTGTACTCCACAGTTACAGTTATTTTTCTTTTAAAGAACTCAGGGTATTATTCGCAGACCATTCAGGGGGCAAGTCTTTCTGGAACTTTATCCTTTATTAGCAATGACCACCATGAGTACTATTATTATCACATTTTTTGTGGATGCCTACCAGATGTCAGACACTACTCTAGATGTTAAACATATATTATCTTCTTAATCCTTGGGAAGTAGATATTAGCCCTGTTTAACAGATGAGGAAATCCTAATCACATACAGAATGGAAATAGCAAAATTATTGGTGTCAGATAGATTTGGACTCACTGTTTGCCATTTCAGAGCTGTATTACGTAAAGTCATCGAATTTTTTTTTGAATCTCAATATAATAAAAGATAAACATGTTTGGTTTGAGACAACCATGAGGCAAAAAGCAAATATAAAGAAAAACAAAAAGCAAAAAATGAAAACCAGCAAAAGATATAGGTACCCAAACCTGAAAGACTTTTTCCCCTCTTCTGGGTGTCTACACTGTTGTAAAAATGATAAACTGTCATGGCAACCAGGTGAACTTTAACTTCTGATTTTTTCCACTGAATTTTAATAGATTGGGCATTCTCACTGATATGCCGAGGCTTTTGACTAACCAAGGAGTAAGCTTTATGTGTACATTTTTATATGTGTATTTAAATTCTGAATTGCCTAAAAATATGATTTTTGTCCTCATTTTAAGCTTTTTAGAAATTATACCTGAAACTGTGGTTAATCAAGAGTTTTGTTCATTTCACTTCAAATCATTCTCTTATTGAAGAAAACTTAAGTTTTAACTAGAGTGAATTTGATTTTAAGTCATCGTGTCTCTTGGTACCTTTCCTTTTCAAATGAATTTCTGTTAGCTTTTTCACTGATTAAAAAAGCAGGACCTTTAACTGACACCAAATCAAAAATAAAAAGACACTATGGGGTATGCAAAGGAACTTTTACATCTCAGCTGTGAAAAGGCAGTATGTGTTTCCAGTCTTCAGAATTAATGCAGAGTCTAGGAGATAGCAGTCCAAATGTGCTATGCTCTTTGGTAACATTTAAAGCCTTCATCGGACCCAGGGTATGTGGAATCTGCGAAGCTTCCTCTGGGCAGAATTGTATGCAATGTCATCTCACCTCTGTTTGTCCACAAGAACTTCCTAATCCTCAGTTTGGCCGGGTGTCTGCGATATCCCGTGTCCAGGAACCGTGTATTGATGGGTAACAAATAGCTTACACTACCAAAGACACTTCCCTTTCCATCTGCTATTCTCAGATGATCACAGTCATCCAGAAAGAACATTATTTTGTGCTGTGGGTGTCTTTTTCTTCTGGGACACTTCAAGGTGAAACTATCATTAAACCTGAGTAGCCGTCATTATGTGCCTCCGAAACCCAAGTGAGCAGATGAATGGTGACTGTCTGAATGGCAAAGGGCCTGACCGCTGACGGAATCCTGCACCTGGATCCCACCCCATCCCTTGTCATGAGGTCAACAGCATGAGGATGGATTTTATACTAGGGAGGTTCAGTAGGAAAAAGATGCTCTCTGATTGCGGCCAGGGTCTATTCATTCGAAAACACTCAACGTGCCTTTGTTGCCTACTCACCACGCGCAGTGTTGTCCCTGAGCAAGTCACTCTCTGGGAGCTGTTCCTTCAGAAGAGATAATAAGCCTACACTCATCAGCAAGTTCTTAACAGCTATGACTTTAAAAGACAGAGGTGTGGTTTCCCACTAAAGTTTTCTAATTGGAATTAAATGCTGGAAAAAGGCATGGGAGTCAAGGACACAGCTAATTGCACACCCTACAGACAGACACAGAAGACTTAATTAGAAAAGACTTCACTGAAAACAAGAGTCATTCTAGTTTGAACTTCCCTCGAAGGGAAATGTTCACAGTTTCCCACGGAGGCCCAAACCCATGGTCTGCTAAAAGTTGCTACTCTCCTGTTCCCTTGCATTTTAAAGAAAATATTTCTCCTTCCATTATTTTCTTTCCAATATTTTTCTTGAGCCATTTACCTCCTGTTATTTCCCCCTAATGTAGCACTTTCTCTGTTCATCGTCATTTCCATGCAATTGTGGTTTCTAAATGATTTTTAGACTTGACCAAGTGCCTTCCCTCCCTTGGAAGGTATCTTGATTATCTCAGACCCTCTGAAATGTCCACAATTCATATCACATGCAAATTAAGAGTAAGAACATTTTTTAGGTAAAATATGAGGCTGAGGAAATAATATTTAAATTACCCTGGATGAGTCTCTTTCTTTTGTAACTGATTCTCTAACTTATTCCCTTATTAAAATTTGAGGTAAATGAAGGCACCCTGGTTCTCTGCCACTGGATCATTAATTATCTGCTTTCCTTTGCCACATCACAAAAGACAGGGTTGTGCCTTGGTTTTCTCTCATTTCTCTATTTAAAGAATGCTTTGCCTGCATTAACTTTGACACATGGCATTTCATATCCTGCTTAGCCTTTCGTGCTCAAGAGAGCCTGAGTTTTCTTTCTTCGAAGGCCACTTACTTAAAGACAAATTATATGAAATGATCAGCAAAGGTGGCCTTGGGTGATGAACATGTGCCTGTGCTGTTCACATGCATGCCTTGCAACCCAGTACAAATTAATTTTTAATCTACTAATTAAATCATTAGCTCCTTAAAGGCAGAAAGCACATTGCGCACTCTCTCTCTCTGCCTCCCTCCCTTCCTTTTTCCCTCCCCTCTCTCTCTCTTTCTCCCTCCCCTCTCTCTCTCTTTCTCCCTCCCCTCTCTCTCTCTTTCTCCCTCCCCTCTCTCTCTCTCTTTCTCCCTCCCCTCTCTCTCTCTCTTTCTCCCTCCCCTCTCTCTCTCTCTCTTTCTCCCTCCCCTCTCTGTCTCTCTCTTTCTCTCTCTCCCTCTCTCTTTCTTCCTTGGCACCTAGTAGAGTGCTGTATACTTTGTGGCTACACTGAGAAAAGGTTGCTGGCATATGGTGAAGATATAGTAATATAATAATAATACAACCCACTATTCTCTTTTCTAGTTTCCTAATCTAAACTCTGTATCTTCCCATCAATCACTCTTCTGGTCCCCTCAACTCCCTTCATTTCAGTTGTATGCTTCCCATAAGAAAAGGAACAAACCAATGTCAATTTCCAGGTGGCAATCTCATGCATTTCCATGGCTTTATTTACAATGTATGTGGGTGACAGCCAACTCATTCTATCAGTCACAGAGGTAAATTCCCATGAGTCCCCGAGATGCCTCGATTTATTATCCCTGGACTATTCACTTTGAGAGATTTATCAAAGGAAGGGTGTTTCAGAGAAACCTAACAATCCTTGCATTGAGGTTCACTAAATCATTCAGACAGTTTAAGGAATCACATTTGCGAAGCCTCCTGATGCATAAAATAATGCAAAGAGGAATAAAGCTCACACTGAGCTTGCCCTAGTGGGAAGGCCATGAATTATAGTGATTAAAAATGCAAACTTTGGATACAGTCAGTCTGGTTTCAAATCACAGCCCACCAATTACTGGCTGTGTGATGGAGGCCAGTTCCTGAATCTTGGTTTACTTAGATATCTAAAAAAAAAATGTAAGAATATCTACCCCACAGTACAGCTGAAAAAATCAAATGAGGCAATGGTTATAAAAATATGAAACCTAGTGAGGTATCTGGTATGTAGTGCATTCTCCTGAAACTTTATAGTTACTCTTAAAGGCAGCAAAGTAGTCAATCTCATTATGAGAATGTTTGTCATTTCAGTTTCAGAGGTTCTTTTAAACCACATCATCCAAAATTTCTCTATGGAACATGGTAAGGGAGTGCATATTACCAGACATCAGCAATCCTGTCTTGCCACCTGCAGTATTATCAAGGAACAAAGGGGCCATCTCATCACATTATGCATTTGGCAGAAGGATTCAAAAAATACATAATTTGAATCATAGGCTACGGGTTAATTAGTATAAAAGGCAAAGGACTACTTGATTTTAAGCTCAGCTTGAAATTTAATTTTTTTCTCAGTTCAGTGAAATAGTACTATTAACAGCTAATATTAATGGAGTGATCACTCTCTACCAGGCACTGACACAGATACTTCTCAGTTTAGGGGAACATTGACCAGAGTCCCTGGGAGAATCATCCTTGGGCAAGCAATGATTTTCATGCCTCCTCAAATGAATGAAAATTCAACTCAAGTTCTCCTTTGACTTTGGGTATGCCAGCATCTGGCAGCTATTTTGACATCTATATCTCACCAGGCCATTCAAAACTCCCTGATTTTCTCTTCACTTTGAAGGCTGCTTTTTCACGAATTCCTCACCAATATATAAAGGGCTTAAAGTTCAGTGGATTTTCATCCTCAGGTGAAGATTTCCAGGGACCAGCTGTGGTATCATGACGATCATTTGCAGCATCACTGGGACATTCCTTATTGTCTGTTTTTTATATATACCATGAAAAAGAAGAGGGAATATTGGACAATTTAAACTGCTAACCCTGAATGATATATCTGAAAAACATAAACAGAGTATCTAAGCGACAATCCAGGACTGAATGCAGTAATTTCATCATAGGAAGAATGCCTAAAGGCCTTTTTTCAATTCTGATGATGCAGCAGATCTAGATGCCAGCATTTTATAGTAATGCCTGAACTGCCAAACATTAACCAGAAATTGGTGCCCATGATACAAGTGACAATCTATCATGGTAACTGTCGCTACAGGGAAAACTTTAAAAGCCAAAAAACAAAAAGGATCAGACACAAAGCAGATCCAATTGGACTTTGCTTTCCAGAGGAATTGTAAATTCAGATTATAATTGGGTGACCTCTGTGCTTTGCAAGTTCCCAAAAAGTTCTCTAGCTCTGGGTGGTATTGTTTATGGCCCTCCATGATTACTTATCAAATCCCCTTACAACAGAGGCGATTTTTGCCTGACAAAAAGATTTCCAGGTTCTGAATGATGGCCCATGTACTTCAAGTTACATTCGAGCTGATAAAATTTTAAAGTAGCGCCAATATAGTGTTTGATCCATTCTCGGAATCAGTATTAACAAAAGTTAACTCTCAAGTTGATTTTTTTGCAAATGACAATAATCTTTAAAATCAAAAACCTAATCAAAAGATCCCAAGCTTATAGCTTCCCCTTTTAAGATCTAATATCCTTATCAAAATCATTGGTATGATAAAAATCTACTGATACGTTTTTGAAACATAAAACCTAAATACAACACTCAACTGATTGGAAAGCTTCTAGGACTCTTGTTCCAGAAAGAAAGTCTAAATCATTGGTAGAATACAAAAATCTTTCAAAATGATCTAAAGATCTTTCCAATCTTTCCTTCTTTTCCATTCACCTCCAAAATTTATAGCTCAACTTTAGTCACATGGATTTGTTACAGTTTCTACAATGTGTTACGGATTTTTACCATTTTATCTTTCACTGTTTCTTTATTAAAATGACTCATTTTCCTTCTCTGTGTGAATGATTCCAAATCAGCCTTCAAACTTCACTCAGTTACAACTCAAAGAGCTGGTAGCCTCTTTCTATATCTGTGGGCAGTGGCTCTATCAGAGTATCTGTTAGATTGTGCTGGCCTCTGACCACATCACAGACAGTGATGAACTCTATTTGGTCTTTGAATTTCCAGCTTTCAGAATGTCATTTGGGAGTCAGTAGACAATAAATAATCTTTCTTTTTCTTTTTTCCTGAATGAATCATTCCCAGGGCTGCTGTGTACGTGTGTGCAGCTTACACACTGTGCAGCTCTAGGAGACGTAATTCAGACTGATGTGAATGGGAGCCCAGCAGTTATGAAGCACATACCATGAATGACCATACGCTGCAGACTGCAACTCAAGCTGAAACTTTCATACTTCCACATGCAAAATTTTAGTATTTTCGGCTGCTACTTATGCCCTCCTCCATCAGTTGCCAAATCCTGATACATCAGGATGAGCTAGGTTTGCTACAATAACAAACAATACCAAAATCTCATTCCGTGCAACAGAAGTTGATTTCTTATACACACTAAATGTCCATTGCAGGTTGACAGGGGAATCTGCTCAAACTGTCTTTTAGAGAGCCAGACTGACAGAGATTTCAATCTTGACATGTGCCCAGTGATCACTGAGGCATTAAACTCAGAATGTGACAGATCAGGTACTGGCTCTTTGAACTTCTGTTTGGATGTCGAATATACTTCCAATCACAACTCAGTGTCTAAAGAAAATCATGTGGCCATACCTAACTTCATAGTAAGTGCAATTCTGTCACTTGCTCTAAAGAAAGGGGAAAATATTCATAACTAGGAGTAGCTCCTATTTCTACTCCATTTAACTGGTTTATCTTCTTTCTACTTCATCCTTGGACTATTGCAATAGCCTACTTAGCCTCTCTGTTCTCTTTCTTTCCTCCATCTTGGCCTCAGCCCTTCTTCTAATCATTGACATTAATTTTCCTAAAGTACAACTCATTCTTACTTCTTTTAAGAAGAGATTTTTAATTAAAAACCTCTAGTGCTCCCTACTGACTACCAAATTAGGCCCCAATTTTTTCATCTAATCTCGTCTTTTTCATTCATATTCCACAAACAAATTTTGAGTGCTTAATCAAACACTACATGAAACACTGAGGGAACAAAAAAAATACTTCCTGTACTTAGTAGAGTTTAAAGCCAAACACAAAGAGAAAATGAGTATATTTCAGTGTGATGTGTGTGATGCTATAATGGCAGAGTTCAGTAGCCACATCAAGGGGGAGATAACTTTTGATCAGAGGTCAATAAAGGCATCTCTGAGGAGGAAATGTTTAAGGTAGTTCTAGGATTTTCAACACATGTTTTCCAGGAAAATATAGTTGAAGATAGACAAATGTGTGTTTGTTGTGGGGTGGGGAGTGGGGTTAAATCTCTTCCTTGCAGAAGGATTAGCACTGATAAAGGTGAAGGCATGAGAGTCTCATGTGTGGTGAGAAATGTAGGCTGTAGGCTGTAGGCTGACTCTGTGGGCTAGAATAGAAGGAGCTCTTAGCAGTGCAATGGGAGTCATCCTGAGGGGTAGGGGGTCACCTGGAAAGTGAGACTCAAGTCAGATGAGAAATGGAGGAGGCTTAAACGTGGGTAGTAAGGAGTTTAGCCTTTTGTTTGTTGGGAAATGTATAATAATTGAACAATTTTAAGCAGGAAATGGTGTGGTCTGCTTTG
This sequence comes from Manis javanica, assembly GCF_040802235.1. Lineage (NCBI taxonomy): Eukaryota > Metazoa > Chordata > Mammalia > Pholidota > Manidae > Manis > Manis javanica. Next base: position 22,398,334 of record NC_133163.1, on the reverse strand, counting down.
CAGTTAAGACAGTTCTCTCTAGTAATAATGTGGATACAAAACGGAAATGTCAGGAAAATCTAGTTTTGGGAGACTTACTGTGCATCATCTTGCCTGGGCCATGAAGTGACCGGATATTTGGTCGAATGTTGTTCTGGGTATTTCTGTGAAGGTGTTTGGGGTGAGGTTAGATTGTAAATCGGAAGACTTTGCATAAAGCAGATCGCCGTCCTCAGCATAGGTGAGACACCTGCAATTAGGTGATGGCCTAAATAAAACAAAGAACTGGCCTCCCCAGAGCAAGAGAGCATTCTCCTGCAGACAGCCGGCAGACTTCCTCGCAGCTTTGGTTCTTCCTGTCTCTAAAGCAGCCCGCCTTGGGCCTCAGCTGGAACATGGGCCTCCCTGTGTCTCCAGCCTGCCGGCCTACCCTGTGAATTTTGGATTTGTCAGGCTCCATAATAATGTGAGCCAATTCTTTATAATAAATCACACACACACACACACACACACACACACTCATCTTACTAGTTCTGTTTCTCTGGAGAACCATGACTAATACAGATTTTGGTATTGAGAGTGGTTCTAGAGAAACAGAATCTTAAGGATGTATTTCCTGAATTAGTTCTCAGTTTTTGGAATTGACTCTTTAAACTGATTAGATTTAAAGACATTAATGACTATTTTAAGTAGCAAAGACAGCATTAATAGTCCACGGTATGATCTGGAATTAGAGATATGCAAAATAGCACCAGCAGATACTTCTAATCAAACACTATAAAAGGTGACGATCTAGGCGACCATGTATATGACACTTTGGGACATTTCTGTCAAAATGACAATCTTAAATGTTTAGCACTTAACAAGTCAGGAGCTAGTCTAAGAAATATTCATTGACTCCCCCAAGGCAGCAAAACCCTAAGTGGAAGTGGTGTGCCTTAAACTCACATTTTTTTGGTACTAGTTCTGATATTTTCACCCATTTCTCCAAAGCTGAAGAAAAACCTTGATTTCAGGCCAAGGCTTTTACATCTGAATTACAATTTGCAGTTCTGTGGAAGTAATTCCATACTTTTCAGGATGATCATAATGCAGATGCTGACTAATGATTTGTTAACAATGGAGGTGGACATAATCTGATGGGATTAATCAAGTGTGGCTCATATTGCTCCAAAAGTAATTTCCACAGACTTCACAGAGAACCTTATTATGTAAATTACTCCAGAGATCCCCAACTGACCTTCTTGATAAGAACTAACTAGCAGTAATGAGTAGAATGAGAAAAAAGAGAAAACTGGATCATTGCCTCAGACAAATCCAGAGTTGACTACAATGATCCGTGAATTTGAGGACTGTAAACTCCTGACTGGGGGCTGTAACATGTTGATTCAAACTCCCTGCATGGGCTAATGTATAGATTCGTTAGGAAGTAAACTAAAAAGAGCTGTTTCTGTATGACCTAGCTTCATATTTATTAAAACTTGAAATATTCCTCAACATGTTGATAAATCTACTTCAACTGGCAAGAAAAAAAAAAGTTACTCTGTATTTTCTAATCAAGGAGGATTAAAAGGCTGTGAAACTACATCCAGTGCACAAATGTAATTATAACAAATATTTGTCCTTTCTATTTTCACTACAAATTCAAAAATCCTAAAGTCTGTGTTTGGCACATGCAGGAGATTACAGCCATCTGCTGGGAAACAAAGCTGTCAATTATAAAACAATCTGGCTTTCCATTCCATTCCATTTCCAGGTTAAATGCTGCCCAACTGAGGTAGGATCTTATTATGATTACTATTAAAATGGAAAAGCTCTTGGTGTCCTGGGCCCTGTGATAATATTCTCACGTTCCCCAGAATTTGAAAATCTCTGAATTTGGTTTCAAACTCAAGGTGAGCATGTCTTGTACAGGCCATTTAAGAAGATGACCCACCCTAAAGTTAGGCTCTGAGCTCTTTATCCAATTTAAAACACAAAATACTGGTTTGGTCAATTAAAATGCACTTTTGGCTAAGAAGAGAAATTATGGCAAACAGAAACAACCAAATGGAGATGGAGGTGTCTTCTGTTGGCTAGACTGGTGAATGTTTAAAAGGAAGGCTTTGAGCTTTAAAAAAAAAAAAGAGCCCAAGGAAACATGGAAAGCAAAATGGCCAATTTAATAACAGGATTCAGCAACATTAAGGAGGGACAGTCTAAAGCCACGTAGACACATTTTAATGGAAGAATCATTGGCCCTAAAATCATGGTCATTAAAGACCTAATGGAACTGAGTCAGCCTTTGTTTGGCTAGATTCCGTATTAGAAAACTCACCCTGATTTCTTGAATTCTTCCTGCAGTTTTACAGAAAACAGTTATCTTGCATTTTGTCTCAAGACAGTTAAATTGCCTTTTAATAGACTGTTCAGGAACCCTTCTGTTCTTCAGCAGCAGGGGAAGAATTGACTTTTAAACAGACGCCTAGTAGTAGAGAATAAAAATGTTTGACCTGTGCATTTCAGGACTAAGGACACTTCTGATTGGCCAGTGAGAGCCTAGAGTAAAGCTCTGACTACATAAAGCTAATCATAGTATTTTCTAGAAGTGTTTTTCCTCCAGGACATTAGTGACCAGAGGGAAGTAAAAATAATTTTCCCCAACACATGATTTCTCTCCTCAATTCAATCCAACAACTGTAGTTTGCATTTCATAATGCTGACCTAATCTTGGTCAATAATTTCACTTATTGACTCTTGAAGTCAAGGCAGAAAAAAGAAAAGACTATGTTTTATAGTTGAAAAGCCCACTGAAACCTAATTCACAAATGTGCTAATGCTCCTCAGTTAAATATAAAAATACTTACCTAAGGGATCAGTTTCAAGCAAATTGAGCAACAATTAAAGGCATCTGGCTCTAGCCTGAGAAATAAAATTTGGCCTCTCAATTCATGGAGAAGGTCAAGTTGGATTTCAAAGTTACCTTTTACTTCCTAGCTGGCTATGTCCCCTCGTAAGGCGACTGCTTATATACCAACATCCTCAGTGCTACCATTTCATTTTCTCTTCTCTCTTACCCAGCCATCAACATATATGCATCCCAGGTCTCCTGCTGTGCATTGGAGTAAATGGTAATGCCATGGTAAGGAAGCATTTACTAATCTTATTGTCTAGTGCAGCAGCTCTCAGCTGTAGTTTCATAATATATTGCTGAGCCATAATCAACTGTGAGATTTATTATAATTCATATAACCCCTATACAGAGATTTTCCTATTTAAGGACTTTCAACTTTAGACTTCAATAGGCATAAATAAAACTTGTCAATTTTTCTGTCCTTAACCAATGGTAAAATGTGAGGGATACTGCCGATAGGAGTTGAAGGGGATCAGGATATGCCTTTCTAAAACATGCCTTGACAGAAGGATTATTTTGAGCTAAAGGCAATTGAGAACCAACAGATGCAGTGATTTCTCAGCCCTCCCCTTATCTGCCTAAAAGCAGAGCATAAATTTCCCTTTGTGGATATGACCCCTTTGTACCAGCAAGAGATGAGTGCCTATCACCTGAGACAGAAGGGCAACACCAAGATGAGTTTGTATCAACAAACCTTACTAAAATAACACTTATCTCCCATTAGTTCTCCCATATATTTCCTAGTCACTTCCCCACAATTTTATCATCCTTCAAAGTACAAACCCCCTTTCCTTTTTAAAATAGTCCTTTTTTTAAAATAAGCCCCTGAAGATAGCCACTTCTTAGAATGTCATTTTTCTATGAACTCTTGTGCACACAACTATTAATAAAAAATCTGTGCCTTTTCTCCTCTTAGTCTTTCTTTCGTTGGTTTAATTTACAGATGCCCAAGACTGAACATAAAAGGGTAAAGGAAGAGTTTTTCCTCCACAACATTGTACAGAAACTAAGGTTGATGCAGGAGGACAGGAATATGTTTGAGACTGTAAATCCCACATGTAGTAAAGTTACTGCTAACAGAAATTTTTCTGGGAAGCATGGATAATGGTTCATACTCAAGGCAGTAGGTCAATGGTAAGAAGGAAAATGAAGATACCCAATGGAGTTTGTGAGCATGTGGAGTTTATGTGTGGCACCCACTGCTTTTTAACCTACAGTATCCATTTCTTCTTCTTCCTTATTCATAACTTGAATTTCTTGTTCATAGCCTTAAATTCCTTATAAGCTCTGGTTTCATTCAGGTCAGCAGTGGCTAACTGCTTAGGTAGATTAAATGAATTTACCACTTCAGATCCTCTTGCTACTAGGAAATTTGTAGCATACTTGTGGCTAATTGGGAAGTCTCCAAGTGGACATTTTGAAAATGCTATTGTTTTCCTGTCAAAGAGAGACAGAGACAGACTCCTCTTATATGAACCTTTGGCTGTTTGGTCTTCTTTTTACATCTGGTAGGAATAAAGATGCAATATCTGGAGTATAGCAGCCATCTTGCAGGCATGAAGTGAAGACACAAACTAAGAATGGTGGACCAGAAGGTAGAAGGAGCCTTGCTCTTTGATGACTTTCTACAGTAACTGCACCAATTTTGACCTTCCCATCTCTGGGATTTTTGTTATGTTAGCAAAATCTCTATTTGCTTGAGCCATAGTTGAGGTTTTTGTTGTGTGAAGCCTACAAGTCTGTGACATGAATTGTTTCAGCAGATTTCAATATTGATATAAACTATTTTAGAAAAAAAGTGTTTGAATGGTCTTATTTTAAAAGCTTAAAGGACTAGTGTACTCACTTCTATACAGGAAAGTGTATCAGATGAGCAATTAAATTTCTCTCTGTGACTATAGATTTAGAAAAAGAGAATTATAAAGAAAAGATCTTACAAACAGGCATTTTGGCCATTCACTTTCTTTGGCTGTCAAGGAATTAACATTAGCAAATTATTTTTGTTTATATAAATTAAAATGCAACGCATCATATTCCTACAATAACACCTCCCTCTCTTCTTTGCCCTTTGAAGCTCTCTAGTGGTGATAGAAGGGTGGAACTCTAAATAACACTCCTGGAATAGGGCACAACCCTGGACACACCCTGGGAGTCTGTCCTCTAGGAGAATTTTCTTTGGTATATTTGTCACAGGAAAGTATTTAAAAACTGTAGTAATAATAAGTACAGCTATGATTAGTTTCTGAATTAACATATTCCAGTTTTAACCATTCTTTCTGAAAACGCAAAGTCTTAACCCAACAAAGTGCTGTAGGACAATGAGAAGGTAGGTATTTGGGGAATTAGGGACTTTCAGTATTCTTCAAAATTGGAGTGTAAGTTGGTAGAAGAATTAAAGGGAGAGAAGAAAGATGTGGCCTCCTTTACAGTATGTACTTTGAATATGGCTCCTTGAGCTTTTCTTGGTAGGTCTGTTTGCATAGTAACCATCCTTTAAGATGGTTCCTTCCACCAGGTAGCAATTCCAATGTCAAGTCTGTGACTTGCCACGCTCCCTTGCTGCCTCCCTCTTCCTGGAAGGGACCAAATGCGTCGATCAGGATCACTTTACCAAGGCTCTCTTTGCAGTCAAAAGGGCCAAGGATTTCCTTGGTCATAATTATGTCAGTGAAACATCCCACTAGACTGAGAACCACATAGAGGCTTGCCAGCATCGCACATCCTCAGCCCAACATCCAACTCCTAAAGAATACACACTCATTTGCGTTGTGCAGAGTGGAGCTCAGCAGCTATTTCACAGCCCCTGGGCAACACCACACAGGACTGAAAAGCAAAGGCAAATACCAGATGTGACAGAACCCGCTGGGGATATTTCAGGTGGCAGAATGTAATTACCTGACTTAGGATACTGAGGTTGAATAACACCTATGCTCTCCTATCTAAAAGGTATCCAGGAGCTTTACCAGCCATAAATAACTGGGATCTCAGTTTTATAACCCGGTAGTGGAAAGAGAGGCAATTAGCCAGCAGTCTCTTGCTTGGAAACCCTGTTTCTCATCCGGCACCACCTGTGTGTCCCTTTGGCTGCCCCCCAGGAAAGGCACTGATGCGGCCAAACCCAGCAACTCTGTGACAGTGGCCAGAAATGCAGCAGAAGGTGTCAGCTCCTGGCCTCACACTGTGGCCATCTGGACTCTCTAACACACCTGTTTAGGAGGGTTTCCATGGCTTGGTGTACAAATTACGCGCAGCTCAAATGTTCTGGTCTAGTGCTGAACATTCGCCTTTGCTTATGGAGGAGTTAATTATGCAACAAGATCATTTCTGTGTGCATTTTTCTCTTCTGTTATAAACTGTAGATGGTTAAAAAAAAGTGCTTCTTGGTATTTTTTTAGCAGAAAGAACAGATGTAAAAGTGCTTTCAATTTCTTAATAAAGGTGGCATTAGGCCAGACTTGATATTACACTGAGTCCCACATAACATGTAAAAATGAGTTTTTTCAACCATAAAATTACTAATTGATCTGTCTTGTAAAAAGATAAAGGAAATGAATGCCTATTTGAGTTTCATTTCTGTCAGGCTACTGATTCCTTATTTTATGTAGTGCAAAATGAATTTTAATGAAGCAGCCTCCAAATTTCAAAATATGCCATTACCCTTCCGAAGTAATTGGCATATTTAACTGCCTTTTCCCTTCTTAGAGTCTGTCTGACTTTCTAATCTTGAAGTCAATGTTCCATTCAACATGTTCTTCCACATACCATCTGAAATTTAAACAGGGGTGGGACTCTATGAGAAGGCATTCATTCATTTAGCCATTCAACAAATATTTATGGGATTCCTGATGTACGGTCAGGCACTGTTCCAGGTGCTGCAGAAGCAGAGCACAAAACAGTGGAACATCCCTGTTCTCGTGAAGTCTCTGTATTAGTAGAGACAACATAATAAACATACAACTATGTAACATTCAGGCGGTGGTCAATGCTATGAAGAAAAAGGACCAATATTAATGGAGAGTATACATATGCTATTTTCTTTCCAGATGAACCTCTTTAGAAAAATGGCATTTGAGCAGAGACCTGAATGAAATGAGAGTGTGAGTTATTTCAGGACTGAGAATCAGCAGAGAGAATTACCTTTCTTCTTTTTGCCTATGTATATACATGAGGGGAATGATTTTTCTTAAAAAAACACTTCTGGTTGCTTTGTCTCATCTGGGAGGCTACAGAGGGCCGTGAGAGGGGAAGCCAGCTTTGACTGAGTGCCTGTCTATGCCAGAATATGTATTTCATGATCCGTATGACAACCCTCTGGTCTGATGATCTGATCCTCATTTTACAGCTGGGGAAGCAAGGATCAGGGACACCAGGTAGGTAGCTTGGCAGTTTTTTACTGCTGCATTACCGACTCTTAAATTTTGTGGCTTAAAAGAACAAAAATCATTGATTTGCTCATGGATATGCACTTTGGGCAAGACTCAGGAGGGAAGTCATGTGTCTGGGATATGTGGCATTAGTTGGGGAGCACAATTTAGGGTGGGGGAACCCATATCCAAGCTCACTCCCATGGCTGGCAAGTTGGTGCTACTTATCTAATGATAGATCGGCTGGATCTGAGGGTCTGTGGGCCTCTGTTTCTCTCCGTGCTAACTGGGATTCCCCAAAGCATGGTGCCTGGATTTCTAGAACAAGCATTCCAGGAAAGAGGACAAGAAAGAAGATCATAATATATAGGATGATGCCTCATAAACCCAGGTCTGAATCTCACTAATGTTGGGTCTTTAGTGAACTTAACATCATCCTAACTCCAGCAAGGGTGTTTCCCCACACCACAGGTTTCTCACCACCTGTCTGTTTAGTCAATAAGCATTCCTGAGTGCCTCTAGAGCAATAGCTAGAACTCCTGCTCTGGAATCCAGTTGCTTGTCTTTGCATCCTAGCTCTCCCAGCTTGCTTGCTGATGAAATTTAGGCAATCTATTCAATCTCCCTGCACCTCAGTTTTATTAAATGCAAAATATCAGGATTTAAGTAAGGTCCAGAGAGCTTCCCATGCACCGAAAGGATTACTAATCCTTACCCCCATTTTATTACCACCTCAGACCCATTGCCTTAAAAAATCAATCCCAAGAAGGAAGATAAAGTTAGAATTAACAGCCCACCTGCTCCAAAGAAGACTGCTATGCCTTATATCTCAAGAGGTCCAAGACCCATATGATATCCTTCTTCATCAGTACTCCTAGTCCTCTACGGTTACATACAGCCTTGAATGTAACTCAAGCTCTCCTTCTTTCCCAAAGCACCAAACTATTCACTTTTCCCTTTGGAATTCATGGTCTATCATCAGAAAAACACTATTTTCCAAGAAATCCCCTCACTTTCTTTCCTTAACGGAAAGTAATTTCTTAAAGCTCTGTTAGCTGTTGTGTTACCAGCACCACCGCATGTTGCATAGGACATTGTGGTAGGATAATTGTCCCCCTTGTTCTTTGTTAACAAGTCTAAGTCATTTATTCTCTCTCCATTCCCATATCCAATGTCCTCTGAAGCAAATGCCATGAGACTGTGCTGCCTACCGACCCTGCATAACAGTCTTCCATCAGCACTCCTGGTCTTTGCTCATCTTTCACTTGAGACAGTAGCACATGGCTCATTTACCACTGCCAGTCCTGTTGCCATGTTATCTGGCTTCACCACAAATACAGATAACCCATCCACTATCCTGACCTCTAACAGTCATTTGTCCTACCCTCTCCAACAATCTTCTTTTATCCCATCTCAACCATCCACTCTTAGAGCCATATTCTGGAACTTTTTTCACTTCAGCTTACTTCCTTTAGCACTTCATTCCAATAATTCTTCAGTTCATCAAGTGTTTTAATCCACTTCTTCTCATCATTTCTCTCATGCTCCTTTTTCCTTCCTTACCTTACCACGCAGGATTCTATAATCCGTTACTAATGATCACTGTTTTGCATATTCTGTCAACAACTTGATCTTTGATGTATTGATTTTCTATTGCTGCCATAACAAATTACTACAAAGTTAGTGGTTTAAAATAACATTCATTTATCACCTCACAACTCTATCGGTCAGAGTCTGGTGGACTCTGACATGGAGACTCTGAGAAAGAATCCACTTCCAAGTTCATTCAAGTCATTGGTTCAGTCCTTGCAGTTGTAGGACTGAGGCTCGGCTCGCATTTCTTTGCTGGTTGTTGACTACAAGCCATCCTAGACCCTAGAGGCCACTTTCTGGTCCTTGCATGTGGGCTGCCACCACATTTCAGGGCCAACAAGTGCTGCTGAGCCCTCCTCTCTTATCTCTTCTGCCCGTCTGCTTTTAACTGCTCATGTGATTGCATGGGGCCTGCCTGGATAATGCAAGAAAATCTCCTTATCTTAAACCCAACTAATTAATAATTAGAATTATATCTGCAAAGTCCCTTTACAGCAGGACCTAGATTAGTGTCTGATGTAATAAGGAGGGGATGGAATCTTAGAGGGACATCTTTAAACGTTTGCTTACCACCACCCATGTGATTTTTACATGACAAACTCCAACTCTGCTTAAACCTGACTCTTGATCCCTCTACAACTGCTCCTTAGCATCTCAGTGTGGCTGAAGAAAAAACACACAATGTTCTAACAGTGCCTATTCTGAATTTGTGATGCCAAATCTCAAGTAGGACTCCCCACAGCCCAATAATCATTCTACATTTCCTCAGATAATTCCTACTTTCACTCTTCCAGGGGCATTTCACACATTTTTCTCTGGCTCAAAACTCTAACCACTTTCCTAATATTTTACATCCAGATGATGACCTCAACTCTTATTTCTCTTAGGGTGAAGATTCAAAGCAATCAGAAGAATACTACAATTTTCCACATTATCAAATGTAGTCATCTCTCTTCATTTTTATACATATACTCAGTCTCCCTGCTCCAGTTTAATAGCAACTTCCCCATGAGTGCACTCACTCCCACCCCCTCTTGTCTGTTCTATGACTTTCCTATTGCAATTATACTTTCTTCCCTGCATACACTTTCTCTCTTTATTGCTAACATCACCATACAAAAATGCAGAAATACGCCCATGTTCAAAATAAAGAGCCTCCCTGGCCTTTGCTGTGGTTAAGGATGTATGGCTACCAGGTGCAATGTAATGTGCTATGGCCCTCTTAACCTGCACTAGAACCTATCTAGTAATGCACAAAAACCTGAGGAAGTACAATGCATTCAATATTCAATAATTTGAAAATAGTAACAGTGAAAAGCCGACATTAAAGTTTCGAAGTGGCTTCTTTTGGGTTTCCACCTCAACTAGTAGTCAGCACAAGATGTTCCCCTCTGCATCCCCACCAATCTACCGCTGTTCTTAAATCTCATGAAGTCCTGCAACACACACTCATTTCTTCACTCATATTTATAGCAAAACTCCCTAAAAAGTTGTCTATACTTGCTATCTTTACTTCCTTAATAGCTATTTTCTCTTCAGCCCATCCCTGTCAGGCTTTGCACCAACCATTTACTAATATTCCAGGTCTCAAGGTCACCATGGACCTCCAGTGTGCAGATCCATTGAACAATTCCCAATTCGAGCAACACCCGACACAGCTGATGAAATCCTCTGTTCTTCAAAGATCTTGATTTATCTTCTGGGTCACTATATTCTCCTGGCTTTTCTTGTACTTGCACCTGTTCTTTTTCAGTTACCTTTGCTTGAGTCTCCTTCTTCCTGACCTCTCAATACTGGGCTTTCTTGGGGCTCAGTCCTAGCCCCTTTCTATTCTCTGTTAACATTTTCTCTATAGTTGTGCTCATCTGTCCCAATGGTTTAAGCACCTTCTATATGCTGATGACTCCCAGTTTTAGATGTGTAGTTCTGACCTATCCCCTGAGCATTAAGCTCAGTTACTGAAATTCATTACTCAACACTCCTACTTGGTTATCTAATAAGGTCCTCAAAATCAGCATGTCTAAAATAAAACCCAGGTCTCTCTACATTTCCTTCTTCCCCATCCCCACCACAATTCACGGCTCCATCTGTCTGTCCCATGTTGGTCAATGTTACAATCATTCACCTAGGTGCTTAGATGAAAACTGTATTACTTAGGGTTCTCCACTAAGCAGAACCGATGGGATGTGTCAATAAAGATGAAGAGAGAGGTATTTTAAGGAATTATTGGCTCATGCAATTGTGAGGGCTGCAAGTCTGAAATTTGCAGGAAGGCCAATAGCCTGAAGACTCAGGGAAGAGTTAATACTGCAGTTTGAGTCCAGACAGGCTGGAGGCAGAATTCCTTCTTCATTGGGAGGCCTGAATCTTTTCTCTTATGGCTTGTAACTGATTGTATGAGGCCTTTCCGCATTACGAAGGGTAATCTGCTTTACTTAAAGTCTACTGATTTAAATGCTCATCACATTAAAAAAGAATATCTTCACAGCAACATGTGGCCAAGCTGACATAAAATTAATCACCATGGTATTCCCCTTGTCAAGGAGGTATCTATACATAACTCCTTAAGCTATATTTAGTCTCCTGATTAAGGCCATAACAAGGTCATACTTCTGCCTAACATGATATAAATAGCTTATATACAACCAAAACACATTAATTCCTTCCCTAGAAGAGGATATAAAGTCCTTAGGTGATGTTCACTTTTATCTTCAATATCCTATAATCAATACTATGATGCGAAGTTAATACATCTTATGTTATATATAAAGTGGTAAAAGAGGTAAAAAAAAGATAGTATACGTGTAATATATGCAATATTTATTATTTCTAATATGTATAAAAGATACTGTATATTTATAAATATATTCAAAACAAAATAAGGAAAGAACACTCATAATAATTACAGTATTCATTTCTGTAACTGGTCACGTGGTTCATAGCTGGTATTAAAACTACCTTCCTCTACTACTCATTCTATCTTTCCAAACACCTCAGCCGGTCATGGTTCATTAGCTGGTAGAATGAACCAAACCTTTATTCCTGAAGAGTCCAGATCATTGGTAGTCTTGCCTGAATAGGGTTATCGCAGTTTTCCATTGACTTTAATCACAGAGCATGGGTAGTACTAAGAGACACCCTAAAGGATCTCTTGTATTCTAGACATACCTTTCTTATCTCCATTGTAGAGTAGCAGTCTGTTTCTCATTGGTGATCAGAATCAATCATCTCAGCCCAGTAACTCCCTTCTTTACCTGTTGATTCAGAGGCATGAGGAGCCCAAAGTGGCCGGGTAGCAGACTTAACATTTCAGTTCAGTGGAGCCATTGTATCTCCTGGTGTGCCATGGTGACATTTGGGGACTTCTGGAATTAGTGTCAATTTAGAGTTAGTGTCCAATAATCCCACAAAGTCTGACTATTTCCTTTTCCTCAGTGCACAGTCGCCCTGGCAAAAGGCCATAGATCCCTTTGGAACCATCTGGGAAAGAGAATAACTTTATAAATTTTGGGCAGTATGGTAAGGTCCTCCTTCAAGGGGGACTGGCCTCCTTTACATTCATTGAAGGGATTCTGAGTCTGTCAAGGGGTTCTGAGTCTGGCTTAAGTTTAAGAATTGTTTATGGGTCTATGACTCTGCTTTAATGATTTAAGTTTGACTTTTGTTCCTTTGACCTAGAACTCTCTGCTTATGTAGATCATGTAAAAATTTAGTAAACTTAGATCATGTAAGAATTTAGTAAACTTACTGTTTCACTCCTAGAAATACCATCATCAATTAACCTATGCTGTATGTCTCTGTAAGTATGCTATTCTGACTGCTGCTTTGATTCTGCTGTCCATCAAAGTAAGCATGCACCTTTTTGCCTTTGGTGATTAAATGGCACCACTTGTTCCCCGACACCCTGGGATCCAATAATTTCCATTGCATTTAGGTTTTCCGATTCAGTGATAGCAGTCCCCACTGTAATTTCTGATCAACAGAGAAGAGTGATCACAGAGCTCTTCAAGTCCTTTGGGGCTTTTCTAACAATTTCTCACAATCATGGTGAAAAGCCTTTCCTGTGGACTACTAGGGTGGGTGAACAGATCTGAAATGACAAATCTACTCTAACATTCCAATCTCCCTAACCCTTTGAATCTCTTCCTCTACTGTCTATCAGAGCAGTCTGGTATCTCAGTTCATTTAGTGTAGGCCACCTGTTGGTTCATGTTTCAGCCAGCCAACCCAACTGTGAGAGCTCTTCTTTCTAACCCCATAAACTGCAACATTAAGTCTGTATCTTTGCTTAGTAGGCCCACATCAATTAATTATGTCTGATACAATTTTATGTCCTTCCACCCTGATGCTACACCTTTAATATTTACCCCCCCCCACACACACATACATATTCCCTGTGTTTCTGTCTATATAAATAAGAAAAATCATGTAGGTCTTTTGGAGTATACTGCACCTTGTCACAGGTCACACAGTTTGTACCTCCCCTTTAGGGCCTACAAAAACCTAAGTCTACTGATAGGTCTAGAAGCATGGTAGAGGTAGATTCTAAGAAGAATCAGCAGTGTTTGGCAAGGCAGCTACCTCAGGGGAGGCCATTACAACCCTCTCAGGCAAAGCAGCGTTAATCTTCTCAGATGGGGGTAGAGTAGCTCTTTCTACTGGCAAAGAAGACTCATCAGACTTCAAGGGTTCAGTGTCACCAGCTTCATCAGGATCTTCCCATTTGCCCCATTCCAATTTTCAGAATCCCATTCCTTCCCAATCAATGCCCTCATTTTAACAGCAGACACCCTATGAGGTTGAAAATTCAATTTGCATTGTAATTCAACCACTTGCAGAATGAGACTCAGGATTTGATTGTTAGCAATCTCAGCTCTTGGGCTCAAGGTGATAAGGGTTTCTTTCAGGAGAGACACGCAAACTCCTGGGGTTTTATGCAGTGCATGAACTGGGAATTTGAATCCCTGAGTTTATCCTTGTATTTCTCTACTGTGTCCAATACCATTAGGAGCAACTAGCCAATCTCATACTCATCATATTGACAAGGATGTTCTAAGGTATCCAGTACACAATCACTCAGAAACTTGCTTTATGTAACTATTTGCTTAGAAGTATCCAGTAGTGATATTTTGTGAATCTCTATTGCCATGTCATACCATGGACTGTCCATGCTTTCTTTACTAATGGAGTAGTCATTAGTGCCTTTAAATCTAATCATAATAGAGAACCAATTCCAAAAACTGAGCATCATGGCCTAGCCAAATTGACACATAAAAGTAACCATTACAAAAATGTACACGTCATCCTTGATGTCTTTCACTCTTACTGTACATTTGATCCATCAGTTCCATACTTAAAATATATCCTGCCTCTGATAACTTATCACAATCATCATTATAACCATCTTAGTCCAAGCTGCCATCATCTCCTACCTAAACTCTCTAAATAGTATCTTTTTGCTTTCTTTGCTTTCACTCTGCCTCCTATCCCATTGGCCTCCCATCCTCTGAATCCATCATTTATAAAGCAACCAAAATGGCTTACTTAAGACCTAAATCTAATTATTCCACTCACCAGCTTAAAAACCCCAGTAGCCTCATCAAACTAAAAATAAAATCAAAACTCCCTATCATTGTTTACAACCCTGTATAGTCTGACCCTACTTCTCTTTTTTCATTTCCACATTCACCAGCATTTTTACTAACTTCTTAATGTCCAACTGAACATGTTTTTATTCCTTTTGCCTGGAAGCCTCCTCTCCCAGATGCTCTTATGGCTCCATACAGACCGTAGCTCAGAAGTCACCTCTTCAAACTTATTTCAGGATCACCTTATTTACATTAACTGCATTATATACTACTCTCTTATCCTGATGAACTTTTATTCATAAATTATATCACTGTCTAGCATCATATTATATATACATATTTATTAAATGTCTGCCTTCCCAACTACAATAAAACCTCTAAGAGGACAAGGGCTTGCATGCCTTTCTTCCTGCCAAATCCCAAGACCCTAGAATGAGATCTAATATAGGAGTAACACACAAACATATTTGTTAAGTGAATGAATAGCAATAATAGTCCCCAAGGGTAAGTACTTATAAGGTTGTTGAGAGAGTTAAATTTGATAATGCACATATTCCAAAGACTGCTAATTATCTCCTAATGCCAATTTCTTCCCTCCTCCCTTCCTTTCTTCTTTTCTTTTCTCTTTCCTTCCTTCTTAACAGTGTCCCCAGTTTTTATTTGGTCACATGGCTTCCCAGAATAAAGACTCCATTTCCCACCATGCCTTTCAGTTAAGAATAATCATGTGACTTGTTCCACCCAATAAGGTGCAAGCCAAAGTGTCATATGCATCTTCTGACAAGAAATCTTAGAGGAAGTGGATGAAGAGAAGTAGTTTGCTCTCCTTTCCATTTTTCTGCTGAATGGAATTTGGGCATGATCTGGAGCTCAAGGACCTTTGGCATCCACCTTGAAGCATAAAATGACCTTAAGAATAGAAATCAACCATGGAGGATCACAAGATACAAAGAGCCTGGGTTCTTACTACCAGAATGACATATCATACTCAGACCTACTACCTCTGAACTTCTTGAATGTGAGGGAAAAGTAAAGCATCATTTTAAACTCATTGTTATTTGGGAGTTTTCTGTTCCTTGCAACCATACAATGTTGTATATGTAAACTGACCAAGACAAGCTGTGATCCCACGTAAGCCCTTAATAAATATATTCTGTTAACTTTGTACTATTAACATTGCTTTAACTTTTTTCTATCTCTGCATCTCCTTTTTAGCATTGTTGTTATATACTGTGTACTATGTCAAGTTCTGGGGATAAGGACAAGAATAAGATAGAGCTTTGATTCAAAGGACATTGTTTTTTGAGGAGGGTAGAAATAAAGTTACAATACTATGTGAAATGCGCTTTAATGTTTTAATAAAAACATGCAATGGCAACACACAGGAAGGAAAGCATATGTCTTCCAGGAGCAGGAGAGGCAGATTCATTGCAGAAGATGCCAGTCTTGAGCCAAGATGTAAATACATATAGCAGACTATCACGAGGACAAAGGGTTGGAGAGGGCAGTGAGAGAAACAAGAGGAATGACTACATATAAACTTCACTGTTAAATAAGAAGGAAGGATTTGGATCTTCCAAAAAATAAAAAGCTTTGCTGTTCCTAAGAAGGCCAAGGCTCTTATCTTACCGATTACTTTGCTGCAAAAAAAGGGTCACTATACTCAAAATTCATTAGCACCAATTTGATTAAAAGATGAGTTAATATCTTAGAATGCAAAAAAAAAGTGATTTCCAGGTGAGATGTATATAATCAGGATTATAATCAGGATTGTCAAAAAAAATGCATGTGACATATCATGTGTGGGCTTGTTTGGGGATAAAAATGGGGAAAGGGAGTGAGGAGGTAGAAGGAAAGTGCATACATTAGAAAGATCTTCTGAGGAAAGATAACCACTTAGAGTACTGAAGGGAGCAACTTTTAAAGTAATTTCTAAAGATTAAACTCTAAGTGCTTCCTATTCTATTCCTTATATTAACAGGTAATAAGGAGCTTAGGATAATAGTCCCTGGACTTTAATTTTCAGAGCAAAGTTTTTGTATAAATTTCAATATCTCTACCCTACCTGCACTATTTGTGTTTTTGTAGTGCCAGTCAGAGGGTAAGGGAAGGAGCACGGAGATATCAAAATAAGGGTGGATAGTTTAGGATTTCCTCCTTCAGATGTCTCTACTGCTGCAATCCTAGTGGTTTTGCTGATTCCTAATTTAGACCCTCAGAACTTGTGATGTTGTCCATTTAACATCCTGAAATTAAACTATCTTAAATTTGCTCCTGAGCTTCCCTTTACCTCTAGCACTAGATTCACTTACAGCTTCTCTAATACTTACTCTTTTTTTTATCCTGATAGCTTTTACATTAGCAAATTTTTCTTCTCTCTAAGTGTAATTTTTTGCATATCTTAGAGCCAACAGCATTTCTATGCTAACATGCCTCTGAGAATAAAATGAAAATCTTTTGCAAAATATTATTTGACCTATAAAGATCTGATTTACAGATCTGAAATTTCAATAATGACTGTGTAATAAAAACAAATCAAAATAAACAAAACAGGCAAAAATACCCCACAAAGCTACTCTTGTAGGAATTGATTTCTGGGACTGAAGAGGAAAAAGAAAATAACATTTGCTTAATTTTAACCTATTATAAAGTATCTTTCACCTCAGTTTCTCTGCCACATTCTAAAGCAGCAACTCTTCTCACTGACCATATAATTCAAACCTTACTTTGGAGAAATATACAATAAGTGGTAATCGCATGCATTCTAAAGCATCTCATTTTATGTCTCCCAAATGCATGATTTACTTTGAATGATAAATATGGCTATGAAATGGAGTATTTCCGGCATTCACAGATCAAATGTAACTGGGGAGGAATAACTTGGATGCATCCTGATGTTTTATATTTCCATGCACTAATATTTGCTTCAACACCATATGTCACAGTAGCACAAGAATGTGATAAAATAGACCAGCCCAGTGGTTTTCTCTACCAACATCTGGTCTTCTCAGGAAGTCTAGTGCTTCAGAGATTTGTGTGTAAATCCCCAGATAGGTAGAATAATCAAATGCCTTGGTGAGAGGAAACAAAGTGTGTTCTGGAAAGTCTTCCTTCTATTATCAAACTGTCATCATGAAATACTGTGATTATCTTACTTGAATTAAGCAAATAGACCTAGTCATCCACTAGACCCTCCCTGAAAAGCCACACACAATGTCCATTCCCAGAACAGTAAGAGAACCAGGTGTCAGCCTATTAAATGGTGGCCATCCATCAAGCCTACGGACTCTCCATTCTGTCCAAGGCAGCCAGCCTTGGGGGACCTTAGCTACCTAAGGAACAATGGCAACATGGTCTGGCAAAGCTGGCTTGGCCAGCCTCCATACAAAAACACCAAGACCACTTCAGCTGAATTGATATAATTTACAACACATACTCGCCTCTTCAGTCTTTAAAAATATAATGAAAGGAAAAATATGCTTTCATATTTTCTAGTCTCCTTCAGCAATAAATTAGCTGTATTTGTTCTCATTTCTTCACATGCTCCTTGTTCTTCAAGTCAGTGCAATATGGCTACTATCTCCCCCACTTCATAGAAGTTACCCCCTGACTTCCCAAATGGCCACCATATAAGCTAAATTTCGTATATCCTTTTCTGTCTTTATTTTGGTTCACCACAGCATTTACATTGTTGGCCACTCTCCTTGGAACACATCTTTTGTTGCATTAAATATTATACTTCTCTGCTTTTCTTTTTACTCCTTCTAAATTTTTGTGTGTGATTTCTCTATGTTTCTCAACTCTCAGAGTTTGATGTTTGGCAAACCTTGGTCTTACGTTTCTTTTTGTCTACGCTCTCTCTCTGGATGATCTAAGTCCATGTCAAAATTCCAGTTCCTATTCATCTATCTGCTGCTTGTGCTAGGATCCTCTTTTGCTCTTCCAGGTCTCTTATTCATTCTTCTCCACCCTGCTCTGTGCCCTGAGAAGCTGATCTCTGTGAACTGCATCACTGGTTCTTTGATAGGTGTTTTTGTTTTTTTTTTTTCGTCAAGGAAGATACCAGCAGGAAATGAGGTACTGGGAGGAGAGAGAGGTAAGATGCTAATATTTTTCTGGCTGTTCCCTGCCAGGCTCTGGATTAGCAATCATTGTATTCCTTTACAGAGACCATTCCTATTAGGCACCCTCTTCTATAGTTTTAGGTCTTGGCAAATCCCATTAATTTCTCCTTTCCCTTTACTCCTCCAGCCTAGAGGTGGGAGCAGCTTTTAGCTGTTGCTTATTCCAGAGCACTTCCCTATTCTCACTGTGTTCCCTGAACCCAACCAACTACTTTGCAAATAGTTCATTCATTAAAGTGTGTACAAGTGACCTCTTCCCAGTATGCCATCTCTTTACTGCCAAAACCTTGACCCACACTCTGACATTATCCTAATCTATATCTCAAGGTCGTCTTTCTTGCCTGAGATCAAGATTCATGAAACTAACTATTGTGCCTGCTAACAGGCCTGTTTGCACTTCCTGGAAATATTTAAATACTAACATGATCAGCAGTGAACACATCAGCTTCTTTTCTTCTTTGTCTGTATTTCCCTTTTTAGCAAATGACACTGCTATTTGAAAAAGTTTACTTTTCAAGCCAGAAACATGGGAGTCATCTTTAACCCCTCTCTTTCCTTCAATTCTATCATCCAATTAAATACTAAGTTTTACTGAGTCTGCTCTAAATGTTTCTTGACTATTTTCACTGCCGCTATGCTAGAATAAACTACCTTCAACCCTTGTCTGGTCTTCCCCATAATACATTTTCCATAGGCAAGCCACAGTGATCTTTCCACAAAGCAAATTTCATTACATTAAAACTCTACTGAAAAACATTTAAAATGGATTTCCACTGCCTTTGGATAAATTCTGGGCTACTTATCATGGTTGGGTGCTTGCTGACTGCCTGACCCATGCTCTATTACATTCATTATACTTTACTGTAATTTGTTATGTAAATGTCACCTGCCTCCATTAGAGTGAAGTTCCATAGGTCAGGTGTTATGGGTTGAATTGTATCTCTCCAAAATTTGTATGTTCAAGTTTTAATTCCCAGTACCTTAGAATGTGACTTAATTTGGAAATAGGATCATTGCAGATTGCATTAGTTAAGGTGAGGTCATACTGGAGTAGTGTGGGTCTCTAACCCTATATGACTGATGTCCTTATAAAGAGGGGAATGATACACAAATACAGGCACACACAGAGGGAAGGAGATACAAAAGAGACATTAGGAGATGACCATCTACCAGCTAAAACAAGAAGCCTGGCACAGATCCGTCCCTCACAGCCTTCAGAAAGAATCAGTACTGTTGACACCTTCATTTCAGACTTCCAGCCTCCAGAACTATGAGATAATCAATTTCTGTTAAGTCACCAAGCTTGTGATACTTTGTTACAGCAACTCTAGCATACTCATACAGCAGGGGATATATCTGTTTTGGTTACTGTGGTATCCCAAGTCTCTGGCAGGGTCTCAAACATACACAGTTGGTCTTCTATAAATATTTGTTGAATGAGTGAAGGATTCCAATGATTATGTGAAGGAAGATTACATATTGGACAGGTTAGACCAGCCTGATGGGGCTCAATTAATTCAAGTATCAAGAAATAGCTCATTGAAACCTGATCCCAAGCTGAAAGTGAAGGACAGTGATTTAATCAGACCCTATCACATTCAATACTAATTGATCAAGCAGGAAAATGTAAATTTTCTATCAGAAAAAAAATGTTGAGGATCATTACTCAGCTAGAATAATGATCTATTTTTATAATACTCTTATCAACTTTGCCTTTTCCATCTACAAGCCCTTCAGATTTTACTTACCTAAATAATTGAGAGTTTTTATTGTCTATAAGAATTTAAGTACAGGGAATGGAGAAGTTCCAGGGGATCATTTGTCATTTTTACTTATATCAGAGGTACCAGCAAGGGAGGTTGTTTAGTTGCTACTTTTTGAGTTTATCTGTTCATAAGTCAAACCTGAGAGTTTCAACTCCCCCAGCAGAGTACTTATGGGCTGAAGTTGGGAAGCCCTGTTAAAATTTCATGAATCTGAGTCAAATTTATTGGTTCATTCAGCCTTTCTTAGTGCTCCTAAGATTGAGGTGGTTCAGCAGAGGTGTTGCATGTGGATTTCTGCATGAATAGGGAATTCTATAAGTTTGCATATACTCTAAAAAGCAAATTTCTTAATCCAGGATCACATGCTGAAGTTACCTAATATTTCAGAAACAAGAGACTCCTTGCCATTTGAGGCATCATAGGGAACTCTCTTTGATTCATAAATGAAACTCTCTTTGATTCATAAAGACTAGTCATGGTGATGAAGTGGAGAATGTAATTTGAATTAAATTATATTCTGAATGGTCATATCTACAGAAATCAACAGCCTAATAAAACTCATTAGTAGTGACGTCATGCTTGGTGACATCAGTGATCTCTTCCAATTGATTCTTCAGGTGTAAAGTCACATACATGGTGCACATCTTAGGAGAAGTCATCAAGCAACTGCCTTCAAACAATGGGGAGTACTTGAATTTAGCCACTTTCAATAACATTTCTTTCTTACTAACTGCTATCTTCCACATCCATTGCACAAATTCTTTAAGCGCATTTGGTGTTTTTCATGTCACACTAAGATAACTACAACCCCAGTCAAGACCTCCATGAAGAAATGCTAAATGATCCAGAACCTTGCTTCCTTTAAATAATGGATCTGTCCACACCATGTGGCCAACTCTCAACCAGAGAAGTCCTCACACACTGGCATATTCTTGGCCTATATGCTGAACCTCATCTGAACTGGAATTCTTTTTCCTAATATGTTATTTGAATCATCATTTTCTTGAGCACTCCAGACCCTTGTTCTGATGACTAACACGTTTCTGCCATCACATTTGGCTTCTAACCCAAGCTATCTTGCACATGGCCTCTCATTCTGCACCACCCATCCTGTAGCCATGAAAATCATACTCTTGGCGTGAGCCATTCAGATTCCTACACTTCATCATGCCATTAGCCATGTAGCCAGAGATTTCCATAGCCCAGGAAATGGGAAATCAGATTAATAATGAAAGAAGTTAAGTTTGCCTTTGTTACAGATTCAGGACTCCTTTTTTTAACACCCATGGTCCCTTAGGATCCTGGTTCACACACTGTTGGAGATACACTGATGCCATGGTGGTTGCTCTGTGAATACCGAACAAATTCAGGGGTGTACATTTGACAAAGGTTTATAAGTGTTAGAGAATACTTTCTGCATCACTGAATTATTTTATAATCTTCTCTCTGTTTTAGTCTCCTATCACCATAGCAATTAGAGGGATAATCAGTACCACTGCTACCTGGAACACAAATTTAGAGATAATTGCCCTGGAACCTCTCCTGTAGTTTAATTCTTTATTTTGAGTTGGTAGAAATTTGGTTTTCTGTTACTTGCACATAAATGACTTCCAGCAAGTCATCTAATTTATTCTTTCATCTCCAAGAACCTCTTACTCTATTTTAAGATCTTAAGAGGCAGAGGAAGGAGACAGAAAGAATAAGGATGGAAAAGGAATTTGACTGAATAATTGAACATTTCTTGTGTCTCTAAAACACCAAGGCCAGTTTAACAAATACCATAACTCGGTCATGGTAGCACCCTCAGCCATTTAGCTGGTGTTTTCAGGTATCCATAAAGCAATCGTCAAAATAAAGTGGTTGTTTTTCAATAACCTTAAATACTCTTATTCTGAGCATTTGGAATTTTAAAAATACATGGAACAAATAAGTTGTTGTTGTTTTGATATGAATTAGCCAAAAGAGACTCCAACACTGACCTGAGTTTATAATAAATTACTGACAAAAACATTTAAGTAACAACGAATAAAGGTGGACCATATAAGGATGTATATTATATTTTTTAAAAAGAAATGCTTTCAGTTTATTGATCTTTCCCACCAAAAAATATAGATAATTTTCTCTATAAGGAAGGGCAAAATTATTAATAATCATGACAGAAAAATGTAAAAGAGAAGGGAAACATTTTCTAGTGCAGTGGATTCTTCAAAATGCAGGTAAACATGATATAGCCAAAACATTATGAACTCAGGCCTTTTATAAATACTAAATATAATGTAATATTTATCTTTTAATAAAATATTGACCATCAAGATGACAAAATGTACCATAACTACAATTCATCTTTAGGGGAAGTTTTCTTGGTATCAACATTAGAATAATTTACAATAGTGGCTAACTGAATATAACACTGTATACATATACACCGATAGAATGTCAAACCCTAAAATTTGGCTCATGGTTTGGTTGGTGAACATTTTTCTCAATTTTCAAGAACAAAAGCACAAGAAAAACAGCAATTTCCTTCTTCCAGGTTGATGTCCAAATTAATGTCTGCATGGAGCCTGCAGGGAAAGTTGGGAATTGGAACTCTTTTTCAATTAGCAAAGGAAAATCAAAGAGAATTTCCAATAATTGTAATTAATACTAGTAGAGCAGGGGTATATCCTAATAGTTGGAGTAAGTAATGGAAGGACGATGCCTAAAATACATTTCTAATTCCAAAGCTTGAAAACTGAGTGGCCAAAAGCAATTATACTTGCCTACCTGTCCTTCAGTTTCCCCCACTGCAAAGATAAACAAGTGAAATTTAACTCAGTTCCATCATGTGACAGGTGTTTAGAATACTTACACGCTCTGCTAACAATGTTCATAGAGCAAAGAAGGGGCCTAGAGACTAAATGGCTATTAATTTTTAGTTATGTTCTACATTAAGGTTGTTCTCTTTAGGATTTCCTTGATGTCAAGAAAATTTTCACATTTGTCTTCATTCTTGGATATTTCTACTTTTCTGGATGGGGAGATGTTTATCAGTGCAGCTGAGACAGCTTTGATAGAATCAATTTCAGTTTTAAATCTCTCTTGAGAGGCACTCATATCTTGTAGGTTCACCTAGGCTGCTTCTAAGGAAGTCTCTTGAGTAACTATCCTTGGGCCATGTGCATGCATTTTAGCTTCTAGCTAAGATTTCACTGAGCTAATAATAGTTTGTAAAATTGTTTTAAGAAAAATGTTCCTGAATGGCAAAGCTCCAAATAACATCTAAATTATCATTTGTGAGGCATTAAGGGGAATGCGGCTGTCTCTATCTCGTCCCTTGAAGGCCAAGGCCAACCCTTGACAGGACATAGGGGAAGCTCACATTTCAGAGGAAAGACACAATGCCCCCAGAAGCTCCACCCTGCTGGCAATTATGGCAGCAGAGCTCCAGGGTAGGCATAGCTCATTATGACAGGGGATATTTCTTGCTTCCTTCTGAATAATGAAATAATACCTACCTTTTATTTTTCCCATCAAAATGCAGATTAAGTTTTATCATGCACTACTTGGTACTTTGAAAGTGTGAACTGGTTCCAGAAAAACCCAATGAATAATAGTATTAGTTTATGTTTATTGCTGTGTAGAGTCCTGCTGCTTTTCATGCTGTTTCTGACTCTTGGCCCATGTTCTTTCCTCTGCTTAGAAAGTGTTGCACTTTTTCAACTTGGATAAAGACCAGTCCTGAAGGAGCATAGGCTTCCTTGGGAAGCTTGCCACCTCCTCAGGTAGGTCGAATGCCCACCTGTGGATGCCAGGACCTCTTGTGACTCCTATTTCATGTTTTCCCCACTCTTGATTCATTCTCTTAGCCCTAGACACTGATCTCCTTGCTTTGGAGGACAGATGGCTTCACCTTGGTCTTTGCAGGGACTTTAATAAGCACAATGCCTAGCACAAACGTGTACTAAATAAGCCATGTTCATTGAATTAAAGTACCTAGTGCTGTCAGCAATAGATGCTCTCGACAAGTAACGTCATTTAGATTTACATAGCCTGTGTAAGCCTTCAGCACTTTCAACACATGCTAGCACAGAGGTAATCGATGGTATGTAAACTCTTACTCTTCCTAAGTTGTATTCTGACTCAAATGTGCTTTCTTGTGGCCATAATTTGTTCACATTTATCTTCTTTAGTAGCCTTTGAAAAAAGGGACTGTGCCTCACTTCCTATGGCTAGCAGGCACAACAATAAGTACTTTTGAATAAATAAACAATCGAATATGAAAAGAGGAATGACAGTGTGAGGCAGAGAGCATGTCTACTGAGGACTGACTCAATAGCTATGTGGTTAATCAGATAGAGGTGATGACTAGAGTTGAAAAGAGAGAGTAAGGTGGGGCCTGGGATAGGGAGAGTTTAGGACCTTCCACAGACTAAATAACACTAACCACAGTCTGGATAAAAGAAATTACCCTGTATATAAAGATGTTGTCTTAGAAATAGAGGATGTGACCCTGTAGTGTATGTAGGAGGGTTAAAATTTTGTTTATTGATAAGAGGTTTTTCAAGTTGAGAATTAGAAAAACAACCTTGAGCTATCCCAGTGCAGGGAATAGAAGAGAGCCAGTCTAAAATATAATCTCCAGTGAGCACTTTTCCAAGAAAAGGACCTGTTGCTTGGACATGGGCTAAAGGGAAGATATGGGAACATGATCAATTCTATCCATGGATAACTACCTGAGAATTATAGAGAAGTGAGGCTGGAAGATCCCTTTTCCGCCAAACAGATATGTTCATTTCCAAATGACTTCTATTCTTTTTCCATCCTGGCCCATTGATTTTAGAATAGAGAATCATTTCAGAGGTGTAAAGCACCCAGCCAAGAAGCTCTGACAGTTCTGGCATGCCTCTGCATTTCATCAAAATACCCAGACATTAGAACATTTGTATTGCACCAACTGGAGATCAGCCTTTTCATGCTGATGCTTATGTGTCCTTAGGACACAAACACTGGAAACCACTTAGGGGAATTATCAGCCAAGGTACCATATAATGCAGCCAGCCATGATTACCATCAGAGCCCTACTAATACCAGGACACATTTTATTGAGAAAAATTAAAAAGCCACTCAGTTGTGAAAGCCACTTCCCACTGGATTATTGCCAGTTCCAAATTGCAGTTATGTCGACCCAGGTTTGCAGTAACATATACACATAAACCCTCCAGTTAAAACTCAAGAACCACATGATTTAGCATTGAGTCTAGCAAATAACTACCAATGTTTTTTCTTTCTTCCCCTTCCTCCATTTAGCCAACAGCTATAACAAGCTGACCAAGCCTGTGATCAGCCCCATCAGAGAGTGTGGATAAAAGAGCGAACAGCAAAAAGAGTTTGTGTGTCTTGCCAACAGAGCATCCCTAGGGAACTCTGCAGAGGTGGAAAACATTTTTCCGAATTACTGCAATATACTACCTTTCATCCAAAGTGCTCACAGTGATTAAAATATATCAATTGTTTCCTCTCCACCTTTGGAGTTGGGATTGTCAAGTTATCACTAAAGCAGGTTTGTAAAAGATAACAAAGCATCTATTACCTAGACAATTGATGACCCAGTCATCACTACATAGAACCCTTGTGTCATCATATTTTTTTCCTAAAATCTATAGCCAGAGAGAAGCCAGGCCAGGCCTGTGTTCAGGCACCTACCTCTGCTCTCTAAAATTTAAGGGATACTGTACAGCCTATGGTGGGGCACAGGGGGCTGTTGGTGGAGGTGGAGCTTCAAGGATATGAAATGGCAAAAGAGCATGAAAATTGAGGGGAATGGTAGAGGGGGAAGAGCTCATAGCCTTTCTTATTGACTGATTTTTAGCAATGATGGATACTGATGGACTACCCAAACACTGTGATTCATTATTCCTAACAAAGAGATTAACTAACATGCTTCATTACTAATAGGTATTTAAGAAAACTACTAGATTTCAGGAAGTTAAATGTTTGTAAGTCTGTCTCTTGTTTTAAAAGAATCCTCTCTACATGGATGATTCCTTGTGTGTACATCAGTTTCAATCTCAGTATTTTCACATGGGTGTTTCCTGTTGAGATATTTCCTGAGGTCTCTGATGGATTCTGGAGATATCGGACAGATGGTAGTCCTTCTCTCCATGTGTCCCTATGGCCTGTGTTTGAGCATCCCTGCCACATTACACACCTGTTGTGTTCTTCCAGTACCCTTGGGCCTATGGCACCGCGCTCCTGTCATGATACCCCATGTGGCACTTGCTCCTGCAGCCCTGACCTGGCCTCGCTTGGGACTGGACCTCTCATCTAACAGGGAGGACATGAAAGCTTCCCAGTGGAGAAAAGGTGTGAGCTTTGGTAGTCAAGTCTTTCTTATTTCCTGGCCTGGGCAAGGATTATTTAACCAATTTAGTTATTTTCTCTTTCTGCAACATTCAGTCCTGCTATCTATGCTGCCAAACTACATTTTTGACCACACAGAGCATAGGTTCTGGTGCCAGACAGCCTGGATAGAATTTAGCTCTAATGGTAATACCCTTTGAGGACCTTGGGTAAATTGCTTAATCGCTCTCTGTCTCAGTCCCTTCATCTGTAAAATAAAGTTAATAAACTATTTTATTTCATAGGGTTGGTATGAGAATTAATCTTTCTGGGTTTTTCACACACCCCATGTTCATTTTGTCAGAGGCCCAAATGCTTGCCTCATTATATGCCTGGTCCCCAAAAGTATTTGAATTTACAGGTCACTATTTTCAAGAGTCCTTGTTGCCTACCATAAACCTAAGTCTTAGAAAGAAGTACTGTCATAAAAGAAACTAAGATTAAATAGATAACCAATAGGAATATTTTTTAAACTACAGATTCTTCTTTCCAAGTTTATGATGAGATATTTGGAACCAGATAAATCTTTATTGCCCCTCTGTGAAGGGCTGGGACACAAAAAGCAGAGCTGGCCCTGAAAGGACTTGTACTTGAGTTATTCCAATGAAGTATGGTAACACATGTTCTATTTAAGGACCATAAAGACTATGTTTTAAAGCAAATTTTATATTAGGCTGAATATATATCATGAGAAGGGCCAGTGTGAGCTAGAGTACAACAGCAAGTCTCAAGGCTTTGCCCAAGTTCAACAGAAAGAAAGAAGACAGTACACTCTCATCTGGACAGGTATGGGAAGTCAAGGGCAGCATAAAGAGCCATCCAAAGTTTTGTTCTAATTACATAACTTCTGCTTTTGAAAAAACTTAATGCCTTCATGATCTAAACTGAAAATCGAAGGACATACACATATTTCAGTTTGTGCTGACATATCCATCAAATATTATTACATAAAACAAATAATAAAAATCCCGAGGAAAATATATCTACTAAAGACTAGAGACAGATCTTCAGAACTATTATTGAATAGAATTTTTTGTCCTTTTTTAACTGACTGATGCATTACAGACTCATTTATAATTTGATGCTGTCTGCTCTGTGTCTCTGCTTTCAGAGTTTTCTTATGCTTTTTGTTCTAGCATTAGATCTCTTTCCCCTTTAATGTGTTCTTTTTTTACTTTGCAAGCTAAAAATATTTCACTTCAAATACTTGTAAATCTTGTAAGTCATCAATAAACCATTAAATAATTTAGTAACTAATGGAATCAATTTTGATACCCTCCTACTGAGCAGCTCTACTTTCCTCTTCAAGTCCTTCCTGCCCCCTCACCTATTTTCCATTCCTCACTCTGCCATAGAATGCTATTTATGAATGATTTTTACATAGAAATCTGTCATTATTATTTGATCCATATGCTCATATTTAAAGAATAGAAATTATTTTGAAATTGTCTTGTAAAATTGAAGGAAGGAAAACAGGAAAAGCCTATTACTGTTAGATAGAAGAGACTGGAAGATTAGTTTCTTAGGGTATAACAACATAAAAGACTATTTGGATTTATGAATGACCACTGGGCATTATTTTGTAAAACAGGGCCCCAAAACAAACAGGAAAAAATGCATTTTGCTGAATTACTTGCTACTTTCTCTCCTCTCTCCTTCCACTTTATCTTTTCCATTGTCTTTTGGACTAAAACTCTATAATCTTGGAACCCTCATTGGAAGCAACATTCATTATTTATTTTGGTTATTTAAATAAATGTCTATTTTGTGGCAATACTACAGGTATCTCCCACATTCCAAAAGGTCACATTACACTGCTTAGCTTTTATGAGAGACCTATGGCACTATGTTAGTACCTGTTTTTCTTAGCTGAAAGAAATCCAAAGCAGGCCATTGCCATACTAATGTTAAGATTAGCAGCTGGAAGATTAAGCTGGATTAATTATATGACGATTAGCTGGAAGATTAAGCAAAATATATGAAATGACTCTTTTCAGACATTGGACAACAGGCAACCTGGGACTGGGATTCCTGAGAGAAGAAACACAAATCAGACTTTGTGCTTAGGGTCACCTTCCAAATTTTGATGTAGAGTGAAGAACCCAAACAGATCGTGGTGTTTTAGTACATTGAGGAGATAGAGATCAGAGTTCAGGGAAGCTAGACAGCTGGAATTGTGGGCCCAGTATCCTAGAGGGGAACTACATAGACTCAAAACTTTAGAATCTTCATAAGGTGCCTTGGAATCCACTATTGAATATTAACCTATACATGCATAAAGTGAAAATCTAGAAAGCCAGATGAAGAATTCTCAGGGAGCCATAATCAGAACAATATCCAGAGCTTAAACAAGGCTGATGGACATTTGAATTCCAGTCAGTGGTGGAGTAAAACTGGCCCTGTAGTAAAAACCATAGTAGACTATTGATAATAAAACTTAAGAAAGCTGGAGCTCATCTGCAAATAACTTTGAAGTTTGCCAAAACATCTTGCAGAAGACAAAAAAAGTAAGAGCCTAAAGAACATAAAATTTATAGTGCTTAACATCCAAGCAGAGAATTCAAACTGTAAAAAATGAAACAAAATATGACCCAGAAACAAGAGAAAAATCAGGCAATAGAAACACATAAAAAAATGACAGAAATAATACAATCATCAGAAAAAGGCTTTAAAACTGCTGTTGTGAATATATTTGGTAGGTCCAAGAGTTAAACAAGGAATATGAGTATAGCATAAAGTGAAAGGAAAGATATTAGAAAGTCCCAAGTGGAAATTAGAAAGTCCCATTTTAAAGATGAAAAATATAATATGTGAAGGGAACAATTCACTGGATGGAATTAACACAGAGAGAAAATACAAAACAATAAATATAGCCTCAGTGACCAATAAAACAATATTGATTGGTCTAGCATATGTACACATGGAGTCCCAGAAGAATAGGGAAAGTGTGTGAGGAGTGTGAAGGGGTTCAATGGGCCCCAAGCAGAACACAAACATAGACACACACACGAAGACCAAGGCACAAATAAATTCTCTAAACCATGATAAGGTAATTTTCAACCTGCCAGAGGAGAAAAGACATGATACACATAGCAGAATGAAGAAAAGAATTGCTATAGACATCTTGAAAGAAATGAGACAAACGAAAAGAAAATGAAAAACCACCATAAAAGTGGTGAAAAAACAAGAGCTACTAAATAACATTCTAAACCCAGCAAAAATATCTTTAAACACTTCCAACACCTCACCTCTCCTTCCTCTCCTCTGCTTCTTGTCTCACCTCTTCCCTATCCTCCATTCTTCTTTCCTTCCCAATCCCCACATATTAAAGAATATTTATACAAATAAAAGCTGGGAGAATTGTTGCAAGCAGTCCTGGATATTAAGAAATGATAAGGAAGTTATCAGGTGGAAGGAAAATGATTCCAAATGGGAACGTGGATCTAAAAACAGGAATAAAAAGAACTATAAATCACAAACATGTGGCAAATATGAAAGGCTTTTTTAATCTCACATTCAACTTCTTTTAGAAGTTATTGATTTTTTAAAGCAAATATAACATCAAAAGGTAGGTTTATGACAGGTAGAACAACATGTAGAGTTTCAAAACACTAGTAGAAGTGAAGAGGAAGGAAATGGAAATATACTGTTGTAAGGTACTTATGTTATATGTGAAGTGCTATTATATTATTTGAAAGTAGACTGAGATAAGTTAAAGATGCACATTATAAATCCTGGAGCAATTGCTGAAAAGAAGCACACAAATAGGGTGGATCTAATTAACCAGCAAAGGACAAACACTCCCAGCCATTCTCTCTGTGGTAGCAATTCTTCACAATACTTGAGCTCTCGCCCTCTGCCATTGGCTTGAGTAATATAAAAGCCCCTGTGGGTGAAGGCCCAGAGTGGTAAGAACTGAGACAGGCAAGGACTTTTAGATCAAAAACCCATGATGCTTTAGACACTAAAGTGCTTGCAAATAGAAATTTCCATTAGGATCAGCCTAATGAGGCAAGTGAAATCTGTTCTTCATCTTTGTTATTACTACAGTAGAGAAGCGGCTTAACAAAATAATAATTACAAAATATAAACTTCTCTCTGCACCCTCCCTCCAGAGCCCTAACATGACTCCTCTCATGGCCTTCCAGCTCTGTCACCCAGACACCAGGTGCTTTATGCTGTGGTTACTGTCATGGGCACATAGTCACTGAACAAAGTTCTGAGCTCCCACTGTTCACCTTACAGGGTTAGTAGAGAGATGCCATCTCCCTTCATGGATATTCATTTTCCATTGATTCCTCAAGTGACACTGCAAATGTTTTCTTCTGTAGGGCTTCTCCATGGTGACAAAAATCCTACCCTAAAAAATCTTCTTCCTTGGAGTCCATAATATGTTGCCCCTTTCTTATAACACTATCTACCTTGCATTGTGACCATCTCGGTGCCTGTCTCTGTCTTACTCCCTGAGGGGTACATTGATCATATTTATACTAACTCTTCCCCCAGGCAGAGGCCTGCACATATGAGATGGCGGGGTGGGGGGAGGCTTCATAAATGTAGCAGGGGAAGGGAAGGCTTTAAGGGTTATTTGAGCCATCATATTTACCTTTTTTTACTTGGAAGGCAAAAGTATCTGGGGATCAAGAAAAAGGATTATTACAACATGTGAGTAAAATTGCAATATTTCCAGAATCTCTTGCCTGGCCTTAGTGCTTCTCCATATCAGTAGGTATTTCCAATGGGTGGAGAGAAGTAGTCCATCTTCATATTAATAGGTAATTACAAGGGAGGAGTGAGGGCATACCTGGACTGGAGAGGTTGGGTGGAGTCCCTTTTTTGCATTGCAGCCAGGTCGCAGAGACCCAACAAGCAAAAGTGGACAATGCTTGAGATTCTCAAGATGGCAGCATGAGTGGGGTGGCGGAACTCTCCTCCCCAAACCACATATATTTTGAAAATATAAGCAAATACAACTATTCAAAAGAGTGACCAAAGATACAGTATATGAGCCAGGCTATACCTGCAAGAGCCCAGCATCTCTTGGAAAAGGGTAGGATACAGAGCCATGACCTGGTGGGACCCAAGCACTCCCCCCACCCCAGATCACTGGCCGGAGGAAGGGAATCAGAGTGGGGAGGGACTGGAAGCACAGGAGTGCTAAATAACCAGCCCTGGTGGTCTGCCCCGGGAGCACAGACACACATTGCATGGTGCACTGGATATTGGAGGAACAGAAAAGCAAGGTCAGAGATTGAGACTGCAAACAGATTCCCAGAGCCAGCTGCCCTGGGACAAAAGAAAAGAAGTGCTTTAAAAGTCTAAAAGGGACAAGGGTTTAACAGGTGGAGAAAATCGTCCTGGCACACTCAGCACAGCAGGCTGGGAACTTTAAGGAATATCAGGCACCCCAACCCCCTAGGTGGCAATGCAGCTCTGAACCCCCTTGCGACAATAAACACTCTGCCGTTCCTTGCCCCTTGCCAGCACTGCAAGCAAACCAGCTGACCTGCAATAGCTGTGGAAGAGCCGGGAAGCAGCCCTGCCTACAGCAACCACACAGCTTAGCACAGAGGCTTCCCCCTGCATGCGGCTAAGTGGCCCAGACCCAGAGGCTGCTCCCTGTGCACAACTGACCTGCACATGCAGCAGAGACTGATGCAGAGTCCAGAAAGCACAAAGGGGCTTGGTTCTCACAGCAGAACACGCACCACTCACCTGCAATACCAGCCAATGACCTAGACCATCCTGAGGGCTTCCCCATACATGGCAGCTCAGGGGATTAACCCAGAGGCTGCTCCCTGCATGTGGTTGACTGGTGCAGACAGTGGAGACAGGCACAGAGTCCGGAAGGCACGAAGGGACTCTGTTCCCATGGCAGAACATGCATCGCTGGCCTGCAACCCTGTCAGTGCCCTAGGCCATCGCCAGGGCCTCCCCACCCATGGAAGCTCAGAGGATTAATCCAGAGGATGCTCCTTGTGTGCAGTTAACCAGCAAAGACAGCGGAGACAGGCAAGGCGACTGGAAATCAGGAAGGGACTTTGCTCTTCCAGCTGACACACGCTCCACTCACTGGCAACCACTCCCATCACCATAAAAAGGCAGAAGAACCTTGTTCAGTCCAAAATCCCTCGAACACCAGAAAGAGGACTTGGTGAGACTGAAATCACCAATCTTCCTGAAAAAGAATTCAAAATAAAAGTCATAAACATGCTGATGGAGCTATAGAGAAATATTCAAGAACTAAGGGATGAATTCAGGAGGGAGATAACAGAAATTAAACAAACAATGGAAGGATTTAAGAGCAGACTGGGTGAGGTGGAAGAGACTGTAAATGGAATAGAAATCAGAGAACAGGAATACAGAGAAGCTGAGGCAGAAAGAGAAAAAAGGATCTCTAGGAATGAAAGAATATTAAGAGAACTGTGTGACCAATCCAAACAGAACAATATTCACATTATAGGGGTATCAGAAGAAGAAGAGAGAAAAGGGGATAGAAAGTTTCCTTGAGGAAATAATTGCTGAAAACTTCCAAAATCTGGGGAAGGAAATAGTCACCTAGACCATGGAAGTCCACATATCTCCCAAAACAAGGGTCCCAAGGAGGACAACACCAAGACATATAACAAGGAAAATGGCAAAGATCAAAGAACAGGACAGAGTAGCAAAAGCAGCCAGAGAGAGAAAAAAGTTCACCTACAAAAGAAAGCCATCAAGCTATCATCAGACTTCTCAGCAGAAACCTTATCAGCCAGAAGGGAATTACATGATATATTCAATGCAATGAAACAGAAGGGCCTCGAATCAAGAACCCTGTATCCACAAGATCAACATTTAAATTTGAAAGAGTGATTAAACAATTCCCAGATAAGCAAAAGTTGAGGGAATTTACCTCCCAAAAGCCATCCCTACAATGTATTTTAAAGGGACTGCTCTAGATGGAAGTATTCCTAAGGTTAAATAGCAGTCACCAGAGAAAATAAAACCACAGCAAAGAAAGTAGACCAACCAAATACTAACTAAAGGCAAACTAAAATCAGCTATCCATGAAATCAGTAAAGGGAAACAAAGAGTACAGAATAAAACACCTAACATATAAAGAGTGAGGAGGAAGAAAAAGAAGGGAGAGAAATAAAGAATTATCAAACCGTGTTTATAATAGCATAAGTGAGTTAAGTTGATGGTTATATAGAAAAGAAGCTACCCTTGAACCATTGATAACCAAGACTCCAAAGCCTGCAATGTCAATAAGTACATACCTATCTATAATCACACTAAATTTACATGGACTGAATGCACGAATCAAAAGACAAAGAGTAATAGAATGGATAAATGCTGCCTACAAGAGACTCACTTCAAACTGAAAGACATATACAGACTGAAAGTGAAGGATGGAAAAAGATACTTCATGCAAACAATAGGGAGAAAAAAGCAGGTGTTGCAGTACTTGTATTAGACAAAATAGACTTCAAAACAAAGTAACAAGAGATAAAGAAGGACATTACATAACAATAAAGGAGTCAGACCAACAAGAGGATATAACCATTAAAAATATATATGCACCCAACAGAGGAGCACTTATATTTGATAAATAAATACTAACAGAATTAAACGAAGAAATAGAATGCAATGCATTCGTTCTAGGAGACTTTAACACACCACTCACTCCAAAGGACAGGTCAAACAGACAGAAAATAAGTAAGGACACAGAGGCACTGAACAACACACTAGAACAGATGGACCTAACAGACATCTACATAACTCTATATCCAAAAGCAGCAAGATACACATTCTTCTCAAGTGCACATGGAACATCTTCCAGAATAGACCACATACCAGGCCACAAAAAGAGCCTCAGTAAATTCAAAAATATTGAAATTGTACCAACCAACTACCCAGATCACAAATGTATTAAACTAGAAATAAATTATACACAGAAAACAAAAAGGCTCACAAACACATGGAGGCTTAACAACATGCTCCTAAATAACCAATGGATCAATGACCAAATTAAAACAGAGATCAAGCAATACAGGGAGACAAATGAAAAGAACAGCACAATGCCTCAACTTCTGTGGGACGCAGTGAAGGCAGTTCTGAGAGGAAAGTATATCTCAATCCAGGCCTATTTAAAGAAGTAAGAACAATCCCAAATGAATAGTCTAAATTCACAATTATTGCAACTGGAAAAAGAAGAACAAATGAGGCACAAAGTCAGCAGAAGAAGAGACATAATGAAGACCAGAGAAGAAATAAAATTGAGAAGAATAAACAATAGAAAAAATTAATGAAACCAACAGCTGTTTCTGTGAGAAAATAAACAATGTAGATGAACCCCTAGTTGGAATTATTAAGAAAAAAAGAGAATCTACACACATAAACATAATCATAAATGAGAAGGGAAAACCCATGACAGACACCACAGTAATACAAAGAATTATTAGAGAATACTATGAAAATCTATATGCTAACAAAATGAATAACCTGGAAGAAATGGACAACTTTCTAGAAAAATACAACCTTCCAAGACTGACCAAAGAAGAAACAGAAAATCTAAACAGACCAATTACCAGCAATGAAATTGAATAGGTAATCAAATAAATACCCAAGGACAAAATGCTGGACCAGATGGATTCACCACTGAATTTTATCAGACATCTAAAGAAGTAATAATACCCATTCTCCTTACAGTTTTCAAAAAAATAGAAGAGTAGAGAATACTTCCAAACTCATTCTATGAAGCCAACATCACCCTAATACCAAAACCAGGCAAAGACACCACAAGAAAAGAAAACTACAGAGACCAACATCCCTGATGAATGTAGATGCAAAAATACTTAACAAAATATTAGCAAACCGAATTCAAAAATACATCAAGAGGACAATACCCCATGAGCAAGTGGGATTCATCCCAGGGATGCAAGGATGGTACAACATTCGAAAATCCATCAACATCATCCACCACATCAACAAAAAGAAAGACAAAAATCACATGATCATCTCCATAGATGCTGAAAAAGCATTTGATAAAATTCAACATCTACTCATGATAAAAACTCTCAGCAAAATGGGAATAGAGGGCAAGTACCTCAACATAATAAAGGCCATATATGATAAACCCACAGCCAACATTATACTGAACAGCGAGAAGCTGAAAGCATTTCCTCTGAGATCGGGAACCAGACAGGGATACCCACTCTCCCCACTGTTATTTAACATAGTACTGGAGGTCCTAGCCACGGCAATCAGACAAAACAAAGAAATACAAGGAATCCAGATTGGTAAAGAAGAAGTTAAACTGTCACTATTTGCAGATGATATGATGCTGTACATAAAAAACCCTAAAGACTCCACTCCAAAACTACTAGAACTGATATCGGAATACAGCAAAGTTGCAGGATACAAAATTAACACACAGAAATCTGTAGCTTTCCTATACACTAACAACGAATCAATAGAAAGAGAAATCAGGAAAAGAATTCCATTCACCATTGCATCAAAAAGAATAAAATACCTAGGAATAAACCTAACCAAAGAAGTGAAAGACTTATACTCTGAAAACTACAAGTCACTCTTAAGAGAAATTAAAGGGGACACTAATAAATGGAAACTCATCCCATGCTCATGGCTAGGAAGAATTAATATCGTCAAAATGGCCATCCTACACAAATCAATATACAGATTTGATGCAATCCCTATCAAATTACCAGCAACATTCTTCAATGAACTGGAACAAATAATTCAAAAATTCATATGGAAACACCAAAGACCCCGAATAGCCAAAGCAATCCTGAAAAAGAAGAATAAAGTAGGGGGGATCTCACTTCCCAACTTCAAGCTTTACTAAAAAGCCATAGTAATCAAGACAATTTGGTACTGGCACAGGAAAAGAGCCACAGACCAGTGGAACAGATTAGAGACTCCAGACATTAACCCAAACATATATCGTCAATTAATATTTGATAAAGGAGCCATGGACACACAATGGGGAAATGACAATCTCTTCAACAGATGGTGCTGGCAAAACTGGACAGCTACATGTAGGAGAATGAAACTGGACCATTGTCTAACCCCATATACAAAGGTAAACTCAAAATGGATCAAAGACCTGAATGTAAGTCATGAAACCATTAAACTCTTGGAAAAAAACATAGGCAAAAACCTCTTAGACATAAACATGAGTGACCTCTTCTTGAACATATCTCCCCAGGCAAGGAGAATAACAGCAAAAATGAGCAAGTGAGACTACATTAAGCTGAAAAGCTTCTGTACAGTGAAAGACACCATCAATAGAACAAAAAGGAACCCTACAGTACGGGAGAATATATTTGAAAATGACAGATCCGATAAAGGCTTGATGTCCAGAATATATAAAGAGCTCACACGCCTCAACAAACAAAAAACAAATAACCCAATTAATAAATGGGCAGAGGAACTTAACAGACAGTTCTCTAGAAAAGAAATACAGATGGCCAACAGACACATGAAAAGATGCTCCACATCACTAATTATCAGAGAAATGCAAATTAAAACTACAATGAGGTATCACCTCACACCAGTAAGGATGGCTGCCATCCAAAAGAAAAACAACAACTGTTGGCGAGGCTGTGGAGAAAGGGGAACCCTCCTACACTACTGGTGGGAATGTAAATTAGTTCAACCATTGTGGAAAGCAGTATGGAGGTTCATCAAAACGCTCTAAACAGACCTACCATTTGACCCAGGAATTCCACTCCTAGGAATTTACCCTAAGAACGCAGCAATCAAGTTTGAGAAAGACAGATGCACTCGTATGTTTATCGCAGCACTATTTACAATAGCCAAAAATTGGAAGCAACCTAAATGTCCATTGGTAGATGAATGGATAAACAAGATGTGATACATATTCACAATGGAATACTACTCAGCCATAAGAAGAGGGAAAATCCTACCATTTGCAGCAACATGGATGGAGCTGGAGGGTATTATGCTCAGTGAAGTAAGCCAAGCGGAGAAAGAGAAATACCAAATGATTTCACTCATCTGAGGAGTATAAGAACAAAGGAATAACTGAAGGAACAAAACAGCAGCGCAATTACAGAATCCAAAAATGGACTAACAGGTACCAAAGGGAAAGGGACTGGGGAGGAAGGGTGGGCAGGGAGGGATAAGGGGGAGAAATAAGAAAGGGGGTATTAAGATTAGCATGCATGGGGGGGAGGGAGAAAGGGGAGGGCGGGCTGTACAACACAGAGAGGACAAATAGTGATTCTATAACATTTTGCTATGCTGATGGACAGTGACAGTAATGTGGTTTTTAGGGGGGACTTGGTATAGGGAAGAGCATAGTAAACATAGTATTCTTCATGTAAGTGTAGATTAAAGATTAAAAAAAAAGAAAGAAA
This sequence comes from Manis javanica, assembly GCF_040802235.1. Lineage (NCBI taxonomy): Eukaryota > Metazoa > Chordata > Mammalia > Pholidota > Manidae > Manis > Manis javanica. The sequence continues at coordinate 22,360,262 of NC_133163.1, read as the reverse complement.
GAAAGAAAAAGGGGATTACTCCTTGATAGGATAAAACTATTGGTAAATCAACGATTAATGCATGCTTTAAATATCCTTAATTTTGATCACTTAAAGAGGGTCAGATGATCGGCTATGGAGGTACTCTTTTCTGATAATATTCCTTTCTCTTAATAAAAAAAAAAAAAAAAACCAGTCCCTGTGTGCTGACCTCCAATGAGTTCTGCACAGTGGTATAGAGGGCATGTCAAAGTGTGGGCAAAGGGTCTGTTTGTTTTTATGCAGAAGATCAAGGCCTAGTTTGGCTACCCAGAAAATGAACTAAGATACGATAAGAGGAGGAGCTTCCGGCATCAGCACTCCCTGGAGGACTCGTGCCAGGGATGATCATCAAAAAGCCTCCACAGGGATCCGGGCGATGCTGCAGTTGTGGCTGCATCCACCCCACCATTTCCTGGACTTACCACTGGAATGAGGAGGGAGATGTCTAGGCTGGCATGTACATACAGTGAGACAATGAATTTGAGTGGATCTGTACTGTTGGAACTCAACCAGGAGTTGGGAAGCGTGCAAGCTGTAGTGCTCCAAAATCTTACGACTATAGACTATCTACGGTTAAAAGAACATATGGGATGTGAACAGATCCCAGAAATGGGTTGCTTTAATTTGTCTGATTTCTCTCAGACTGTTCAAGTACAGTTGGACAATATCCATCATATCATAGACAAATTTTCACAAATGCCTAGGGTGCCTAACTAGTTTTCTTGGCTTCACTGGCGATGGCTGGTAATTACAGATTTGCTTAGTTTATGTCACCATATTCCTATTATGTTAATATGTGTGCGCAAGTTAGTTAGTAGTTTAAAACCTATACATGCTTAAGGTACTCTACAAGAAGATATGTCAAAGAAATAATCAATCCTCCTATGTTTTCTTCCGTCTGCTACCTCTATAGCTTTTCTTCTTCCTTCCTAATTACAACCCTTAAATAGAATTCGTGCCTCATATAGAATTTACCGAGCATCATAATTCCTCCAGGCGGTAAAGATACCTCGAGACAAGTGCTGGGCATAGAAGTCACGGGGCATAAATCTGCAAAGAAGTAAAAAGCTAACCTTTTCAAACAATATGGCTTCTCTCTCACTTACCAACTTTACATTTCCCTGTATGGCCCCAGACTGGTTAGCCAGAGACAGGTAAGATTCCTCAAGGGAGGAACAACCTAAGACAGGCACAGTCACAGGGGGGCAATCAGGTGAGAAATCGGGGAACAACAGTGGTGAAGCTTAGAACCTCACCCCCACCCCCTGTTTTGAGAGAAAGCTTCTGCATCCGTGGATGTTTTATTGCCCTTGTCTAGCTCGGATTAGCACATAGTCTACAGGCACACACATGATCATCTACAATTGCTCTCTTACAACACTAAAGTATGTTTTCTACCTTTATCTTGCATCTACCTACCACTTCAGCATTTTATTAGAAATAAAAATAATAATAATAATAATAAAGGGAGAAATGTGGGATCCACATATAAATCAAGTATAAAAATCAAACGAATATTCATATTTGACCTGATTGTTTATAGTTCATAATGCGTGATCAAAACCAAAAGTTTCTGTGATGAATGCCCTAGTACTGTTCACCATGTAAGAACTTATTCACTATGTAAGAATTCCTTCACCATGTAAGAACTTGTTTGTTACGCTTCAGAAGATTGGAGACTGATGAGAATTAGGCTTGAGATGGATTAATGATTGTGCATTGAGCATTGACCCCCCTATACAGAATTTTATTGTTGTTAACAAACATTTGACCAATAAATATGAGAGATGCCCTCTCAAAAAAAAATCATAAACAGATTTAAAATTTTTTTGACTTAGTATTTTGAAATAATTTAAGACTCACAATAAGTTGCAAAAATAGTACAATTTCCCTATACCCTCATCCAGCTGTACCTTTCCAAAAGTAACATTTTACGTAACTGTAACACATTATCAAAATCAGAAAATTGACATTGGTATAATACTATTAACTACAAACTTTTTTTTGAAATATATGCATTTTGTATTTGTTTCTATATGACATTTTATCATGTGTAGATGCATTGATTCATGTAACCACCACCACAATCAGGATTCAGAACTGTTCCATCACCACAAAGAAACTCCCTCATGGCACCTGATAGTCAAACCCTCCCTCCAGTTATAACTCTGGCAACCACTGATTTGTTCTCCATTTCTATATTTTTGTGCCATTTAATACTGTTATGTAAATAAGATTGTAAGGTATGTAATCTTTTGAGATTTGTCTTTTTCATTCAGCACAGTGCCTCTGAGAGCACCCCAAGTCATTGCATGCATCAAGAGCCTGATCCTTTTCATGGCTGTATTATATCCCATTGTATGACTATACCAGTTTGTTTCACTGTTCACTCACTGTAGGACACTTGGTCATTTACAGTTTTTAGCCATTATAAATAATGCGGCTAAGAACATTAATGTGAATGTGTGAACAGAAATTTTCGTTTCTCTGGGATGAGTACTGAGTAGCGCTATTGTTAAGTCGTTTGGCATATACGAAAGATTTAAATGCATCTTTCCTTTAATTTTCCCACTGTCAAGTTGTTTTCTTCCTTATGAACCAAGTTTCCTGAATAATACCATATCTGTATTCCCCAGGAGAATGTGAGTCTTCCACAATAGGAGCACTGTCTTAACAATGATTGGTGATTATGTCCACCACATAGTAGATATGAAGTGATGTTGCTTGGTTTTTCTCTCCAGATTTCCAAAGCTGTTTGGAATCATTTCTGATAGAGCAATCACTCATATTTACAAAGTGAATTACTCACTTTTATAAGGAATTTACAAAGTGCTAGGGGTCTATGCATTGCCAATTCTGAGCAGCAATTACCTGGGGCTAGAATTCCATGCATCAAAAGCAGCCCCCTCTGCTCATCATAACCACCATCCTGATTTTCTCTTCAATCTCTCCATACGTATCAAGTGTACCACCAGCTGCCTGCATCTGGGGGCAGTTAGTTGATTTTGAAGCTGTTTTATTGTAGGAGGCAGGTCTTTAATCAAATCTCAAGGGAAGTAAAGGACATGCTGTAGTAGAGAATAAGGACATTTAGCACAAGAAGAACAGGGTGAGCACAAATGTAAACAATCTTAAAGGCAATAAAAAGGTTTACAGAGAACTGGGCTCCTAAAAATGTGCCAATTTAATGAACTGTTTTAGCTAATAAAGGCAACTAATGATTTAATATTTTTCCTGACCTTTCAACTGGATAAGTAGGTACTATTTTTCATGAAATAGCAAAGCATAACTGTTGAGTTTACTACCTACAATGTTCCTTAATATCCCACCCCTTTGCCAAATTAGAAATTATTTAGGAAGGCATTCCCATCCCTATTCCCAGTATTTGGGTGTGTGCATAACAAGAATTCCTCATACCTGAAGCTTTATGTGCTGTGTATTATAGGGCCATCAGCACATGTCATAAGCATCAAGGAACCCCGCCATAGCTGCCTTAGAGCTCAGAGAAAACTACATGTGAAGGTAATGTTGGAAATATGGACACCACAGTGGCAGTTAAAATGCCTCTCAGTATTTTCCATTCAACATCCTTGTGTAGGGACTTGGGAAATAACATAGGTGTAAGGAGAGAATGAGTAGGGACAGTGCTTGGAATCAACACCTTGCTATCTTCTCATAGAAGAAAATGCATCTCTTTATTTCTCTCTTTTTCTCTGAAATTGCATGTCACATTTCAGTGATTTTTCACTTGAAGTGGGTATTAGGGATGTCATGCTATTGTCAAAAAGTCATACAAAGGCAGGTTGAACTAGATTAAATGGAGAGCAAATAAAAACCTGAAATCAAATCTTTTTATTTATGAAAGTGATCATTTTCTCTCCTTGCATGACTTGGGCTGATCCAACACAGAAAACCAAAGACTTACATTTCAACTGAAATAAGTCTTGCTCCCCATATGAGTACCTCACTACTTGGAGGACTGCTCATTTAACAGACCTCCCACAGTTTAGGCATGGAGTTAAGGAAAGCTAGTTTCAACTGTGAGGGACAGAGATGCTCAAAGGTTCTTTTAGTCGAACAGTGGCTTCAAGCTTATTATTTTCACATAAATGAATTCTGGAGACAAGCATTTCAGAGCTTGTCTAGTAGCTCCATGATGTTGGAGACTCAGGTTCCATATATTTTATTGTTCCAACATCTTCAACATGTACCTTCTACCCTGGGGTCCAAGATGACTTCTTTAACACCGTGATAGCCACAATTCAGTAGCAGGATGGAGAAAAATTTGTAAAGTTCTCAGCCCAACCTTTTAAGAACATTTTCTAAAAGCTGCACATGGCACTTTCATTTATATCTCACTGGACAGAAATTAGTTACTGAATTATATCTAGCTTCAAGGAGACTGAGCAATGTAGTTTTTATTTTGGATAATCATATACCAAGCTAATATTCGGAGATTCTATTACTAAAGAAGAGGAGAGAATGAATCTGGAGAGATCATAGCAATCTCTGTTATAGATTTACATGGCTGTGATCTGCTATTTATGGCTGCCAAAATCTTTTGAACATGCTGTCTTTGTGTTTGTTTGTTTAGTTTTCAAGTCCTTAGTGAGTGTGGTTGACAGGCCAGAGATGAGGCTGGTAGGAGATCAGAGGACCATCATGTCAATGGACCACCTCTGTTGTGGAGGGCCTTGTTCATCATGTCAAAGAATTGGGTTTTATAGAGATTGGATGTAGGTTTATCTGGAACTTAGATACAATAGATGATAGACAGACAGACAGAAAGACAGAAAGACATAGTGTCTTTTGATTACTAACTAGGTTTAAAGCTATTTTAGCATGGAGGATAGAACAAAACTAACATTGAAATCCGTTGCTCTTCAAGAGTATATAATTTTATAGACAAATGTGTCCATAACTAAAATCCAATGCAAAGTTATAAAAGTTAAATTAAAAATCCCCTTTTAATTTACAAAGCACTTCCACATAAATGACTGAGTAAACAATAGAGGCAAAGATGCAGACCCTGAAGAGGAAAGGACATTTTAGGGAAATGAATTGTTTGTTTTGACTGAATGGGAACGTGTGCAAGGGAATAGTGGGAGAAGCCTGACAAAATAAATTTAGAATAGACTCAGGAATAACTTGTGTATGTATTCCCTTTTTTCTGAACATTTAGAAACAAGAAATGTAAAACCCAAGGATTCCTGAGTACCTCTGTTGAGGCTTGCTTGTCATATCTTTACTAAACCAGACACTCTATCAGATGCCAGGGATTCCAAGCCTCAAAAGATCCACAAGCCTAAGGCATGAAATATCATTGCTGATACATAGTCAACTCCAGAAGGTCAACTATCAACTATGAGAGGTCATAGAAAACTCTGATCTGACTGCTCTGTCCAATCCACTGGTTCCCAAATAGTGACCTGAGATCACTGCAGTCTGTCAAATATGCCTGATGTTTCTGTTTTATCCCATTGCTGTATAACAAACCACCCTAAGAGTTAATGACAAAACAATTTATTATTATTTTATTATTTCTCTGGGCACTTCTGATTCACATGGCGTCAGAGGGGTTCTAGGAAGACTAGAAGATCCAAAATGACCTCACATCTATTGTTGGGATTTGGTACTGGCTGCAGACGGGGAGCCTATTTGGGGTTGTGAGCAGGAGCCTGAAGCCTCTCCCTGGGGCTGCTTGGTAGTGAGGGCCTAAGGAGTGTTCCAATTGGCAAAAGTGGAAGCTATACATTTTCTAAGGGCCAACCTTAGAAGTTACACAGCCTAATATCTGCCCTATTCTTTTGATCTAAAAGGTCATAGGGGCATGTGAAATTTAAGGAGAGGGGGAAATATACTCCATGGCTTGCCTGAGGTCATTTTGCAAAGATATACATGGGATGGGAGATATTTTGCACTCATCTTTGTAAAAACAATTATACCACTGTCCTCTGGACATAAGAATTCATATTCATACCACATGAAAAATATTCTCATCCTTTTCCTCCAAAATTTCAGCTCATTTTAACATTAGGCTAACACTCAAGGTTCAAGATTATTTTTTCATGTAAATTAGGTCCAATTAGGAATGAGTCTTCTTGAGTTCAGAAACCTATGAACTATCTACCCTACACCTACACCGAACAAACAATGGGAGATGGAATAGGATAATTATAATAGATGTTCCCACTTAAAAAGGGGAAATCGGCAGCACTTAGTAGTCACTTGTTAATGGAAATTCTGAGAGCCAGACAGGCACATGTTGCTAACACCCCTGTTCCAGCATCAGGAAATAGGCATTGATTACGACCAGGTTCAGTTCCTTCTGAATGATTCTCTGATTTTTAGCTCTACCTTCTGAATTCTGGGCTCAGCCTATGGAATCATCCTTTCTTTCCCACAAGAAATGGCCCACATTGTAGTTGAGAAATTTTGTCATTTTGCTTCCTGACCAAGGAATGTTAGGGGCCCGGAAACCTTGATTAATTTTGAACTACATCAGTCCCTTTTAGTCTAAGCCAGCAGTGCTTCTTTCTGACACTTCTCTTAGAAACTTGGTAGGTTTCCTGCTACTCTTATTGAGTAGAGGCTGTCCTATGATTCATCCTTGGACAGAAGTCACACACACTTTCTTGGGTTAGCATCTGCAAAACAAAGCCATACACACTCTTAAAGATAAGGTTCCTTCCAACCTTGGAGTGAGGATTAGGGTGCTGTGGAACATGGTCCTAAAACTTTTGCAAATTGTTTTTTCTACCTGAAAGGTTCTATAAAGTATGCCTATGAAATTTTTAGAAGCTTTTTTTTTGTCTAACTAAGAAAGTCTAGGAGGCACAGGCTTTAATTTTTATGAGATCTTAATAATCTTACAGACACATCCTTGACTTGGCCTTGACCTGAGACCACATTATATTAGCATCATTGTGCATTTGATCTTTTCCCAGAATCATTTCTTACTTTGCCAACTTTTGCCATCTGGAGAGGCTTGGAATGAGACACAGTTTTATTTTCCAACTTTGAAACTTCTAGGTTAGAATATTCTCTCAATTCTGCTTGAAAGCCAAATTGTTTCCTTAGGTCTTCCTTCTCTTTCATCACTCCCTTATCAGCAGTTAAAAGAAGCCAACTGACACTTTCAGCATTCTTCCTGGAAATCACTTTTGCCAAATCCACAAGTTCATCAGTTCTATTTTCTATCATGTGTGCTACAAGTAGATGACAGTGTTATCAAATCTTCCATCACTACATGATGGGTCCCCTTTCCTCCAGTCCCCAAGGTTAATTTCCTCATTGCCTTTTCAGCCTTTACTGAGACTCCTTATTCTTCTTCATTCCTCCACCCATGGTCCAATTTCAAAATTAATACCAGGTGCTTTAAGTTAATATAATAGTTGTATCCTACTTCCACACTTCTCCAAAGCTTAGCTACTTTAAGCCAAAAAAAAATTTATTATATATCAAGACTCTGTAAATTGACTAGGTGGTTTTTCTGTTTCCTATGATGTTGGACAGAGTGCCAGGATGAATGGGAAACCCAAATTGGCACAACTCACACAGCTGGCAGCTGATGCTGGCTGCTGGCTGATAGTTCAGCTGGTGGTATAATCTGGGGGTCTTGGATATCTTCAACATGTGTTTCTCCACATATCTCTTTGGGCTTCTTGATATTTAATCATCACATTTACTTTATTTCTCACTTTAGCATTGTAAAATGGATATTACCACCCTTGTTCATTCATGTATTCAGCAAATATCATCAATGAGTAGCAGCTGTATGCCAGAAACTATGGCTGATTTATGAGAATAAAAAGGCAAATAACACATAATTCTTGCCCTAATGTAGTCTGTATCTAGTGGAGGAGTTAATCAATGATTATAATGCAAATCATGTTTGGGGAGACTATAGTTCAAAAAGTTAAGTATATTGCTCTTCATCTAACAGCTGATTCAAGGTATGAACTTGTATCTACCTGACTTCAAAACTATGCTTTCTCTGCAGCACAAATGAGTATTTAAAAAATTAATATGTGTCCAGACCAATGGCAAATAATATTTGGAACTTGGAAATAAAAGAAGGATCAAATGCAAAATGTTGCCCAGGTAGAATACACAGGACTTGGTGATTGCCTAGATGAAGCTGGTAATGCCAACATAACAATCAAAAGAGACTCAGGTGGAACTGAATTTGGGAAATCAGAAGGAAAGATTGGTAGTAAAAAATGATTCCATTTGTTTTATCCATGTTTAGTTTGAGGGACTAACCAACATATAGATGTTATCCAGCAAGCAGGATAAAGACAGAAAAGTTTTACTTACTTACTTAAAACTTTTGGGGGCATCTACTATATGTCTGGTACTGGGTGTAAGTAAGAAACCATATCCCTAATTTCAATGATCTAAAAGTCAAGGTGCAGAGACAGTCCTACAGGCAAATGATTACACTTTGATGTGATTAGTGGCACAATAAAAGCAAATGCACTAATAATAGGTGCAAAGAAGTGAAGAAGAAAGTAAAGATGACACTAGGGAGATTAACTGCATGGATGGCCATTACACCAGGGTATGGACACAATTGCTAAGGGAGACAAAGGAAGAACATGAGCAAGGACACTTACTCAGATGAGGATTTAAAGAAGTAAGTGTTGGGCACTGCCTTTGTCTTCTCACATGTTTGTAGGCAGAATGGGAAAGCACCTTCCCCCATGTCTGAACGCAGCATGGGAAAGCACAAGCTTCAGAACAACCGGTGCAGTCCTTGGAAGTTATCTGCCCACAAAAACATGTCTTGTCCTCTAGGACGAGCCAAGACTCCTCACTCTGAAAATAGGGAGACCTTGAGGATGTGTGGAAACACCACCCCTACTTCTGGCCTGCCTTCCCCCACCTGCTGATGTGGCAGGAATGGAGAACAAAGAACCTGTTTACGCATTCCATGAGGAACTAAAGGAGCCTTATTGTTCTTAACTTTGCCCGGCTACCGCTGACGTAATACTGTGCTTGATTGTCTATTGGATAATGCTATTTCCTGGAATAGTGTGCTTCTTTGTTGTATAAATACTCTGGACCCAAATAAAGCTTTACTGGTGACGCGCAGGAGCGTCAGCCCTCCCCTACTCTCTTGTGCTTTTTCTTCGGTCTCCTCACATCCCGTGGCAAGCCTGTTCGATTGTCGCAGCAGGACTGCGACAAGTAAGTAGGAGGAAAGTCCAAGAAGTAGGACGAGAATCAGTCCAGAAGCCAAAGGGAGAGAAAATTTCCAAAAAGTCACTCATCTTGGAAGACTCAGAGGCAGGCCAGTGGGAAGAGAGTGGTCAGGAGTCTTAATATGCATTTGATGTTGGGCAATCAAAGAGGATGAAGACCAAGCAGAAATTGCTTTATTGGACTTGAATTTAGTTCTTTCTTTCTGTTTATATGGAAGTCAGATAAACTATGATAATTCAGTCTTTCAAAGACATTAAAACAACCTCCAGACAAACAAGTATATTGGTTATATGGCTCTATCATAATGACTCATATCCCAGGAATGGATAAATGAACTATAAGCTGAATGAAAAAGAAACACTTAGCTAAGATAATTAAGTTAGCAAGGCTTAATTGAGGGTTCAGAAGCTTCGAGTTTTGGAATGAAAACAGTAGAGGATAAGCTTATTTTCAAATATGGAAGATAATTTCAGGTTAAAAACTGAAGAGGCCTAAGGATTTAGTATGTGAGCTGTTCAATTTCAACTTCTTGTTCTGTCTGGAGAAAATGTCATCATAAACAGAAATAGCTAGATGTTTAGAAAGAACAGGACAACTATTCATTTTAAAATTTTCCATTCCCTATAAGAAGCACTTAACCTACACATAAAAGCATTTATAAGAGGATGTTAAAATGGGGTTTTTCTGTCTCAGTTTCAGCTAAAACCCGAAGGACTGAGAACAAAACAATAGGTGCCAAATACCACCAGAATCTAAAATGAGAAGCCAGGCCATATATTCAATACTTGGAAGAGAAGTATTCTGGAAACTTCCTGAGGCAGTCATTAAAGGATATTTAAAAGTTTGGAGAGGCCAAGAAAGAGCACTATTTTTAGAAAGAATTTCTTTGGAGAGAATTATTGGATGCTATGGAGCCCACTGCCAGTTCTGGCACATACACACATACCTCATCACCATGAAAGAGAGAGGCGTCCTTACCCTTTACTCCAAGCCAAGGAAGTGGAGATGAAGGAAATTATTTCAGAGTTTGACCTTTGTTCCTAGAAGTCTGTGAAATGCATAGACTGATGTCATATCCATTTCAAGGAAAATCCAAATGTAGGAAATGGTGGAGGTTGCACCGGTAAATAGCAGCCCTCAACCCCATGTTTCTCAGGGATGAATTGTAGGGGTCAAACTGGGATCCAGCATCTGGACACCACCCAGGAGGACAGCCTAGAGGGAAAGTGGGGCTCCAACAGAAGAGACCACTGGATATCCATAGTCTAGGGAGGAATTACAAGCAGATGACGAGAAAAGAAGCATTGCTTTAACCTCAGAAATGTAGCTGGAGGTTCCAACATGGAAATCTTTGAGAAACACATAAAAGCTCTCCAAGAGATAATGAGTCAGCTTTGGATATGTGCCAAGCTCAGAAATCAGCAGTGAGATCATGACTGTATGACAGTACTAGCCAAGTTAAACCTTTCCTGCCCCTAATAGATCTTCTTTCTCTCATTGTTCCCCTTCCTTGGCCTCCTCCCAAGCTCCTCCCGAATTGGATGAGTCAGGGGCAACTTACTGGAGGAGGGTGACGTAGAAGCTTTAACCTCAGATGAAGCCTAGAGTCTTGATGATCATGGACTAGACATTTTAATTCTGAAATGAGATTGTTACTGCATTTAAAAGTATAAACGTTTTTCTTTTTTCTTTTAGCTGAGAGCCATGAGACCTGTCCAAGCTTTTATTGAAGGCCAAGAGAAGAAATAGTCTACAGTGATATCTTAAAGCAGCAGTGGGGATTTTCTGCTTTCTTCTTCACACTCGAAGGAGTCTCATTTGTTCACTGTAATGTTTATATCTAGGTGGTGTCTTTTTAGTACTGTATAGTGTAATGATGATTAAAGGGACCACTTTTGGAGTAATACCTTCTTGATTAAAATGCCAACTCTGCTCCCATGGGCTATGTGAACTTGGGCAAGTGGCCTAGCCATTGCAAGCTTTCTCTCCTAGAAAGTGGGGGTAATAATTATACCTACATTATAAGATTAATATGAGGGCTAAATGAAATTTTGTAGGTAAATCACTTAGTAGTGCACCTATTACACTTAGTACTCTATAAGTAATAGCTGCTTTATTGTTATTTACCAGTCACAATTAACCTCTTTTTCTTGGTCCCTGAGAGTTTATTAGTTAATATTTGTCTGCACAGATGATTACTAGTTTCCTACTATTCATAAACTTACCTTTTAGATGTAAATTTCTAGCCTCCCTCTGAAATAAAAGTTTGTAGTCATTTCAAGCAGCTCAGCAAAGCTGTAAAATGGGGAGTGGAAAGTATAGTCAATTGAAAACTTGAGCAGAAGAGAACTTGAGCAAGCAGAATGTGATTACTTTGTCTGGCATCTCCCCAGTTCCCTGCAGAGTGAAAAATCTTCTGTACCCTTGGTAGGAATAAGCTACACTTTTGGAAGACTTCTGAGCTCATCGTGATTTTCTGCCACTTTTAAGAGAATCAGTTCCCTGAAATGCTAGTTGCATAGGGCACATGGTATTCTGAAATATTTTCAAATATTTCCATTTATTTTATAAGGATTATTGTCAAATTTCTTCTTAATGGGTGGGGAGGGAAAGAACCAACACAATTTAAGCTCAACATTCTTGAAAATTGAAAGTCAATCAGCTTACAGAGAAAATTGGTAATCAAGTTCAGGTATTTCCTCTTTCCTCCAAAATCTTAAGAGAAAAGAGCCCATTGAAACTAACATGCAACATAGGCAGGGTTACCAAAGAAAGAAAGAAAGAAAACCGGCACACAGGGAGGAGCATGCTCAGCAAAGAACTGTTGTTTCTGTCTAGCTGTATCAGGGCATCATTGTGCTACAGGGTCTTATAATTGAAAGAAGCCTTGGTGATTGTCTACCTTAGCCACCTCCGTCCCCTCCTGGCCTGGCATTCCATCCTATGATCTCTAGCTTCTGCCATGACTTGTTTGACTTCCTGAATAATTACTTTATTTTATTCAGTGTTTTCTTTTACAGATATAATTCATTTACATAGCTCAAAACTTAAAAGGCCCCAAAACATACACAGTAAAATGTTTCCATCTTATGTATCCTTATTCAGAGACAATGATCCCAAAGGAAACTGGGGTTATCAGTTTGATACGTATCCTTTCAGAGCACAGAATTGAAACAAGAAGGTGTGTGTACATAAATGCATCTCTTTCTATTATGCAAGTTGCAATGTATTATATACTAGGTTTTGTACCTTGATTTTTAACCTAAAAATTTATTTTAGTGATTATTCCATATCCATAAAGAGCTTTTTCATTCTTTTTACAGCTGCATAATTTTTCATCACATGCAAAATTCATAATTTCTTTTATGAGTTCCCTATTTGTAGACATTTAGATTGTTTCCAATATTTTGGTATCTCAAATGATGCTGTGATGAATAATTTTGAATAAAGATGTTTCATATGAGTGAGTATATTTGCAGATGAAATCTCAAAAGTAAAATCCCTGAGTAAAAGGATGTGAGTGTTTGTAATTTGGAAGTATCCAAAGATAATGGACATACACACATTCATGTCCCCTAGTATGGGAGAAAATTAAGTTTATCGGGAAAACCCCGTTAGAGCCAGCAGTATGCAAGGATCCACTGTCCTGTTGACATCCTGAGAGGCATGCTGGGTTAGGCACAGCTGAATGCACCATGGAAAGTGTTCCAGAAAAGGGACCCTGTCCTCATTAAACTCTATATTTCTTAAGAAAGCTGACAGGGAATTCTGTAACAAGTGATGCTTCCTAGACTGGGAAATATCCTTGTGGAACTAGAGCTGGTGGGACCAGTTAGAGACTTTTCATACCAAACCTGCTGCTATTTACTAAAGGTCTTGTGCTAGTCCAGTGATCTAACTCCAGCCTTATGAGCTAGCTCATTGCTAGGCTGCCAGAAGGGGAAGAAGAAGAAGGAAAAGAAAAAAGTCAGAGGAAGGCAGGATACCCAGGAGTCAGAAAAATTCCCTCTATTCAGCTAGTTGTAGTCCAATAGCCCTCCATTTATACTCACACCAATGAATGACAGCACCTATTTCCTCATCCCCCTATCATGAGAGCATTATCACAGTTGTTTGATCTTTGATAATATGGTAGTGAAAAGTGTAGGTTCAGTATGGTTCAAGTTTACATTTCTTTTATTATTATCTAGACTGAGGATCTTTTCATGTTTTAAAATAACTCATTTTCTTCTTTTGTGATATGCCTGTTCATATCTTTTTCCATTTTTATATTGTATTATTGGTCTTTTTCTTATTGGTTTGTAGGAGATTTTTATCTATTATATATATTAGGGAATTTATGCTTTGTAACATGGATTGCAAGTGTTTCCCAATTTATCATCTGACTTTTGACTTCGCTTATGGTGGATTTTATCTTACAGGGATTTAGTTTTTCACGTAGCTGAATTTATCACTTTTCATTTTTGGCTTTTGGGTTGTATGTTACATAGAAAGGCCTTCTGAGATTATTTAAAACAACAACAAAAAAAAGAAACAAAACTTGGCCCGTGGCTTCTTTTAGGACATTTATATAGTATTTCTTTCTTTTTTTTTCACATTTGAATCTTTAGCCTGTCTAATTATCTCTAACTTTTCAAGTTGAGGACACAAAGTATATAACTGTTTATCATTTTTATAACTACAGAATTATAAGGAGTTGTATAAAGGTGTAGCAGTTAAGTCTTGTTATTTTTTTTAAGTACATAATTTCTTCAGGATACTTTACCATGCTAACTACTCAGTCAGTGAGCTCTTGCCTTGTTTTTTTATGACAGTAAACTTTCTAAAGATCTCAGTTTCCCACAGCTCTAGAACTTCTAACCAGATAGATATTGCTAGACTTCCATGAAACCTATTGTAACCCCAGGGGGAAAATCCTGGGGCAAAATATGTATGAAACCAAAATCAGTCAAAAAGAGAAATAAAGTGAAGATGAAAAACTTCCCCGTAAGGTGCTCTTACCTCCCGGATATTTTGGGTACACTACTCTGATCTTTGGGGGCCACTCTGCTATTAGTCCAGGAACACACAGGAGGCCAGCTTCCAAGCCTTTTCCCCAAGATGCCAAAGGGCCAGCCATCTCTGGTCCATGTGTCGAAATGTCCAGGGCCACATCCACTCAACAGAGTCTCCAGGGTATAACACAGTTGGGACTGGCAGCGGGATGTTGCACTGCTAGTTGTATCCTGGCTTCAATAACTCCTCTTTGGTTTGCACATACAGTTGTATAGGAGAGGCAGCAAAGAGGGTTAGCATATCCACAGGGCTCAAGGCTCCTTTACATGGCTTCTCATTCAAATGCCGTAACACTGTTCATAAGCAAACTGACTGGCCCTGTAGACTATTGGTGTCTGACTTCAAGCAAGATTTCAACAAACCATTGTATCTTTCTATCATGCCTGCTCCCGTAGGGTTATATGGTACATGAACTTCCACTTTACTCCTAATTACTGCACCCATTCTTTTAACACATGTCCAGGAAAGTGGATGACTTGATCGCTCTCAGTCACCTGCGGCTGGCCATAGGCTGTAAAGAGAGGCTCCAGGCTCCTCTTGGTGGTTTACTAATCTGCATGACATACAGGAAAAGCAACCAACAGGCCAGAAGCTGTGTCCACACAAGTCCTGGCATACCGATATCCTTCTGATATGGGCAGAGGCCCAATATAGACTATTTGCCTCTTGACATGGGCTATTGGCCCCTTTACTCTTGTCCCATGTTGCTGTGGGACTCGGTGTAAGTCCCTTTTGGAGCACACAGGTACTCCTTCTGGGCTTTGCTGACTTCTTCAAAGGTCACTGGCAAGCCCCACTGATGGGCTACAGCCCACATTGTCTTTTGCCCCACTTGCGACAAACACTGATGTAACCATTGGGCCACATCAGAGACAGGCTTTCCTTATAGCCAATGCACCTGGGCCAGTGTGCCTGCTTCATCATTCCCTGGGGATGCCAAAAGCAAATGGCTAGTCACATGATATACAGTAACTGTCTTAGTCTGAGCAGAGGCCCATAGGTCTTGCCACAACTCTTTTCACCAAAGGGACTGGTGACCAAACATCCAGTTGGCATGGTACCATGTCAGTAGCCACAGGGTCAAGCCCTGATAGATGACCCAACTGTCGGTGCAGACAACTATAGGGGAGGGCTCATAGGTGATCACAAGCCATATTGCACACAACTCAGCCCATTGGCTGCTCTTCCCCTCTCCATCCTCCATCCATATTGTCTCAGTCTCAGGACAGAAAGCCATAGTCCTCCACTTCAGGGGCTGCCCATGACTGGAGCTGTCTGTATATCAAGCATCTTCAGGTATAGGGGCTTTTCATCTTTAGAAGAACTCTCAGCTACCAAAAGCAAGTTCTTCCTGCTTTCCACTGGTATAGGTCACTAGCCCCAATAAGCATTGGAGTTCTCCATTTAAGGGGCTAATAGGGAGGGCGCTATGCTGCTGTAAGTATGCAGCCCATTTGGCCAGTGTAGGCATCAATGCCATGCCACTCCATGGCCTTTAGGTCCAGTCTCACACCCACCCTGCAATTGGATAGGTGGTTATTACCTTGGTCAGAGCTGTTCCGGTGATGAGCTCCATAAGCAGCAAGGCATGGTACACAGCAGCCAATTGTTTCCCTATCAAGGTGTACTGGACTCTGCTCCTTTCCATAGTTGTGACCAGAATCCAATAGGTTGGCATGTCTGTTCAAGCCACTGCCAAAGACCCCATCATAACCATCATAACCATCTTCTGTTATGTGAACATCTAGCTCACGGGGCCTTGATGAGTCCATTACACTGAAGGCCTGTATGGCCTTGACTGCTCGCTTAGCAGCAGTAAAAGCAGCTGCACATGTCTCATCCCAGTCTCACCTGATGCCCTTTCATACCAACCAGCATAAAAGCTTCAGAATCTGTGCCAAGTGTGGGATAAACAATCTCCAGTAGTCTCAAAGACCCCAAAACTCTTGTAATACTGCCACAGTGGTAGGGGTAGGGAAAGCCTGGACCTTGTCTATGACTTTGGTTTTACCCAACCAGACAACCTCCAAGAATTTTACAGAGAAACCAGGTCCCTGAACCTTGGTGCTGTTCACAGCCCACCCTTTCTCCTGTAGATGTTGCAGCAGTCTAGGAACCACCTCTTCTAAATCTGAAGGAGAATCAGACATGAGCATGATATTATCAATGTAGTGATACAACCGCACTATTTGCAGTTTCTTTCATGTGGTCAAGTCCCGGGCTACAAGTCTATGACAGATGGTGAGACTGTGGAAGTCTCCTGTGGAATGAGAGTGAATGTCCACTGCTGGCCTTCCCACATGAAGGCAAACTCTCCCTGACTTTCCTGTGCTATGTCAATAGAGAAGAAATCACTGGCAAAGTACACACCATAATGATATGTCCCTAGTTCATGATTGAGGGTGTCCATAAGGGCTGCTATAGAGGGGACAGCAGCATGCAAAGGGGGTGTGACTTCATTCAATTCCCTGTAGTCCATGGTCATACACCAGGAGCCATCTGGCCTTTTCACTGGCCACACTGGGGAATTAAAAGGACTATGAGTGGGCTTTATGATGCCCACCTTCTCCAACTCCTGAAGGGTTTCTCCAATTTCCTTGTGCCCCTCAGGCAATTTATACTGCTTAGTATTTGTCACCTGCTGAGGTACAGGCAGAGCTAGAGGTGGGTGCTTAGCATGTCCCCTCATAATCACCTTAACCACATGTACCCTCAGTCTGAACTCACCTGCAATGGTCTGTAACCACAGGCCCTGCAGGATATCAACCCCAAAACATATTCAGAGATGGGAGAAATGTACACAATATACTCCTTTGGGGGTAAATTCCCTATCCCTGATAGGATTTGATCTTTCTCCCACCCTAATTGCCTTACTCCCATAGTCACCTATCACAGCAGGGGTCTTGAGAAAACACTCAGGGTTGCCATAAATCAGAGAACTTTCAGCTCCTGTGTCCAGCCCTGCCAGGACACATTGTACATTCATAGGGGACCGATGAACTGCTAATTCTACATGTGGACTCTGGTCCCCACCACGTCCCCCAAGGTGGGAATCTTGGCGCCCCCTCTGTTGAACTATAATGTCCAATCATTCTCCTGTGGGGGTGAGGGCTCAGGCAGATCCTGAGTACTGTCCCCCAGGAAGTCTTGCGGGGACACAGGCTGGATATGGGGCTTTGCCTACGGCTTCCACATCCTTGACCTCAGCCGCTGGAACTATTGCTCTGGCTTTAATTGGTGCCACAGTTCTAACAAGATCCTATTAGGCTGCCCATCAAGTTTTTCTTTCACTACCCCAGCTTTTACCAAATCAACCCATATCTGGGTCCTTGAGACTTTCACAGGGCACTTTGCACCTCTCCTTTCAGCCATAACCTGTACTTCCTTTCATGCTCTTATTGTTTCAACCTCCCCCAGATCTGCTAAAGTACAAGCAGCCTCACTTATGAGTCACCCTATGTGGGGGACAAGAGTAGTCACTAGGGACCCAAAGAGAGATGGGATGCTGTATGGAGCTCCAGATTTTTCATTCCTGTGGTGAACAACTCCTCATTGGGGCCCTGGAGGTCCATTTTATACATGATATTTTTCATGCCCAGTTCCCATAACACCTGCTGGAGCTCTGCATATGTTTTCCAGCTAGTGGGTGATCATGGTAAATGACCCTGATTAGACTAAACTGCCCTGATGGTTGCTATCAGCCAATCCAGAAGCACCTGATTCCCTGAGGCATGACAGGTATATTGCTACCACTGCCAGAGGGAAGGGTGAGTCATTAGAAAAGCCAGTCTACCCTTTTCAGAACCTGATATAACAATGTTTTCTACCCCCATATCCCCAAAATGCAAAAGCCATGTAGGCAGAGGTTCCGAAGGCTTCTGCCAAAACCAGATGCTCATGTCCACCAGCTCATCCTGGGTATAGGGGCGGAGCACGGAGTGCTCCATAACCTGGGGTTGGGGCAGCTCCTCTCCCTGTGGAGCCCACAGTTGTTGCATATTACTTTCTTAATTACAACTCAATGGGCCTTTAATACAGGAGAGGCTGGTGCCTCGGGTGGTGGCCTCAGCAACAGTTTGGCCCTCAGCCAACATCCCGTCATCCTTTCTGGAAATCTTCTCTACCATATCCAGGGCTGAAGCCAGCACTCTTTCCTCCCCCTGCCCCAGAACCTCCTGCAAAGTGGATTCTCCTGCTGCCTCCTCCCTTGCTGCTAATGTATCTTCCAGGAACATGACCTTCTTCTCAATAACTGTCTCTATTTCTTAAGTGCATCCCATAGGTCATCACCCAGCTCCTCCAAGCCATGCTGAAGTGTGTGTGTCTCTGCCCTGCTGAAGTTTCTCTCTCTCCTCGATAACACTTTCCACTATCTCGGGGAAAAGATATCCCACAGCTCTGGCTGCTACACAGCCACTCAGGGCCTCTAAGCAGTCTTCTATCTCACGGAGGGCTAATTCCACAGCTTCTGGTGTCTCCACCCTTCCCAGTTCTGCAGAAGGCCCCACCCCTCTAGGAGGTGCTTTACCCTTGACAAATTCCCCACTAGGGACTCCCCAGTTGGAAGCTCCAGTTGGAAGATAGGGTGCTCCCGGGTAAAGCTGCACCCTCTACCACTGCAGCCACTGGGGCCTCCCCACCATCCATGGCAAGAGGCAGGAGTTCCATGTATCTCCCCACCATCTCCAGTCCAGATCTTATAAGTAGTCATCTGCTTCTGCTCCCCCTCCTGGCTGCAGAAAAAAGGGACCCACCTAACTTCTCAGGTTCAGATATGCCCTCACTCCCCCTACAAGGCCCTCTCAGTTTCTGCCCTGACCTCTGCATTTCTTTGCCAATAGTATATAACTCATCTCTTGGCTCAACCAGGCAAGGCAGATTTGGGAAAAGTCCCCTGCCTTCTCCTTAGGCTGTCCTTCTGATAATAAAGCCTTCTCTACTTCAAACATGGTCACTCACATACTGGCTTTTACTGCACACCAGGCATGTGAATCTGAATTTGGGTGTTTGGTAATAGTTGTTCATAATTATTTTAAAGATATATGCTCAACAGGAATTGCATATGTATGTGTGGATAAAAGATTTGATTAACTGATCAAAATTTTTACATGGGAAATAAAAGATCAGAGATGGCCAAGATTCTAGAAGAACAACAATATAGGAACTCATCTTTCCAGAGATCAGTAGTTTTTGTAAAACTTAGTCAGTGTAATATTGGTACAGAGGTAGGCAGACCAATGAAACAGTATAAAATCCAGAATCAAATTCATACACACACATACACACACACACACACACACACACACACACACACACACACACACACAAACTTTATTTATGTTGGAGCTAGCTAGTATTAAAGAAAACTGAAAACTGGTTAGAAATGGCAGGAGTTTCAATAAGTACTGGGCACTTGATCATATAGAAAAGAATGAAATTGGGTGTGTACTTCATCTCATAAGGAAAATAATTTCTCAGTTCATTTAAAGATTTAAAGGTGAATGTCAAAGCTATAACCTATTAGTAGATAACACAGAGAATAACTTCATGGCTTTAGGGTGGGAAAGAATCTCTTAAACGGAAATAAAAAGTGGGAAGGAAGGAACAAGGGGGAAAAGGGGGCATTACAATTAGCAGACATAATGTAGGGGGGGCACAGGGAGGGCTGTACAACACAGAGAAGACAAGTAGTGACTCTATAGCATCTTACTACACTGATGGACAGTGACTGTAATGGGGTATGTGGTGGGGACTTGATGATGGGGGGAATCTAGTAACCATAATGTTGCTCATGTAATTGTAGATTAATGATACTGAAATTTAAAAAAAGAGAGAGAGAAAAAAATAAAACCAATAATTCAGCTATGGTAAAATTAAGAACTTAAAAAATGGAAATAAAAATGATTAGAAAGAGAAATTTGGAAGCACATTTGGCAAAGGATTTGAACTTAGGTTATATAAAGAATCTCTACAAATTAAAAACAAAGTGAGCAAAAAAGTAAATAAAATTGAAAAGGCACTTTATAAACGAGGAAATCTGAGCAGCCAAAAATGCATAAAGAGAAGTAAAGTTTAGTGGTCGTCTAAGAGTGAAAATTCAAGCCACAGTGATTTCTATTTGAGCCAACTGACAAAGGTTAAAAGATCTAACACGTTTGATAAGGATGTGAAACAAATGAAACCCTTATCTATACTAAACTCTCATTTATACCATATAACTTAAATGATATATAGTTTAGGTAAATCATATATACATAGTTAAGGTAAAGCATGCACTGACACTCCTTTTATTTTTTTTAAAGTGAGAAAACAATAGACACAAAATACAGATGGTCTTTTGAGTGAGGGGTAGGGATGATATTGGAGGCAGTTAGCCAGGGATGTTCAAATACTATGGTAATATTCTATTTTTATAACAGGGCAGTGGGTAACAGGCATTTTTATACCCTGCATATATTAGCTTCCTAGGGCTGCTGTAACCAAGTACCACAAACTGGGTGACTTAAAACAATAGAAACTTTATTCTCTCATAGTCCTGGAGGTGGAACTCTGAAATCAAAGTGTCAACTGACTCCCAGGAAAAATCTTTTCTTGCCCTTTCCTAGCTTCTGGCAGGCTCCTCACCTTCCCTGGCTTATGGCAATGCAGCACTGATCTCTGCCTTTGTCTTTACACGGCCATCTCCCCTGCGCATATTTCTGTGTCCTCTCCTGTTCTTATAAAGACATCACCAGTCCCTAAATTGAGAGCACACCCTAATCTGGTATGACTTCATCTTAACTAATTATATCTGCAACAACTTCATTTACAAATAGAGTCACAGATAGGCAGTTCTGAGTGGAAATAAATTTTGGTAGGACATCATTCAACCCACCAAGCTGCCTATGTTTTATTATTATTCTTTTGTATCTACTCATATTAAACTCTACAGAAAGAGTGCTTATGGACGGACCTCTGTGACATACCATGCGGGACCATCTCCAGCTTGATGCATTAATTAACATTCTTGTATACAAAGAGCACACAAATGTTTCACAATAGATCTTTCCAGATCGCTGTCCTGGTTTATTCTGATGTGCCACAGCAAGCAGGACACATTTAGCCTGAGGGCATGCCATCTTCCCTTTACCTCCTCCTCCTGCTGGTTATTCAAATATGAATATGTATGATCTTAAATGGATGAATTTAAATGACTCTCAATGGATGATTTCATCCTGTACTCTCTAGTTTGCCACTAGTTTTCGTGGCATAGTACAGTGGTTCTCAAAGTGAGGTTCCAGGCCCAGCACCATCAGCAATACCTGGGGGCTTGTTATAAATGCAAATTCTCAGGTTCCACCCCAGTCTTAATGAACCAGAAACGCCAGTAGTGGGGACCAGAAATCTGTGTTTCAACAAGCCCTCTTGGTGATTCTGATGCATGATCTGTTTGAGAAGCACTAGTGTAGTGGATAGTAGCACACACTCTGTAGTCAGAATGACTGGATTTGTGTCCTATAGTTTGTTACTTTATAGTTGTGTCATACTAGACTAATTACCTAACCTTTCTGGTTTTCTCTTCTATAAAAGAAGAAATATGATCATCTATCGTATTGACGATAATTGTACTTTTGTAAAATGGTTTTGATGAGGATTTAATTAGCTCATCTATGTAGATGCTTAGAACAGTGCCTGGCACACTATATAAATGTTACCTTATTTAAATATTGGCTACTGTTTGAAGAGAAAAGAATCCTGTGTGCTTCATTCATTTGCATCACCTTCCCAGCTCCTGAAGAACATCAAATTTGCAAGATTGGTCTGAAATTTCTGCAAGATATTTTGTCCTCTTTTGGAAATCAAAACATTTTTTTTTCTTTTCTTAGCTTTCTACCTGCCATTTTCATAATTTTTCTAAGTAAATGTAAACTGGTGGTTCTATAATTACATCTGCAAGTTCTTTATGCAGAAAGGTAAATCAGTTGTGTAAAGGTCACTTCTACTGGGCCTAGAAATTAAAATTAATTTAAACCATGAGGAATTCTCTTACCAAATACTCACCCATCTTAGGTTTCAGTTTTCTTCTAATGATACCTGTCTGTCTTTCTCCAATTTGAATGCCTTTCTTCTTAATAGATATTATGAAAGGAAAAAGTCCTTCCTTTATTACAATTTAGATCATTTGGATTTTCCCTAATGGTGGGTATCTTACTTCATGGATCTTCTGATGAATGACACATAGTTAAAATGCATTTAGTCATTTATCCAACAAATATTTGTTGCATTCCTACTACATGCAAGCAGTAATTTACATATCAAGAATATAGTAATGAACAGATCACACAAAAATCTCTGCCCTCATGAATCTTATTCTTTAACTGTAGTATATAGACAATACACAATAAATACAGTATATGAATAAGTAAAATTATTTTGTAGATCAAAAAATTACTGCTACAGGAAAAATGTGTTAAGGGGAAATGATAGTGCTAAGGGGTAAAATTTTACATAGGATGTTTGTAATTGATCATTTCTTATTGACTAACTATTTTATTTAATTATGGTTTCTCCTCTTGGAAACTAAAAGATTAGAGTGAGACCTGCTTTCTTGGTCTTGAGTTTCTAGATCTTTTCCATTTAGGTCCTAGTGAAGGTGGTTTCCAGAATTGGAACGGATAGACCAATTCTTCGTAGGGTGGTGAATTAGTATCCTAGAGCTGCCATAACAAATTACCACAAACTGGGTAATACAAAGCAATAGGAATTTATTCTCTACCAGTTCTAGAGCCTAAAACCCAAAAGAAAGGAGTTAATGGGGTTGGTTCCATTTGAAAGGTCTAAGAGAGAATCTGCTCGATGCCTGTCTCCTAGCATCCAGTGGCTGCCTGTAATCCTTGGTGTCCTTTGATTTGTACACACGTCACACACAAACCTGCCTCCATCTTCCCATCTTCGTATCACCTTCTGCCCTGGGTCTGTGTATATCCTCTCTTCTTAAAAGGCTCTTGTCTCTGGATTTAGGATCCACCCAAATAGTCCTGAATGAGCTCATTTAAAGATCTTTAACTTAATTCCATCTGCAAAAATCCTTTTTCCAAATAAGGTCACATTCACAGGTTTCATGTGGGCATATCTTTTAGGGGGGCTATCATTCAACCCAGCAGGTGATATCTGAGAGTGGACAGTTGTTTTGGTGATAGCTCCCCGCCTGCAGTCGCACATACTGCTAGTCAACAGTTGTAGTCCATCTGAGGACAAAATGAGGACTTAAAGATTAGGCCTCTCCATCTAAAACTCAGATCAATTCAATACCAGTCTGTGACTCAATTAGTGCACTGGTGCTAGTTCAAAAACTGTTACTTATCGGTGAGGAGATAAAAACAGAAACTAAGGGTAAGACTTTGGAAACTTCTATAGCAATTTGACAATGTTTCCTGAAGCTAATTAGAATTGGGGCTTATGTTTTGTGTCTCTCTATTAAAATTTATTTTTCTAGTAATTCAGTGTCACTGTTTTTTTAAAAAAATATTGGCAAGTAATGAATTAAAAAATAAATAAAACCTGATTTTTCAACATGGATTGTTTGAGAAGCACTGTGATATGCTATTTTCAGTAACACTATTTAGAAATAATGATATCTTTCCAACAGTAATGGAAGGGATATGTGTCACAGACAGTGTGCCTTATATCACAGATAACAATTTCTAGTTGTCCCTGTAAGCTGTCTCATGATCTACCCCTAATTTTGTCACTTTTAAAGGACCCACTCTTCCTAGGTTGGGGCAATAAAATCCCCAAATACCTACAGGTCAGGAGAATTGAATCAAACTCAGGCTCACAAGTTGCCATCCACATGACAGGAGGCAGCTTACTTTGCCTCCCTAGTTAAGTTTCTCATCTGTAAAATATATTTCTTTTTGCTTTGATATTCAACTCAGCACTGTTGCGGAGGAAACACTTTCCTTTTCCTTTCAAAATTCTTCTTGCTCGTGTCAGAATAAATTGGCCTGAGACAGATTAATGGGAGTAAATCAAATTTAATTCCATATGCAGGAAATCCCCCATACATGAGGGAAAGACAGAACGGTGAGATGTATCTATGCTATCTTCCATGAAGGAATGGGATAGGAGCTTGGGGCTTCAAAGGGGAGGAGGGCAACACACAGGACAATAAGAAGAGCAGATGTTTGGTAATTAAATGTTTGCCCTGCCATTCATATAGGTCATTCAGATAAAATTCTCTGGTAATAACCCTTATTTTGGAAAAAAAATCCCACATTGCATTTTTCTAGGTATTTAGAGAAGGGTAAATGTTTCTCCCAGGACTGCAGGGTCCTGAGTACCTTCAGCTCAAAATAATTGACATGCCAAAATGGCATATTTTGGGGGGGCTTGTTCTGAACCTCTTCAGCACCACTACCACCACCACCAAAAATAAAGACCAAACAGGAACTATCTCACCTAGGGATCAGCTGGAAAAATGGACTTTTTTTTTCACGAAATTTCTTATACACAGAGCAAAGGTGAGCAAAGTTTTCAGTTGAAAGGTCCTAGAATCAATTCCAATGCAGAGTTGGGGAGCTGGAGGGAATGTTCCTCACATATCCAAACAAGTAATGCTCTGCCAATTAAGTGTCCTGTAATTCAACCTAATTCTGACGCTCTCTACCTGGAGACAATGTCTGATCCCACAGGTTAAAGGTTCAGTCCCATAAGACTACACTCCAACTCAAAAACCAATCACAGTCCAGGTTACCTGTGCTCCTGACCAACCAGCTACCCCTCCTTGAGGTTAAAGGTTCAGTCCCATAAGACTACACTCCAACTCAAAAACCAATCACAGTCCAGGTTACCTGTGCTCCTGACCAACCAGCTACCCCTCCTTTAGCTCAATTAATATGCTAGAGCTGCTCATAGAACTCAGGAAACCCAGTTATTCATTAGATTATTGATTTATTACAAAGGATACCAGAGGATACAAATCAACAGTGAGATGAAGAGATACATGGGACAAGGTCCCAAACAAAGGTGCTTCTGTCATAGAGTTTGGGGTTTTGCATGGTGGCATGTGTAAGAGTTCTCTTTCCACACTGGAAGCTCTGCAAATCCCTTCTTTTTGGGTGTTTATGGAGGCTTCATTATGTAGGCATGATTGATTAAATTATTAGCTGTTGGTGACTGATTCAACCTTAAGACCCTCTCCTCTCTCAGGAAAGCAGGTGGGACTGAAAATTCCGATCCTCCTATTCATGGTTGGCTTCCCTAGCAACGGGTTTCTAATTTTAGGTGACCCAGAAGTCACCTCATTAACATATACCCAGCTGTACGGACAGGAGCTTGACACAAATAGCATGACACCCCTTTCACCTTTATGACTGTGAACTGATTTCAGGAACTGAAGACAACAAACCAAGATTTATAACAAAAGATGCTTCCATTTCTCTTATTACTCAAGAAATTCCAAGGGTTTTGGGAATCATGAGCAAGGCACAATAGACTAAGACCAAATATATGTGAAAAATATATTTTGGTCATCTGAATAGCTATATTTCTTATAAATATTTCTTAACATCACAATATCACAGCAGTGAACACCCATATAACCAACCTAGGTTTTACCATTAACCTTTTCTTATACATATTTCACCTATCTAACCCTCTCAGCAATTACTAACCACATATTATTCCATTTGAAATTAGTTTTTTGATACATTTCTAAGGAAATGGTATACTTCTACTTAAATACTTCAGCTTACTTACCCTTAACCAGAATTCAACATTATATGCAATTTTCTTTTGATATAAAATATACATACAATGAAATGAACAAATTTAAGTGTATAATACCTGAGTTTTGGAATACATTGGGATACTCCAAACCCCAGCAACATTTTAAACATTATCATTAATCCAGATACAACCCAGTCTTGATTGTTACACTGTAGATCAGATCTTCCTGTTCTAGTACTTGATATACATGAAATGATGAGATGTTCTTTTTTACGTAGGCTTTTTAAGCTCAGCATGATGGTTTTGAGATTCATTTATATTGTTGCATATATTTATATTCCTTTGCTGAGTAGTATTACAATTTATGACCATGTATGGGTATAGGAAAAATTTTCATACATGTTCCTATTGATGAACAACTCAACTCTTTCCACTTTTGGGTTACTATGAATAAAGTTTCTATGAATATTTCTATACAAATATTTTTGTGAACATATGTTCTTATTTATTTTTATTAATTTGTGCTTCTCTGTTTCTATCTATGACGTCTTTTTGAGACAGGGTAGGGAAATGGGACAAGGGTTATGCCATTGCAAAATCTACTTAGCCTGCAAAAAAGGCCCAGCATATTCTTTAACTTAATCTATATGCTGTTCATCCTTTTCTTATAGCTCCTTAACCAGTTAAGTAACTTTGTAGCCAGGACAAGAGATAGACCTCCAAAGTGTAAATGAACCTATGTGGATAAAGAATGCCAAGATCTGGATCAACACAGTCACAAAAATAACCCTATTCTTAAGATAAAACTTCAAAGTAATTATGAATCACCTGTATACATTGTGCCTTATGCTGATGCCTACCCAAAAGGCCCTGTAAAACCCCAACCCGAAATCCTTAAGTGTACCTCCTCTCTGAAGTCACTGGCACTCCTATCTGAGTGTGTACTGTCTTATATCAAATAAACTTTCTTGTTGCATAAGCCAACTGTACTTGCCTCTGAATTATTTCCATGATAAAGACAAGAACTTGCTGACCTCCACCTCTGGTGGTAAATGTCTTTGCACTCAGCTATTTCATTCACCTTTCTATCTTACACAATTCTTTTCTCTCTCCCTGTTTTACTTCAGACTAGTAGGGAAGTTCTCAGAAGATAGACTCACTCTATACAGTGTTCCATGGCTCACCCAAATCTTGGGGTGGTAAGGGCTTAGTTCCCACACCATGCAGATACCAGCAGACACTGGATGCCAGGTGACCCTGGCTTTAGGATCTGCAAGGGATTTGCCTTATGCTGAGCAGGAGTTCAATGAACTTCCCTTTCCTCCTTCTGTTCTTCCTTGCTCTTTGCTGCCTGCATGGCTACTGCCAATCACTGCTATTCTCACTTTAATAGATTCCTTCCTTACCTACACTTGTCTGACCTGGTCAAGAATTCTTTCTCTATCAAATTCAAGAACCCTCCCCCATCTTGGCTGAGGTTTCATCTAGTGTGCAGGGAGAAAACTCCCCAGACACAGCTGCCTGACAACATTTTGAGTTAATTTTTTGTATGGTACAAAGTAAGGATAAAGATTATTTCCATATAAATACCTACGTTTTTCGGTACTATGTTTTCAGTTTTTGAAAGACTGGCCTTCCCCCTCCTTCCTCCACTGAATTATCCTGGTATCTTGTTGAAATTTAATTGACCATATATGTGTTTCTTTCTGGGCTTTCCATTTTATTCTGTTGATGTATGCAACTAATCTTACATCAATACTTTACCTTCTTGATTACTGTATCTTTATAGTGAATCCTCTACTTTCATTCTTGTTCAAAATGACTCTTTTTTTACTCTTCTAAATGCTCTGCCTTTCTGTGTAAACATAGAATCAGATTACCAATTTCTGTAAAAAAGCCTCTGGGATTCTGTTTGGAATTGTATTCAATTTATAGGGGAGCAAATTTTGCCACCTTAAGATATGCTTCTTTGACATACTGATTATTTTAACTTGGTTATTTTTGAGGAAGTAGACACAAGAGGAGCTCTGAAAACCCAATAAAGAGATGATACCCTTTTTTCAAAGATATTTACATTTACAAGGGACATCTCCACCTGTAAATGTGCCTCCTACTCTGTACTAGGAAGAAGAGGATAACTAAATCTCTAGAAATTCTTTTCAGTGGAGAAGATAAGGACTTTAATTTGTCATCTTACTCCGTTCACTGTGCTTTTCGTGGTCACTTCCCTTAACTGGCTCCCCAACACCAAAAGTTTTTTTGCTTTACCTAAGAAGGTTTTTAAGGTGGTGGCTTCAGCCATTTCAGGACTTATTCAGATTTTGTGGGTGTCTCCTGTGTATAGTGGAGGTACACATGCTATTAAACTGTCATTTGATTTTCTTCTGTTAATGGGTTTCATGTCAATTTGATTCTTTGATCAGCCAGAAGAACCTTGGAGGATAGAGGAAAAGTGTTCGTCCTCAAAAAATCTATTAGGTATATTTTTGTTGTTAGGGAAGAAGAAATTTCCTTTGTCCCTCAAGGTTCTTCTAGCTAGTTTAAGAATCAAATTGACATGAGCCAGATCAACAGGAGAAAAGAACAAAGTTTAACCAGTACGTACTGGGATTCCATATACTTGGGATTCCAAACACAGGGATATGAGGCATATATATCATCCTGAACTAAGAAGGAGATAGGGGTCTGAGACTTCAAAAGAAACAGGGAAGCAATTCACAGGAATATAAAAGAATAAATGTTTGGTAAATAATGTTTGCTGGGTGTAACTCCAGGGAGCAGGGGGGTGGGATGGAGAGGATAGGGCGTAGGTAATATTTTCCCAGCCCAGGGAAAATTATCTTTGAAACTGAAATCAGTCAAAGGTAGAAATAGAGTGGGAGAAACTCATTTATTGCCTACAAGCAGTCCACTTCTGCTCGCTCATGTCTCTCGTGACCTGGCTGCAAAAAGGGACTACATACGATCTCCTCACTCCAGATATGCCCTCATCTCCCCCATGTAATCACCTATATATATATATGGAGATGGACTACTTCTCTCCACCCCTTGGAAACACCTATTAATATGGAGATGCACTAAGGCCAGGTTAGAGATTCTGGGAATATTGCAATTTTACCCACACTGGGACACACAGAAACAATGGGACACAGGAATTTTAACAGACTTTACCACATTCCTCCTTGTCTACCACCTTAGTTTATATTATAAGGTAGTTATTTATGGTGCTAGCTCTCCTCCTGGAGCAGGTCCTCCATCTAAATTTGTTTTATGCAATTAGGGGGAGGACCAAAGGTTATAAGTCTTTTGGGCCTGTATAGTTTTCAGCTCTGGAATAATCTGCAAGTCACAATGGCACATCTTGGGGCAGCCTGCTCTTGGCCCTTATAGGGTGAAGCTCCAGGGGAAAATCCTGAGGCAAAATACCTTTGAAACCAAAATCAGTCAAAGGGAGTGAAAGGGCAAGCTCCCAGATTCTATTTCAGCCAATTGGGACCCGGATCCTATCTCAGTCAATCAGGACCTGGATCCTATTTCACCCAATTGGAGCTTGGTCTTTCTCCTCTCCATTCAGCAAAGAGCTCACCCACCACCCTTAGACCCTGCCAATTGACCAGAGCCATGACCTATCACCCCACCAACTACCCCTAGATCCAGCCAATCAGCCAGAGCCACGACCATCACCCCACCAACTGCCCTAGAACCCAATAAAACCTTTGTGGTATTGAAACTCGCTCTCTTTCTCTGGCATCTTGCCACTGCCTTGGTGTAGATGAGAGATTGAGCTCAAGCTAGCTCGAATAAAGGCTCTTTGCTTTTGCATTAGTGTTGGCTCTTTGGTGGTCTTCTGGGATTCGCGACTTTGGGCACAACAGGAGAAATAAACCCATTTATTTCTTATAAGCAGTCCACTTCTGCTCCTTGTGTCTCTTATGACCTGATTGCAGAAGAAGAGGCTCCCACCCAAACTCTCTTTTCCAGATAAGCCCTCTTTCACCCTTATAATTACCTACTGATATGGAGATAGACTACTCTACACCACTTGGAAACACCTATTGTACGGAGATGCACTAAAGACAAACAAGAGATTCTGGAAATACTGCAATTTTACCCACACAGGGAAAAGTGGTATCTTATTGAGTTTCCAGTCTGTAATTAAGGTCATTCAGTGATTGAAAAATTTCTAGTATTGTATTTTTCACTTTTAGAGTTTCCATTTGGTTCTTTTTTTGTTTTAATTTCTATTTTCATTTACTATGAGAGTATTTCTCTTTATTGAGCACACTTTTAAGAAATGCTTTTAAATACTTGTCAACTCCTTCCAATATCTGAGTCAGTCATCTTGGGCTCAGTCTACATTCACATTTTCTGGTATCTTGTTATGTCACATAGTTGGGGATTGTAACCTACACATAACACATATCACAGAGGCGATGGATTTTATGTCCTTCTAAAATGAGCTGATAGTTTTGTTTTGTTTTTACAGGCAATAACTTTGTTAGATTTCACCAGCCAAGACTCTTTGGATGCTAATTCAAATTTCAGTTCAGTTCTTTTACTCGTATCTGATTTTCTTGGAATTTGCCTGTGAAAATAAATTAAGGGAAATGTCACTGACATGGTGTTTAGAGGCTAGCAGGGGGAGCTCTCACACTCACCACTCCTAATTCCCAGACCCCATCAGAAGAAATGGACACCATGTACTGTTTTAGCTTCACTCTCCAGCAAGAGGAAAAAAGGTTTCTGCCGCCCTTGTAGCCCAAATGAGAGACCCTCACAGTTAGCCGATGAGAAACCACAATATGTGGGAATCCCTGTTTACTCCAATGGACTTTTTTTTTCTTAGAACAACCGTCCCAACTCATCCCTACCCCTATAACAAGGTTCCTCTCCTTTGCTCTCCTGACATGCCTATGGTTCTGCCATACCTTGTGTGAGTAAAATTGTAGTATTTCCAGAAAAATCTCACCTGTCTTTGGTACATCTGCATATCAACAGGCATTCAGAGGTGGAGAGAAGTATGGCTTTAGTGCATTTGCATCTTTCCTCAGGGGTGGAGAAGTTCATCTCCATATCAATGGGCAATTACTTGGGCAACAGAAGGCTTATCTGTACCTGAGAGGTGAAGGGGAGGGCCAGTGTTGTGGCTCTTGAGCAGGAGAGAGGATGGGCTGGTGTTGTGGCTGCTTGAGCAGAGAAGAAAGACGCGCCTGGGACTGCAGTTTGTGAATAATAAACGGGTTTTAAACTTTATTTCTCCCTTTGACTGATTTTGGTTTTTAGAGGTATTTTGCCCTGGGATTTCCTTTCCCCGGACTTACACCTTGCATGTTTCAGATTGTAATTCTCTGCTGTTCCTGAATAAACCTGTTTTTGCTGGTAAAATCGGGTTTATTTGTAAGGTTCATATGCCCATACACCCATTGTTCATGTGTGTCAGTGATATCTTTGGGCAGTTTATACACAGAATATGCAGCAACTCCCATCTGGATCTCTTCTTTCTGGGACTCCCACCCCTCAACAATTTTTGCTTTTCAGAGGTTATAGTTCCCCCGACTCTGTCCTCTAGTTTTGAAGCCAGAAAGCTGTGGGTTTTCTGTTAGACTTTCACCTGCCCTGCCTGGCTCTGCCTGCCACCTGCCCAAAGCTAAAATCTTGTGAAAAAAGGAAGAAAGAGAAGGAGGAGGAAAAAGGGGAAAAAGAGGAGGAGGACAGACTCAAAACTCCCAGGGTCTTTTCCATCTCCCAAGTGGCAGCTCTGCTCCAGTCTGCTTATGTTAATTCTCCGGTAATTTCAGGTACTGTGTTGGGTAGGGGCCAAGGGCAAGGTGCCCCAAGGTGTGCAACTTTGGCATGCAGATTATGTGTAGCTGAAAACAATCAAAGGCCAAAAGACTCAAAAAACTTTGACCTTCCTCCTAACTGCCTAAAAGAATTTAGATGGAGTACCTGCTCCAGGAAGAGAGCCATCACCATAGGTAACTATATTACTATGTGAACTAGAGTGGTAGACAGACAGGAATTCAACAAACTGTTAAAATTCCAGTGTCCCATTATTTCTGAGTGACCCAGCAAACATTGTTTACCAAACATTTATTCATTTGTATTCTGTGAATTGCTTCCCTTTTCCTCTGAAATCCCAGACCCTTACCCCTTCTCTTTAGTTCAGGATGACACATATACCTCATTTTCCCAGTCTTTGGAATCTTGTGTCTGTGTGGATTTCCTATATGTATATAATTAAATTCAACTTTCTCCTGTTAATCTGTCCCATATCAATATGATTGTTAGATCAATTAGAATCTTGAAGGGTGAAGGAAAATTTTTCCTCCCAAGAGTTGCATTTTGTCCAGAATCTGTGTTTGTTAATCTGTGGGAGGGCACATTAGGTAGGAACTTACTGGGCCTTACTAGAAGCAGTGGAAAACAGAAATTTTAAAAGATTCTTCTAATTAGAGCCTATTGATAAAAGGGGAGCAGCATTTGTCCTAAAGAAAGAACCCTTAGGAAACACTTTAATGGTCCCTTTGCTTATGTAAATGATCCCCAAGGCTAGAAGAGATAAGAGATAGCACAACAAATGGGACGCAAACATTGTTATGCATAACAAATAACAGGAATACAGTTCCCTGGGGGTGAGAGTGGGTGGTTCTAAAATAAGAAGAAAAGGATAAGGAAGAAGGGTAATATTGGAGTACTGGAAAAACTTGGCTGAAAAACAAAGGAGCCACCAGTGTAGAAGAAATTTAGTGTAACGGCTGCTGATATTCCAGTTTAAATTGTATCTTTGTTTTTGTTTTAATCTTTCTCGTTATCCAAAACCACAGTGTATCCTACTAATTGAAGATAGGAGAGCATATTCTACTTCTCACCTGATTACTTTCCTCTATTGATTACATACTATTTCTCTAACAGGTATGTTATCTGAAAAAATTATCACTAAATTAACTCTAGAACAACAGCCTCCTAGAAAGATTAATGATATATAATTTACCGTTATGAAAAACGCAAGCAGCCAATAAATTAGAAAATGCATGCCATCATCCAAGTAGCTTGTTAAATATCCCAAGCGCTTACCTTATTGAGTATTTGACAAATGGATCTCCCATCCACTCAATTATATCAGTGTTTTTGTGTCGCTCTACTGTTTGCTTAAATGTATGTCTTCTCACTAACAATGTTGTGTGTACTTAACTCCATTCAGCCTGTGTGTTGAAGAAGGATACTCAGCAAGGATGCTCATTTTGGAACATTGAATAGGCCCTGATCATGTATTGGTGGTACCACTGCTTCAGATTCCTAGATTTCAATGATTGTCTCATGCTGAGATAAGGCAGGGATATGGGACAAGGGTCATGCCATTGTAAAATCTGTTTAGCCTGCAAAAAAAGGGCCAGCATATTCTTTAAATTAATCTATATGCTGTTGGTCCTCTTCTACCAGACCCTTAATCAATTAACTAACTTTGTAACCAGAACAGGAGAAAGCCCTCAAAAGTGTAAATGAACCTATGTATAAAGAATGGGGAGATCTGGACCAACACAGTTGTAGGATCTGAAAAATCAAAAGTTAGCATAAGTGCATAAGTACAGCCATCTTAAAGGCTTAAACACCACCCTCTAGCCTAGGAGAAGGAAAATTATTAGAATCTTGAAAAACAAGTTAGTCAGCCAGTGTTAAATGTAGTGACCTTCAGTTAGCTAACCTCAAATCAGTTAATCATGAACACCAGGTGGTGGGCAGCTGCGGCCTTCAGACTGCTAACCTTGGTCAGATAGTCATGCATACCAAGCTTATCTTGCTAAAACACTGTGTAAGAAAATACTGTCTTTTTGAAAATGCTATGCTATAAAAACCTCTGGCTTTGACTGTTCGGGGTCCTTGTTGAGACCCACTGTGTCGGGCTGATGCTTGGACCCCAGCTAGCTGGTTCCTGAATAAATTCCTCTTGCTTGTTGCATCAAGAGATGCCTTTCGTGAGTGATTTGGGGCGGTGTCCTCCTCAGGGAGAATCCAACACAGTCACATAAATAATCCTATTCTTAAGACAAAACTTTAAAAGAATTATGAATCACCTGTGTACATCATGCCTTATGCTCCCCCACCCAAAAGGACCTATAAAACCCCAAACCCTAAACCGTTAAGTGTGCCTCCTCTCTGAGATCACCCTCACTCCTGTCTGAGGGTGTACTGTCTTATAGCAAATAAACTTTATTGTTGCCAAGACAAGAACTCTCCAGCCTCCACCTCTGGTATAAATGTCTGTCATTTTGCTATTTCATTCAGCTTTCTAGACTTAACACAATCCTTTTCTCTCTCTCCATTTTATTTCAGACCAGTAGGAAAGTGTAAGTTCTCAGAACATAAACTCACTCCATCCAGTGCTCTGTGGCTTCCCCAAATCCTGGGGTGGTCAGGCCTTACTTCCCATGCAGGGTAGATTCAAATGGACACTGGACACCCTGCCTTTAGGAGTTGGTAAGGGATTTTCCCTATGCTGAGCAGCTCAATGAGCCTCCATTCCCTCCCTTTGTTCTTCCTTGCTTCTTGCTGCCTGCACTCCTGCTGACATTTGTTTCTACTCTCACTATAATGAATTTCTTCCTTACCTTTGACACAGGGACCATGGGTGTAGTCAGAGCAGGGTGAGGGCCTCCGGAAAAGTACCCCTTCAAAAACTCCATATTAAACAATTAAGCAAAGTCAGAGTCACATTAATCCTCTAAAGGAAAATATCAAACTAGGAATACAAGCATTCTTCAGTGAGATTAGTTAAAACTAAAAAGCCAGGAGTAACTTGGCCTGGAATGTTTGAACATCTCCCAGATAAGAAAATACCTCAGCATAGCCCATGCCTTGTTTGTGTCAATTAAATGAGGTTATTGTGGAATTTACTTTAGCCTGCTAAAAAGCCCAGGTTTATCTTTAACTTTACCCAGATGCTGCTTTTCCTCCTCCAGCCCCTAATCAAGTAATATATAACCTGGGCAACTAATATAGCAGGCAGGCCCAGGCGTAAACAACATAGTGAAGGGCAGCAAGGATTCCATCTTAAAGATAAAATTGCATTTTAACACCCAAGAAGTTAAGAAGTAAGATTATTAACTTACTATTTAGCAAACAGGAAATAACTCAGCTCACCTTGAGAGCAAGACAAACAGCCTTGATTGATATGCTCCCAAACCAAGAAACTGCTATTCTGGGAAAGAATCAAAGCAGTAAATTTCTTATGTTAACTTGGCAAAATAGTCTGGAAAACTGATAAAAAACGTAATGTCTCTTCAAAGATAAACATTTAGAGACCATTTGGTGGGTCTGCATCCCTAGCTTTTGTCTCTCAACTGCCTATAAATCCTCTAGACAACACACCCCTCCTGGCCTGAGCCAGGAGCTCTATCCTCTCACTGTATCTCCAAATAAAAGCCTCTCCCTGGCTCTCCTAACTTGACTGTTTGTTAAGTTCATTCTTCAACTCCACAAACAAGAACCCCGGCATCACCTCCACTTCTCTGAGTTGATCGAGAATTCTTTCTCTATCAGAGTCAAGAACCAGTGCAGCGTTGGTGGTACAGTGGTGAGCACAGCTGCCTTCCAGAGTTAAGAACCCTCCCCTAGCTGGGTTAAAGTTTGACCTAGTGTGCAGGGAAAAACCTCCCCAGATGCAGCTGCCTGACAATTCTATGCCAAAAGTTTAAATATTTTTATACTAAAGATCTCATCATTATTTTCTACACACCCCATGATTTCATGTTTGGAAATATTTGTTTCTAAGTAACAATTTTCTTTCCCATTTTTAATGGGAAAAAGAGGTGTAATTGGCTAAGCAGAGTTTCTGTCCAGGTGAGAACAACAACTAGGTTGAAAGAATTCTATCTAAACACAAAATATTTGTATTTCAGTTAGTCTGGTACCATTTTCATAGGTAGATATACAATATTTATTTTCTTTTGAAAATAAAGAAAATGATTTGCAAAACCTATACCAACATATTTGTTTTTATGTCCTCTCTCCCCCAACTTCCATTCTTTTAATAACCATACTTTTCTATTCCTTTGATAAACAACCTCTCCACCTTCATCAGTTTCGTAGGGTGACTATAAGAAAGTACCACAAACTTGGCTTAAAACAGCAGACATGTATTGTTTTACAGCTTTGGAGGCTAGAAGTCCAAAATCAAGGTGTCAGTAGGGCCATGTTCCTTCTGAAACCTAAACAGAAAAATACTTTCTTGCCTCTGCATAGCTTCTGATCATTTACTGGCAATCTCTGGTGCTCCTTGGCTTATAACAGTCCAATTCTAATCTCTGTCTCCATCACCACGTGATGTCCTCCCTCTTTCTCCTCACACTGTCTTCTTACAAGGCTATATTAGATTAAGGACCCACTCTACTTCAGTATGACTTCATATTAATTAATTACATTGACATTCACCCTATTTCCAAATGAGGTCACATTCTGAGGTACAGGGAATTAAGATTTCAACATATATTTTGGGAGGCATGATGCAACCCATAAAACCATCATTCTCAGTCTTTTGGACGGATCTGTTTCCACATTTGGCTCAAGAAATGGGCATGTGTCTCAGGCCAAGTCAATAAGAGCATCATGTTCTCCTGTCCAAGCTGCTTGGGTCTGTACATATGTATGAATGAGAGTAAATAAAATACAATGAGGATTTTGGTAGGATTTCAAAAGAAGGGGCCCTCTTGTTTTGTTTAATTTTTGTCTATTGGATTTGAAACTGGAATATGAAGCCTGTACTCACTACTAGCAACTCTCTTGCCATAAATGGATGCCAGTACCTGGAGGAATTCAGAGTAGAGGGGAAAAAGGAGAGGTGGAAGATGAGGGAGAGGGAGAAAAATAGAAATTAGTCAGGGTTCTTCATAGAAACAGAAACAAGGAATTGGCTTGTGCAGTTATGGAGGCTGAGAAGTCCCAAGATGTGTAGTCAGCAAGTTGGAGACCCTAGAGAGCTAACTGTGTAGTTCTATTCTGAGTCTGAATACCTAAACCTGGGTAAACTGATGGTGTAAGTTCCAAACCAAAAGCTGGCAGGCTTTAGACCCAAGAAGAGTTTATTTTACTGTTCTAGTAAGAAAGCAGGAAAAGTCTGCTATCACCATTCAGGCAGCCTTTGTTTTGTTCAGGACTTCAGTTGATTGACCGAGGTCCACCCACATTAGGGAGAGCAGTCTGTTTTATTCAGTCTACTGATTCAGATGTTAATCTCATTCAAAAACAGACCACAAACACACCCAGAATAATGACCAAATATTGAGGCCATTCAAGTTGATACATAAAATTAATCATCACGGAGAAACCAGTTGCCACAGAAAGACCAGTTCCATTTGCCATGGCTTGAGCTCCTAAATTCAGCCAAGCATGCAGAAACTCCATACTTGGGTTTTTCAAATAATGACCAATGCATTCCCTTATGTCTTAAGTCACTTCAGTTGCCTTCTCTAATTGAAATATTCATTATTATCTTCATAATATCCCAAGATCCATATGGCTCCATGTGGAAATCTTTGGCAAATGCCATAGCTGAGACTTTATTTTCCATCTGTCCTCCCTGTCAGGCCTTTGGGGGCAAACTATAGTTCTTTGTTCCACTTGGCTATGGGCCAATAACTTAAATCTGGTCACCTATTCCTTAGACAACAGACATAATATACTGTTTTGCTGTTCTTGGCCTCAAAAAAAAAAACAAGCTCTTTCTTTTGGCTAGAATATGCTTGTTATTTATGCTTTTCCAGAACTTTTCTATTATTTATAGCTGTATCCCCAAACCAAAATATCTCATTGAAATATTAAAACACAATCAGCTAATAGTCCAGGAGAGCTGATAACTATATGTCTTAACACAGTGATTAGAGGATTTATACAACCCAGAGATTCAAAATTTCTACAATTTCATATGCAGTCTATAAGTTGACATTTTTCTAGCCCTTGAGATGTCTACATTTATGACTCTATAGAGAGAAAACCCAATCAACCAAGCAATACAATCAGACTGTTTTCTTTAACACTAGCTTTCTGTGAAGTTTTTTGATTGCAATGACTTACAAACATAAAAAAAAATTACTCTTCACAAGACAGAAACTATGCCAACTCAAGGATAAAATAAATCATCTAAAGGCAGTAAGAGTGCCACATGTTGCTAAGAAGATTCATTTTGCTCAGAGGATTTCTGAAAGTTTGCCCCACTCTGTCTGGTTTAATTCTGGGTGCTGCTTCTGTTCTTGTAAGGCAATTTCAATAGTCAAGAATGGGATTGCACTCCTGTATCGTGAGATCTGTGCCTATCCAGACATATATGGATGTTTCTCGAAAGCTACTTATAAATTGAATCACGTCAGAGGCTTACTAGCAGAAATTGTTATCTAAAGGAATTATACAAGAAACCTTTTTTAAAAGCAGGACATCTATTTGGTAAAATGAATTGTACTCAGATTTGATATTCATGTACAAATCTGATTTTCCTATTTTGGACCTGCTTTAAACAAGTCTAGAAAATTCATCCCAAATCAGATAAAACTGACCTATAGGACTACTCTAAAACAAGCAAGAGCAGAAATGGTAGGACCTAGCTAACTGAGGGCTATGCATAAGTGAAATTAGAGGCTTTCCCTACTTTTCCCTTTGAGTCTGATTCAAAATATTTAGATTGAGAATTTTTATACAATGGAGATAATATATTTTCACTTCAGTAAACAAAAGTATTTTTAAAGTTATAAGGAGGAAGAAAAAATCTTATCTGGAGAGCTTCTAATTCATTTACTGCAAGTGACAGAAACCCAACTCAAACTAGCTTCAGAAAAAAAATACGAAGATAATTATTGGCTCTTTAGTAGGATAGGAATATCTAGTTCCTCAAACATCTGCTTATGTAAGTACTGCCAATATTTTTATCAATTTGAACATAAGAAGATATCTCACTTAAAAAAACTCCTTTATTAGTGATACTGCAGTTTTTTTCATGTTTATTCACTATTTGATTCATTTTCTTTTGTCAGTTGCCCATTTGTTCCTTTTAACAGTAATATTTTAAAATTAGAAATATTGATCCTTTCATTAGCAAAGGTTATATATGTTTCTCATTGTCTTTTGACCCCCTTCCAGTGTGGATTTTATTTTACTTATTTAAAAAATTTACATAGAAACTCTGTCAATCTTTTCCTATATGGAATTAAGTAGTACACTTAGAAAATCCTTTCTAAACACTAAAAAACACTATTTTTTAAGATTTCATGTTTTATATTTACATATTTTATCTGGAATGTTGTTGTAGGAAGTATCTACCTAACGAAATTTTCACATTTTACATCTACGGTCCTGTAGGTGTTGGTCGTACAAAGCGAAATGGGGACAGAGACAAAGAGACTAATTTTGCCTATCAGAAATGGTGAATTTGTTTGGTTTTATCAACTAGTTGTCAGGATTCTTTCAGTGTAAGTAGTGTAGTTATCTTTTTCTGTGTAAAAAAAAAAGG
This sequence comes from Manis javanica, assembly GCF_040802235.1. Lineage (NCBI taxonomy): Eukaryota > Metazoa > Chordata > Mammalia > Pholidota > Manidae > Manis > Manis javanica. The sequence goes on along the minus strand of NC_133163.1, from coordinate 22,320,775 downwards.
AAAAAAAGATGATGGTATAGGAAGTCAAGGCAAAAACCTCCTCCCAAAATCACATGGAATATGAAAACAAAACAAATACAACTAGGCCTGAAATCAACCTGAAAACTGTGGAACTGACCACCTACATCTGGAGAAGAAGAAAATATCCTACAGAAAAGGGTAAAATAACAAAGCCACTATCTGCAGGCTCTCCCCCTACCCCAGCCCATAGGTAGGAGGAAGAAGAATGGAGTGGGGAGGGAGTAGGAGCCCAAGACCCTGAACACTTGACCCTGGAAATTTGCACCAAGAACATGAGCCCATATTGCATGGTGCTCTGGTGATCGGTGGGGCTGGACAACAGAGACGAGTGGAATGCTTGGGGAGGCTGAGATCCCAGCTTCCTGTGGAGACCAGGCATGCTCTACCAACCCCCCTGAGAAAAAAAGGCAGAACAAGCAGTTTGAAAGACTTCACTGCAGTGAGAGGGGTGTCAGAGGGACAAGAATTGCACAGAATTCCTCTCTGTTTAGGAGAAAGTTCAGGTGGACTATACCTCCCTAGCCTGCCCTCAGCCAAACAGATTGGGAGCCCTCACGAGCTTCAGACGCTCCATCCCCTTTGATGGCAACACAGCCTGGAGTATCCTTGCAATGACACATGGCCTGCTGGCCAGCAGTGAAATAAAACTTTACACCAGGTATGCAGGGGGAGAATCCCCATCCTGCTCAACCCTATTTTGAGCCAGCCAGGAGCTGTGTGCAAGAATCAGCTCTGGGAGCTCTTTCCTCCAGGAGGGTGCCAGTCCTACTCACCAGCATCCCCACCATCATAGCAGGAAGAGACAGCAGCTCCCAAGAGAAGTGCCCTCAATCCCGTGATCAGCTGATAGTCCACACAGCCTACCTGAAATCACAACACCATGAGGAAGGCAGACCCACTACACACACCCACTGCATGCCAACAGTTGGGGCTCCTGCACAAGAAATTGACCTTCTGAGCAATAGAGGGCAACTACTACACAAAATTATTATCCCATAGGAAACACTAAAAATAAATGAAGAGACAGAGGAATCTGGTCCACACAAAAATTCAAGAAAAAACACCAGAAAGAGGGCTTGGTGAAACTGAAATGACCAATCTCCTTGGTAAAGATGTCAAAATGAAAGTCATAAATGTGCTCATGGAGCTACAGAAAAATATTCAAATCTTAGAGAGGACTTCAACAAAGAGAAAATTTGAAAAATAAAATATCTGAAATGAAACATAAAATAGAGGGATTTAAAAGTAGATAAGATGAGGTAGAGGAAATGGTAAATGAAATAGAAATTAGAGAACAGAAAACAAAGAAGTTGAGGAACAAAGAAAAAAGGATCTCTAGGAATGAAAGAATAATAAGAGAGCTGGGTGATCAATCCAAACAGAACAATATTTGCATTATAGGGGTACCAGAAGAAGAAAAAGGGATACAATGGGATAGAAAGTCTCTTTGAGGAAGTAATATTGAAAGCTTCCCCAGTTTGGGGAAGAAAATAGTCACTCACTTCATGGAAGTACAAAGATTTCCCAAAGGAGGAACCCTAGGAAGACAACACCAAGACACATAGTAATTAAAATGGCAAAGATCAAGGACAAAGAGAGAGTGTTGAAAGGAATCAGAGAAAGAAAAAAGATCATTCATAAAGGAAATCCCATCAGATTATTAGCAGACTTCTCAGGAGAAACTTTACAAGCCAGAAGGGAGTCTCATGATGTAGTTAATGCAATGAAACAGAAGGGCCTCCAACCAAGAATACTCTACCCAGCAAGATTATCATGTACATTTGAAGCAGGGATTAAATGATTTACAGATAAGCAAACGTTTAGGGAATTCACCACCACCTTTTCTACAAAGTATCTTAAAGAAACTGCTCTAGATGGAAATGCTCCTAAGGCTAAATAGCTGTCACCAGAGAAAATAAGCCCATAGTAAAAGTAGTAGACCAATTAATTGCTAAGCAAACACAAAATTGAATCAACACTCAAAAAGTCATGGTATTCACAAAAAATATAAAATATGACACCTAATATATAAAGAGTGGAGGAGGAAGAAGAAGGGGAGGGAAAAAAAAGAACCTTTAGATTAACTTTGAAATAGAGTAATAAGTGAGTTAAGACAGACAGTTAGATAGCAAGGAAGCTATCCTTGAATCTTTGGTAAAGCCTACAATGGCAATAAGTACAGATCTATGGATAACCAACCTAAATGTAAATGGACTGAATGCACCAGTCAAAAGACAAAGAGTTGCAGAATGGATAAAAAAACAAGACCCATCTATGTGCTGTGTACAAGAGACTCATTTCAAACCGAAAAACATACACAGACTAAAAGTGAAGGGATGGAAAAAGATATTTTATGCAAATAATAGGGAGAAAAAAGCAGGAAGAGCAGTACTTATATTATACAAAATAGATTTCAAAACAAAGAAAGTAACAACAGACAAAAAAGGACATTATATACTAAGGAGATCAGTCCAACAAGAGGATATCACCATTAAAAATATCTATCCAAACAATATAGGAGCACCTAATAAGAAAAACAAATACTAACAGAATTAAAGGGAGAAACAATGCAACCCACTCATTTAAGGAACCCCTCATTTTAGGAGCCCTCAACACACCACTCACATAAAAGACAGATTGACTGAACAGAAAATAAGTAAGGAGACAGAGACACTGAACACATTAGAACAGTAACAGACATCTACAGAACACTCCACCCAAAAGGAGCAGGACACACATTCTTCTGAAGCGTACATGGTACATTTTCCAGAATAGATAACACAGAAGGCCATAAAAAGAGCTTCAATAAATTCAGAAAGATTGAAATTGTGCCAGTCAGCCTCTCAGACCACAAAGGTATGAAACTAGAAATGAATTATGCAAAAAAAACAAAAAAGCCCATAAACACATGGAGGCTTAACAACATGCTCCTAAATAATCAATGGATCAATGACCAAATTAAAACAGAGATCAAGCAATAAATGGAGAAAAAATGGAAACAACAGCCCATAACTTGTGGGATGCAGCAAAGGCAGTTCTGAGAGGAGGAAAATATATAGCAATACAGGCTTACCTCAAGAATCAAGAACAATCCCAAATGAATGTTCTAAACTCACAGTTAATGAAACTAGAAAAAGAAGAACAAACGAGGCCGAAAGTCAGTAGACGGAGGAACGTAATAAAGATCACAGGAGAAACAAATCAAATTGAGAATAAAACAATAGAAAGAATCAATGAAAGCAGGAGCTGGTTCTTTGAGAAAATAAACAAAATAGATAATCCCCTAGCCAGGCTTATTAAGAAAAAAAGAGAGTGTACACACATAAACAGGATCAGAAATGAAAAAGGAAAAATCACAATGGAAATACAAAGAATTGTTAAAGAATACTATGAAAAATTATATGCCAGCAAATTGGACAACACAGAAGAAATGGACAACTTTCTAGAAAAATAAAACCTTCCAAAACTGACCCTGGAAGAAACAGAAAATCTGAACAGGTTAATTACCGATGTAACTGAACTGGTAATCAAAAAACGACCTAAGAACAAAACACCTGGACAAGATGGCTTTATGGCTGAATTTTATCAGACATTTAAAGAAGAGCTACTACCCATCCTTAAAGTTTTCCAAAAAATAGAAGAGAAGGGAGTACTCCTAAACTCATTCTATGAGGCCAACATCATTCTAATACCAAAACCAGAAAAAGACACTACAAAAAAAGAAATTTACAGACCAATATCCCTGATGAACATACATGCAAAAATACTCAGCAAAATACCAAATGCAAAAATACATCAAAAAGATGATCCATTATGACCAAGCAGGGTTTATTCCAGGGATGCAAGGATGGTACAATATTCAAAAATCTATCAACATCATACAAAAATGACAAAAATCACATGATCATCTCAATAGATTCTGAAAAAGTATTCAACAAAATTCAACATCCATTCATGATAAAAACTCAACAAAATAGCTAAACACCTCAATGTAATAAAGGCATATACAACAAATCCACAGCCAACATCATATTAAGATTAACATCACATTAAGATCAGTAACAAGACAAGGATGCCATTCTCACCACTTTTATTCAACATAGTACCAGAGGTCCTAGCCATGGTACTTCCAGATTGGTAAGGAAGATATTAAACTGTCATTGTCTGCATATGACATGAAATTATATGTAGAAAACCCTAAAGACACCACCAAAAAATTGATAGAACTAATAACTGAATTCAGCAAAGTTGCAGGATAGCAAATTAATACACAGAAATCTGTTGCATTCCTTCATACTAACAATGAATAAGCAGAAAGAGAAATCAGGAAAAAACTCCATTTACAATTGCATAAAAAGGAATAAAATACCTAGGAATAAACCTAACCAAGAAGGTGAAAAACCTATACTCTGAAAACTACAAGACACACAGAGAAATTAAAGAAGACACCAGTAAATAGATTCCGTGCTCATGGATAGGAAGAATTAATATTGTCAAAATGGCCATCCTGCCTAAAACAATCTACACATTAAATGCAATCCCTATCAAAATACTAACAGCATTCTTCAATGAATTAGAGTAAGTAGTTCTAAAATTCATATGGAGCCACAAAAAGACTCCAAATAGCCAAAGCAATCCTGAGAAGAAAGAATAAAGCTGGGGGAATTATGCTTCCTGACTTCAGGCTCTGCTACAAAGCCACAGTAATCAAAACAATTTGGTACTGGCACAAAAATAGACCCATAGATCAATGGAACACAATAGAAAGCCCAGATATAAATCTGCACATATATGGTCAATTAACATATGATACAGCAACTATGGATATACAATGGGGAAAAGCCAGCCTCTTCAACAGCTGGTGTTGGCAAAACTGGACAGCCACATGTAAGAGAATGAAACTGGGTTATTGTCTAATTCCATTAACAAAAGTAAACTTAAAATGGATCAAAGACCTGAAAGTAAGTCATGAAACCATACAACTCATAGAATAAAACATAGGCAAAAATCTCTTGAATATAAACATGAGCAAATTTTTCCTGAGCATATCTCCTCAGGCAAGGGAAATGAAAGCAAAAATGAACAAGTGGGGCTACATCAAACTAAAATTCTTCTGTACAGCAAAGGACACCATCAGTAGAACAAAAGGGCATCCTACAGTATGGGAGAATATATTCATAAATTACATATCCAATGAGGTGTCAGCATCCAAAATATATGAAGAATCCACATGACTCAATACCCCAAAAAACAAATAACTCGATTAAAAATGGGCAGAGGATCTGAGCAGACACTTCTCTAAAGTAGAAATTCAGATGGCCAACAGGCACATGAAAAGATACTCCACATCAGTAATCATCAGGGAAATGCAAATTAAAACCACAATGAGATATCACCTTACAGCAAGTAGGATGGCCAACATTCAAAAGAGAAGAAACAACAAATGCTGGTGAGCATGCAGAGAAAGGGGAACCCTCCTATACTGCTGGTGGAAATGTAAATTAGTTCAACTGCTGTAGAAAGCAATATGAATATCCCTCAAAAAAACTAAAAATAGAAATACCATTTGACCCAGGAATTTCATTCCTAGGAATTTACCTGAAGAAAACAAGATCCTTGATTCAAAAAGACATATGCACCCCTGTGTTTATCACAGCACTATCTACAATAGCCAAGATATGAAAACAACCTAAGTGCCCATCAACAATGAATAGATAAATTGTGGTACATATAACAGACTTCCAATTGTAAAATAAATAAGTAACCGGGATGTAATGTATAGCATGAGGAATATAGTCAAAATATTGTAACAACTTTGTATGGTGATAGCTGGTAGCTAGAATTATCATGTATATAAATGTTGAATCACTGTGTTGTACACCTGAAACTAATGTAATACTGTGTGTCAACTACCCTTCAATTAAAAAAATAAAAAAAATAAAAATTGTGGTACATATACACAATGGAATATTATTCAGCCATAAAAGGAAAAGAAATCCTGACATTTGTAACAACATGGATGGAGCTAGAGGTTATTATTCTCAGTGTAATAAGCCAGGAGGGAAAAGACAAGTACCAAATGACTTTAGTCATTTGTGGAGTATAAAAACAAAGGCAAAACTAAAGGAACAGAACAGCATCAGACTCACAGACTTCAAGAAGGGACTAGCGGTTACCAAAGCGAAGGGCTGGGGAAGGTGGGGTGGGAGGAAGGGAGAATGGGATTAAGGGGCATTATGATCAGCACACATAATGTAGGTGGGTCATGTGGATGGCAGTATAGCACGGAGAAGACAAGTAGCAACTCTACAGCATCTTGCTACACTGGTAGACAGTGATTACAATGGGGTGGGTGAGGACTTGATAAAAGAGGTGAATGTTGAAAACACAATGTTGTTCATGTGAAACCTTTGTAAGATTTTATATCAATGATACTTTAATAAAAAAAATAGACAAACTAAAAATAAAACTACCTCATACAACATAATGACTTAAAATAAAAATAAATGTTTATTACTCTTACAGTTTCTGTGGGTCATGAATTTTGAATTATCTGAATGGTTCTGCTATAGGGTCTCTCAAAAATTGTGGTCAAAATGTGAGCTGGAGTTGCAGTTATCTGAAAGTTTGACTGGGGTCACAGGTTCTGCTCCCAAAGTAACTCACCCATATTGCTGGCACAGTGGTGCTAATAAGGCCTCAGCTGCACCTAACATGGGACCTATCTGAGTGTCTTAATGAATGATACTGGATTCCCCCAGACCTAGTGATTCAAGAGAAGGCAAGCTTAGGTGAAAGATATCCTTTCCATGATTTTGCCTCAAAAGTCAAAAAGCATCACTTCTGCCACATTCAATTTATTAGAGAAAAGTTACTAAGACTCAAATAAAGCTCTCTTTCCCATCTCCTAGTTCAGTTTTCTGTGTTGATTTTTGTCCCAGACAGGTCTTTTCTTAGGTTGTAAGATGACGCCAGCTTTGGTGAGCACATTCTATCATCTTGATAAGCTGATATGCTTAGCTCTGGGTCACATGTTCTACCCTTACAACTGGTAAACTCAGACCACATAAATTAAAAGTGGAGGAAGAATAGACCCATCTCAGAAAGCTGCTATTTCTGGAAGAAGGTAGAATTGATGTTAGTGAGGCAGACAACCAATCTGTAGTATTCCATCCTTGTATGTGTTCCTGAACAACATATTACTCAGTATGTCTTAAATTATACTTCTTGTAGGGCAGAAATCATTTTCTCAAATTTATATAGTGCTAATTATAATATCTTACACAAAGATGTACTTCCCCTCTGCTTCTAGATGATTATTGATGAATAATTTAGGACTATTTGACCACTGATGCTTCTGACCAGGAGTCATATAGAAGCATAGAATATTAGAATGTAAAGAATGGACAAAGGCAGCCTGGGTTTAAACTATTCTGAAGCAAGAATCATGCATTGTTAGATCTTCATAGCAGCGGCTAAAATAGAATAATCAAATAGGTGGCAAAGCCTAGTGTTTGCTGTTCCTATAACCACTGAAGAGGAATAATATCAAATCCTATCATTAGCACACACCTTATTTCACTTTAAAAAATTGGAAAGGCATGGTTAATTATGTCCTTTCTATAGCAAATGTTCCCTGGTTTATCCACATTTGACAGTAAATGTCACAAACTTATACTACAATTTTCCTAAAGTGGACAAATATTACAGAGATTTGCTAATGCTACACTGCCTTAAAAAACTCCTTTCCTGCTGCAGAGAGGATAGCCATACTGTGGAGATGATCTCTTTACCTCTCAGGCCATCATTCTAAGCATCTGTTTAGCTAAATGGCATCTGGGAAAAGACAGAGCGAGGTGGAGGGCTCCACATGAAAAAGAAAAGCCGCGCTGTAGTTCCCCACAATGCCCCTAATGCACAAGCTGTGCCTGCGCCAGCAGCAGTCCCAGCAGAAGGTAACGCTGCCTCAGGGTAGCCAACAGTTAATACCATTCCTGTTCATTCACACTGTTTCTTTTTAAATGACTTCTTGTGATGCAGCGGAGTATTCTCAGGCTAATTGAGCTTAGCCACATCCTTGGCATAACTTGGGGGGCACCAAAGCCAATTCTGTCCCCCATGTGTGCCTTTAACTTTTCACAAAGGCTGAAATCCTATAAGAGTAATGCCTTCAGGTAAGGTTTTTTGTCACAATGCCAAAGAAAGTAAAGTACATAAACCCAGAATGGTTTCTTAAACATGCATCGATGCCTAGGAAATGAGCTTAGTGGTTTCCTTCTAAGCTGCTACCTACTCCATAGGAGAGAGTGTGTCCCGTGGCATTTTAAATTTCTGCATGATCCCACGATGGATACATAAGGATACATGGCCCTTCGTGTGGGAAGATGAAGACAATGGTATAGGTTAGAAAAGGGCATAAAACAGAGAGACAAATGGGCTTGAGAACAAACTTTTTTTTTTACTTTAAAAATTTGGCCAGAGGAAGCCCCTATTCTCTTTTCTGGGAGGTAGGAATTAAGTGTTAGCACATGGTATAACATTGATTAATTAGCTATGACCTCTGAGTCCATCTTCATTGTATTAGTCAGGGTTCTCCAGAGAAACAGAACCAAGAGTGTGTGTGTGTGTGTGTTTGTATGTGTGCGCACATGTGGATGGGTGGAAAGATACATAGGTAGATAAAGAGATGATAGATACACAGATAAATGGATATAGATAGAAAGGTGGTAAAAGATAGATAAATAGATTATAAGGAATTGACTCATGCAATTTTGCAGGCTGGCAAGTCTAAAATCTGCAGGGTAGGCTGGAAACCTAGGAAAGAGTTGATTTTGTAATCTGACAGAATTCCTTTTCTTGGTGGGGGTTGGGGGAAGTGTCAATCTTTTTCCAATTAAGACCTTCACTTGGTTGAGTAAGGTCCACCTACATTATGGAGAGTAATGTATCTTATTAACAGCCTACTGACTTTAATGTTGATAACTTCATCTAAAAGTACCTTCAGAAGAACTTCTAGAACAATGTTGGACCAAATATTAGGGTACTATGGACTAGGCAAGTTGACACCTAACATTAACTATCACATTATATTTGGCCACTGATGGGGAAAAAAAAGCCAGTAGTTTTAAGACCAAATCCTTCAACTCTGTAACCCAACAGAAAAGGGGCTTTCTGGATGAAGTTTTCAGTCACTCCTCCCAAAAGCTATGATCACAGAAAGGTGACATGCCATGAAGATCTGGTGAAATGATGGCCTTTTGTCTTATTCAAGGCAGTTTCCTGAATCACATAATTTGAAGACATAAAATATTTGCCCTTTGTCAAAGGTAACACAGGTCACTCAGATGCCAGTTTTCAGCCACTGGGGTACAAAAATTAATGCTCAATGATCTGCTGACAGGAATACACCTTGTAGATTATCTGAAGAAAACGGTCACTTCTATAGTCATATTTATTTATTCATTCAGTAGAAATTCACTCAACAGCTATATTATGCTAGTATGTGCATTAGATGCTGAGTATATGAAGATTAGTAACTTAAAAATTCCTCCTCTCAGAATTAAGATGGAGAGGCAGATTAATATGGACCCATTTCTCCTCTAAAAAGAAAATAGTGTTTTGGAAGGTCCTAATTCCACTTTGGAAGAGTTAGGTACAAGGATGATTTTCTGAGGTGATTTCCAAACTAAGACTTACCTGGTGAGAAGTAATACTAGTTCATTATAATCAGAGGAAAATAGCAAGGATTCCCTGAGCACTTTTTATGTAGCAGGCATGTTTACAGGCAGACACTTTAGGAGAACTGCGAGTAATTTAGCAGCAGAACATAGGGCTACTGATGAAGTAAATGAGATTGAAATCCTTTCTCCTGGAGATCCAGGTAACAAGCAGTATCCTGCTTTGTCTCTAGCACCAGAGCCCACACTCAGTACTTTAGACTTAGGCAGTAGACATCTCCTGGTGTTCACCCAGCCAACCCAGGTAACCTGAATGTAGTTACCCATTTGTTTATGGTGTTGATTGTCTCACCTTCATGTCTCAGGGTCTCAACCTGTTAACGTTGCTAACTGAGTCAACTAGGATCACCCAGAATCATTGCCGCCATCCTGGCCACCCTCTCCTTTGGTACATTCTTATTATTTTCACTCTTTGTCAATTGGATTCTATTTGCTGTCTTTCAGGGATTCTTCACAAATTTGACAGTGGTACTTTTTTATGTTTCAGTATTCTGGATTTCATCTACAAATATATCATCTATAAATATATGTGTGTGTACATATATATATGTATGTATATATGTGTGCATGTGTACATATACACACATACACACATCATATCAAAGGATTTGGGGTAACAGGAGAGATCATTATATGCTCATTTTAACATCATAATTTCAGCTAGTGGGTCAATGACTTAATCATCCACATTTTTTTATGTTTTGCTGATATTGATTGCACTGGCCTCAGGGTGAACACCGGAATCCTCCTGACCTTGGAAACAATGATCCCATTTGTTTCCTCATCTCAAGGCTCCTGGGGCTGTTTATTCTGTCTCTAGTTTGAGAGAGCAGAGAGAGACAGACAGCATCTGGAACTGCTGACTGTCCCCCTAGGACCATCAATCTTCTTTCTTGATGGTCTTTGTCTAGTGTCCTTTCAAAGACTCTCCCTTAGTCCCCTGCTGAGGATCAAAGGATATAACAGTATGGCTTAATATGCAAACGGGTAGCTTATAAATTGCTGATGTCCCAAAAGAGAGGCCTTTTTGGGTACTTCAACTTTCCCTTTCATAATCTAACTGTTCTAGTGCCTCAGTCTTTTCAGGGTCTGGGTGGTGGCAGAGTAAAAGCTGTGCAAGAGCTCAGGGACTCAGATACAATTTAGAAAAGACAGCAAATTCTGAAGTTAGAGTGAGGTTTATAACAGAGACCAGAAAGTTGGAAAAACTGAAGTATATGGCTAAGGTCAATCTTTGCAAGAAACAAAAGGTAAAGAAATATTTGAAGTAGACTTTAGAGCCTGGTGGGATATAGCAACAAAGCAGATCAGCTCAAAATGTCTCAGATTTTTTCTCAAATTATATGGGTTTTCTATCACAAGCTCTATCGCTTTGGTGAGTATAGTGCTTTGGGGTTACTGAGGAACAGGCTTCATCTTCCTTGTACCTATGTTTTTTCCTTTCTTTCTCTGCTTCCTGCTTATTGTTTAAAATTTTAGTTTCTCTCCTAATTGTAGGAAGGTTGTTCTGACATAATTTCCTTTATTCTCTCTTACTATTTAAGTAACACTCTATGGTCCAAGCCCCCTATTATGATTTTTTAAAATCACACTTTTTTCTTGTTAGCACTGTTCAAATAAAAGTTGGGTTGACTTAGAATTCACCTACCATAAAGTTAAGTCTTTTAAAGTATACAATTCAGTAATTATAAATATATTCATACTGGGGTTATCCAACTATTATCACTATTTAATTTCAGGATACTTGTCATCACCCCAAAAAGAAACTTCATACCCATTAGGAGTCATTCCCATTTCCTCCTTCCCTCAGCCCCTGGCAACCCTGGATCTAGATTGTGTTTGTAGGGATTTGTCCACTCCGCACATTTCATATAAATGGGATTATACAATATGTGGCCTTTTTTCTGCTGGCTTCTTTTACTTAGCATAAAGTTTTCAAGGTTCATCCATGTTGTCACATACATAAGTACTTCATTCCTTTTTATTGCTGAATAATATTCCATTGTATAGATATACCACTTGTTTATTTGTTCTTCAGTTCATAGAAATCTGGGTCCTTCCCACTTTTTGCCTATTATGAGTTATACTGCTATGGACATTCATGTATAGATTTTAGTGTAGGCATTTCAGTGCTAGAAGGTTTCATGCATAGGTTTCCCTTCTCTTGAGCATATACCTAGGAGTCGAATTGCTGGTTTTTATGATCAGTCTATGTTTAGTAACGTAGACTTTTTGAGGAACAGCCAGACTGTTTCCCAAGGAGGTTGCATTGTTTTACATTTTGACCAGCAGAATATAGATTTCAGTTCTCCACATTCTTGTCAATGGTTCTTTTTATATGTATATGCTTCTAGCTATCCTTTTGGGAGAAGTAGCATCTTCTAAACCTTACCTAATTTTTAAAAAATGTCTTTGCTAAGTCTTTTTGTTTTTCATGTGCAATACCCTGCTAGCTTATGATGTTGAGCATCTTTTCATGTGCGTGTTGGTTGTTTATATATCTCCTTGGAGAAATTTGAGGACTTTGATCATTTTTTAATTGGGTTATCTTTTTATTACAGAATTGTTCAGAGTTCTTTATATATCCTAGGTATAAGTTCCTTATCAGAAATATGATTTGGGGGTATTTTCTCCCATTCTGTGAATTGTTTTTTCACTTTCTTTAGAGTGTTCTTTGAAGCACAAAATTTAAAATTTTGATTATGTTCATCTATTTCTTTCAATTGATCTATTTTCTTTGTCAGTTGTGCTTCTATTTGGTTCTCTGATAAACCGAAGGGATTACTGGAATTTTTAAAAACCTTGCTCTCTATACATATTGTCTGGCTTTAAAGATTGTTATCTCAGCATGGATTTAAGAAAGTCCAAACTCAAGGCTGATCAATGATCTCTTTTTATTAGACAAAGAGACAATACTCCTTTATGGAAGGGCTGCTATTGGGCTTAAGAGATAGATGAGGTCAAATTTTCCTGCAGTGGGCAAATGACCTATCAAAATCATATTTTTCAACTTAGGTAGGGTTTAGATATGAAGAAAGATGTATAGTCCCTACTCATCAGAGAACTTACTCAAAGACATAAAGTTGAATGGACTGGTTAAAATCTGAGTCAGAGTAGGGAGTATGTGGTAAAATACTGAATGCCAAGCCAAGGATGAATTATGTTCTCTCACAGAGGATCCATTAGATATTTTGGGGGGAAAGGTGGGAACATGAATCCTTCGGGGCTTTATGAATGTTAATCAGATTGTTGTCTGGAGAAATGATTGCAAAAAGAGGGCGTAGAGGGAATTAGCCCACAGAGAGAAGGTCTATGGTGGTGGGTTAGCTGAGAGTTGGTGCAAATGGGAACCTTGGTAGTAATGACAGGACAAGAAAGACAGCACAGATGCTCTAGAGGTGAGTCTGCCAAGTCCCTGCAGCTATTGAGATGCAAGGTGGGGCTGACAACAAGAGCAAGAAAACAAGCTAGTTTAAATGAGAAAACTATTTCTAATTAAATAGATAGAGCCATTTTGAAGCAATCGTCATGCATTGTTCTGATGTTTCAAAGGATTTGTAGCCTCCTTAATCAAAAATAATATAAATTATATTGTTTGTGGAAAATATACCTGCAAGTATTTTTTCAGCGACTGAGACAGGATACTTGTGAAAAGGGGAATGTATTCATTTTGCTGCTTTGACTCTAGCTGTAATGGAGAAAGGACCCTGAACTCTATTTTCAGCTCCTCGTGGAAACATCTTGAAATTCTCATTTCTCTATGCAAATTAAGTATACCTTGAATGGTTGTATATGTTTCCCTCTTGAAGACAGAAAAAAAGGTTGCATGTAAGTGACTGCAGTAGCCTATGAGGCAGTGTTCTTCAGTATTATATTTTTGTACTTATATATTGCTCCACTGTAGGCCCTGGGGGTTTGAACAGACATTAAATTTGTACAGCAGATCTCAAGGAGTGAGAGGAAGTTCATTTTTTCTGGCTTTTCTTCCTAGACCCTAGTGACTTAACCTCTGAAGAGCAAAGACAGCTAAGCTAGCTTTAGGTTTAAAGAATTCAAGAAAAGAAGCCATATATATGTTTTATTAAATTAGACATTATTTACCACATTTCCCACACAGTTATATAGTGATAGCTCCTTTGGGTTAGTTCTAATTGTGTTCTAGGTGGCAGCTTTTGCTTATACATTTGTTTTGTTTTGATCTATTTTTGTCACAGGAACTTTATGAAATGTGATGAAAGCTCTGGACCCTTTTCCAGAAAGCACACTACATTTTGCATACAATTTTAGGGAGCATGCAAATTTCCTTAAAATCCAATCTCAGGTCACTCTGTGAAGAGGTGTGTAGCAGTTTCCCCCTGTAGTACTATGGATACTCTCAGATAATAGCCCCAAAACTGTCAACTCAGCATGACTGTCTAAAAACTATGAGTACTAATTACATTAAAAAAATAAGAACCAAAAACTCTTGGCAGAATGAGGGTGCCTGGTGTATCTTACTAAGGTGGTACATTAATAAGAGGGTAGGTAAATCCTCACGTTTTAATCACTTAACAATAATCATGATGTAGTCCATTCTTCATTATTCCCAAATAATATATAAAGTTATATATGTAACAGAACATAAATCAGGAAAATGTAGAAATGTCTACTCAGACATTTGTCTGAATTTCATTGCTGGTGTAAGATACACGCCTAAAATCAAAGTCTATTAAGTATGATTATTTTCAAACTTTTACTTGTTCTTTACTTTGGTGGGATTAGGAAAGTGCTTTAATTTAGAAGTACTTTTACCTAGTGCAGATACAAGAAATGTAAAGGTGCTGGTCCAACAGGTATATAGTAAACTCAGGGTATGCTTGATCAGGCCCTACACAGGGCAATCTGTGCATTCATGGTTGTAAGTGTCCATCAGTGAGCAACCTCTGCCCCAGAATCTAGCTCACATGTATCTGAATAGATGAGCCCAAGATCGGAGATCATGATACTGGCTCCATATGGCCTCTGCTCTAAAAGTACCACATGCCCCACTCCAGAGTAGAGAGAGGTCTGTGAAGACTGGTGGGTCAGTAAACACCTGGCTTTGAGCTGCAGAGAGAGCAGAAGAGGGAAGCTTGCTGAGAGGCAATGCTCATGGAAAGATTTCCATGAACGGTTGTACAGTGCCAAGCCCACTGAAGGGGTGTGGGTTACAGTCTAGCCTCCGTTCTGCCTGCAGAGTCATGCTCTCTGTTGTATGGCTGTGTCTACCTGTAGGAGGAACTTCTCTCCAATTCTGACAAATGCCCCATGTAGGCTCGTAGTGACAGATACTGACATCCTCCCAATGTCAATGGAATTCAGACTCCATCACCGCCAAAATCAGCAGTGAGGCAGGCTAGTTCTCAGAGAGAAGAGAAAGACAACATCAAAATCAAGCCAAACCCCAAAGCCTTGAGGTTATATCATCTCCCTTTTGAAACAAGACCCCGCCTATGTAAGTAAAAATTGGAGGGGAAAGGCAGCCCTGGCAGGAAATCCAAGTTTGAATTGCTTGAATATTTATCCAAATGAGACTGATCAATCTGAAAGAAGTGCTATGAAGACTGAAGAGTCTATTGAGACTCAAACTGCCCCGTTTGGGTCCCTACTGCCTCGGCCAGCAGACGCACCCAGCCTTTGACACTTGTTAGAATGGGTTTCATGCAGGAGATGATTATACTTACAGAAAACAGAACCCTACTGTTTTTGCATGACTAAGTGTAGTGTGTGATTTTTTTGACATGCACGTTAAATCTGTTCTCCCCTATAGCCTATAAGCCTCTCTGCCCTGTATTTATGTATTTATTTATGTGTTTTCTGAAGCTCTCAAGAATGCTTTGTACATAGAAGATGCTCAGTAAATTTGCATAGGAAGTGTTTCACTAATAGCTTAGGATGTGATGAGGCATGTTTATCTCTTCCACCAGAAGACTGGCTGCCTTCTCAAACTCCAGATAACTTATGTCTTTGTTTTCATCACATTTTATGTCTTTGTTGTCACTGTTTTGGGTTTTGGCAGAAGAGAGAAAGCAAACCTGTTAGTTATATATCTGCAGTATATGCACTCCAATGTTGACATATCCACAAGCTAAGCCTGATTAAAAAAACTGTTCAACAATCTTTACTAAATTACTTCTTTAATCCTATGAAAGGGGAAAACACTGGGAGATGCATAGTTTTTGGAAGATGCTGGCTTAGCAATTCTCAAAGCTAATTCTGAAGATTTCTCTAATTAAGTTGGAAATAGTGAGGCACATTTCTCCCCGACACTCCTATTTCCAAAGGGATACTGTGCTGGCGTTCCTGGCTGAACCATGTAATCTCTTTAGAGGATAACATTAAGCTGTCTTCTACCTTTGATTTGTGAACAGTACCCGTGACACACCCAGACAGGAAGAAGCTATAGTAGGCACCAAGATCAAAGGCTATATCCATTGTCTGCCTAGAATATACAGCAGACCTTGATGGTAATATTTTACTCTATTGAAATATCTTTTGATATTTATTGAAATTTTTTGAAATTATGTGATACTGTTTCTTTCCAAAATAAAAATTTATCTTTATTAGTCTTCTTTGATTAACCCCCAATGTTTATAATAATTATAACTTATAATAATTCATGCTATAAATACTATACTCCTTTTTTTTCCTATGACACACTTTTTTCACTATGTATGTTGAACTGCACCAGGACATATAGATAGCTTTCATGTTTTTTAAAGGATATATTCTATTACACTATATAGTTCCCACATAAATATGTAACAATAGAAAATGGGTGAACACGGCTTTTACTTTTTTAGTGTTTTGCAATCAATGTTTTAGTAAATATCTGGAACATACATTTTTGTGCATTTTCCAGTAAATTTCTCTGGGTTTCCAGAATAGAATCACTAAGACTAATTGTATGTATGTTTAAGCTGTTTATGCGTATTGCCAAGTCACTCCAGTATAATATACTGCTCTAAACGCTAACTTGGTACTTCCTATCATTCTCTAAGTCATGTCACAGAGAGGAAACGATAGAATCATAACACAGGAAGGCCAATACATTAAAACTAAGTATCAGACTTCACTGTTGCAAAGGTTCTTGCCCTTGCACACCAAGGAGAGACTTTCTCAGCTTTCCTGCATCTGCACAGCTCTCGTTCAAGCTTCTGCTCACTTCCTGGGCCCTCCTCTTTCGAGTGTCTGCCCTTCTCAGAGTTCCAGACCCTACAAGCTCCCCAACAGCCCTAAATTTCTGTTAGCTGAAATGTAAGGCAATCTTAATCTTATACCTAAATTAATTTTCAATTAGGCTATACCCAGAGGGATCTTTCTCAGACAGCAAAGTCCATCAAGGTGTTTTTTGAAAAGAAAAACATTCTTTTTTTCCTGTGAGAATGATCAAGAACTGCAGTCTTCTATTCAATTCTGTTGTCTTTTCAAAGGAGATCTCCCTTTTCTCTGGTGGGGTGTTTGCTTTTCTTTTTGTTTGTATGAATATTTTATATCCCATTTCTACCATTTACAAGATGCATGGCCTGGATAATTATTTTAATTTCTCTGTGCATCAGTTTCCTCATCTGTAAAATGAGTCTAAGAGCAGCACATATCTCATGAGGTTGTTGGGTCAATGAGTTAATATAAGCTTATTGTCATGTCTGGCACATAGAAATCACTGTATCCTAATTTTACATTTATCATTATTACTAAGAATATTTACCTTTTCCATATATTGTGAGTAATTTCCCAGTTGGTAATCTGTATCATTAATTTTGACAGAATCTTTTATTTGTGAGTCTTTTTTACAGAATCATTTATTCTGTGAAAGTTCCTGTGTTAACCTTCAGGTTTTTTCCTTTATGGTTTCGGGCTTTAACATCATGCTAAGAAAGACTTTCTTAGTTTATTTTGAAAAGTTCATTTGCACTTTTATATTTACTGTTAAATTATTATTCAACCTGAAAATATTTGTTGTAAGTCTCAGACAGGGGATATAGCATCCCTACCCATTCCAAATGAATATTCTTATATCCTCAGACTCTATAATGGAGTTCCTTAAATCCTAGATTTAGTAAACACAACAAAAAATTCATCTTGGAATGGCTGGACATTTCCCTGTTGTGGCATGGGTTGAAATAAGCTTGGAATAAATCCAATATTATAAACGTCAGTCCTGGGCTCTTAACATAACTCCCTTCCTCAGTGAATGATTTGTGAAACATGAACCAGGTTGGCTGAGGGAAATATCCTCTTAGAGTTCAGATTCTTCTTCTCTCACTTTCTATTTAATATAATCCTCACCTCACTGAGAGCTCCACACTCTGTCAAAGTGAATATAGAGCATTTGTGACAGCAAGACTTAAATTCCTTTTTATTAATACGGAGCCCTTGACACAAGGGACTAACTGTTGCATGAAGACCACATATGGGCTCTTCCTCCAACTGCTTATAAAGATCTCATCCCTGATCCTGCTGGCTGCTGCAGATCCCCACAATAATAAGACCTAAGGAGATCTCTTCTTCAATAAACTCAGCTCCATTCCTGCTGTGGTGCCGGCTACTCAGAAACAGCTTCTATTTCTCCGTACTCAATGTCTCTCAGTTTGTGTGGAAGGAGGTAGCAGAGACAGCATCTAAGTCTCCTACAACTCCATCCTGCCCTATAGGAGTGGACGCTTTCTGGGTCACAGTGTCACACACACCCTTCATGGATATTGAAGCTTGAATTCTACTGCAGAGCTATTTTATGCCCCTGGGGCTAGATACATTCTCCTGCGTTGGGGTCATGGGGAGAACTGGTTGTTCAAATTCCCACTGCATGAATCTCAGCCTTAAGGGTGGGCAGAGTGAGCATTTGCATAATAGAGAGATGAAAAATCTCCCTTGATGGATGGCTACAGAACCTAGAACTTTACTAACACCCTTTTTAAAGGTGACTTTCTTGAAAATATAAGTGTCTGTGGTTAAATTGTTAGGCATAACCATTTTTAATTGTAAATCAGGAAAACTTCATTTATCTAGTAAATCAGTGCCCACTAAAGCACTAAATTAGTAGAGAATAATAGGGAAGTGGCCATAGTAGATGTGTTAGAGGTGAGGCAAGACAAGCTGTAAAGTGTCATTGAAAGAGGACTGGTCTGTCGTCAGAACACTCAAGCTCATTCATTCATACAACAAATATTTAATGACCACTTAATACGTGCTGGGTCATGAGTCTGACACTGAATACATACTGGTGAATAGACAGACATGTCCCCTGTCTTCAGGGAATTTGCGCAGTGATGGGGAAGCCCAATAATACATATAACTACACATGGTGATGCCTGCCATGGCAGCAAATGAGCAGAAGGCAGAGACAGGAGCAAATTTTGGAGGTAGTAATTTATCATTATGTAGATTGGTCAGCAAAGGTCTTTATGAACTTTAATTCAAAACCCAAAGGGTAATCAGGAGCTGGTCATGTGGATGAACCAGAAGAGAGAAAGTCATGTAAGAAAACCCAGAGAGATGAGTTTAGTGAGCTTGAGGAACTAGCAGGGGATCGATATGACTGGAAAACACCAGAAGCAATAGAGCGGGACGTACGATGAGGCTGAGGGGTGGTCAGGGGTCACACCACAAGGGGCCTTCTTGGCTCTCATGGGGGGCTCGGTTTTTTTGAAGTGTAATGGGAAGCCACAGGAAGATTTTAAGCAAGAGATGTGATCTGATTTATATTTTAGGATTATTCTCTGGCTGCTGTATGGAAAATAGATGGTGCTTAGAGCCCTGTCTCTGCCTTAACTTGATCAGAGCTGCTTCTGCGGGTTGTAAATGTTCTCTAAGTTCCCTTCGGGTTGTAAAATCTTTGCCTCTTATTAACTCTAATAAAGGGCTATGATGGAAACGTGGGGGAGAAGGGTGTATCGTGGTGGTGGCTGGGGGAGGGATTTGAAAAGAATACTCACATACTTCGAGGCAGTACTTAGTACTTACGGCAGGGGGACGAGGAACAAAGTCAAATGGCTTATTTCACAGGTTTACCCAGAGTCGGTCTTCCCCACATGCCAGAACTGTGAGTTACACACACTGGTACTTCACACGGCTTAACCTCATACACTCTTTATTTACATTTTGGGAATCTAGCTCAATAGTTTTCTGTACCTTTACCAAATATTTATTGACTTTTCTTGTTTACACTGTAAGGTGGGATACAAAGAAGGTAGTATGGTCTAATGCAAATCAGAAGAAAGAAGGTATGTGGGGCTTGGAGTTAGTTCTGAGCTTACACCCAGACTTATCATTTACTAAATCCATCAGTTTTAGGTCTTTGGTCTCAGTTCTCTCATTAGAGAAGTGGGAATGACAATACCAACCTGAATGAGATTTTGCACATCAATTGTCTAATTTTGGTATCTGTCATTGAGTAAACGCTCAATAAATGTGTGCAACATTTTAGCGTTTCAAGGCTTGTTTCTTTCAAGGCAGGCAACTTAATGTGCAGCATATTCTTCCTGTATTGTTAAGTGGGTTCAAGATTACAAACTTTTCTTTCAAAGTTCCTATAATAGAAGGGAAACAAGTTCAATAGCCACACTGACAAGAATAGTTAACTAGAAATGCCTATTCCCTGGAGAAATTTAGTTTTTCAGTTTTTCTCTTAAGAATAGATGTATACAGACATATGCAATTTTGTTGAACTTGTATATTGCCCCCCATAGCTCATGAGGCAGGTGCCAATACAAAGGATGCTTTAGTACAAAGAAGGCTTTAGTACGAAGTCCCTGAGTAGTAGATAAAAGCCCTAAAATGCACTTTCACTTTGGGGTTGAGGTCTCTCTTGAACAACTTTCCTGGAAACTTGCGATCTCCTTCTACATGAGAATCTGAACCAAACCATATTTTCAACTATAGAAAATAGCATAAGCCCCTGTGGGATTTCCCTTTTCATTTGGGCAAAAGATCCATCAGTTTAAGTGGAGGACATAGAAGCAGAACTGATCCCTCTACCACTCCTCCTTTGCTTGCTGATGCACATGCTTATGTTTACAAGAGACATGAGTTCCTAAAGTTGAAAGAAAACCAAAACACCTTGTTGTGAATAGTAGAGAGAATCCATGATATGAGTTTCACTGCAAGTGATACAAACATGTGAATGAGTTTTGCATCTTTATAGTGCAAAGGGGAATCCTCTTTGAGATGGAATTCAAGCAAAATAGTTCCTGGTAATGACAAGCTGAAAGGGTTACTTGTTTGGGAGTGGGGAGGATTAGGAGTTAAATGGTAATTTCTCCCTAAAGAACACAGCGATAGTCAACAATTCAGGTCATCTCTACCTCAGTTTTTGCATGTGGTGGTCAACATCCTTAGTAATTCAAATACAGTGGTACCTGCCATGGTCTTACTTTATCTGATGCATTGTCTCCGAGTTGGAGGTCCCCATTGTAACATGGAGCTCACCCACACAGCAGCTGACTTTGTTAAGGCGGCAGCATGCTCATTAGCTGCTTGTCTTGACTGATCTTCCCAGGCTATAGAATCTTAAATTGAAATTATAGTTGGGCCCACCTGTGTTTGAGTATCCTAACTTACAATGGCCTTCTTTTTTACTTAAACAAAAAGCATTTAGGAAGAATGATTGAATCTCTATCTTCAAATTAACTATATATAATTTTAGTGAACAATTATGTATAAATACAAATAATACATATTAGTAGGGCTATAGTGTCATATTGGCATCCGTATTCATGAGATGATCACCAATTGCAATTCTTCTGTGCTAAGTATATGCACTGCTCTTTATTTAAAATGCAAATAATTCATAGGACCTTTTGAGACTCTCAGCCAGTTATTAGTGTTTATGCACTTACTATGAAGATGTTTATCTGAGTAGTACCTCAGAGGTGGCTAAGATTTGGGCAGATACGGAATACAGCATAGGTAAGTTTTGGTAAGCATACCAGAAAGTGTGTGCGGAAACAGTCTTAAAGCAAGGTGGATGCCTAGAAAAGGTGGAGAGACAGCCTCTTATGGATCCTATGTAACTGAGAGAATTGAATGAACTGAGGTCAAGGCCTTCGGTACCTAGAATAGGGAGAAAAAGAGTAGCCAGGGGTAAGAATTAAGCTATACAAAGGCTGGTAGGAATTCCCAGCTTTCAATTCACTTCATTGTCTTAGATGTGACATTTTTGTTCCATAAGTGATCCTAGCTTAATACAAATTCCAGAAAGGAGCTTAGCCTCTCTGGTGCCTATGTCTTGCTCTGTTAAATGACAATTATGCCAGATGACATGAAAAGTTGCTTTGTTCTCAAACTTTCCATGAACTCGCTCACCTTTTGCATCTTACAAGAATATACAGGTACATAAATAGCAAAGCCAACTGTACACAGTAGAATTCATGCAAATTGGACAGAAATTGTAATTACCACTAAAGATGGGATACTTATAATGGAATAGTAGTATTCTTTTAAGACATCACCCCAATTTAAATGAGGAATTGCCAGGGTCATGGAAAGACCTGCAGGTGAATATTTCTGTTTGTCTGTTTTGAGAATGTTCACTAGATTCCTTAGCTAAATCCTGATCATGTACTTACACTAAGGAATTTGGTGAAAGCAAAGGCACTCTTGAGATACTCTGAATAAAAACAATCTGGAATTAACCTTATGCATTAGTGGTCACCCTTCATCCATCCTATTTAAACGATCTCTTTTGATTGTCTTATGATTATTCATATCATTCGGCAAATGTGGCTCCTTTAACACACTCACAATGTTGTACAGACATTGGGAAGACAAGAAAGAAAAGTAATTTTATCTCTAATTGATACTAACATCCTCACGCTCAATTTTTTTCTTTTAATTCAACTCTTTCATTTGCACTTAAAACTCACTCAAAGCCTCTTTAGCAACAAAAGGGCTTTTTGTCCTCTTGTCTTCATTTACAGAACTATGTGTCACATGCAGGAATGCTGCAGCAATGGGGAAAGCTTTCTTTTGTATGAAGAGAGTGACGACAAGGGTCTCCTAGATATCAGAAGTCAGTTCCACAGTGTTTTCTCCAGTCGGCTCCAGGAACACCTTCTACTTAAGGAAATGGGAATCAATGTTTCAAAGTAACTTCTTGGCTAAATTATTGTCTTAATGTAGGAAGTCTTACTGTCTTTCACTTAAAAAAAAAAAAGAACTCAGAGTAAGAGGAAGAAAAAAACCTATTTGTAGCAACATAGTTTATCTGTATACACTAACCCTTTATTTTTGAGGAGGACTTTGGGAAAAGGCTACTACTGGGTGCTTTGATGCCCCATTTTCTTATCCCTTGCAGTAGAAGCTAAATGCTTTCCTTCTCCCTATCTCGCTCCCTCTCAGTCAGGTCTAAAAGGTTATGTGCCCAACACAAGGAGTTGTTAAGGAAGCAGCAGAATGTTGAGGGTGTAGGCTGTTGAATCAGAGAGGTCTTGACAGAGAGTAGAATATCAAGTTGCAACGTCATCTAATTGTGTCATTATCACTTGTAGACCCAGAGAAGAGGCACCCTGCCCTGGGCTCTGTGTATTAAGGGGTCTTGCATATCCAAAACACAAAACGACATTAGCTAAAGAACCCTGGTTGCCTCTGTCACTTGGGGTCCTGTGCTCAGCATCCAAGTCTCAGCATCCAGTCTCACAATAAACACAACTCAGGACCCAGAAAAATGCTTCTCCACACCTCTTGCCCTATGTTTTCAAAAGGAAAGTCACTTCTGTTCCAACATCAGGAAGGCTTGCTGGGTGCCTCTGGGGACACCAAAGAGGAACCCTGCTGTGGAATGCCAGGAGGATGGGAGCTGCAGCAGAGGCTTTTAGATAAAAGACAAATTAATTAATTTGTCAAAACTTCCCCTCAGATAGCATAAATGCAATAAATTCTTACATAATGAAGTGTCATTTCCAAGTTGTACTGGAACAAATGGCTTCTAAAGCATCCACTAATTAGAGCAGTTACTGCAACAGTTGTATGCAGTGTCTGAGGAACATTTTGTAATAGTAAACATTAAACAATTCATATTACATTCAGTTTGTACAAGTAAGTGTGGACGTTGAGCTGTGACACATCAAGGAGTATGATGTCCTCTCTTTACATTAGTGTTTAAAGGGATATGAACACCGGAAGTGAGAATGGTTTTATTTTTATTAATTTATATTTAAAATTTATAAATTTAACGCTATTTTGTTAAATTTTGAAAACTAAAACAAACATTCCAGTTTATTTAAATTATTTGAATTTTCTTTGAGTATACTGTGCATTTGGTTCCTTAAATTTAATAATTTAAAATAGTTTAGAAGAAAGGTAATTTAAAACAAATTTGAAACACATTGTTTTGATGCTTTACATTTAGAGTCTGAAAAAGTATACTTGATACCCAATGTTTGAATTTTGATAAAATATATTCAAATGTTGCATGCTTTCAATACAGTTATTTTTCACTTCTTTAGATTACTATAGTGTATAGAATCCAAATTATGTTAAAAATCTTGGTTATAACAGCATAATTATTATGCTGAAGTAAGACAAGAAAAACATTACGAGGAGTATATGTATTATAGTTCTTACTTATTTTCTTATGTTATTGTTCATTCAAGCATTTGTATACATACAATAATTAAATTTAATCTTTACTATATGATACATACATAATGATATAAAACATATTTTATGCATACTTTTTAATTTTTTTATGAAAGTACATATGTCAAGGTGGAGGGACAAGATGTATTTATTTACCACTGTGATAGTTTAAATAATAACTATTAAATATGTTGTCAGTTGGCATAAAGCCCTTTATTTATACCCTTGCCCAAGCCCCACAATTTCTATGAATGTGTCTGAGCAAATGATCTTCAGAATTAAACCTCTTGGGGCTTTAATTTCCTCATCTGTAAGATCAGAATGATAACACTTCCCAAGATGAAAGTTAGGATGATATGAAATAATCCCATATTATTTCCTTACATGAAGAAACTTCTGACTAACCTGTGATATAGCATGGTTCTGATCAAATTAATTTCCCAACCAAAATTAACTCCCTTCCTCCCTCCGTACCTTTCTTCTCTTTCTTTTTCTTCCTTCCTTCCTTCCTTCCTTCCTTCCTTCCCTACTCCCCTTTTCTTTCTTTCTTCCTGCATAGGTAAAAATATGAAATATGTTTTAAAAAGCTTCAGCTGCTATATAGAGCATGGCTATTAAAAAACACAGCACTTTGTTATCCTCCCTTTATTTATGAGAAAGAGGACACGTGTGGTGTTCTTGGCCTCAGGTATAATTTTACATTTTTATAGAGGTGCTTGTTTGGCTCTCTAAGTCCTCTTTCTTTTCCATTTTATTGTTTACTCTGCAGCTGCTGCTTTTATAACAACCAGCACAGCACTAAGTGTAGGAGTTTAGGAAACATGTATTTAATTTTTGAGTACTCCTTAGATTTATTTTGCTGGAAATTTTTCTTCGAGTTGGTTAAAAAAGAAAGAAAGAAAGAAAAGATACCCATCATGGACTCTTAAACTAAAGCCCCTACCTCGTCATGTCATCTCATGGATTTCTGGTTATGAAACTCTTGTATTAATTATGCTGCCTTATTGACTAAAAAAGACTGATACTAGAAATCATAAGAGTAAAAGAGAGCTCAGAAACTAAAACAACATAGAGGCAGAGAGGTCAAAATGGAAGTCAGAGGAAAATGAACTCCCTAAGGATGATGCTTTGAGCCTTACAAACGAACTAATTCTAATAACTATAAGATTTTGAAGAGATGTTATCAATAAACTCACCTTCTACATAAATGATACAATAGAAGCAATAGACACATCTCTTTTATGGGAATTGCCACGGTAGAGGTACTATTTTATTAGCAATAACAATGATAAAAGTCAAATCTAAAGACAGGATTCATTATTCCAGCTGATGTCAAAAGTTGACCAGAAAGCTTTCCTAATACTCCTGCTAAAAGTACCCAAATCTGGGCCTATATGTCTTATCATTTGAACAACTCAAATCCATTTAGTTTCGAGTTCTCTCTACTCTGCTGTCGCTGTCACCTTCAAACGGTATATAGAATGCCCCCACAACCTTCCATGACTCCCCATAGCCTTATTCTGACACTTAAATTCATCCAAAATATAGTCCCAATCACTCATACAATATTGCATTTAACCTACTTGTAGGCATCCAATGATGTAAACAAACTGTCAGTTTCTTTAATACCTGAACATACTGGGCTGTTTTGGTTTTGATTTCTTACCTGGGGTGACAGCCTGCAGTAGAAATCTCTGCAGTAGAAATCCAACTAATCTCTCAAGGTTCTTTGTGCCTAATCTCCTCAATAACTAGCTAAACTCTCCTTCATTTAAACTATTCTACCTCCATCCCTAAGCACTTTACACTTCCTATGATATTTTTAATATTGTTCCTTGCATATCAGGTTTTGTTTGCTTTTTTTGTTGTTGTTTGGTTTTTTAGGAGTGAGGTACATTTGCAAATGGCTTTTCTGGATCGTTTCTACTTCAAAGCAGGAACTGGGTTTTACTTATCTTTTATAAATTTGTTGAATTAAATATTAATGTTGAGTCATTTTCTAGATTTTTAAGGCATTCTGAGATATGTCTGAATTTTGGAATTATGGAAAGAACATAACAAAAGCTAAGAGATGCTGGCTTAGTTACATAATTTAAGCTCTTGTATAGAAACCCGCCTTAGGTTACTGTCCAAATTGTCTGCTGTAGTCTTAAAACAAGAAACCACCCAATGGGTTTCCATTTGATTGCAGAAAATAAGTAATCAGGAAAAAAGTCATTGCAGATATATATGTTCACTCATGTTTTTCCTTCCACATTGTAAGCCCCTATTATGTCCTAGGTTCAGCAAAAGAAAAATAAGAGGAAGTCACGCATTTTGGTGTATATTCATCTTTGGTTTAGCAGACACAAAACAAAAGCTAAATTCCTTTCCAAAACGATGTAACCTACTAATTCTGATGCCCCAGAGCATCTATTCTTTCTATTTTCTTTGATCTTAAAATATTGTATTTTATGGTTTGAATTTGTAAGTTGCTGCAAGTCCCTTTGCACACAGGTGAAGGACAAATAGTGAATGTTAATGACTGCATCTGCTAATGGTCATAATCTAAATGTCTCAAAGTTCCATAGACCTTATCAACACCTACAAATAATACTCTGAGCTACGTCCTGTTCCATTTGGAAACACAGTGATGAACAAGATAATCTCCTCAAATTTCTTTCTTTCTTGCTGCTATAAAATGCCAAGAATCTGGGCACAGAGCACGTTTAGCCATTAATGGTCCCACAGCACAAATTGCTCAAAACAGGATGCTCATAATGCAGACACCTTGGCCTAATTCCAAAGAAAGTAATTACATTCAGTCTACCTGAAATTCCCGGTGCAGTGAAAACTGGAATCAGGTTTTGCATCCTGCTTAGCTGAACTATTATGCACTATCATTGTACAGCAATAAAACAGCTGCTATAATTTGACTCACTTCTACTTTCTCCCAGCTTCAGCAACTGAAATGGCTCTGTACACAAACAATTTTTTGAAAAAGAACCTTGGAAAGATGAGACCTAGAGAGTTCTTCCTTTTTCTCCAAGACTCAGGAAAACTGATGTCAAGAATATTTACTGATGGGGTATATGATCTCAATATTACAAAGAAGCTATTTGGAATACCACACAGACATGTTTAAAGTCACTATTAGGAACTAATTTTTCATCATCTTTTTTTTTTTGGTATCATTAATCTACAATTACATGAAGAACATTATGTTTACTAGGCTCCCCCCTTCACCATGTTTTTTCATCATCTTTAACAGCAAAGAAGAAAAGTCAGCAGAGCATTCTATAAAAATCCTTTAGTTTAGTTCTTCTTCAAAAACAACAATTTATATGCTTATGGTGAAGGACTTCAGTATTACTGTTTAACCAATGATCCTAAACCCAGTGCAAGAGACATTACGACTGCCTGTTATAGTGGTTCTTAGTAGCACCATAGTTTTTAAAACTTTTCATGTTTTCAGGCCTGGCTATGTTTATTAATTCTTAGAGTTACAAAATGTTTGTAATTTTACTGAGTGTCATTTATTATTGAATGATTTGGTGAACTACTACAGGGAAACTCGTAACACCTTTCCTCATTCCTAGATAATTATTTTCTTTTTTAACACGCTGTAGATGAAATTGGCCAAGTCTTTGACTGGGCTTATTGTATGAAAAGTCAAGGGAAAGTGAAGCAACATCTCTCAAAAGGAACAGTTAATAATTGCCAGCATTTACCGAGGAATTTACTATGTACCAGACATTGCTGTGTTAAGGATGTGACTGTGTGATTTCACTTAATTGTCAGAGTAATGCCATCACGAAGGGGGTGGGTTAGTATTCTCAGTTTAATGATGAGGAGAGCCAGGATTTAAAGAAAAATAACTTGCCTAATATCAGAAAGTGGCAGAATCAGAATTTAAGTCAGGCAGTCTTATCTCAGTTCCATAATACAGATGTTGGAGGAAATTTCAAACATCACAGTATCTTAGAAGAAAACAAACTTTATGAAATCCTGTGACAGAAAATAAGCAGATCTCTAGAGTCCTTTGTAAGGAACCCTGGTATTAAATTTCCATCTAATTTTTTTAATGGTCAAAAGGGCTAGTTACTTATGTTAAATAACCATCATTGACCTACCAAGGTTCCAAGTGGGAGGGTATCTGAGCAATTTTACTTCCAGACAGTCTGATCAAGTAAAGACTGTCTTAAACAGGACATTCAAATAACCTACTGTTTTTGTGCTTGGCTTTGAACAAAAAGGAAACAAAGAAAAAGAAAAAGAATAGGATTTCTTAAAACACAATCTTTTAAGCAAATGTTTCTTTATTATAGTACAACAATCAGCAATACTTGGAATAATATAATGAGAAGATCGATGAGCACCTGTTCATCCCAAATAGGCTCACTTAGGTTCATTTTGCTTTGCTGAGACATTAAAGTGTCTGAGCAAAACCAATCAAACAGTTTTGTTTGAGCCTTGTCAAAAATCTAATATGTATTTTTTGTTTTTGGGTCCTTTTATTTTCTTTGTTGCTTAACTCTAAGTTGTCCAGAAAATCCATTAAATAGGACAATTTACCTCTTGGGCATGTCAGTTAAATTAGGGTTTGCTGGGTTACTCAGAGAAAGAGAATGGGATATAGCAAGCTGCCTATCCCAGAAAGGAATTTTAAAGCCCACTCTCTTTTGGCAAGGGGGCTGGGAAGGGTGAGGTTTTGCTGAATGAATGATGTTTCTTTCATTTTGTATGGCAGGTACATCAACACCTCCTCACCAATGTTTCATTTACTTAGAAGCAGCTCACTTACTCCTAAGGTAGAGGTTTGTATAATTGGTGAGTATCAGAATCACCCAAAGGCTTTGTTAAAACAGATTTTTTTTCCCGACTTATCACCCTTTCTCTCATCATAACACATTTTTTAGAAACTCCACCCACGCACAGTGGCTGTAGAGACTATGGTCATGCATGACTTGTCCAAGACTATGCACCTGTTCTAGACTCTTTAATCAGATCACATCCCAGGGATTGTTTTTTTAACTTGAGAGCAGAAATGTGACTCTTTCTCTTTGAAACATGGGACCCCTTTGTATCTGTGTTCCCTTTATGTGGTGGAGTCCAGGCTGTAGGGTCAGGAATCAACTAGAAGGCCATGAAAAGCAGACGTGAGAGACCAAAGGGGGCCTTTAAGGGTTGGGTTCCCAGCAATCCATTGTCTCTGAAGCATCCCTGTACTTCTATCCCTCCTGTTGTTTGGAAATGACCTGCCAAACAAATTCTCTTTTCTCTTAGCCAGCCAGATTGGCTTGCTTTTAACCTACTACTGAAAATGTAACAGCCCTTTTTCCTCTTCTTCCCAATATACACAAGTTTATTTCTCTTAAGGAGTTAAAGTCATGTATAGCCAGGTAGCAGATCACCAAGATTTAGTGTATAATTAAATTATGTTATGGAAATGGATCTCAGATCACTTGACTCAGAAGCCATGTTTTTATTACCCAACTATGAACATAAATATTTATAAAAGTGAATAAAATTTTGGGGTGATTTTAGATGAATGTGAATCTCAATAACCAAGACAAGTTGAGCTGTAGAGTGTAGCACTATGTTAGGCATTCCAAGGAATAGTGAAGTTTCTTCCTCAAGTAGGTTAGAATAACTTGAGAAACAAAAATAAGAGGCAGAAAATACAAGGCAATCCAAACCAAGTACTGACATAGACGATATAAAAACAATTTTGTCACAGGTCATCTGAAGAAGGTGACATAAAAGAGTCTTTCGCTGCCTCAGAAGTGGCTTTTTTTGGAACAGCTATGCCTTGCTCTAAATCTTGATATATACATAAAAAGAGTGTAGGTAGAGAATAGCAGGAGTGGCATCGTGAGAAGGGAAGGGGCACGCCAAACTGAGGTGTAAAAGGTGGATACAATCCACCAGGAAAAGGACATTGCAGGGGGAGGGGAGGAACACAGAAACATGAAAGAAGGTTTCACTTACAACATGGCTAGGTTTGTAGGATGGCTGAATACCATCATGACAAGAGAAGGCTTAGAAATGAGATTTAGTTGGAAATACCTCAGATACAGAGTTGCCAAATGATCACATAAAAATCATGACACCTAGCTTATACCTTCACCCTGCTCTGTTACCACAGCCGGGCTATGTCGCCCCAATGTGGAACAACTTTAATGGACACTATTATCTCTGAGTGCTGCATTATGTTGGGTGAGGATTTGTCAGGCTTCACTGCAATTCAACTTCTCCCTCTGCCCAGAAATGATCTTCCCTTTTCCTTTCACAGACATCGACCCCTAAGAATTATCTTTCTTCCGAAGCCCAACCTAACTGGGACTAACGTTCCCAATATTAAGTTCCCAATACATTGGGTCTTATGTTGCCCCAGGAACAAGCTCTCGTTAATAATTGATGATTAATTTGTACCCTATCACCTGGTGAAGCAGTAAACACTAATAATTAAAAGAAATCTTTCTTGATTCAGAGAACCTGGGCTTGAATACTGACACTACCACCCTCCTGAACAAATTCTCAGATGAGGACAATTCTCCCTTTGGCCCCCAAGACATTTTGCAGTATTTGGAAGCATTTTGGGTTGTTACAAATAGATGAGGGTACTCCTTGCATCTAGTAGGTAGGGACCAGGAATACTGGACTGCTAAGCAATCCCACAGGAAAATTCCACAACAGTGCCACTCAATATATGAATAGTGTTAAGACTGAGAAACCCTGCCCTAGATAAACAACTGGGAATTATCTACTCTGGTTTCCTCTTGTTGATGTAACAAAAAACCACAAACCAGGTGGCTTAAAACAACACAGTTCTGGAGCCCAGAAGCCTAAAATCAGTCTCACTTGGCTAAAGTCAAGGTGTTGGTAGGACTGGGTCCTTCTGGAAGGTCAGGGAGAATCTGTTTCCTTGCTTCTTCCTTCTTCTAGAGGACCCCTGGATCATGGCCCTTTCCTGCAACACTCCAACCTCTGATTCCGTAATCACATCTTTTGCTCTATGTCTCTTGGCTCTATTGCTTTCCTTTTATACAGACGCTTGTGATCATATTGAGCCTACCTGGATAACCCAAATAATCCCTTAATCTCAATGTCCTTAATTTAATTACATTTGCAAAGCCCCTTCTGTTATATAAAGTAACATATTAACAGGTTTCAAAGATTTAGACACTGACATCTTTGGGTTCATTCTATCTACTACCTAAACCTCAGCTTTCTCATCTGCAAAGTAGAGATAATAATAACTGCCTCCTAGAGTTGTTGTGGGGTTAAGAAGAGTAATTGTATATATAGCTTTTAGCAGAGTATACAACATATAATAATTAGAGCTAACATTATCATGTCCTTACAAATATTACTTAACTTGGGTTATGATATAAATAAGTGACAAACTATTTATATCATAGCATTTTAGCCATGACCTCCAGAGCTTTATCCATGGCAACAGATACAGAAAGTGCTCCCATATTTTCAGGGTACTTCTAGCATGCCTCTGGCTTTGGCAGAGTGAAAAATTTCACCTGGTACATCTTATTACATGGGTGGTCGAGTTATTGAACTCTATTGACAAAGGACTGGATTTTCCAGCAAGATGGAGCTTCATTAAAATTCTGCAGAGACTGAAAATTCAATAATCTTTCTCACAAAGCACTGCATGAGCCAGGCTGATTAGGCAATTTATTTTTCATTCCATTTCTTTTGCTAAAAGCATTGTTACTTCTTGTTGGGTACAAAAAGACAATCATTAAATGAGCATTCACTATAGGTGATTAAACGGAATATTTTAAAGGTGCACTGACTCCATTTTCAAAGCCTAATTGAGGGCTTAAAAGGGGAGGGGAGAAAAAATAAATAAAACAAAACATCATTACCATGTTCTGGCTTGAAATACCTAAAGCATGATACAAATAAATACTTTGTAGCTTATTTCTTTTAGACTCTTGATCTCCTTCTTGTTTACTCAAACTTGAATCTTCTCCACCAACACACTGTCTTCTCTTTTCTATTGCCCAACTCTCCCTTTTTTTCCCAGAAAAATTAACTCATGATGGACATAATACACAATTGTGCCTAATGAGTGTCACATTTTCCCGATTAAATCCACCATAATTATTGGGACTGAGAACAGATAGCACCAAGCACCTGTCATTCTATACCCACTGAATATCTAATACCCAATTGCATTAATGGAATAGCTCTAGAAAACTGGCCTACCACATGTAAGTAAAAATTTAGGATAAGACTAAGGAACTTTCCCTTTTCATTTATACATAATGTTAATCTCTTGCTCCTCTTCTTTATCTTTATTTTTACACATTAGCAGAAAAAAAGCTTTATCACAGTAGCCTACTCTATAGAAAATACCTAAGCTGGCTTTGCCATGATGCAGAGATTTTTTTAAATCTGTTTTTTTCACTGAGATATATCAAATGTTTATTTATTTATATTTGTGAAATATATTTTTAATTGAAGTGTAGTTGATATGCAATATTATATTGGTTTCAATAATACAACACAGTTCTTCAACAGTTCCACACATTATTAAATCCTCACCCAACTAGTGCAGTCACTATCTGTCATCACAGAAAGATGTTATTGAATCACGGACTACATTCTCCATGTTGCACTTCTATCCCCATGACTAACTTATATTATGATAGAGATATTTGTTTCTCTTTATCCCCTTCACCTACACCACTCACCCATCCCAACTCCTCCCCCATGATAACCACCAGTCACTTCTCACTGTCTATGAGTCTACTGCTGATTTGTTCATTGTATCAAGTATTTAGAAAAGTGTCAAGCACACAGTTCAATAAATATTTGCTGAATGAATGAATGAATGAGTGAATCTTAAGGACAGTAACATTCTGTGCAGACGTCCTATCTATGACCTAACTTGATGGGTTCTTTATATTGAATCTTTATGAAGATAGAAAATGTATTAATTGGAAATAACAGTCTACACTATGAGAAAATGAAATGATAACTGTTACTATCTATTATTTTATGCATAATTGTATTTAACAAAGATGTAAATGATATATACTGGGATTCTGATGGAAAATATCAAGTTCTCTTACTTTAGGAGCCCTTAAAAGGATGAATACCTTGTTAGGTATTCCTACAGTCCCCTTTCTAGTCTGGTCCACATTCCTTGTCTTGACTATTCAAGTCCTGTTGATCCTTTTAAGCTCAGGTCACTCTATTCTTGTCCCACAACAACTTTCTCTAGAATGTCACTTTTCTATATCAGGCTTTTAATTGTCAATATTTTATGAACTAGTGTAAATAACAGATTTCAAGTAACAGGTTTTTATCTACTCTTTGGCAAAGGATAGCAAGTTACAAACTACTTGCTATCAATTACTCATCTGATCAGTTGCCAGAAGGCTCCAGGTACACATACTGACCTAAGCATCCTCAAAGTTCTGCTTCTATATCTTGTTTGTGCATCTGCAATGCAGGATGTTTTATCCTTTTTGTTTTTCAAAAAGAGAAACAGGTATGCTCTATTACAGGTGAAATCCCTTTATAACAAACACTGTGAGCCTCCCAAAGTATTTGATTATGTGTGAATCATAAAAAAATGAACACACAATGCTCTTTTCTGGAGGCCCCAGAACCTGGTGTCCCTCTGTCACAAGCTTGCAAATGAAGAAAAGTACCCTGAATTTAGCATGGGAGATAGAAGAAGACAGGCATGCCCCATGCACTCCTTTCCTCAATGATTCTTTATGGATTGATGTTGGGTTCTAGCTGTGGTCTGAGTTGTTGGATGGAATGGACAGCATGAAATGACAGGCAGAAAGAGCAGGGTCCAGGAGATGGGATTAAAGATGGCGGCGTGAGAGGAGAGACAGAGGCTTCCTCCTAAAATTGGATACAATTAGAAAATTTAATTGGCACAACTAATCCTGAGAGAGCAACAGGAAAGAGGAGGCGTCAGACAGCACACACCTGGAGAAAAGAGCAGACCTCAGCAAACGGGGTAACGTACCAGGGCTGTGGCTCCACGGGACCCGAGCCCTTCCCCAACCCCAGCTCACCAGCGGGAGGAAGAGAAATGGACCAGGGAGGGAGTGGAAGGCTTGGGACTGCTGAATACCTAGCTCTGGAGATCTGTGCTGGGAGCACAAACCTACATTTCATGGTGCTTTCATGAGACTCGCATGACTACCAGGTTGGAAAGTTAATACAGGCAGAGTTCCTGGGGAGACTGGGATTCTGGCTGCTTGTGGAAAGCAGGGATCCATATCTGGCTGCTCTGGGAAAAAAACATACCTGTGTGACTGGCCCACTGGCTCAGGCAGTGGAGACAGGCACAGGAGCTGGGAGGTGGGGAACAGCTCTTTCCTACCTCCAGTACCACTCCCCTGTGACCCCGGACATTGCTTCAGGGGCTCAGTAGCTCCAGAATAGAGTTTCTGGACAATAGAGGGTGCCATATACAAACAAGAAAAGCCAAACGAACCTTGTCCAGAGTAAAATTATTAATACAACTCCTGAGAAAGATTTAAATGATATAGACCTTGTGACTCTTCCTGAAAGGGAGTTCAAAATAAAAGTCATCAACATTCTAATGGAGGGACAGAAAGACATCCAAGAACTCAGGAATGAATTCAGGTCAGAGATCCAATCATTGAAGAGCACGATGGAGGGTATTAAAAGCAGATTGGTTATAGTGGAGGGGATGATAAATGAAATAGAAACCAGAGAAGAGGAATACAAAGAAGCTGAGGCACAGAGAGAAAAAAAGATCTCTGAAAATGAAAGAATATTGAGAGAACTGTGTGACCAATCCAAGCAGAACAATATTTGCATTATAGGGATACCAGAAGAAGAAAAGAGAGAGAAAGGGATAGAAAGTGTCTTTGAGGAGGTAGTTGCTGAAAACTTCCCCAATCTGGGGAAGGAGACAGTCTCTCAGACCATGGAGATCCACAGATCTCCCAACACAAGGGACCCAAGGAGGACAACAGCAAGACACATAGTAATTAAAATGGGAAAGATCAAGGATAAGGACAGACTGTTAAAAGCAGCCAGAGGCAGAAATAAGTTCACATACAAAGGAAAGTCCATCAGACTAACATCAGACTTCTCAGCAGAAACCTTACAGGCCAGAAGGGAGTGGCATGATGTATTTAATGCCATGAAGCAGAGGGGCCTGGAACCAAGATTACTTTATCTGGAGAGATTATCATTTAAATTTGAAGGAGGGATTAAACAATTTGCAGATAAGCAAAAGCTGAGAGAGTTTACCTCCCACAAACCATCTATGCAGTCTATTTTGGGGGGACTGCTATAGATGGAAGTGTTCCTAGGGTTGGATAGCTGTCACCAGAGTTAGTAAAATTATGGTAGGGAGGGTGGAGCAGCTGATTGCGAGGCAAATGCAAAATTAAATTGACTATCCCCAAAGCCAATCAAGGGATAGAGGAAAAGTATAGAATCTGATATCTAATTTATAAAGAAGGAAGGAAGAAGAAAAAGGAGGAGAAATAGAAAAGAACCTTTAGATTGTGCTTGTAACAGCATACTGAGTTAAGTTAGACTCTTAGATAGTAAGGAAAGTAACCTGGAACCTTTGGTAACCATGAATCTAAAGCCTGAAATGGCAATAAGTACATACCTATTGATAATCACCCTAAATGTAAATGGACTGAATGAACCAATCAAAAGACATAGAGTCACTGAATGGATAAAAAAACAAGACCCATCTATGTGCTGCTTACAAGACACTCACCTCAAACCCAAAGACATGCACAGACTAAAAGTCAAGGGATGGAAAAAGATATTTCATGCAAACAATAGGGAGAAAAACACAGGTGTTGCCATCCTAGTATCAGACAAAATAGACTTCAAAATGAAGAAAGTAACAAGAGATAAAGAAGGACATTACATAATGATAAAGGGCTCAGTCCAACAAGAGGATATAACCATTATAAATATTTATGCACCCAACACAGGAGCACCAGCATATGTGAAACACATACTAACAGAACTAAAGGAGGAAATAGACTGCAATGCATTCATTTCAGGAGACTTCAACACACCATTCACTCCAAAGGACAGATCCACCAGACAGAAAATAAGTAAGGACACAGAGGGACTGAACAACACACTAGAACAGATGGACCTAATAGACATCTATAGAACTCTACACCCAAAAGCAACAGGATACACATTCTTCTAAAGTATACATGGGACATTCTCCAGAATAGACCACATACTAGGCCACAAAAGGAGCCTCAGTAAATTCAGAAAGATTGAAATTCTACCTACCAACTTTTCAGACCACAAACGTATAACACTAGAAATAAATTGTACAAAGAAAGCAAAAAGGCTCACAAACACATGGAGGCTTAACAACACGCTTCTAAATAGTCAATGGATCAATGACCAAATTAAAATGGAGATCCAGCAATATATGGAAATAAATGACAACAACAACACAAAGTGCCAACTTTTGTGCGACGCAGCAAAAGGAGTCTTAAGAGGAAAGTATATAGCAATCCAGGCATATTTAAAGAAGGAGAACAAACCCAAATGAACAGTCTCACATCACAGTTATCAAAATTGGAAGAAGAAGAACAAATGAGGCTTAAAGTCAGCAGAAGGATGGACATAATAAAGATCAGAGAAGAAATAAACAAAATTGAGAAGAATAAAACAATAGACAAAATCAATGAAACCAAGAGCTGGTTCTTTGAGAAAATAAACAAAACAGATAAGCCTCTAGCCAGACTTATTAAGAGAAAAAGAGAATCAACATACATCAACAGAATCAGAAACAAGAAAGGAAACATCACGACAAACCCAATAGAAATACAAAGAATTATTAGAGACTACTATGAAAACCTATATGCTAAGAAGCTGGAAAACCTAGAAGAAATGGACAACTTCCTAGAAAAATACAACCTTCCAAGACTGACCAAGGAAGAAATACAAAATCTAAACAAGCCAATTACCAGCAAAGGAATTGAAGAGTTAATCAAAAAACTACCCAGGAACAAAACCCCCGGGCCAGACGGATTTACCTCAGAATTTTATCAGACATATAGAGAAGATATCATACCCATTCTCCTTAAAGTTTTCCAAAAAACAGAAGAGGAGGGAATACTCCCAAATTCATTTTTTGAGGCCAACATCACCCTAATACCAAAACCAGGCAAAGACCCCACCAAAAAAGAAAATTACAGACCAATGTCCCTGATGAATGCAGATGCAAAAATACTCAATAAAATATTAGCAAACAGAATTCAACAGTATATCAAAAGGATCATACACCACGAACAAGTGGGATTCATCCCAGGGATGCAAGGATGGTACAACATTCGAAAATCCATCAACATCATCCACCACATCAACAAAAAGAAAGACAAAAACCACATGATCATCTCCATAGATGCTGAAAAAGCATTTGACAAAATTCAACATCCACTCATGATAAAAACTCTCAGCAAAATGGGTATAGAGGGCAAGTACCTCAACATAATAAAGGCCATATATGATAAACCCACAGCCAACTTCATACTGAACAGCGAGAATCTGAAAGCTTTTCCTCCAAGATCAGGAACAAGACAGGGATACCCACTCTCCCCACTGTTATTTAACATAGTACTGGAGGTCCTAGCCATGGCAATCAGACAAAACAAAGAAATACAAGGAATCCAGATTGGTAAAGAAGAAGTTACACTGTCACTATTTGCAGATGACATGATATTGTACATAAAAAACCCTAAAGACTCCACTCCAAAACTACTAGAACTAGTATCGGAATACAGCAAAGTTGCAGGATACAAAATTAACACACAGAAATCTGTGGCTTTCCTATACACTAACAATGAACTAAT
This sequence comes from Manis javanica, assembly GCF_040802235.1. Taxonomy (NCBI): domain Eukaryota; kingdom Metazoa; phylum Chordata; class Mammalia; order Pholidota; family Manidae; genus Manis; species Manis javanica. Next base: position 22,282,569 of record NC_133163.1, on the reverse strand, counting down.
AGAAAGAGAAATCAGGAAAACAAGTCCATTCACAATTGCATTAAAAAGAATAAAATACCTAGGAATAAACCTAAACAAGGAAGTGAAAGACCTATAACCCTGAAAAGTATAAGACACTCTTAAGAGAAATAAAAGAGGACACTAACAAATGGAAACTCATCCCATGCTCTTGGCTAGGAAGAATTAATGTAGTCAAAATGGCCATCCTGCCCAAAGCAATATACAGATTTGATGCAATCCCTATCAAATTACCAACAACATTCTTCAATGAACTGAAACAAATAGTTCAAAAATTCACATGGAAACACCAAAGACCCCAAATAGCCAAAGCAATCCTGAGAAAGAAGAATAAAGTGGGGGGCATCTCACTCCCCAACTTCAAGCTCTACTACAAAGCCATAGTAATCAAGACAATTTGGTACTGGCACAAGAACAGAGCCACAGACCAGTGGAACAGATTAGAGACTCCAGACATTAACCCAAACATATATGGTCAATTAATATTTGATAAAGGAGCCATGGACATACAATGGGGAAATGACTGTCTCTTCAATAGATGGTGCTGGCAAAACTGGACAACTACATGTAAGAAGATGAAACTGGGTCACTGTCTAACTGAATACACAAAAGTGTTTTCAAAATGGATCAAAGACCTGAATGTAAGTCATGAAACCATAAAACTCTTAGAAAAAGACATAGGTAAAAATCTCTTGGACATGAACATTAGCGACTTCTTCATGAACATATCTCCCTGGGCAAGGAAAACAAACAAAAGCAAAAACGAACAAGTGAGACTATATCAAGCTGAAAAGCTTCTGTACAGTAAAGGATACCATCAATAGAACAAAAAGGTATCCTACAGTATGGGAGAATATATTTATAAATGACAGATCCGATAAAGGCTTGACATCCAAAATATATAAAGAGCTCACGCACCTCAACAAACAAAAAAAAACAAATAATCCAATTAAAAAATGGGCAGAGGAGCTGAACAGACAGTTCTCCAAAGAAGAAATTCAGATGGCCAACAGACACATGAAAAGATGCTCCACATCGCTAGTTATCAGAGAAAAGCAAATTAAAACCACAATGAGATATCACCTCACACCAGTAAGGATGGCCGCCATCCAAAAGACAAACAACAACAAATGTTGGCGAGGCTGTGGAGAAAGGGGAACCCTCCCACACTGCTGGTGGGAATGTAAATTAGTTCAACCATTGTGGAAAGCAGTATGGAGGTTCCTCAAAATGCTCAAAATAGACTTACCATTTGACCCAGGAATTCCACTTCTAGGAATTTACCCTAAGGATGCAGCACTCCAGTTTGAAAAAGACAGATGTACCCCTATGTTTATCGCAGCACTATTTACAATAGCCAAGAAATGGAAGCAACCTAAGTGTCCATCAGTAGATGAATGGATAAAGGAGATGTGGTACACATACACAACAGAATATTACTCAGCCGTAAGAAGAAAACAAATCCTACCATTTGCAACAACATGGATGGAGCTGGAGGGTATTATGCTCAGTGAAATAAGCCAAGCGGAGAAAGACAAATACCAAATGATTTCACTCATCTGTGGAGTATAAGAACAAAAGAAAAACTGAAGGAATGAAACAGCAGCAGAATCACAGAACCCAAGAATGGACTAACAGTTACCAAAGGGAAAGAGACTGGGGAGAATGGGAGGGTAGGGAGGGATAAGGGTGGGAAGAAGAAAGGGGGTATTATGATCAGCATGTATAATGTGGGGTGGGGGCATGGGGCGGGCTGTGCAACACAGAGAAGACAAGTAGTGATTCTACAACATCTTACTATGCTGATGGACAGTGACTGTAATGGGGTTTGTGGGGGGGACTTGGGGTAGGGGAGAGCCTAGTAAACATAATGTTCATCATGTAATTGTACATTAATAATAACAAAATTTTAAAAAAGTAAAAAAAAAAAAACACAACACCTATGTCCATGCAAAAAAAAAAAAAAAAAAAAGTAAGAAAGAAAGAGCAGGGTCCTCCTTGTGGCAGGCTGGATGGCAGTTCATTGCAGAATGGCTGCACCATGAGCCAAGCTATGGAAATCACAGGCAGGGAAGACAAGCTATGCTACAAGATTCAGACACTGCCTTGAGTGCTGAGATGGTGCCTGAGGCAGGTGAGAAAGCATTGTACCTGACAGACCCAGGGTGGTGTGCTAGGAGAGCTCAACTTGCTGTTTGTGAGTGAAGCCTTCAGAGACCAATGATAACTACAGAACACAGTGGGGAAATGAGTAACATATTGTGGATATCAGCAGAACCAAGCACAAAATATAAGATTTGTGTAATTTCTGTCTATTCAGTTGAAAAGAAGAGGATCAGGAAATCTTTTGCCTTTAAAGAACCTAAGCTCCATGCTCCTTGCTCTAGTCTGCCCTTCTTTCATTGTATTGTATTCAGTTCACAAGCTCGGCCTTTCATTTCATTGGCTTATATTCCTTTCCCACTTTGGAATCCCATATATCCTCATGAAGTTTTCTTCTTCACCTTCCTTGAAAGAGCCTACTCTCAGATTGATTATGGGAAAATTAGTTAGTGCTCTGGATGAGATCAGCATTTGAATCAATAGACTGAGTAAAGCAGACAGCCCTCCTCTTAGTGTGTGGTGCCACCCACTCTGCTGAGGGCCTGTATAAGAATAAAACTGCAGAAGAGTGCATCTCCTCTCTGCCTGACTGCTGCAGCTGAGCATGGGTCTTCCCTTGTCCTTAAACTCAGACATCAACTTTCCTGGTTCTTAGGCCTTTGGACTTTGAGACTGAACTATATCACCAGCTTCCCTGGGACCCCAGCTTTCAGATAGCAGTCATGGAACTTCTTAGCTCCATAATCATATGAGCCAATCCATCAAATTACACATAATAAATCTCTCTCTCTCTCTCTCCCTATCTGTCTCTATGTCTATCATCTATCTATCTATCTATCTATCTATCTATCTATCTATCTATCTATCTATCTATCTATCTATCTATCTATCTATCATCTATTTATCTATATCTATCTATCTATCTATCTATCTATCTATCTATCTATCTATCTATCTATCTAATCTATCTATCTCTCCTATTGTTACTCTGGATGAGACCCAAATTCCAGATGTAATCAAATATTTCTGATTTTATTTCTTAAATATAAAATACTGATCTTAACCTTTTTTCCTTTACTGCTCAGAGACAGTATTATGAGCATTCACTTTCAACAGAGTGTTCTGTAGCCATTTTAGAGATTTTCTGCCTTTTCCTTTAGGCTTATAGTCATCATGTCTACTGATATCAGGATGACTATCTCCAGTAGACACAGAGCTCACAAAGATGTGAAATAAAGTTTGCAACTGTACTTAATCTATTTGAGACCCAATTATCTTTTGTAAAATAAAACTAATTATAGTTGTGAGAATCAGAAAAAATATACATAATTGTAGCATATATAGGTGCTCAAAAAATGGTAAATATTAGCCTAATGATAAGCAGTGAATTGCAATGAAAGTGTGTATAAAGGAGGCAGAGGTATGAGGGATAGCTAGAGAAGGGGAAAGACAATATTGGAGCTGAGAAGTATAAGAATGTCCATGTCTTCCCACTGTCCTGTAGCCTTGACACTCCCTGCTAAATCCCAATCATTGTCTAAGGCATAGCTCAAAATATCAACCACAAAAAAATCCAGAATTAACCCCTGTACCCTTTCAGGAGTCAACCAGTAATATGCATATTATATTGCAAGGAACTGACTTATCCAAATTTGGGAGGGTTTCTGGGCAAGTCAGAGATTTGTGGGATAGTCCAGGCCATCAGGAAAGGAAGACAGGAACTCCCCAGCAGTGAACTAAAGCTGCAGTTCATAAGCAGAATTCCTCCTTCTTCTGGGAAACCTTAGTTCTGCTCTTACAGCCTTTCAACTATTAAATCAGGCTCTCCCAGATTATCAAAAATAATCTCTTCCACTTGAAGTCAACTGGTTATGAAGATTAATTACATCTACAAAATATCTTCACACCAACATCTAGATTAGTGTTTGATGAATAACTAGGTACTATAGCCTAACTAAACCAATGCATTAACTGACCATCACAAGCCTTCACTCTGTAACCTCTATAACTCCACTAAAGTACCAAGAATGGTTTTGTTTTAGAATTCGGTACATGAGCATATGATTTTTTTCCGATGAAGAAATCCTTGAGGGTAAAAACTGTGTTAGTACTGTTGTCTCAAAAACTGTAACTCTACACATATTTGATTAGTTAAATTCCTCCACAGTTTCACCTTAATAAAGAATTTGATTTTCTGGTGTGTGAGTTTTCCAGTTTGATTTCGGCAGTAGAGTGCCTAAAGGAAGTAACTATTATTCTTTTGTCCATTCTATAGCAGGAAAATCATGTATCTCCTAATTATGATATTTAGAAGATGTACAGTGTGGTGTATGTGTGTATGTGGGCATAGGGAGGGGAGTTGTAGACTAGTGTGATCTTTAAGCATGGCTACCTATACATGGGTACCTATACAGGATACCAAGTAATTCATTAAGGGAGAGAGATTCTGGTCTGGGGAACCAGCTTGATAGTGGCCTATGGGGTCATAAGGAAGGCTGATTCTAGTGCAATCAAAGCCTCTCTATTCACAATTGCCCTGTAAGCAGAGTGACTTGAGAAGCATGGCTGAGGGTGAAATATACTCACTGTGAAAAAGCCTAAATTAGGGCAAGAAGTATAAGAAATAACTAGCTCTACTCAAATCTCCTTACCAAAATAAATGATTTTCCTGACTACTCAAAGTATTTGCTTATGAGAGTGCTAAACCATTCATGCTAGTTTTTGAAGAACCATGATAAAAAGGAAAGCTCAAGCAGATAGGAGATGAGCAAATGCTTTTTGTGAATGACTGTCTGGTAAGATTATTGTCAATTTAGAACAACCTATTCACTCAAAAGGTGTTTTATGAGCATGTTGCTCACAATGATTATTATTTCATTTTTAAACATGAATTTACAATGAAACCTTATACCAGATCTACCTCATTTCATTTTTGGATTATTTCTACTCTGGTAAACTAGAGTTGAACCCTATTTAGAAGTAGTGTTTCTGAATTTTAGCACAGCATTGACAAGTTACCTACCATGAAATGCTTGTGGGTAAGATGGAGAGACATGCCTGAATAATAGTATAACCAGGTGGATTAGTACTCTGTTCAATAAATATACTCAGTGAGTGACAATAGATTGATATAAGTGGAGCAGGTCTCTTACGTAATGTTATCTTTGGACTTACTTGGTTCCATGTTTTATAATTAGTGGTAATACTAACAAGATAATTATAACAGCTAACTTTTACTGAATTTTATATTGTTCCAAATGCCACCAGGTTATGTGTACTTTCTCATTTGAATTCTTCAAAACTCTATAAACTTAGTATTAATGTTACCCCTATTTTAAAGAAGGAAACTGAGAATTAGAGATTTTCAATTGCAGTTGAATAGCAAAATAGCAGTGATAGCTCACTGCTCTTTTATAATTGCTGGAGAAATCTTAGAAATAAAAGGAAGACATAGATCCTAGCAACTGACAACAATAATAGTGATATCAAAAACCTGTGGAGGGACTCTCTTATCTCCTCCTTGCCTGCACCAGGAGCTCTGTCCTCTCACCTTCTCTCTAAATAAAAGCCTCCTCCTTGCTGTCCTACCTTGAGTGTTTGCAAAGTTCATTCTTCGACTCCGTGAACAAGAACCCCAACATCATTTTGTGGGGCTTGTCCGGGATAACTTCAGAGAACCTCTGAAAGCTAGTTCAAGCTATGTCAGGCCCAGAAGTCCCATGGACTACTACAATATAGAGCTGGTTTTCTAAATCCTTTTGAAGCCATAAAACTGCAAATGGTGATGGAAATAGAACCCAAGATAGAAATACCCATCTTCCGAGGCTGTCTCGACTGACCAGTAATGGAGACCTAACTGCACCCTTTACTGTGCCTCCTCTCAGCATGAAGCAGCCAGAGTGGTGGTCACCCCCTTTCCCCTAACAGCAGCTAGGGTCTCTATCTGTAAAGGGGGAAATGAGACAGTGACCATTGGCTTAGACAGAGTAGGGTGAAGTCCTCTGGAAAAAACAAAGCAAGATAATCCACTGTGGGATTTGCTTTGGCCTGCTGGGGGGCCCAGCTTGTTTTTCTGACTTTACCTAGGTGCTGCTTTTCTTCCTCCAGCCCTAAACAAATGATTTGCAACCTGGGCAATGTAGCAAGCAAGCCCAAAACAATGTAGTAAAAACAGAAAGGATTCTGTCTTGAAATTAAGATTGCATCTTAAAACCCAGTTAGTTAAAAAGTAAGTTTCTTAACAAACAGATAGTAATTCAGTCTACCTTGGGAGCAAAGCAGGCAGTCTTGAGTGACATGGTCCCAGACCAGGAAGCTGCTATCCTGGGAGGAAATCAGAGCAGTAAAATTCTTGTAAATAACCAGGAAGACAAATTAGAAACTTAATGTCTCTTCAAAGATAAACATTTTGGGACCACTTAGCAGGTGTACAGCGCTAGCCCTTTGTCTCTCAATTGCCTATAAAGCTCCTAGACAATGTACCTCCCTGGGACTCTCTTGTCCCCTCCTGGCCTGAGCCAGGAGCTCTGTCCTTTTGCTTTCTCTCTAAATAAAAGCCTCTGCCTTGCTCTCCTAAAATATAAAAACTTGTGGAAAACTCTTGGCTATTTTTGGCTGGCACAACTGGCAAAAGTAAGAAAATGAAGCCTGGGACAGTCACAAATGTCCTAGGGTGTTCACCTGTGGTGCCTCGAGACAGTCACTGGTGACCAGCTTAGTGGGAAAAACCTACAGACATGAACTAGACCCTTGGTGCAGGTTTCTGACGGCTAGTAGAAGGGTAGTTCCAAAGCCCTTGTGGAATAAGGAGTTGATGGAAATAGTATGAGTAACCAGTTCTCTTCAGCTATTCATTCCCCACTCCTTCCAATCAAAACCTTCAAGGACAGTGTTACACTCTAAGGAAACTGCCTCCCTCGACCACTCTCCCAAGGTTAGAAGATGAAATGATGATGAGAAGAATTGCATGGCGGAGTGACAGCAAATGGGAGCAGTAAATAAGGGATCTCTGGTACCTGGAGTTTTTCAGTCCATAGGTTCATCCCTTCCCCTTTCCTGAAACTCATTCGGCTCTAACACAGATAAAAGCTGTTTCCTGAATTCTTCTGCAGATCACATGAGCAATCAGCAGCTGATGACCCAGAGAGCATGAACTAACAGGGTGTAGTAAGTAGACAGCAGAGTACTACCACTACCTGTAAAGGCACATAAAGACTTGGTCTATGTATATACCATCTCAAGTAAAAGTATTAGAGAAAAGATGAGGTAAGATATTAAAATATTTCAGGAAATATGGGAAATATGATCATTATAAAATAAAACAAAATCATTGGAAAACAACACTGGAAATAATAGGCTTAAAAAGTATAATTTGATGTTAGAGACTGGGCACAGTGTAATAAAAAGAATTATACCTTTTCTTCAATGGTGAACAACTAGAAAACTAAAATATAGGTCACACACACACTATTTTTAGATCTTTGACAATGGGCAGTGAAGGACTATAGAATCTCAGAGAAGAGAAATAAATAATATGAGCTCAGTGATTTCCTCAGATTTCTACCTTAAGGCATTTTTCAGGCTGTGGCAGGAAGAGCATAATCAAGTCGAACTAAAGAGCAGAGATTGGAGGCTGAGACTGGAAGTCTTTTGGTGGCAGATGGCTAGAAATAAGGACTAGCTCCAGAAAAATACAGACGAGTCTACTTAATTCTTTGCCTGAATACTGAGTTGAGTATGAAATTCCACAAGTCTAGGCAAAGAAACACCATAATCAAAACAATTCTCAGAGCTCACATAGGGTGTAGTAGTGTTCAAGTTTTGGGTCACTAAAGTAGAGAAACCTCTTTGAAGATTCAGGATATTTAGTACACACTTCATATCATGCTTTCTTGTAGGGCTAAACTAGACAAGAGCAGTAGTTCTCAAAGTGTGGTCTGTGGAACCCTAAGACCCTTTTAGGGGGTCCATGATATCAAAACAAATTTCATAATAACAATAAGGCCCTATTTGCCTTTTTCACTATGTTGACATTTACACTAAAGGTGTAAAGTAATTGTGGGTAAAGTTACTGATGATATAGCATTAATCAAGACAGTAGTAATTGGTAATTATATTCTTTACTTCAATGCATGTGTGGTTTAAAAAAAGGTTTCAATTATGAATGTTCTTGATGAAGCTGTAAAAGTAATTAATTTTGTTTAATTTCAACTCTTGTTTACACATATTTATCTTATGCTAGGTGACAAAATGAGATGCACACATAAAGCACTTCTGCTGCAAACCGAAGTGTGGTGATCGTCTTGTGGAAAATCACTTGTACAACTGTTTCATTTACCAGATGAACAAGCCACTTTTTTTCATGGGACCCATGGTTAGTTGCATTGTAGTATCTCAAGCCAAATAAATGAACTTTTATACTTTAGGAATATTAGGGGACTTTTTAAAGCTATAAAAACTAGAAAAACCTACAGCCAACATCAACTTCACACTGAATGGTAAAAAGTATAATTTTTTCCCCTGAGATCAGGAGTGAGGAAAGACTATTCACTTTCATTACTTCTTTTCAGCATTATGATGAAAGGGCATAGCCATTGCAATAAGGTTTTTAAAAAGAGGTATAAATGTATGGAAGAACTAGTCACTATGTACCAAATAAATGATTGGTTACATAGAAAATCACAGGAAATGTTCAGCCCAACTACTAGAACTAATAAATAAATCTAGGAATGTCAAAGCATACAAATTTAATATACAATATCAGTTATATTCTTAAATATTATAAAAATCTAGTATAAAATATTTTAAAATCATATTTTATAGTGCCATAAAACATGACACCTAGGAATAAATTCAACAGAAAGCTTCCAAAATCTCTACACTGAAAGCTGTACAACAATGCTGAGAAAAATTAAAGAAGACCTAAATATAATAGATGGGTTATTATAATCTTCATGGGTTATAAGATGCAATATTGTTAAGATGGCAATTCTCTCCAAAAGACCTATTGATTCAATGCATTTTCAATAAAAATTCCAACAGGCATTTTTTAAGAAACTGCTGAAATAATTCTAAGCCTTAGTTGGAAATTTAAAGAGCCTACAATAACCAAAGCACTTTTTAAAAAGAACACTGTTGGAGATCTTAAAATATCAGATTCGAAGACTTAAATATATTTTGGTCATCAATAAATTAAGCATTGTTTAAAAAGAGAGAGAGAAACATACAATTCAACAGAATAAAGAATGCAAATTAGAACCCCAGTCAAAATATGACAAAGGTGTCAAGACACTTTTAAGAGGAAGGGAACTTTCAACAAATAATGCTGAATCAACTAAATATTGAATGATATAAAGTGAATATTGACCCTTTTCTCACACGATGCACAAAAGGTAATTTGAAATTGATTATAGCTCTATTTGTAAAATCTAGAACCATAAAACTTCAAGAAGAAATCATCAAAGATTTTTGCAACCTTGTTGTATGCAACGTTTTCTTAGAAATAAAAAGCATAAAGCATTAGATGAAAGTGTACAGTAAGGTTAATTCGTCAAAAATTTAAAACATTTGCTCTTCTAAAGACACCATTAGGTCATCTAAAGAATAAAATGTCAAGCCACAGAAAATACTTACAAAGAAAATACAAAACAAGTATCAAAAAAAGACTCATAGAATAAGTAAAGAATTCTCACAACATGATAATTAGCCAAAAAGTCTAATAAAAAGAAAAGCAAACAATGTGAACAAAGGAAGTTAGACACAAAAAGAAGATAGTCAAATTGCCAAAAATGTACACAAAAAAATGCTTACTGTATTTAATAATCAGAGAAACACCAACTAAAAGCACAGTATCAACTAGAACTCCTAAACATTGCTAGAGAAAATAGAAAATGGCACACACAGGTTGGAAAATGGTTTGTCAGTTTCTTAAAAAATCTAACATCACAATTACCACATGACCAAGGCATTCCACTCCTAAGTACTTACCCAACAAAAACAAAAAGTATATTCACTCAAGGACTAAGTGAATTATACGAATGTTCATAGTAGCTTTGTTTTTAATAGTCCCAAGTTGGAAATACCCAAATGTCCATCAACAGGTGAATGGATAATCAATTAGTGGTATGACTATACAGTGGAATACTACTCAGCAATAAAAAGAAACTTCATATATACAACAACATGGATAAACCTCAAAATAATTATGTTAAGTGAAAAAAACTTGGCAAAAGAGTTTGTAAGATACGACTTTATTCATATAAAATCCTAGAAAAGGCAAACTAATTTATAGTGATAGTAAACAGGTCAGTGGCTACTTAGGATGTGGAACGGAATGAGGGATGGATTATAAAAAGGCATAAGATGATAAAAATATTTGCTGTCTGGATTACAGTTTTGCAAGTGTTTGCATATGTCAAAATTGGTCAAATTGAATTTTTCTTAGAGTTTTTTTTTGTCCTTTAATTATATATTAACAGAGTTGTAAAACAAAATTCAAAAAGTATATTTATCTCTTTCTACTTTGGCAGCTTAAAGACAATGACAAACTCAGTAATGATGAGCACCCCCAGCAACCACTACAAGGGATCAAGTCTCCATGGGAAAAATGGTAGATTCCAGATCTGGAGCAGGAACTGTGAATGCTGAACCTGGAATATATTATCATATCAGAGAACAAGGAAGCTATCAAGCTCTACTAAAATCCTATCAAAAGGAGTCATGGACTATGAATTCATAACTACAGTAAAGAGAAACAAAAATCTTTACACTTCCCAGTCTACTAACCCATCCTTAGGAAATGGAGGGGTAGCTCCACAGGGATGAAATCAGCTGTATGCAGACTGTAGGAACAACCTCTGTTTATTCCATACAAGAAAAATTAATTAGTTCACTCATTAATTTAATGAAAAAGAGGTGAAACAGTAACTGTACATTAGTTTATTCCTCTTTTTAATGTCAAGCTTGTGGTTCATTTATTTTTGACAAGTAAAAGTGTAATATATTTACAGTGTACAGTGATTTTTCAACATATGTATATTATGTGAAAGTATTCCCACCATTGAGTTAACATATCTCTCACCTCACATATTTTTCTTTTTTGTTGTTGTTGTTGAGAACACTGAAGTTCTATTCTCTAGCAAATTAATTTCAATTATACAATACATTATTAACTACAGCCACCATGTTATACACTAGATCTTCAGACCTTATTTATCTTATAGCTCTGTACACTTTACCAACTTCTCCCTATTTCCCAAACATCCCAGGCCCTGGAAACCACATTTTTATTCTGTTTCTATGACTTTGACTTTTTTTTTAGATTCCACATATAAGTGATGCCATGTATTATCTGTCTTTGTTTAATTTCACTTAACATAGAGCCCTCCAGGTTTATCCATGTTGTTGCAAATGGCAGATTTCCTGTTTTGAGACTGAATTAACAATCCATTTATACCTACATATACCACATTTTCTTTATCCATTCATTTATCGGTGGACATTTAGGTTTTTCCTGTAGCTTGAAAATGCTCCAGTGAACATGGGAGTACAGATATATCTTCATGATAATGATTTTGTTTCCCTTGGATATACACCCACGGGTGGGATTGATGGATCATATGGTAGTTTTACTTTTTATTTTTTGAGGAAACTTCATACTGGTTTCCCCCATGGTTGCACCAGTTTACATTGCCACCAACAGTACACAAGGATTCCTTTTTCTCCACATCCTTCCCAGCATTTGTTATCACTTGTCTTTTTCATAATAGATATCCTAACAGGTATAAGGTGACATCTCATTGTGGTTTTGATTTGCATTTCCCTGATAATTAGTGATGTTGAACTCATTTTAATCTATCTGTTGCCCTTCTGTATGCCTTTAGAAAAATGACTTTTCAGATCCCTTGCCATTTTTAAATTGGGTGGTCTTTTTCCTCTTCATGAGTTCCTTGTATAGTCTGAATATTAACCTCTTATGTGGTTTCCAGATATTTTCCCCCTTTCTAAAGGTTGGCTGCTTTTCCTACCCATTTCAAAGTGGATGTTTCCTCCATTACCTGATGTATAGGAGTCGCTCAACTAACTTCCGGATTTCTCTCAGAGATAATTGCTCCATGTGTAGTTGTATATTCACTGTGTCCACGGGAGGAGGGAGATTCAGGATCCTCCTATGTTGTCGTCTTCGTCCTATCTCTATCTCACAATCTGCGACTATAGATTTAAAGAAATTTATCAACTAATCACAATATATAGGCTGGGCTTTATCAGGATGCTGATTCAAACAACATATTGAACCAAAAAAATTATAAGATATCTGGAGAAATGTGAACACTGATTTAATGATATTGAGGAATTTTGCTTTTTATTGCGATAGTGTCTATTTAATTATGTATAAAAGAAGAGTACTAATCATGTAGTAGATAAACCTACTGAAGTAGTTAAAGATAAATCCTGTGTTTACAGGAAACCTCTTTTAGGAATCCAGGAGAGCAATATATATGGAATTTTAATTCTGTTGCATTAGCCTATATATCTGCTCTTGTGCCAATCCCATTCTTTTCTTATTTTTTTATTTTTTTGAAGAACATTTACTAGGCTCTCCCCTACCTCAAGTCCCCCCCGCAAACCCCATTACAGTCACTGCCCATCAGCATAGTAAGATGTTGTAGAAATCACTACTTGTCTCCTCTGTGTTGCAAAGCTCTCCCCTTTCCCCCACCCCCCACATATACATGCTAATCATAGTACCCCCTTTCTTCTTCCCCACCCTTATCCCTCCCTACCCTCCCATTCTCCCCAGTCTCTTTCCCTTTGGTAACTGTTAGTCCATTCTTGGGTTCTGTTCCTTCAGTTTTTCTTTTGTTCTTATACTCCACAGATGAGTGAAATTATTTGGTATTTGTCTTTCTCCGCTTGGTTTATTTCACCCTCTAGCTCCATCCTTGTTGTTGTAAATGGTAGGATTTGTTTTCTTCTTATGGCTGAATAATATTCCATTGTGTATATGTACCACATCTTCTTTATCCATTCATCTACTGATGGACACTTAGGTTGCTTCCATTTCTTGGCTATTGTAAATAGTGCTGCGATAAACATAGCGGTACATCTGTCTTTTTCAAACTGCAGTGCTGCATCCTTAGGGTAAATTCCTAGAAGTGGAATTCCTGGGTCAAATGGTAAGTCTATTGTGAGCATTTTGAGGAACCTCCATATTGCTTTCCACAATGGTTGAACTAATTTACATTCCCACCAGCAGTGTAGGAGGGTTCCCCTTTCTCCACAACCTTGCCAACATTTGTTGTTGTTTCTCTTTTGGATGGTGACGATCCTTACTGGTGTGAGGTGATATCTCATTGTGGTTTTAATTTGCATTTCTCTGATAACTAGCGATGTGGAGCATCTTTTCATGTGTCTGTTGGCCATCTGAATTTCTTCTTTGGAGAATTGTCTGTTCAGCTCCTCTGCCCATTTTTTAATTGGATTATTTGATTTTTGTTTGTTGAGGAGTGTCAGCTCTTTATATATTTTGGATGTGAAGCCTTTATTGGATCTGTCATTTACGAAAATATTCTCCCATACTGTAGGGTACCTTTTGTTCTATTGATGGTGTTCTTTGCTGTACAGAAGCTTTTCAGCTTGATATAGCCCCACTTGTTCATTTTTGCTTTTGTTTCCCTTGCCTGGGGAGATATATTCATGAAGAAGTCACTAATGTTCACATCCAAGAGATTTTTGCCTATGTTTTTTTCTAAGAGTTTTATGGTTTCATGACTTACATTCAGGTCCTTGATCCATTTTGAATTTACTTTTGTTTATGGGGTTAGACAGTGATCCAGTTTCATTCTCCTACATGTAGCTGTCCAGTTCTGCCAGCATCATCTGTTGAAGAGACTGTCATTCCCCCATTGTATGTCCATGGCTCCTTTATCAAATATTAATTGACCGTATATGTTTGGGTTAATGTCTAGAGTCTCTAATCTGTTCCACTGGTCTGTGGCTCTGTTTGGTGCCAGTACCAAATTGTCTTGATTACTACGGCTTTGTAGTAGAGCTTGAAGTTGGGGAGTGAGATCCCCGCCACTTTATTCTTCTTTCTCAGGATTGCTTTGGCTATTCGGGGTCTTTGGTGTTTCCATATGAATTTTTGAACTATTTGTTTCAGTTCATTGAAGAATGTTGTTGGTAATTTGATAGGGATTGCCTCAAATGTTTATATTGCTTTAGGCAGGATGGCCATTATGACAATATTAATTCTTCCTAGCCAGGAGCATGCGATGCATTTCCATTTGTTAGTGTCCTCATTAACTTCTCTTAAGAGTTTCTTTGAGTTTTCAGGGTAGAGGTCTTTCACTTCCTTGGTTAGGTTTATTCCTAGGTATTTTATTCTCTTTGATGCAATTGTGAATGGAATTGTTTTCCTGATTTCTCTTTCTATTGGTTCATTGTTAGTGTATAGGAAAGTCACAGATTTCTGTGTGTTAATTTTGTATCCTGCAAATTTGCTGTATTCTGATATCAGTTCTAGTAGTTTTGGAGTGGAGTCTTTAGGGTTTTTTATGTACAATATCATGTCATCTGCAAATAGTGACAGTTTAAGTTCTTCTATACCAATCTGGATTCCTTGTATTTCTTTGTTTTGTCTGATTGCTATGGCTAAGATGTCCAGTACTATGTTGACAGTGGGGGGAGTGGGCATCCCAGTCTCTTGTTCCTGATCTCAGAGGAAAAGCTTTCAGTTTCTTGCTGTTAAGTATGATGTTGGCTGTGGGTTTATCATATATGGCCTTTATTATGTTGAGGTATTTGCCCTCTATACCCATTTTGCTGAGAGTTTTTATCATGAAAGATGTTGAATTTTGTCGAATGCTTTTTCAGCATCTATGGAGATGTGGTGGATGATGTTGATGGATTTTCGAATGTTGTACCATCCTTGCATTCCTGGGATGAATCCCACTTGGTTGTGGTGTATGATCCTTTTGATATATTTTTGGATTCAGTTTGCTAATATTTTATTGAGTATTTTTGCATCTATGCTCATCAGGGATATTGGTCTGTAATCTTCTTTGGTGGGGTCTTTGCCTGGTTTTGGTATTAGGGTGATGTTGGCTTCATAGAATGAGTTTGGGAGTATTCCCTCCTCTTCTAATTTTTGGAAAACTTTAAGGAGAATGAGTATGATATCTTCTCTGTATGTCTGATAAAATTCCGAGGTAAATCCATCTGGCCCAGGGTTTTTTTCCTTGGGTAGTTTTTTGATTACCATTTCAATTTCTTTGCTGATAACTGGTTTGTTTAGGTTTTGTGTTTCTTCTTTGGTCAGCCTTGGAAAGTTGTATTTTTCTAGGGAGTTGTCCATTTCCTCTAGGTTTACCAGCTTCTTAGCATATAGGTTTTCATAGTAGTTTCTAATAATTCTTTGTATTTCTGTTGGGTCCATTGTGATGTTTCCTTTCTCATTTCTGATTCTGTTGATGTGTGTTGATTCTCTTTTTCTCTTAATAAGTCTGGCTAGAGGCTTATCTATTTTGTTTGTTTTCTCAAACAACCAGCTCTTGGTTTCATTGATTTTGTCTATTGTTTTATTCTTCTCAATTTTGTTTATTTCTTCTCTGATATTTATTATGTCCCTCCTTCTGCTGACTTTAGGCCTCATTTGTTTCTTTTTCCAGTTTTGATAACTGTGATGTTAGACTATTCATTTGGGTTTGTTCTTCCTTCTTTAAATATGCCTGGATTGCTATATACTTTCCTCTTAAGACAGCTTTCGCTGCGTCCCACAAAAGTTGGCGCTTTGTGTTGTTGTTGTCATTTATTTCCATATATTGCTGGATCTCCATTTTAATTTGGTCATTGATCCATTGACTATTTAGAGGCGTGTTGTTAAGCCTCCATGTGTTTGTGAGCCTTTTTGCTTTCTTTGTACAATTTATTTCTAGTGTTATACGTTTGTGGTCTGAAAAGTTGGTAGGTAGAATTTCAATCTTTTTGTATTTACTGAGGCTCCTTTTGTGGCCTAGTATGTGGTCTATTCTGGAGAATGTTCCATGTACACTTGAGAAGAATGTGTACCCTGTTGCTTTTGGGTGTAGAGTTCTATAGATGTCTATTAGGTCCATCTGTTCTGGTGTGTTGTTCAGTGCTTCTGTGTCCTTACTTATTTTCTGTCTGGTGGATCTATCCTTTGGAGTGAGTGGTGTGCTGAAGTCTCCTGAAATGAATGCATTGCAGTCTATTTCCTCCTTTATTTCTGTTAGTATTTGTTTCACATACGCTGGTGCTCCTGTGTTGGGTGCATAAATATTTATAATGGTTATATCCTCTTGTTGGACTGAGCCCTTTATCATTATGTAATGTCCTTCTTTATCTCTTGTTACTTCCTTCGTTTTGAAGTCTATTTTGTCTGATACTAGGATGGCAACACCTGCTTTTTTCTCCCTATTGTTTGCATGAAATATCTTTTTCCATCCCTTGACTTTTAGTCTGTGCATGTCTTTGGGTTTGAGGTGAGTCTCTTGTAAGCAGCATATAGATGGGTCTTGTTTTTTTATCCATTCAGTGACTCTATGTCTTTTGATTGGTTCATTCAGTCCATTTACATTTAGGGTGATTATCGATAGGTATGTACTTATTGCCATTTCAGGCTTTAGATTCATGGTTACCAAAGGTTCCAGGTTACTTCCCTTACTATCTAAGAGTCTAACTTAACTCAGTATGCTGTTACAAGCACAATCTAAAGGTTCTTTTCTATTTCTCCTCCTTTTTCTTCTTCCTTCCTTCTTTATATATTAGATATCAGATTCTATACTTTTCCTCTATCCCTTGATTGGCTTTGGGGATAGTCAATTTAATTTTGCATTTGCCTCGCAATCAGCTGCTCCACCCTCCCTACCATAATTTTACTAACTCTGGTGACAGCTATCCAACCCTAGGAACACTTCCATCTATAGCAGTCCCTCCAAAATAGACTGCATAGATGGTTTGTGGGAGGTAAACTCTCTCAGCTTTTGCTTATCTGCAAATTGTTTAATCCCTCCTTCAATTTAAATGATAATCTCTCCAGATAAAGTAATCTTGGTTTCAGGCCCTTCTGCTTCATGGCATTAAATACATCATGCCACTCCCTTCTGGCCTGTAAGGTTTCTGCTGAGAAGTCTGTTGTTAGTCTGATGGGCTTACCTTTGTATGTGATCTTATTTCTGCCTCTGGCTGCTTTTAACAGTCTGTCCTTTTCCTTGATCTTTCCCATTTTAATTACTATGTGTCTTGCTGTTGTCTTCCTTGGGTCCTTTGTGTAGAGGGATCTGTTGATCTCCATGGCCTGAGAGACTATCTCCTTTCACAGATTGGGGAAGTTTTCAGCAACTACCTCCTCAAAGACACTTTCTATCCCTTTCTCTCTCTCTTCTTCTTCTGGTATCCCTATAATGTGAATATTGTTCTTCTTGGATTGGTCGCACAGTTCTCTTAATATTCTTTCATTTTTAGAGATCCTTTTTTCTCTCTGTGCGTCAGCTTCTTTGTATTCCTCTTCTCTAGTTTCTATTTCATTTATTATCTCCACTGTATCCAACCTGCTTTTAATACCCCCATCGTGTTCTTTAATGATTGGATCTCTGACCTGAATTCATTCCTGAGTTGTTGGATGTCTTTCCATACCTCCATTAGGATGTTGATGATTTTTATTTTGAACTCCCTTTCAGGAAGAGTCACAAGGTCCATATCATTTAAATCTTTCTCGGGAGTTGTATTAATAATTTTACTGTGGACAAGTTTCTTTTGGCGTTTCATGTTTGTATATGGTGCCCTCTAGTGTCCAGAAGCTCTATTCTGGAGCTGCTCAGCCCCTGAAGCAATGTCAGGGGTCAGAGGGGAGTGGTACTGGTGCCTGGGGGTAGGAAAGAGCTGTTCCCCACCTCCCGGCTGCTGTACCAGTCTCCACTGCCTGACCCACTGGGCTGGGCACACAGGTATAATTTTTTGTCCCAGAGCAGCCAGATATGGATCCCTGCTTTCCACAAGCAGCCAGAATCCCAATCTCCCCAGGAACTCTGCCTGTACTAACTTTCCAACCCGTTAGTCATGCGAGTCTCATGAAAGCACCATGAAATGTAGGTTTGTGCTCCCTGCACAGATCTCCGGAGCTAGGTATTCAGCAGTCCCATGCCTTCCACTCCCTCCCTGGTCCATTTGTCTTCCTCCTGCTGGTGAGCTGGGGTTGGGGAAGGGCTCAGGTCCCGTGGAGCCACAGCTCTGGTACGTTACCCCGTTTGCTGAGGTCTGCTCTTTTCTCCAGGTGTATGCAGTCTGAGGCATCCTCTTTCCTGTTGCTCTCTCAGGATTAGTTGCGTCTATTAAATTTTCTAATTGTATCCAGTTTTAGGAGGAAGCCTCTGTCTCTCCTCTCACACTGCCATCTTTAATCCTGTCAATACCATACTTTTTTGGTTACTGTAGCTTTGTAATATATAGTTTGAAACCAGGGAGTGTGATGTCTTCAGGTTTGTTCTTCTTTATCAAGATTCCTTGGGCTATTTTGTTTTTTTTCTGTATGTGTGTGTGCATGTGTGTGTGTGTGTGTGTGTGTGTGTGTGTGTGTGTGTGTGTGTATGTGTGATCCCATACACATTTTAGGATTATTTGTTCTAGTTGAGTGAAAAATACCATTGCCATTTTGATAGCGATTTTGCACTGAATCTGCTTTGTAGACAGTATGGCCATTTTAACAATATTAATTCTTCCTATCCATGGACATGGAATAACTTTCCACTTATTTCTGTCTTCTTCAGTTTCTTTCATCAATGTCTTATAGTTTTCAGAGTGTAGATAGGTCTTTCACCTCCTTGGTTAAATTTATTCCTAAGTATTTTATTCTTTGTGATACAATTGTAAATGGGATTGATTTCTTCATTTCTGTTTCTGTTAATTCATTATTTGTATATAGAAATGGAGCGGATTTCTATATATTGATCAATATATATATTAATTATATATATTGTATTCTTAGACTTTACTGGATTAATTTATTAATTCTAGAAGTTTTTTGGTGGCATTTTTAGGGTTTCATATGCAAATATTGACAATTTTACTTCTTCCTTATCAACTTGGATGCCTTTTATTTCTTTTCCTTACCTGACTGCTATGGTTAGTACGGCCAGTACTGTGTTGGGTAAAAGTGGCAGGAGTGGGCATCGTCTTGTTCCTGATTTCAGAGGGAAAAGTTTTCAGGTATATGCAGATTTTCCTTAAGTCTATGAAGCCACAGAACCCATTTTTCACAGAACCTCTCACAAGATGGACTCTCTATTGCAGAACCTTTGGGAAACTCATGAAATTTGGGATCATATCATCCCAATCAGAGCATAAGTGATAATTAATGTGAGTGTTCTGGGTAGGCACTGGCTACATTACACCAGGAAGACTATATTCAGGCTCTGTACTTGGAGAGACTTGGAGAGAGTAACCAGAATAATGAGGATAACTGAAATAAAATCATCTGAAGAATTAAGAATAATTAAATAGGAGAAGAAATACTAGCAACAATAGAAAAGTGCCTCCAAGGATCTGAAGGGCAGCCATAAGAAAAGTTAGATTTGTTGGTAACCATGGAGGCTAATATAAACCAGTGGGTAGAAGTTGTAGAAGTTAGAGCATTTAGCTAAGTGGAAAGATTTTGCTAGTCAGAAAGAAGAGTTTTATGTCAACAGAATTGCCCAACGATGGAATGGATTGTCTTGACAGGTGGTAAGCTTCTTGTCACAGGTGGGATAATCAACCAGGAGTTGGCTAACCCTTTGCGGAGAACATTAATGAGGACCTTCTGGAAGTAATGGCAGTGCGCTAAGCATCTCCAAGGTCTTTTTCCATTTTCAAATTCTATGATTCTAAATGGATTTTGTCCATGTGCTAATAATCCTAAAACTAATCATTATTCTTGGGGTTTCCAGTACTTCCAATAACTGTTTCCATCTCTGCCCTGTCTTACATGTTTTGGAGTGCTTCAAATATTGAAGAAATTATTCTCTAACAAGGTCTTTCTCCATTAGGATCTCCTCTCTCTGCAGTGTTCTTGTGATTGATCGCTGTACCATGGTAGGGAAAGAGATTGGAGAATGAGAGACGAGAGCCTATATCCTGGCCCCAGCTGAAACTGATGGTCTACATGACTTTCAGCAGGTCATGAAGTACCTCCTAGCCTCAGTTTATGCATCTACAAAATGGGATATTTAGCCAAGATTATTTTTAAAATACCTTTCTACAATTAGCTGGAATACTGTGTAGAAAATGTCAAAATTTCATCTATTAAAAGCCAAGGCAGGTGATTTTTAATGGAAAGATAAAGGAATGAATTAATATTTTGTAAGGGCCAGGCCAAGTTTAGATAGTGTTTGCACATTATATACTCATCTGAACCTCAGAATAGGGAATTTTATGACCTGTAAAAAGGTAACAACACTAAGACAAAGAGAAGTGAAGTAAATTGGTGAGAGTCACAGCTAATAAAGGAATCTTTTTTTCCCATTACCTCACATTGTGAAATTCTTCCAGCTTCATCCAGCAAGGCATTGGTCTCCTGGATTTTAATGTTTGTTGATTATAATACATCCAAGTTACTTGTGTTCTGTCTTACTGGATTTTCTTTATTTTTATTCTTCTTTTACTTATCAGTATTATTATTATTAAATATTTACCTCTTGCCTGCATTAGCCATAAAGGAAGCTATGGTTTAAATGTAAATGAATGGTATTTTGTCCATCTCTTAGTTACTACATGGATCTCAAACTTGTAGGACTGTTCTTTCAGGAAATAATACAACTTTTAGAAGGAGGGTTTTGTGATATCCCTTTTTTAAGGACATTTACTATCTTCCCAGTGATATAAGATTTTTTTCAAAAGCAAGTATAAGCTATTTAGTAAGTACTCCATATCAGTCAATGTCTAGCTGATTTATAAATGTGCAAATTTTCCAAGTTCTGTTTTCCCTCACCTGGGTGTTGTCAATAGCTATTTGGCAAGGTTTTCATTATATCCTGATAGTCCAAATTTGTTTGCTTCATTTCATCTGTTAAAAGTAGATTCAAAGAATGAGTTTAGTCCCTGAGCCACTTCAGAATCGTCTTCAATTTCATGCCCATCTTCGCTGATCAGCAGCTTTAATTTTCCCCAGTCTCTCTTGTTTCCCTGGGCATATTTACAAAAGCCTTCTTTGGTATTCCACAGCCCATTTTAGCACTTCTCATTCACTAGCTTTATCTTCTGCTACCAAGTTTTACCTGATGGGGAATATTTTTACTCTACGCTCTCCTTTTCAGTCATGTCAAGAGAGAATTTTGTTCTGTCATCAGTTCTCTGTGATACTACATTGAATGTGTCATGCAATTAGCATTGCTGTTTTTCAGAAGAATTGAAGCACTATCCTGATAATTTGGTCTCGAGCTCCACTTCTGCCTGAAATGTCTAGATAATTGCAGCATATGTGGGTGTTGTGGAGTTTCTTTCTGCCTGAATTATCCAAATAATGGCTTTAATTCTCCGCTTTGCTTACATATACAGACACAAACGCAGAGCAAGCCTCGAGGATGGAGGAACCAAGGGAGAATCTGTATTCTGAGGGCTATGATCTTATTGCCTGCTCTTCTGAAAGGAAGTGGGTTCAGATCACCACTATGCACTTGCTTGGTATCCTTCTGTGTTTAGTGTTTTCAGTGTGAAAACCACTGCTCAGCTGGCTGGGACTTACATGACTTCTCACATAACAGGATATTTTCTTGTACATCTCCAGCATGTGTCTTTGATAATCATAGTATCCAGAGAATGTCAAAGATAAAAAGAGCCTACAATATCAAACAACCTCCCTCACTGTCACCTCCATTTTATGGTTGTAGTAACTGAGACCTGAAAGGATTCATTAACTACCTAACTTTTCACAGAAAATCAACCAACCGAAGTTACACATTAACTGTGGATCAAAACAAAAGCAAAAATGAAACCAACAAAAAACCCCAAAACGGTTTTACTTAACTATCTCTTCTCCAAGTGCTAATGAAACAAAACAGCAATTTAGTCATCTACAGAATATGATTTAGGGAAAACTGAGATGCGTGGCACCAAAGGCCCACTACCTTCTGTCGCTTCCCACCTTTCTCTGGGTAGGTCAGAGTGGACAAAAGAATAGGCAAGGCCTATGCATCTCCTCCACAAAGCAGGTGGGGTGGTGCAATGTGGCAAGAGCTATGTTCCCATTTTCTCCCCCAGTTCTCTGTAGGGCTGTATGAGAAGCCAGCTCTCAAGCACCAGGTAAAACCCTGGAGCCAGCACAACTCCAGTTTTGGAAACCACCACTGTCTAAATTCAGACTGAGCATCAATGAGGAAGTTGAGTCCTTCCTATGGCTACTTTCAACAGTTATGGAAAGAAGAACGTGAGCTCAGCTATCAGATGCGTAAGGCTCTGAATGTTGCATTAGCACCTGCCTCTAGCTTCCCTTCACAGAAGACTCCATCTTCCTGTCTCCAGTCTTATATCCTGCTCAGAGAAAGCTGTTCTACCTCCTTCAGGCCTGTGGCATGTGCATGCATGCGCATGTGTGTGTCTGTGTGTCTGTGTGTATTCACACACCTTTCCTTTGCAACCCAGCTCTAGATGTCCAAGCAAAGCCTTGGATTTTCCCATCTTGTCTTTCAACCTGGAATCCCTGTAGAAGGATCTGCTGACAGTGAACACTGCCCACCACTAGAGAGCAGCCAAAGCCAACATTTTCCTGGGCAAAAACCTCTGTTTAGAAGTGATTTTCAAAGGAGCCAGATTCTTTTGGTCTTCTCTTCCTCTCTTTCTTTGAGCAAAGCACCCCGCCAGTCCCCTTCACAAGGGAACTTCCGTGTCTGTATTCAGATATGGAAACAATGAACACTGCTAATTTGGTCAGAGAAATCATTGTCAAAAACATTTGCTCTTGAAATCTCCATGCTTTTACTCTTACCACCACAATCACACTGACCTATGTGAATCATAAAATGTGGAAGGTGTACCAGAAAATGAGTTTCCCCATAAATCCATGAGGAAACACAATTGGAACTTGGTTGGTTCTTCTCTCTAGAGGGACTGACAGCACACAAATCTAAGCGGGGTCCTAAGCACACATGTGATTTATCTCTAGAGGGAACACGATTTATCCAAGATGAGTGAAGAAAGCAATTGTGCCTCAAGTAAGCTTTCACATTTCAGCAGGTGCATGTCTATGTTATTTGGTTTACTATAATGAACAGCAAAAAAAAAAAAATAACTGTGTCCAGCCTATCATGTCATTGTGTGAGAAGAATCCTCTGGTCTTCTAGATTGGAAGATAAAGAAGAGGAGAAAAGACTCCCATAGGACTACAGTAAAGGACACAGTGTATGTAATGCACTTCATAAAAGATTAGCTATGATCATTCAAAGCGTTTACCATGTGACAGGCAGGTCCCTGCTGATGTCTTTCTGTCTTATTCTGCTATAATTTTATCTCAATATATCCCATTTCAATTTCAATTTTGTTAAATATTCATTAAACATGTGTTGCATTTCAGGTATAATTCTGATCCTCAAGAGGTTACAAGGCAGTTTTTAAAAGAGAAAGAAATGTGAAGGAATGAGAGACAAAGGAGATGTCTTACAACATTTGATTCTGAAGGGAACATGCATGACAGAAGTGGTATATTGTCAGAATTACCCTCAAGACTCCAAATGCCCATAAAATCTAGTTCTGCATCCATGAGTTCTTTTTTAACTCTTTATTATCCAGTGTTTCTTTATGGCCTAAATTAATTTTCAGTATCAATCTTGATATTGGTTTCACCAGCAACTTGCCTGACCACTTGAACAAGTGGAACACATCTGGGTCATGACAGAGAGCTCCTACATCTGTTCACATATTCTTCCCAAGGGATTACCGACAAACACTTTTTGGGGTTTGATTATATTCATTGTCTATTACCATAGATGGTACAACAACAGCATCACCAAGTGTCTTTTCACTGATGCCCTGAGCAATGTGACTGCACTCTAAGGACTAAAGGGGGAAGTTCAGTCCTCGTGCTGGTAGAGTATAAAGTAACGTTACAGTAATTACCACTTCAGGGTGTTTAGGGAAGCCTCGATAAAAGATAAAGCTGGAATTGAATAATGAGTTGGACTGTAATCAACAGAGAAAGGGGTTGGGGAAGAAAAGGTGGGCATTCAAGGCTGAAGGAAGAGAACCATAAAGGCAGTGAAAAAAAAAAAGTAGCATTTATTGATTAACTACTAGGAAAACTAGTTGGACACCTAGACTCCTTTAGCTTGTTTCATTGTCTCCACAAGCCTGAAAGGTTTATAAGAATAGCCCCATTTTTGCAAATTGAAGAAACATGATACTATAAATACAGCCAGTAAGCAGCAAAACTGGCATTTGCATTCAGATTGGCAGAATTACAACATACATGTCCATTATGTCACATTGTCAGAGCATAAACAAGTACAATTACAGAGGAGACGCTGAAATAAAAGCAAAAACTATTGCATTGTTTCCTTGAGAGGCAATACAATTTTTAACAGGGTTTTCTTTTTTTATTAAGAAGGGTTTGCTAAACATTAAAAATGATCACCAGAAATTTCTGCCTTTTCCTCCTGTGACTAGGATTTGCTTATAGAGACCACTAACCCTTTAACAACCATGGTTACTCAGGGGGATAACACAGGAAAATCTATGTTAAATAGATTTTGAGAAATCACAAGTGAGTTAGAAAATAACAGATGATGAGGGGAAAGGAAGTTGTGGATGAGAAAAGAACCTGGCCATTATGAACACATAAAATGGTCAAATATTACTGTAAGTCATTTGTTTGAAATAGATGTTTCTGTCCTAATGCTGCTTTCCCATTAAAGCTGCCCCAGTCTCAACTTTTGTCCCTCCCTGAAGTGGTTACAATGATCTCATTTTTCAAGACAGCCCAAAAGCCACTTCTTATTTAATCCCTTAGAGTTGGAATTCATCTTTTATTTCTTTGAACTCTTCAGAGCATTTTTGTTTGTGTCTATCTTGGTTATTTATTGATGGTTTATCTTTTCTATTAGACTGTAAGATCCTGGAAGCTATGGTAAGTAAGATTCATTATTGCATACCCAAGCCCCACTTTACACAAAGTACTGGAAATATTTGTTGGGTGAATGTTGCATGCATTCAAATGGATTAGCATCAGTTTTCAAATCAGCATCATGCTTACATGAATTATTCTCAGCTTGTTTTTGTTTTTTATTAGTTGTCACATGGTCACTGCAGTAATCCTAGATCCTATAGCATCCCGAGATATGGACTACATAGCTGAATCCATAAGCTTGCCAAATCCAGATTTCCAAAAACGTAAATGTCTTTAAAAGATCAGAATTCTGCACATATTTAGTTACAGGAAAAATATTTATTGCTAATGCTCCAAAAGTGATTGTTACTTCTGTTAAAGCCACTGAATGAAACTTTTGGTCAAAATGGTTCCCTAATGTCAGGGTTCAATACACTCCTAACAGTGGCATTTAAAACATAAAAAGAGAAAAGCAATGGGAAATAGTTATGGTGCAAAGCAAAATAAATAACTGTAAGGATAAAAATCCAAGCTCATAAGTGAGGCTAAAGCTCAAGACTCCTGGGAGTTGTGGCCAAAAGCAGACTGAGCCAGAGATCTGGCTCCTGCAGAGTGCCAGTGAAGGGACAGAGTAAGGCAAGGGATGGGGCAAGATCACTGTTTAAAACCAGGGAAAGGTTTACATCTGGAAAAATTATAGGGATGCGTGTGCATGTGCAGGCAGTGGCTGCCTTGGTGTAATCAATTTTTGGGGAAGATAACTTTATTTTGAGATCGTTTCAACTTAGAGAAACATTATAAGAGGAGTAGAAGGAACTCCTACATACACTCCAGTTAGATTTCTGAATTGTTACACTTGATTCATTAGTCACTCTATATATGTTAATTTATATTCCTATTTTTTTCTGAAACATTTGAGAGAAAGTTGCAGAAATTATGTTTTTATCCCTCAATATTTGCATTTCTATAACCATAGTGCAATGATAAAAATCAGCAAAATAACTGATAGACTATTGTATAATCCACAGAACATAGCCAAACTGTGAACATTGTCCCAGCACTCTTCCTTATAGCAAGTAAAGAAGAAGTAATTTTCAGGATCAACACTGTATTTAGCTGTCATGTCACTTTCTTCTTTAAGTTAATCTCTTTATTAAAATTGGCCTTAACAACTGTCAAGATTCTTGAAGAATACAGAGCAGGTATTTTGCAGATGTCTCTCAATTTATGGATGTCTGATGTTCTGTCTTCATTAGGTTTGGGCCATGCCCTCTTGGCAGGAATACTACAGATGTGATATTCCATCACCTTCTGGCTTTAGATCTTTGAGGTTCTGGATAGAGACTATTAAAGAATGCCCAAATAAAAGCATAAAATTTTAAATTTAAAGTAAAAATCAATAATAGTGATAGAGGAAAAATCCAAGAAGGTTTAATTATCACAAATGTATATGCACTTCCTAATTTAAAATAGAAATATATAAAGCAAAACTGACAAGGAGAAATCCACAAACCCACAACTGAGGGGGGTATTATAACACTCTTTTCCTAGAAAGCAGTATATGAAGCTAACAAAATTAGTAAGTGTAGTAAATTTGGATAAGATTTATAAGATTGATCTAACACATTTTTAATAGAACTTTGTATCCAATAAACAAAATATACATTATTTTTAGGTACTCATGGAACATCTGTAAACGTTACCAACAAATGCAGTTTAACAAATTCCAAGGAAAAATATTGTAGATCATATTCTCTAACCACAATTTGATTAAATTAAATCAACAATCAAAGTAATGCCTGCATTAAACATACAAAAAGTTCGGAAACGTTAAGATGTACTTAGAAAGATCACCTAGTTCAAAATAAACTGCAAATGAAACTCAAATCACTTTCCATCCACTTCAGTTCTACCAATACATGTAACTAATAAGCCTACCAGTCATAGGATCAGGAACTCTGCTGTTCATATTGCAACATGAGTTGCAGAAATCAAAGGGCTGTGTTAAAATGGAGAAATAATGTACTTGTTCATTTCTAGAATCAATGAATGAATGAACTAAGATTACTTTTAAGAAATGTGGTAAGAATGAAAAGCCCTTTGCAACATTTTGGTAAAAGAGCATATTGTGGTACCTTTTAACATTAAGTACTGATAATAATCGCTTATTATAGTGAGATTCATGGATTATTTTCATTTTCTTACATAACTGCATTTACTCAATTACCACTTTAACCCTCAGAATACTGTAATTTTCCAAACTCCTGGTCAATTGAACATTTAGGAATAGTTAATTATTATTTTAATTAATCATTCCCAGGACCATTTTATTTGTTGAGGTTATTGTGTCGCTAAATTTTTTTAAAAGGCCCTTTCTTCATTTTCTATGTTGGAATTTCAGGAGATTTTGTTGGGATATTTTTTTTCTAATTTTAAGAAACAAGTTGTGAATAAATGTACGATCAAATAGATGGAGGTCAAAATATCCCCTTTGTTACTGATCATGCTACTGGAGAACATGACTCATGTAGATCAATGATAGGCTTCCTGACATAACATCCTAGAACTGTTCAAACTTCCCAAGCCAGAGTGAAGCAAAGATGGGCCTCTCATTTAACAAAGATGCAAAGCAGAATTTGGGCATGCTATAGGTAGACAGACTCCAAGTTAAGGGGGTATGGAGTTTAAGGGGCATGGCAACATGTTTACTTCATTCTTCTAAATTGGTCAATCAGGGAAGAAACTCTGTCTATGGGCAGGAGGAAAGAAAGGGTAAGTTAGGAGCCATAACTGTGGAAGCTCTGCAAGTTAGAATCCAAATCAAAACACTGAAGAAGGGGAGAAAATTTCACTTTTGCATTTCCTTTGGTAATCATTAAGTATGAATTTATGAGTATACTCTTATTCTAAGAGAGTTTTGTTGTTTCATCTCAAAAGCAAGGTAATAAGTGTCTAAACTCCCTCTTAAAACCCAGGTGCTAAGACACTGGACCTACCTAGAGTTTCAGAAGGCAAAGCGGGGCATGGTGAGCGGATATAGAGCATCCAGTGCAAGATCCCAGCTGAGCATGAACTCAAGAAGCAAAACAGTTGGAAACCAAGTAGGCCAGCAAGAAGCTAAGAGCAAAATATAAAGAGAAAATCCTACAGTAGAGGCGATAGAGAGTTCCTGAAGCATGATTCCAAAAAGAGAATGGATCTTCTGTGCGGCTTCACCTTAAACTGGCAATGTTCAATGTGCAAAGTCGGTTGGAAAAATGTGGAAGACAAACTAGCTAAAGAGTTAAAGTCTAGTTGCTGCTACTTGAGGAGCTTTATGAAATCATTTTCTTCTCAAGATAACTTCTCAAGGAAATTATTTCCTTCTCAGTTTTCTCATTATTCTATAAGGAATTTGTTACAGATTGGCTTCTAGTTATAGAATTTACACAGACTAGTCCATTATACAAAGACCACATGAAAACTGAAGACCGAACTTTGAGCTTTCACCAGAAAGATTGTTGAAATATGCTTGTAGGAAGGATTTCACTGAAAGAAAGGTTATTTTATTTAGGGCTTTCTATTGCTATGCATGCCTCAGCGTGAACAATTTGACAGAAAACATTAAAGTATTTTCCTTATGCTCTAGGACAATGTTTTCAGGAAGGTTTAAATGTGATTATATAGATTGCTAGACCTTAACCAGAGGGGAGACACCTTTTTAAAGAGAATATCAGCATTTTCAAGGTGGATTTTTAATTTGAAAAATCATTTTAATACTATAATTTTCTTACTATAATTTGATTTGATTTTGAAAACAAAAATAAAACCTTACAGTTTTCATAATATAAAATACTGTCATTTGCTTTAACAAAAGGTGGGATAGACTGAATAAACATAGATTCTCAGATAGGAATGTTCATCTCAGGTAGGAGCTCAAGACAGATTTGGGGAGGGGGCAGATTTGGGGATACCAAAAGAAAAGTAAAAAATATATATGCTTTAACTTGAATTTCCCTGCAAGTTGAAACTGAGGGAACATGCAGTAGTTTATATAGGGATACTCCCAGGAATTAGGAAAGAGGGAGTGAGAAGAGTGAGAAAGGAAAGAGAATAGACCAATATGAGGACACTTCTGCAGTTGGGTCTCAGTTCCGTTGGGACCTCCTGATCAGCTTATGAAAAAACTTCTGAAGTGTGGGAGGCTGGAACATTTATCTGTGGTCTCTTATCCCCAAAGGTTGAGGACTGTCCTATGGGCAATAACTCCCCTTATTTCTTATATGTGTTTCCATGATGTTGTAAAAGCCCCACAGAAAACAGAAAGGCTTATCAAGGCACTGAAGGTCAGCTAAGTGAACAGGAGGTAAAGCTGAATTCATATGGAGCTGACCACCAAGACTGCAGTGCCGGAAGCATTACTACAATAGGTATTCCCGGCCAATATTTAATTTTTTCTTTGTTAAATGAAACAATTCATGATAGAGTTTTATCAGCTAGATAAATTCTACCAGGGACAAACATCCAGTATGTTTTCTTTTAGCACAACAAAGCTCTAATTCACTTTCCCAGGTGACCTTACCAATCCCAAGTTCATGTGTTATACTATCACAACATTTAAAAATATTCATTTATATATTTCTAAGATCGTCCTTTTACATTTCATATACCTCTTCACTCATTCAACAAACATTTACCTGCTTCTATTGTATGCCAGGAGGCGTGAAGCTTTATACTATGAAATAATCTTATTTAATAGTCTCAACAGTCCTATGAAAGAGATATTATCATCCCCGCTTTGCAGATGAGAACTTGTAAATATAAAGATGTAAAGTAACTTGCCTACACCCGAGTGACTACTAAATGCCTGAGACAGCCCTATAGCCTAGGTACAGAGCATGGTCTCTGAGCTCAGGCTGATTTTGGGGAAAACTTTGGACATTTATGCTGTTGTTCCCAATAATTCACCACTATTGTATTTATATCCTCTGTCATGTGATTTTGCTCATCGTCAGACTAGGGACAGTCTACTCCTTCCCATGATTATCAAGTCAGGTCATGTGATTTGCTTTCACAAATGGAACAGTTGCAGACATGATACAAGTAAAAACTTGAAATTGATTGTACAGTTGAACTAGTGCTCATTACACTTTTTTGATCACCATGAGAAGAACATGCCCAGGTAGCACATTGGTGCCAGATCTAAACTTAACTGTAGAGCCTGAAGCTAAGCCTGGTGAGCCCAGCCTAAATTAGCTGAACTCTAGCTAACCAGCAGACACTTAGGTGAGAAATAAATGCTTGGGTTTTTATGTATGGACTGCGTGTATGGCTTTGTACATATAGTTTCATTTAGTGGTTGTTTGTTATGCAACAGCTTGTCAGCATAACAGCTGACTGAGACAACTGGCAAATAAGCAACAAGTACAAACAATGGGTGGTTAGTGCTCTTATAAAAGAATACTCTAGGTTCTGGGTGACCAACTATCTCAATCTGTCTAGAATTAGGGAATTTCCCAGGAGAGAGAAATTTTAGTGCAAACACTGGGACATTTCTGGACAAAGCGAATGGTTGTTTACCCTAAACTGGAAAGATATTATAATGAACAAGTAGGCAGATGTTCTTTCATTTCTTCACTTGCTCAATTTCTTTACCATTCCATGTAAATTTTAAAAGTTACAGGGAAATTAGTGGAAGTTAGGTGGTCATGACTGTGTAGGGGAAAGTACATTGATATGTTTGTATTTTTGTTATTAGATCCATGAGAGGAATTTTCTTCTTAAAATGACTCTTCTGGACTTCTAACTCCACATATGTGATTACACATTTTGCTCACTTGAACACAAATTTCAAGGATAGGAAATACCTCAGTCAGTTAGAGTGACTCATACCAACAATGATTCAAAATAGGAGAGAAAGAGGCATGTAAGAATCTACAGAGAGGCTGGACTCTTGTGCAGCAGGATAGAAAGTATAGCAAACTTTCTCTCCACAAATATTATAAAACTGGAAAAAAATTCAGGGCTATGGAAATTGACCAAAATAATATAACAAATTAAGAAGTCAGCATTCTTTTTAAAAAGAAAATTAAGTGTACTTTGTGTAATAAAAGTGGGGGTCTGTGACATTCCCTCCTGGAGCTACTCCCATCCCTCACCTCACCTCAGTCTGCACAGTGATTCTACCAGTGCAGAACAATGTATAAAACCAGCAGCTTTGTTCTTGGATGGGATGACTTAATTTGGACCAGAACGCAGAAAGATCCCACAAGCAGTGGCATTGTTTGTAACAGTTGTGATAAATGGCACCAGAATTGGGAAGCAAATGAACTTCACGGCCAGATGAATTGGGAAGACCAGAGGCTCAGTTAGCCTGATGTTGCAATCCTGACCAGAGAAAACAATGAACCAGTAAACAAGCCAGAAATGTTATAAGGAGATACTGGAAATAAAGCATACATAGTGTGTTGATAAACTCTCCACACATCTGCACAGGAGAGATTAGAGAGCCTATGCTATCCACACATCCCTGGCTGATCTTGATACTACATAGAAATGTACAAGAGACATGAGAGAATTCAGGGAAAAGTCAAATCTGAGAAAATTAAAAAATTGCCTGAACTTTAAATGTACTCCCCAACACACAAATATATCCATTGACATAGGTGGAAGTTTTGTTGCCTTGACTTTTTTGAGCTCAACCTCTAGCCAAGCACTGGCTGACTGCTACAATATGCAGAAACAGAGATGTGACTCCTAGGTAGTAAGCCTTAAAATAAAAGAAAACAAGAATTTTTAAAAGTATACCGAAAATAGAGATACCAGTAGCCACACATCATGGGGAAACAAATTCCACAGACAGAGTCCAGGCAAGCAACAGCAGCAACTTTTAGGTGGGATTATAGTCCAGAGTTTCTAAAATATGTTACCCAAAATGTCCAATTTTCAATTAAAAAATGTAAGCCATGGAATGAAACAAAAAGCACACCTCTCCACAAAAGCAATGAAAAAGAAACTGCCTCTGAGGGGTCCCTCATTTTGGACTTACATATAGAATTCCCAGAAGTTGTATATATATGTTCAAAGAACTAAAGAAATTCTGTTTAAAGAATTAAAAGAAAACATGAGGACAATAAACCAACAATATGGAATTGTGACAAAGAGATGGAATGTTTTGCATTGGAATAAACTGGATATACAATATGTTGGTTTCGGATGTACAACATAGTGACTCAATAATTATATACATTACTTGATGTTTGGTGCAGTAAGTGTAGTTCCCCTATTACCATACCAAGATACTATAATAATAGTGGTTATATTATATATGTTGTACTTCCATTCCTATGACTAACTTATTTTGCAATTTGTAGTTTTTACCTCTTTATCCACTTCACATATTTCATCCATCCCCGCACCCTCTCCCTATGGTAACTAACAGTTTTTTTTCCATATTTATGGGTCTACTTCTTTTTTGTTTGTTTGTTTTGCTTCTTGGATTCCACATATAAGTGAAATCATAGCATTTGTCTTTCTCTACCTGGCTTATTTCACTCAGCATAACACCCCCTAGGTCCACCAGGTTATCACAGATGGTAAGCTTTCCTTCTTTTTCAAGGGTGAATAATATTCCATCATGTATATGCACCACATTTTCTTTATCTATTCATCTATCTGTGGGCATTTGGGTTGCTTCCTTATCTTTGCTACTATAAATAATGCTGGAATGAACATAGGTGTGAATATATCTTTATCAATTAGTGATTTTGTTTTCTTTGGGTAAATTCCCAGAAGTGGAATTTGCTTGGTTGTGTGGTATTTCGATTTTTAGTTTTTTTTGAGTACTTCCATATTGTTTTTCACAGTAGCTGGGCCAATTTATATTCCCACCAACAGTGTATGAGGGTTCCTTTTCTCCACATCCTTGCAAACACTTATTATTTCTTGTCTTTTTGGATAGTAGGCATTCTGATTGCTATGAGGTGATACCTCATTGTGGTTTTAATATGTATTCCCCTGATGATGAGTGATTTTGAGCATCTTTTCATGTATCTCTTTGCCATCTGTATGTCTTCAGAAAAATGTTTATTCAGTTCCTTTGCCTGTTTTCAATTGGATTTTTTATTTTTGTGACATTGAGTTGTATGAGTTCTTTATATATTTTGGATATTAGCACCTTATCAGAGATATCATTTGCAAATATATTCTCCAATGCAGTATGTTTTTTGTTTTGTTGAGGGTTTCCTTTGCTGTGCAGAAGCTTTTTAGTTTAATATAGTCCCACTTGTTTAATTTTGCTTTTATTTCCCTTGCCCAGAGACATATCCATAAAGAAATTTCTCATGCTGATATTCATGAGATTCTTGTCTATGTTTTCATCTAAAAGTTTTGGGTTTCCTGTGTTACATTTAGGTATTTAATCCATTTCAAGTTTGTCTTTATGTGTGGCCTAGGACAGTGAACTAGTTTCATTTTAATAGCTATCTAGTTTTCCTTGTTATTGAAGAGACTGTTCCTCATTGTATTTTCATGGCTTCTTTGTCATAGATTAATCAACTATATATGCTTGGATTTATTTCTGGGCAATCTATTTTGTTTTATTGATCTATGGGTCCATCCCTATGTCAGTATAATACTGCTTTAATCACTTTAGCTTTATAATGTAGCTTGAAATCAGGGTATGTCATACCCCAAGCTTTGTTCTTCTTTCTCAATATTGCTTTGGCTATTTGGGGTCTGGAAGTTTTTAAAAATGAACATTTTGGAGGTGAAAAGTAACAATAAAAAAAGAAAATTTAGTAGGGTACTAAATAGCAAAATTGAAGTAGCACTAGAATCAATGAATTTGGAGATATATTTAAAAAGTTATTCAGTTTGAAGAACAGAGAAAATAATTAATAAAAATGAACAGAGGTGGTGGGAGCCAAGATGGTGGCTTGAGTAGAGCAGCGGAAATCTTCTCCCAAAACCATATATATTTTTGAAAATAGAACAAACACAACTTCCTAAAAGAGAGACCAGAAGACACAGGACAACAGCAGACTACATTTACGCCTGCAAGAACCCAGCGCCTCGTGAAGGGG
Source organism: Manis javanica (assembly GCF_040802235.1). Classification (NCBI taxonomy): domain Eukaryota; kingdom Metazoa; phylum Chordata; class Mammalia; order Pholidota; family Manidae; genus Manis; species Manis javanica. The sequence continues at coordinate 22,248,300 of NC_133163.1, read as the reverse complement.
GTATGATACAAGCCGTGGCCCGGCGGGACCGAGCACCCCTCACCCCAGCTCCTGGCAGGAGGACAGGAGTCAGCAGGGAGGGAGAGGGAGCCCAGGACTGCTGAACACCCAGCCCTAGTCGTCCGCACTGGAGCGCAGACACACAGTGCGTGTGTGGGGTGCTGGAAACTAGGGAAACAGGACAGTAAGACCTGTGAGCGGGTTCCCGCAGCCAGTGCCCCTGGGACAAAGAAAAGTGAGTGCTTTTTGAAAGTCTTAAAGGGACAGGGACCCCACTGCTGGATGGAAGCGTCCCAGGACACTTAGCCCAGCAGCTGGGAATCCTAGGGAACACCGGGCGCCCTAACCCCCTGGGCGGCAGCGCAGCTCAGAGGCCCCTCAAGGTGATAAACAGCCTCCCACCTGTCTCCCCTCTGATGCAGCTCTGCCATATTGGAGCAGCAGACCGAGGCCAGCCACATCCATAGCAACCACGGACTTGACTCCACAGAAACCGTGGAGCTTAACTCCACAGTGGCCGGGCAAGAATCAGAGGCCCTGTCTGTGCACAGCTGCCCAGCACAAACCACTAGAGGTCGCTGTTCTCCCAGGAGAGGAAGGCCACAAACCAGCAAGAAGGGACGTTCTCCCAGTCGACATACAGCACCAGCCCCACACAACTACCTCCATCACCATGAAAAGGCAAAAGAATTTGATACAGACCAAAATCACAGAGTCCGCCCCTGAGAAGGAGATACACCTAACCAATCTCCCTGAAAAAGAACTAAAAATAAAGGTCATAACCATGCTGACGGAGCTGCAGAGAAATATACAAGAGCTAAGGGATGACATCCAGAGGGAGGTAACAGAAATGAAACAATCTCTGGAAGGATTTATAAGCAGAAAGGATAAGATGCAATAGGCCATTGATGGAATAGAAACCAGAGAACAGGAACACATAGAAGCTGATGCAGAGAGAGATAAAACGATCTCAAGGAATGAAACAATATTAAGAGAACTGTGTGACCAATCCAGAAGGAACAGTATCTGCATTATAGGGGTACCAGAAGAGAGACAAAAAAGGATAGAAAGTGTCTTTGAAAAAATAATTGCTGAAAACTTCCCCAAACTGGGGGAGGAAATAATCGATCACACCATGGAGGTACACAGAACTCCCAACAGAAAGGACCCAAGGAGGACAACACCAGGACACATAATCATTAAAATGGCAAAGATCAAGGACAAGGACAGAGTTTTAAAGGCAGCTAGAGAGAGGAAAAAGGTCACCTACAAAGGAAAACCCATCAGGCTATCATCAGACTTCTCAACAGAAACCTTACAGGCCAGAAGAGAATGGCATGATATATTTAATGCAATGAAACACAAGTGCCTTGAACCAAGAATACTGTATCCAGCACGACAATCATTAAAATATGAAGGAGGGATTAAACAATTCCCAGACAAGCAAAAGTTGAGGGAATTTGCTTCCCACAAACCACCTATACAGGGTATTTTAGAGGGACTGCTCTAGATGGGAGCACTCCTAAGACTAAATAGATGTCACCAGAGAAAATAAAATCACAGCAAAGAAAGCAGACCAACCAAATACTAACTAAAGGCAAAAAATAAAATCAACCACCCACAAAAGCAGTTAAAGGAAACACAAAAGAGCACAGAATAAAACAACCAACATATAAAGAATGGAGGAAGAGGAATAAGAAGGGAGAGAAATAAAAAATCACCACACAGTGTTTATAACAGCTCAATAAACACGTTAAGTTAGACAGTAAGATACCAAAGAAGATAACCTTGAACCTTTGATAACCATGAACCTAATGCCTGCAGTGACAATAAGTACATATCTTTCAATAATCACCCTAAATGTAAATGGACTGAATGCACCAATCAAAACACAGAGTAATAGAATGGATAAAAAAGCAAGACCCATCTATATGCTGCTTACAAGAAACTCACCTTAAACCCAAAGACATGCACAGACTAAAAGTTAAGGAATGGAAAAGATTTTCATGCAAACAACAGGGAGAAAAAAGTAGGTGTTGCAATACTAGTATCAGACAAAATAGACTTCAAAACAAAGAAAGTAACAAGAGATAAAGAATGTCATTACATAATGATAAAGGGCTCAGTCCAACAAGAGGATATAACCATTATAAATATATATGAACTCAACACAGGAGCACTAGCATATGTGAAACAAATACTAACAGAATTAAAGGGTGAAATGGAATGCAATGCATTCATTTTAGGAGACATCAGCACTCCACTCACTCCAAAGGATAGATTCACCAGACAGAAAATAAGTAAGGACACACAGGCACTGAACAACACACTAGAACAGATGGACCTAATAGACATCTATAGAACTCTACATCCAAAAACAACAGGATACACATTCTTCTCAAATGCACATGGAACATTTTTCAGAATAGACCACATACTAGGCCACAAAAAGAGCCTCAGTAAATTCCAAAAGACTGAAATTCTACCAAACAACTTTTAAGACCACAAACGTACAAAACTAGAAATAAATTCTACAAAGAAAACAAAAAGGCTCACAATCACATGGAGGCTTAACAACATGCTCCTAAATAATCAATGGATCAATGAACAAATTAAAATGGAGATCAAGGAATATATAGAAACAAATGACAACAACAACAACACAAAGCCCCAACTTCTGTGGGATTCAGTGAAAGCAGTCTTAAGAGGAAAGTATACAGCCATCCAGGCATATTTAAAGAAGGAAGAACAATCCCAAATAAATAGTCCAACATCACAATTATCAAAATTGGTAAAAGAAGAACAAATGAGGCCTAAAGTCAGCAGAAGGAGGGACATAATAAAGATCAGAGAATAAATAAATAAAATTGAGAAGAATAAAGGAATAGAAAATATCAATGAAACCAAGAGCTGGTTCTTTGAGAAAATAAACAAAACAGATAAGCCTCTAGCCAAACTTATTAAGAGAAAAAGAGAATCAATACACATCAACAGAATCAGAAATGAGAAAGGAAAAATCATGACAGACCCCACAGAAATACAAAGAATTATCAGAGAATATTATGAAAACCTATATGCTAAGAAGCTGGAAAACCTAGAAGAAATGGACAACTTCCTAGAAAAATACAACCTTCCAAGACTGACCAAGGAAGAAACACAAAAGTTAAACAAACCAATTACGAGCAAAGAAATTGAAGTGGTAATCAAAAAACTACCCAAGAACAAAACCCCAGGGCCAGACGGATTTACCTCAGAATTTCATCAGACATACAGAGAAGATATAATACCCATTCTCCTTAAAGTTTTCCAAGAAATAGAAGAGGAGGGAATACTCCCAAACTCATTCTATGAAGCCAACATCACTCTAATACCAAACCAGGCAAAGACCCCACCAAAAAAGAAAATTACAGACCAATGTCCCTGATGAATGCAGATGCAAAAATACTCAACAAAATATTAGGAAACTGAATTAAAAAATATATCAAAAGGATCATACACCATGACCAAGTGGGATTCATCCCGGGGATGCAAGGATGGTACAACATTTAAAAATCCATCAACATCATCCACCACATAAACAAAAAGAAGGACAAAAATCACATGATAATCTCCATAGATGCTGAAAAAGCATTCGACAAAATTCAACATCCATTCATGATAAAAACTCTCAACAAAATAGGTATAGAGGGCAAGTACCTCAACATAATAAAGGCCATATATGATAAACTCACAGCTAACATCATACTGAACAGTAAGAAGCTAAAAGCTTTTCCTCTGAGTTCGGAAACAAGACAGGGATGCCTCCTCTCCCCAGCATTATTTAACATAGTACTGGAGGTCAAAACAAAGAAGTACAAGGAATCCAGATTGGTAAAAAAAGAAGTCAAACTGTCACTATTTGCAGATGACATGATATTGTACATAAAAAACCCCAAAGACTCCACTCCAAAACTACCAGATCTGATATTGAAATACAGCAAAGTTGTAGGGTACAAAATTAACACACAGAAATCTGTGGCTTTCCTATACACTAACAATGAACCAATAGAAAGAGAAATCAGGAAAACAATTCCATTCACAATTGCATCAAAAAGGATAAAATACTTAGGAATAAACCTTACCAAGGAAGTAAAAGACCTATACCCTGAAAACTACAAGATACTCTTAAGAGAAATTAAAGGGGACACTAACAAATGGAAACTCATCCCATGCTCTTGGCTAGGAAGAACTAATATAGTCAAAATGGCCATCCTGCCCAAAGCAATATACAGATTTGATGCAATCCCTATCAAATTACCAACAACATTCTTCAATGAACTGGAACAAATAGTTCAAAAACTCACATGGAAACACCAAAGACCCTGAATAGCCAAAGCAATCCTGAGCAGAAAGAATAAAGTGGGGCAGATCTCACTCCCCAACTTCAAGCTCTACTACAAAGCCATAGTAATCAAGACAATTTGGTACTGGCACCAGAACAGAGCCACAGACCAGTGGAACAGAATAGAGACTCCAGACATTAACCCAAATATATATGGTCAATTAATATTTGATAAAGGAGCCATGGACATACAATGGGGGAATGACAGTCTCTTCAACAGATGGTGCTGGCAAAACTGGACAGCTACATGTAAGAGAATGAAACTGTATCACTGTCTAACCCCATACACAAGAGTTAATTTGAAATGGATCAAAGACCTGAATGTAAGTCATGAAACCATAAAACTCTTAGAAAAAAAAAAACATAGGCAAAAATCTCTTGGACATAAACATGAGCAACCTCTTCATGAACATATCTTCCTGGGCAAGGAAAACAAAAGCAAAAATGAACAAGTGGGATTATATCAAGCTAAAAAGCTTCTGTACAGCAAAGGACACCATCAGTAGAACAAAAAGGTATCCTACAGTATGGGAGAATATATTTGTAAATGACAGATCCCATAAAGGCTTAACATCCAAAATATATAAAGAGCTCATGCACTTCAACAAACAAAAAACAAATACTCCAATTAAAAAATGGGCAGAGGAGCTGAACAGACAGTTCTCCAAAGAAGAAATTCAGATGGCCAACAGACACATGAAAAGATGCTCCACATCACTAGTTATCAGAGAAATGCAAATTAAAACCACAATGAGATATCACCTCACTCCAGTAAGGATGGCCACCATCCACAAGACAAACAACAACAAATGTAGGCGAGGTTGTGGAGAAAGGGGAACTCTCCTACGCTGCTGGTAGGAATGTAAATTAGTTCAACCATTGTGGAAAGCAGTATGGAGATTCCTCAAAAGGCTCAAAATAGACATACCATTTGACCCGGGAATTCCACTTCTAGGAATTTACCCTAAGAATGCAGCAGCCCAGTTTGAAAAAAACAGATGCACCCCTATGTTTATTGCAGCACTATTTACAATAGCCAAGAAATGGAAGCAACCTACATGTCCATCAGTAGACGAATGGATAAAGAAGATGTGGTACATATACACAATGGAATATTATTCAGCCATAAGAAGAAAACAAATCCTACCATTTGCAACAACATGGATGGAGCTGGAGGACATTATGCTCAGTGCAATAAGCCAAGCGGAGAAAGACAAATACCAAATGATTTCACTCATATGTGGAGTATAAGAACAAAGAAAAGCTGAAGGAACAAAACAGCAGCAGAATCACAGAACCCAAGAATGGACTAACAGTTACCAAAGTGAAAGGAACTGTGGAGAATGGGAGGGTAAGGAGGTATAAGGGCGGGGAAGAAGAAAGGGTGTGTTATGATTAGCATGTATAATGTGGGGAGGAGAAATGTGGAGGGCTGTGCAACACAGAGAAAACAAGTAGTGATTCTACAACATCTTACTACGCTGCTGGACAGTGACTGTAATGGGGTTTGTGGGGGAGACTTGGTGAAGGGGGACCCTAGTAAACCTAATGTTCTTCCTGTAATTGCAGATTAATGATAACAAAATAAAAAAACAAAACAAAACAAACAAACAAAAAATGAACAGAGCCTGGATTAAACAAGATGGCAGTGTGAGAAGTGATGGAGAAACCTCTTCCCAACATCACATATAAGACAAAAATACAGAAAATACAACTAATCCTAAAGGAGCAACCAGAAAGAAAACTGCAACAGATGGCCTACATCTGGAGGAAAAAAGAAGACCTTATGGGAAAGGGTAAAGTAGCAAACCCATGATCTGGAAGAACCCAAGCCCTTCCCCCCACCGCAGTTCACAGGCAGGGGGAAGAGAAACAGAGTAGGGAGGGAATACAAGCCTAGGACTGATAAACAATCGGCCCTGGATATCTACTCCAGGAGCATGAACCCACATTATATGGTGCTCTGGAGATTAGAGGGGTTGGAAAGCAAAGACATGTGGAATAGTTGGAGAGACTGAGATTACAGCCTCTTGTGGAGAACAGGTACCCACAACCAGCTGCCCCAGGACAAAAGAAAGGTGGGCATTTTGAAAGAATTCCCAACAGTGAGAGGGGTGCTAAAAGGGCCAGGATTACACAGAGCTTGCTGCTCAGAAGAAAGGACAGGTGGACAAAGTTTTCCTGGCACAATCAACTCAGCAGGTTGGGAACATTCAGGAACTTCAGGTGCTCCATCCCCTGGCTGTCAATGCAGCACTGAGGTCCCACACTGTGATACATGGCCTGTTGTTTCTTCATCCCAAATGGCACCAGTTCACAAACCTGCTGCCTTGCCATGATGCCAGACCAGCCAGAGGGCATACCCACCTATGGCAGCTACAGGGGAATAATGAAGAGACCCATCCCTTCACTCTTGGCCCACTGGCTCTGGCAACAGAGGGAGGCACTGCAGCCGGGAAGCAGGAAAGCTCTTTTCTCTGGACAGGTACTGGTGCCATGTGCTGGTGATCCCTGCCATTGCTCTAGGGGCTGGGTAGCTCCAGAGAGCAGAGCTTCTGGGTACTAAAGGGCATCACCCACAGAAAGTTGTTATTCCATAGTAATCATTAGCAATATGAAATGGCAAAAGAACCGGGTACAACCCAGAATCCCTCAATCACCAGAAAGAGGGCTAAGTGAAACTGCAGTCTTCTTGATAAAAATATCAAAATAAAAATCATAAACATGCTCAGAGAGCAACAGAAAAATATTCAAGATTTTACAGAGGACTTCAAGAAAGATAAAAACTTTGAAAAATACAGTATCTGAAATAAAACATACAATGGAGGGATTTAAAAGCAGATTAGATGAGGTAGAGGAGATGGTAAATGAATAGAAATTAGAGAATAAGAATACAAAGAATCTGAGGTACAGAGAGAAAAAATGATCTCTAGGAATGAAATAATATTAAGAGAATTGTGCAACCAATCCAAATAGAACAATATTTGCATTATAGGGGTACCAGAAGAAGAGAGAGAGAAAGGGATGGAAAGTGTCTTTGAGGAGGTAATTGCTGAAAACTTCCCCAGCCTAGGGAAGGAAATAGTCTCTCAGGCCGTGGAGGTGCACAGATTCCCCAATACAAGGGACCCAAGGAAGATAACAGCAAGACATATAATAATTAAAAATGAAAAATATCAAGGACAAGGACTGAGTATTAAAAGCATCCAGAGAAAGAAAAAAGATCACATACAAAAGAAAATCCATCATGCTATCATCAGACTTCTCAACAGAAACCTTACAGGCCAGAACGGAGTGGCATGATATATTTAATGCAATGGAACAGAAGGGCCTTGACCCAAGAATACTCTACCAAGCAAGATTATTATTTAAATTTGAAGCAAGGGTAAAACAATGTCCATATTAGCAAAAGGTGAGGGAATTTACCTCCCACAAAACTTCTCAGCAGTGTATTTTGGAGGGAATGCTATAAATGGAAATGCTTCTAAGGCTAAATAGCCATTCTCAGAGAAAATAAAACAAAGGAAAGGAAGTAGACAAATTAATTACTAAGCAAATACAAAATTAAATCAACTACCCACAAAGTCAGTCAAGGGATACACAAAGAGTACAGAATATGACAGGATACAAAATTAATACACAGAAATCTGTTGCATTCCTATTTACTAACAATGAACTAGCAAAAAGAGAAATCAGGAAAACAATTCCATTTACAATTATATCAAAAAGAATACAATACCTAGAAATAAACCTAACCAAGGAAGTGAAAGACCTATACCCTGAAAACTACAAGACACTCATGAGAGAAATTAAAGAAGATACCAATAAATATAAATACATCCCATGTTCATGAATAGCAAGAATTAATATTGTTAAAATGGCCATCCTGCATAAAGCAATCTACAGATTCAGTGTAATCCCTATCAAAATAATGACAGCATTCTTCAACAAACTAGAACAAATAGTACTAGAATTCATATGGAACCACAAAAGACCCCAAATAACCAGAGAAATCTTAAGAAGGAGAATAAAGCTGGGGGGATTATGCTCCCCAACTTCAAGCTCTACTAAAAAGCCACAGTAATCAAGATAATTTGGTACTGGCACAAGAACAGACCCATAGATCAATGGAACTGAATATAGAGCCCAGATATCAACCCAAGATTATATGGTCAATTAATATACAATAAAGGAGCCATGGACATACAATAGGGAAATAACGGCTCTTTAACAACTGGTGTTGGCAAAACTGGACAGTTACACGTAAAAGGATGAAACTGAATTATTGTCTAACTCTATATACAAAAGTAAACTCAAAATGGATCAAAGATCTGAATGTAAGTCATGAAACCAGGAAACTCTTAGAAGAAAATAGAGGCAAAAATCTCTTGAATATAAACATGAGCTACTTTTTCCTGAACACATCTCCTCTGGCAAGGGAAACAAAAGCAAAAATGAACAAATGGGACTACATCAAACTAAAAAGCTTCTGTACAGCAAAGGACACCATCAGTAGAACAAAAGTGTGGAAGAATGTATTCATAAATGATATATCCAACAAGGGGTTAACATCCAAAATGTATAAAGAACTCACATGCCTAAAAACCCAAAAAGCAAATAACCTGCTTAAAAAACAGGTGGGTGATCTAAACAGACACTTCTCCAAAGAAATTCAGATGGCCAACAGGCACATGAAAAGATGCTCCACATCACTATCAGGAAAACACAAATTAAAACCACAATGAGATCACCTCACACCAGTTAGGATGGCCAGCATCCAAAAGGCAAGGAAAAAATGCTGGCAAGGATGCAAAGTAGGGGGAACCCTCCTACACTGCTTGAGGGAATGTAAACTAGTTCAACCATTGTGGAAAGCAGTATGGAGGTTCCTCAAAAAACTCAAAATAGAAATATCATTTGACCCAGTAATTCCACTCCTAGGAATTTACCCAAAGAAAACAAGATCCCTGATTCAAGAAGACATATGCACCTCTATGTTTATCACAGCACTATTTACAGTAGCCAAGATATGGAAGCAACCTAAGTGTTCATCAATAGATGAATGGATAAAGAAGATTTGGTACATATACACAATGAAATATTATTCAACCATAAGAAGAAAACAAATCCTACATTTGCAACAACGTGCATGGAGCTAGAGGGTATTATGCTCAGTGAAATAAGCCAGGCAGAGACAGACAAGTACCAAATGATTTCCCTCATTTGTGGAGTATAAGAACAAAGCAAAACTGAAGGAACAAAACAGCAGCAGACTCACAGAACCCAAGAATAGAGTAGTGGTTACCTGCTCCCAAAGGGAAGGGGTTGGGGAGAGTGGGTGTGGAGGGAGGGAGAAGGGGATTAAGGGGTATTATGATTGGCACACATAATGTAGGGGTGTCACAGGGAAGGCGGTATAGAACAGAGAAGATAAGTGACTCTATAGCATCTTACTATGCTGATAGACAGCTACTGCAATGGGATGTGTGTGGGGGACTGATAATATGGGTGAATATAATAACCACAATGTTGCTCATGTGAAACCTTCATAGGATTGTATACCAATGATAACTTAATAAATAAATAAATATTAAAAAAAAAAGAACAGAGCCTAAAAGGCCTATGGGGCAGTATCAAGCATACATACACACACACACACACACACACACACACACACACACACACATCAATGAAAGCCTAAACAAAGAGATAGAAAAAGGCAGAAAAAAATATCGAAATGATTGAAATCTTTCCAAATATGATGAAAAACTTAATATAAATATACAAAAGTCTCAACAAGCCCCAAGTAAGATACAAACCCTAAAAGTTATACCTAAACACATCTTAGGAAAACTACTGAAAGCCAAAGAAAAATCTTTAAGACATCAAGAGGAAAAACACTCATTACAACCAGAACAACAATACAATTAAATGATTGAATTTTCATTAAAAATTATGGAGTTGAAAAGGCAATGAAATGACATTGTCAAAATACTAAAAAAATAGCTGTTAACCAAGAATCCTATGTTAGCACTATACAGATATACTAAGACTAAAAAAGACTGGGGAAATTTTTTGTTAGGAGTTTTTCCCTACAAGAAATACTAAAAAAAAATCCATCAGGTTGAAAGAAAGAAAATGATACCAAAGGTAAACTGAATTATATTCAAAGATATGCAAAGTGGTAAAAAATGTATATGTATAAATATTAAAGATTATATAAAAGATATAAAGAAACATACATAGTAATTATGTTAAAGACAGATTTAAACTTTCATAAAATAGTTTAATAATGTAACTGTACTATTGGGTTTAGAATATATATATATAATAATAATAGTACTAAGGAGGGGAAGGATGTGGAACTATATGGAATGTTTGTATTTTTGTGGAATTACATTCATATTAATCTGAAGATTAATGTAATCCCTAGAGAAACCATCAATTAAAGAGCTAAAATAAAAATCTAAGGATAAAAACAAAAAATTAATTACAATAGCACACTAAGAATTATCTTCTTAACTAAAAAGAAGACATAAAGAAGGAACAAGGAAAAAAGACATAAGATATATAGACTAGTAGCAAAATGCCAGATTTAAATATAGCTCTATCATAACACCATTAGTTAGTGGAGTAAACATGCCACCTAAAAGTTGGAATGTCAGAACAGATTAACCAAAAAGACAACTATTTGCTGTCTATTAAGAGACACTTCAAAGACACAAACAGTTTGAAAGTAAAAAATATGGAAAAGGATAAAACATGAAATGGTAATCATGAGAGAGCTGGAATGGTTATATAACAAAATGGATTTTAACACAAAAACAATCCCTAGAAGAGTTGACATTTAATAATGTTAGAAATGATCAATCATTCAAGAAAAGAAATAATTATAAATGTAAATGCATCCAATAACAAAGCACCAACATATATGGAGTAGAAATTGACAAAACTGAAAGGAGAAATAGGCGATTCTAAGATATTAATTTGGAGATTTAAATACACCATTTTCAATAAATAATAGAGCAATGAGATAGAAAATTAGCAAGTACAGAGACGACTTAAACAACACTATCAACCAAATTAACTTATCTGACTTTTATAGAAAACTCTTCCAAACAACAGTAGACATTCTTTTCCAGCATATATGGGACATACTCTAAGATCTCTAAGACAAGTTGTATGCTATTCTATAAGACGAGTTTCAGTAAATTTTAAAGAATTAAAATCATACAGAATGTTATCTAATGACAATGGAGTTAAATGAGAAATAAATAATGGAAGAAATGTTGGCAATACATAAACATATGGAAATTAAGTAAAATTTTTCTTTGACACATTTGTCAAAGAAAAAAATCATAAGGGAAAACAAAATAATTTTAAATAATTAAAATGAAAATACAATGTACTAAATTCATTGGATGAAACTGAAACAATGCATAGAGGAATATTATAGCTTTAAATACCTACACTGGAAAGAATAATGGTCCCAAACCAATAACTTAAGATTGCATCTTTAAAAACTAGAAGAGCAAACTATATCCAAAGCAAGAAGAAAGAAGGATATAATCAAGATGAAAGTAGAAATCAATAACAGAAGCCATGAAGTTATGGAGTAAATAAGTAAAACCAGAGACTGGTTGTTTGAAAAGATCAATAAAATTAGCGAAACCCTTTTCTCTGTAGATAGACTGACCAAGAACAAAACATAGAAGCACACATTAACAAAAACAAGAGTGAGGTTGGAGACATCACTACTAATCCTACAGATAATAAAATGATTAATAGAGAATATTATGAACAACTTTATACTAATAAATTGTCAAATTCAATGAAAAGATACAACCACCCCTGACTTAATAAGAAATAGGAAATTAATTGGCATGTAACAAGAAAATAAATTGAATTAACAATTGAAATTCTTCCTAGAGTAGCCACCATCTAGAATAATGACAATTGGTAAGGCAGAGAGAAAGATAGAGCCCTGCACAGTAATGACAACCCACTTTAAAAACAAAACAAACAAAACAACTTCTCTGAAAGACAAGTCCAACCAGATGGCTTTCAGTGATTTCCAGTAAATACTTTAAGAAGAAATAATGCTAAACAAGTCACAAATTCTTCCTGAAAATAGAGGAGGAAGGTACAATTTCCGACTTATTCTGTGAGGGCAATATTATCCTGATAGCGATGCCTGACAAATTACAGAAAAAGAACATTGCAGGCCAATATCCCTCATGAACAGAGATACACAAATCCTTTAAAAAAATTAGCAACTGAATCCAGAAACATATTAAAAAGGACTATCCATCATAACCAAGTGGGATTTATCTCAGTAGTGCAATTTAACTTTCAAAAATCAGTTATTGTAATAAATGATAGCTTATAGAATGAAGGAAATAATGAACATGTCAATAGATGTATAAAAATTCAATTGACAAAATTCAAAAATCATTCATGATAAAGAGTCTCAACATGAGACATAAAAGGAACTTTCTTTAACCTAAAAAAGGGACTGGGAGTGGCAGCAAGAAGTCACTGTATTCACTTGAGGAAGAACTTATTTGGTTGATAGAAATGGTACTAAAACTATATTCCAGTTATGGTTGCATGACTTTAGATATTTACAAAAACTCATTGAATTATATACTTAAAATCTATGCATTTTTGTTATACAAATTCTGTCTAAATAAAGTTGTAAATACTAGTGACTAGCAAGGGGTAGATGAAACAAGTTAGGTAATTATACCGATAGCTGTTTAAAGCTAGAATAAAGATAATGGCAAGGTTTTACACTATTCCTTCTACTTTTATGTACGTCTGAAATTTATCAGAATAAAAAATTGGGTTTAAAAAAAATCAAAGTATCAGGGAAAAACAACTTGGGGCTTAGGGAGGGTGCAAGTGTTTTGTGAAAACACCCCTTGGGTAATTCTGACGTTCCTCCTTCGTCTCCTTTGAGACCTTCTTAACTTTCTAAATGTTCTACATAGTTTTTCCTTTAGTTAGAGCGTTTGATCCTAATATTTGGAGAATAATAGACATTACTATCCCTGCTATGTAAATGAAGAAGCCATGGTTCAGGGTGATATAAATAGAAAGGGGTGAAGCTAAGGACAAAGTCAGGGTGTCCTGTGCTCTGTCCACTGCAGTGTGATGCTCCTTGCACTTGAGTCTTAGGACTAGACTGGACTTCAAGCTAAATTTATAGTAGATAAAGACCTGTCTTCATATCATCACAATGTCCCATCCTTCTGAGCATCCTTTTCTCCTCTTTTGTCCTCACTGACATCTCAGCCTAGCCCTGTACTTCTGCATATGCCCCACCTCAAAAACATACACATTTTATTTTGATAATCTTTGGAAGGTAGTCATTATCAATTAGCATTCCATATTCTACCTTTCTTCCATCTTACCTTCCCTAGGCCACCAGCACCTTCTTTCTCAATTCTTGGTTGAAAATGCTTAGTAAAATATTTACTCCAAAGGATTACTGGATTAATGCTCCTGTTATCAAAGGCATTTACCTTTTAACAGGGTTCAACAAAAATCACAAAGTTATACCTATCCTACTGATAAAACTCTAAGGTTCTATAGACTGTTGACAGGGAGAATATTTGGGGGTAAGGGAAAAACTTTTTGGGCTCTATATCTTACCTTCTAGCTCATACATTAGGCCAACCCTACGGTAAGTCATAATTAAAAAATATTGAGGATTACATGAACCAATAAGCATCAGTACAATGAGCCAAAGTTCTGTTTATTCACAGTGGAAAATAGTCTTTAATTGTTTAGAGAAGATGGGAGCACTGTGGAAAGTCTGCTATAAATGGAGTTGGTGTGGAAATTTGTCTAGTCTAGGGGCCTCTTCCCCTCTTAAAAGTGGGGATAATAATCTCAGTGAGTCAGAATATTAGATATTTGGCTTAAAGTGGGTATTTCTTAGAATTCTTCCCTTAATTCTTTCCAGTGGAGTCTCTGCTCTTTGACGCACTCTCTCAAACACTTTATTCACAGTCACAATGTTGCACTGAATTCGTGCATATTTATTTATTCATCTAACTTTGTTATGTGTCACCCTGTTTGGGGTACATGAGAAACAACAGCAAACAAAATAGAGGAAGACCTTGTGGAGGGATGCACAGGTGAGGGAGACAGACAATGATAATTATAAAAAGTAAATTACATAGGATGTTCGGAATTTGATGGATACTAGTAAAGATTAGCAGTACAAATGCCCTGAGGTTGAAGTATGCGTGGGGTGTTTGAGAGGTAAGAAGGAGGCCACTGTTTTTGGAGCAGTGAAGGAATGGGCGTGTGTGGGGAAGAGCAGTAGGAAATAAGGTCCATAGCCAGATTACATGGGGCCTCTTCATCCAAGATGTCTTGATTTTTCTCTAAGTGTAAGGGGGAGGAGACATTGCAGGTTTTGAGCAGAGGAGTGGCATGATCTCACATTTTACAAGAATCACTTTGGTTTCTATGTTAAGAATAAGGGAGAAATGTAAAAGCAGAGAGATTAATTACTAGGCTATTAAAAGAAACTGTGAAGGAGATGGCTCAAAGTGACAATGGTGGAGATGGGAAGTATCCCTATTCTGGGTGTAGTAAGTAACGATTCAAGGGAATTTCCTTTACCAGGGAATAAGTCTATCTCCCTTACTAAACTGGGAGCTAGCATTCCTGAACACATAATGTGCTCAGTGAATGTATGAGTAATGAATTAAGAAATGAATGAATGAATGAATGAATGTTGGGCAGTTGTGATCAATCTGGAGCAGGGAATACAAAGTTATCTCAAGACAGTATGGATACAGTAAACATTATCTGTGGCCATAAGCCAATAATTATAATAAAGCATAGCTACAATCATCTTTGGGTACTGAGGCTACTGGTAATTTTCATCAGAAAATATATGAAATAGATGTTTCCAGAATAGAATTGGAGAGTTTTCTGCCTGAGAGTTGTCCTCAATAAATGCATAAAATTAATCTTCCTTCATCCAGCAGCTGTTATTAGGAGATGTGTGCAAATAACATACAATTTTGAACTGCCACTAAGTTCCTAAAATATGTTGAGTGGTTGACAGGCCATAGCAATAACCTACTAAATTTCTTGTTCCAGGATCCCTTCCTTTCACAGACCTACCATACTACTTTCCAGAGCATCCTTTCTAAAGAACACTTTAATCTTAAATCCTTCAACATTTCATTGTCTTCTCACTAAGGGAAGACTTTCTCAGCCTTGGTATCCAAGACACTTCAAAATTTCTAGATTTACATAGCCAGCCATTACCTAAACATGGGAGTAAGTATGCTTATTGTTGAAAGGTATTCAATGTAGTGTTAAGGGGACAAGTTCTGAAGATGAGCTACCAGGCTTCAAGTCCCAGCTGACCACGAGAATTAACCTGCGGTCCTAGCATCTCACTTAGGGAAAATGGGATAGTAACAGTTCCTACCTCATGCCTTTCAAAGATTTATTTATATAACAACCATAAATCCTATTATATAAACTCCATGAGGGCAGAAACCAAATTTATTTTATTCCACACTGAACTCCAATTCTATGTATGTAGTAGACACTGAATTTTTATCCATTGAATAAGTATAGAATTGAGTGTCTATAATCTTCCTGGTACTTTTCTAATCCCTGAGGATACTATGGTTGTTCTCATGAAATTCACCTCCTTATCAAGACAGACAGACAATAAAAAATTTGCAAATAAATACACATTTGAATTTCATATATTAATAAAAATTAAACTGGGATAACATACAGGAATTCTATGGCCACGGAAGAACTCTTTGAGGAAGTCAGGTGTGAATTGGGATCTAAATATTGGGAAACAAAAGTCATGAAAAACTAAGGGAGATGGAAACATTACAGGTAGAAAGAATCTAAGGCTAACCCTGAGCAGTTATGTTCCACCAGCAGAGAAAGGACCAGCACAGCTAGGTCATGATGGTAGTGCTCATGGTGAGAATAATACAAATGGAGTCAATACTGGTAGCCAGGGCCCTTAGCTAAGATAAGATGAAATTGTATTTTTTAGTGTAATGGGAAGCCACTGGAATTTTTTAAGCAAATGAATGATCACAGTTCCCCCGGCAGTTGCATAGGAAATGGATTTTAGAGGATAAGAGTAAACGCGGAAAATTGGTGAAGAGCTCATATAGTAATCTGTGTAAGAGATTATGGTGGTTTGTCTTTGTCAGATAGAATGGAAATGGAGAGAAAAGAAAGACTTAGAATATAGTTTGGAGGTAAAAGCAAAGGAATGAAAGGAGTCAAGGATGGTTCCATTCAGGGCCACATTCCACACACAGTCTTTTGTGGGTCTTTCCACCATGAAATAATACTAATTATTATATTTTATGACAGCATTGCTAAAAAGATGAATGTGATCCACACTGGATTATATTACTTTTCCTTCTGATTGTAAAATAAATTAAAATTTTGGGGCAGACCTCAAAAGCACTCACTGTGGATCCTAAGCATTGTGCCTAATATATATATAAACTGATCTTGGTTCCATCTTTAATAGAAAAGGACACAAAGTTGAATAGAATATATTTGAAAATAGCAAGATCTTACTGCAAATTAGCTATCACATTACTATTGTTATTACATACTGGATATGTCCATCCTTTCTAGCATCTGTGAATTTGCTCATGTTGTTCCTGGAATTCCTCTTTACCCGTCAAACACTCATCCATCCTTCAATGCCCAGGCCAATTGCCAGCTCTTTCAGTAGGTCTTTCCTGATTTCTCAGCTGGTCTTGATCTTTCTCTCCTTTGCCCCTGCAACTCCAAACTGATACCTCTCTCATGGCTTTAATTAGAGCCTGCCCTTTATTTGTGCTAATTTTTGCACTTCTCTCCCTTATAAGTTTTTTTTTTAATCTCCTTTTTATGCTTGGTGATATATATCTTACATGATGGTTCTATCTCTTACTGTGTCTAGCCAAGTGTCTTGCAAGCATAAAGCTTCAATAAATATCTGTTGACTTGAATATCAAAGAAAACAGAGAGTTAGCCAAGTACTCTCACCAAAGCCTGTCAGGGCAAGACTGGTCTCTAGTATTGTTGCCCAGACCCTGGCACATAATCACTTTCAGACCTTCTATTAAGCAACAAAATGCTAACAAGAGGGATGCCAGCTGTGACTACCCACTTTGCAAAGGATGCTGCCAGGCTTCTAAATAACAACTTCATGAAACATCCATCCAAAACACCATCTGGAGTGCAGACAGAGACTTGTACCTTGCTGACTCCCAGAAACATAAATCTAGAGCCTTGGCTAATCTCCATCATAGTTAATGATGACTGTGATCTATGGCTGCTGAACAACAAGGACTCTGATTAGACATAGAAAGGAAATTAGATCCTGAGTAAATGGAAACATTATTCATTTAAATCACATTTGTTCTAATACTTGTTTTAGACAAGACACTGTGCTTGGCACTGTAGAAAATACAAATAGATGTAAGATCAGTCCTTGTTCTCAGCGGGATTTTTCTCTAGCAGGGAATAGAGCTGGGTGGAAAGATACTGGTGGGATGACAAATGTGAAGATGGCTCTATCTGTGTCCTCAGTGAGGAGAAGGTACTTAGTTCTCCCATGGAAATTGTTATGTGACCTCGGATGCATCAGCCCATATTCCTGAACTTCAGTTTCTCTTTCTGGGAAAAAATTATTTGTTTGTTTTCCAGGAATGCTGGATGGTTTCAAGACTTAGTAAACCTAATAATTTTCTGTGCTTTTCAATAATCTTGCTTTTTTATTGCTCCTTTCAATTAAACACATGGATTGCATTTCAATTTGAAAGCTACTTTTTTGGAGTAGGAGACAGGAACTAATAATAGCCAATAAATCCATAATTGAAATACTAATTCATATATTTAGCTACAGTTATTTATTCAGCACCAACTATGAGCAAGGCATCTTGATCAGTGTAAACCAGTTCTCAGCTGCTGGCTACTTAATCCCTTAGGAAACATTTGGCAAAATCTGGAGATATTTTTCATTGTTTATTACATGTTTTCTGCTTTCTGACTAATAAGCATTTTTTTCTCATAAAGCTCCCTTCCCTTGGAGGATCTTTCTTAGCATCTCCTCTCAACCAACCCTTTTCTAGTGAAATAACCAAGGCAATTACTTTTCAAATGGGGATATGAAGAAAGGCACCATGACATTTTAGGCTGGAAAATGCTTTGTCATTTGTGCCCTGTGAGATCTTAGGCAGCACCTCTGGTCTCTACCCACTAGTGCCAATAGCACTTCCCTAGTTGTGCAAACAAAATGTCTCCAGACTTGTCAAGCATCCCCCAGAGGAGGGGCACAATCAAATCCAGGTGAGGACCACTGGTGCAGGGGAAATAGAAGAATGAAGAGGTATTGTGAATTTTCGTAGTCACAGACCCTGAACATTTACAAAAGCCTCAAGAAATGCTTATAACCTCTGAGCTATTAATTCCACTTCTAGAGAAACTATCATAAGGAAATAATACTAAAAAGTTAATTTTTAAAGTGCCAAAATTCTTAATTTTCCCTGAGAAAACAGGTAAGTAAATTCTAGGATAGCTACATTGTGGAATATTATGCAAATACTCCAATATTATAAGACACTAAAAAATATAGTTGAGAAGAGATTTTTCTAATGTTGACGGAAAGAAAAAAATGCTGGTTGCTAAACCACAACTATGCAAGCACTACTTAGTAAAAAACACATCTAGAAGGAAATACATTAAACATTTTAATGGTCTTATTTTTAGATATAGGGCAAATACAGTGATTTTATCCTTTTTTATATTGTATATTTTAATTTTTGTCATATATGGTCAATCTCTTTCCTTTATAAGTCTGAGTCATTGTGAAACACAAAAGGGGGTACCATTGGTAATGTCTCTATAATGATAGATGGAGCATTACAATGCTTTTATAAGCCTCTTAGGACATTGGTTTGAAACAACGATATTGGTTCTTTTGTTGATATTCTGTTTAGTGGTAGAAAAGAGCAAATGATCAGTAGTTAGTCCTCTTTTTGCCCCAAAATTTGGCATCCACAGCAAGCCACTGATGAAACTCATTTGCATTTGAATTATGTCTGCCCCAGAGCCAATCCCAGGTCTCTTCCAAAAGCTTTTTATGTGTGATGTGAGTTCTTGTTGAGTTTGTTCCAACAGTGCGGCTCTCTTCAGAAAAATGACTTCCAATTTTGCTGAGTGAGGATAAGGCCTGACAGGAGGAAGCCATCACTTTATGAATATGAAATGTTCATAAAAGAGACTGCTTCAAAAAGTCATTCCTCAAAAGAGATGTTGATAGTGTGAGATTATAGAAATTAAGAGTGCAAAGGTGTAGCTTCTAATGCCTATAGCAAACACTGTGTTACAAAACATATAAATGTATATATTTGTTGTCATTAATATTCTGTTTTTTAGATGCTCATTTATGAACGACTTGGAATCAAGCAAGATAATGTTTAAAAACAGCATTAATGTGTGGGAGTCATTTTTATAATGCACTGAAGATTTTCCTGTTTAAATTAAGTGGTAGGCAAAAATGCCTGAAAAGAACTCACACAAACACAAACTATGCACACACGCACACACACACACACACACACACACACACACACACACACACGCACCAGATGTGACTGGTTTTAATAAGCTTTAAAACATAATTTATTACTTTCTTTGTAGTCATACCTCATTTACTCAATGAATAGTACTTTGAAAACTGATCTTTTCCTTAGCTACGCTGAGTTTGCATGTAACTGGACACATCAAAATATCCATGTTTTTCTTACATGCCACAGGAAAGTGACAACATCCTTTCTTTGTGGTTTTGGTTGACATCTACACACCACCAAAGAATGTTATTTCAGTGTTGTGAATGCAATGATATGTTTCACATGTGACATGTTCTCCTAAGGACACTTCCCTAGAAAATCAGAAAGCCCACTGTTAGAGCAGAGTAAGGCATTTTCAGTATGAAACTGCAGACTGGACTCGTCCCTCCTCTGACACACTGGGCAATGATTCGTCCTCTTCCACTGCTAGTGGGATTCTGTCTGTGTGAAAGTGGCTCAGCAGTAAGAAGGAATGATAGGAAGATGCGTAATTATCCCACTTGGGCACAGTAATGATTTTAGTACACATTTCAATCACCCTTTCCACCCAACACTTTAAGTTCATGTGACTGCCTCTCCATTTTCACATGTATCTTCTTTTGAATCCCTTCCTTCTAGAAAAGACATTTGAAAGGAGGTGTGTTTCAGGGAACTCAGCACAGAAATGAAGGAGTCTCATGCTGGACTAGTCATTATAAGCATTATACACCCATTCATTGAGCTTTTGTATGTAAAGTGATAAGCACATTGCCAATTTGATGTTTTATGCTATTTAATCCTTAAAACAACCTTATAAAATTGATTCTGTTATCCTCATTGTCCATATTTAGAAACTGTGGCACAGAGACAATCAAGTTCTCATATCTATGATAAATGGGATAAGCTGGGATTTCAGGAAGAGTTCATTGGGTCGGTAGACAAATACCCTAACTTTTTTTTTTTTTTGCCTAACCTGTCTATATCTCAGCAACAAAATTCTGGAATAATCTCAACTTTATAGCTATTCTGGCTCTCTAAAGCCCCATTCTCCTCAAGTCAGGTGACAAGGCCTTTAGTGCACTTAGTTTCATATACAAATGCTCTATAGCTTTTTGAAAGAGGCCAACAATGAGCCTCTAGAGATGTGGATGTATATATGTTATACTAAGGTTGTGTTATAACCCAGGTTGTGGTGTATATATGTTATACTAAGGATGTGCCTCTGAGAGGGTGTTTCAGAAACAAGGAGGTCAGAGACATGGCTGAGGTTACACTGAAAAAACACCCACAGTCAGAAGGTGAAAATATACGTGTTTGGAATAGTGACTGAAATCTCAGATGTTGTAGATTATTATGAGTGTCTTTGACCCTGAAGTGTAGTTTCTAAGATTTGTTCACACACAAACTTAACCAAAATATGAAGTATAGGTATAATTGCAGCCACTCATTCTTGTCTCCTCTTTCTCTTTTCTTATTTTGCAATTTTCATTCTTCTCAGGTTATTTTTACCAAGACACGAGGGATTTCAGTGGTCTATCACTTATATAAATTTTGCATTTAAAAATGGATCACATGATTAAGCAATTTAACAAAGCCAGGCATTTCTAGCAGTGGACTTTAGGGATCTGGCTGGCGTACTGGAGGCAAGCAATTTCCCAGGGCTCTACAAATTACTACCTACCAGACAATGCAGGGAAAAGAGCTAATTAGACAATCTACATACTCATACCCAAAAATCTGTCCTTAAGGAAGTCCTTGGCACACAGAAATTTCTTGGTCATCATATCTTCATTTCTAGCCTTCAAACTCCCCCTGAGTTCCTGACTTACATGTTCAATTTACCAGTAAAAGTCTTCACCTCAGTACTATGGACACCTCAAATCCATGTACAAATCTGAATACAAAGTTTTTGCCCCCTAACCCTCACCCTTTCTTACTTCTCATCTTCTGACCATGCTATGCAAGAGTCTTCAACTCTTCTCACAGCCTTGGAAGATTCACACTGATGTTTGTTAAGTTCTGCTCCTGAAAAATATCTGACACCCTACTGTTCCATCCTCATTGTCAGGTCTCTGATTTAAACCTTCATCATTTCTTCCTTAGATCTCTGAAAAGCTTCCTATGGGAAGTTCTGTCAAAGTCACTCTCCTTCATTCCATACACCATTTTGTTACTAGAGAATAGTTATAAAATAGAGCTGATCATATTACTTCTCTGTTGGAAAATATTAATTTTATTAGTCATGTCAAACACAAACCCCTTCCTGAGAGTCAAAGCTGTTTTAAATACAACCTCATCTACTTCTCTACCTAAAATGGACAGACTCTTTACTGTTTCAACAGCTCACAAAACCCAAATATGAACACTCCAGGTTTTCTTTTTTCTTACAATTCAATTGAACTTAGTTCTTGAATAACCATTTTCACTCTGTACTAAATCTTGAAATTTCAAAGAAAATTTAGTCACTTTGGGGTTTTTCTCTAATCCAGTCCAGTAATTTCTTAGTCACTCCCATCTTAAAACTTGATATAATTTGGGATTTTCACCCTCCTCAGTCCCTTCAAAGTCTTTTCTGTTTCTGCCTCCTGTTGGTCCTAATTCCAAACCTCTAAGTAATTCAAGAATTCCTTTTATGGTATCGCACATAAGCAACACACTTTTTGTCCCCTGGTCATCCTAGCATCTGTAGCTGAGGTCTTCATCCTGTCTCTTTCCCAACTTAGATGATACTCAATGGTTCTTTGACAGGTGCCAACTGGTCCATCTGGCATTTCTCCATCAATTCCTATGCAGCTTTCTAGCATCTAAATTCCAGGAAAGCTGGAGCTACATCCTTCTACACTCCATGTGGATGAGTCATTCCCCCACCATGCACTGTGGCCTTCTGATTGGTATATTAGCTCTCCCTCCCTCCTAATATCTAGGATTGACTCATAGCTTCAGAAGCCATAAAATTTTCTCAAAATCACTTGGAGTTCAAGGGAAATTGAGGAAAAGAACTCTCACCTAGATACCCATGCCACCATGTCTTCTACGCTTATTTGCTAAGTTCACCATCAGCGAAGCTGCTATGCTCAAAGACTTCCAGGCAGAAAGCAGGTTGCAGATCTTGGATTTCAATCTATAAGCAAGTTTAGTCCAGAGGAGGGCCCAGAGCACAGTGTCCCCTCATGGTTTTATCATCTCTCCAAACTTTCTCTCTCATCTTCTGAGGAGACAGAAGCAAAAAAATCTAGCATCTTTCATTTAAGGGTTTTACATTAAAACTAAAAAAAAATTACTGAAAGAAGATTTAAGCAGATAAAAGCATATATATATTCTTGGGTTGGAAAATATTTGATAATGTCATTCTTTCAACTATGTTCTTCAAGATTATTTACTCTTGGCTGACTTTTGATTACAGTTAGCCAATTAATTTCTAAAGAGGAAGAATCCTGCTATTGTCATTGGAATTGCATTAATTTATAGGACAAATTAGGTAAAACTGACATATTCACAACATTGAATCCTCCATAATGTTTAGCAAAAAAGCCAGATGCAAAGTACATAATGTATGATCCATTCATATAAAGTTTTTTTAAAAGCATACTTATTTATTCACCATTTCCTAAGCACATCAAGCACTTCCATGCTTCTAAGCTTTGCACATGCTACCTCCCTTCTTCAAATTATGATAATCCAGTTTCAAGACCTACTGTAAATGCCACTTTGTTGTGGAGTAAAGAACTAGTTAGCATGAAAAACCTCTGGAGTTGATTGGTTGCATCAATGGCCCCAGGTCCTCATCCCTTCCTGGGTGCTCAAGCTTTGCCTTTTAACCTTTTGGTGTTTCTGACTGTGGATCTTGCCATGATATTTGCCTTAGCCTATGAAATGTTAGCAGACCTGATGGGAAGAAAGGCTTGGAAAGACTTGCATAATTTGCTTTCTCTCCCCTTGACCTCTGCTATTGCCATAAGAACATGTATGACTAATCTGCTGAAAGATAAAAGACATATGAATCAGAGCCGGATAGCGCATTTGTCCCAGATGAAGTTTGCTTAGATCAGCCACCTGCCAGCAGACGTTCAGATATATGTATGGGCCCAGCCAAGATCAGCAGAGGCACCCACAAGACCTGCAGGTGACTGCAAATGCATGAGTCAGCTGGCTGAGGGTATCCATACACTCCAGATCAGCAGAACGTTACAGACTCATGAACAAAAAAATTAACTTTTATTGTATACTCATGAACTTCTGAAGCAGTACATCATTGATATACCCTAGAACTCTTCCTCTGTAGCCAATACAGAAATTCCATAAATAAAATTTGCTTTCTTGGGGCTTCATGAATGTTTCTTTAAAATACAGATGACACTATTGGTTGCATCATACAGGGGTTCAAGAGAATATGGCATGGCAAGGATAATTCTTTGAGGCTTGCAAAGAATTTATTTATAAAGGGGTGGAAGAGTATTAAAAAATACATAAGAGATGATGCAGTATCCCAAAACAATTAAATCCCTAGGCTCAAAGGATCTAGAGCAGGTATCAGTTATTAGAAGGTACAAGTTGTGTGAAAAGAGCCAACTTGAGAGGAGCTGACTTGCACTGAAAAGCAGCAGCAAACCAACACACCCTGCAGGTAGGTGTCCATGGAATCAAATATCTTTGGCTTCATCCTTCTCTCTTCCCTTCACCTTTTGCCTGGGGCTACCATTGGCCAAACCCAACCAAAAGCCAGATGGGTAGAGAGCTCTGATACAACCCTCATATGTCACTGTCTGGAGCTGTGGGAACAGCAAAGAAGAGTGAATAGAGAATCTGAAGAAGCAAGCAGAAAATATCCAGCAAAAATGTTTATAGTACATATAAATCTGCCAATTCCTTTCTTAGGAGCATATTTTCTCATAGGGGAAGATATTGCTAGAATTAGGCACTTTGAAATTGGAGGAGTGAAAACAAAGGGGACTATGTTTATTCCTTTCCCATCTCACAATTTGCTTGAGAATATGCAACCAGAATATTCTCAGAAGCCCTTCCCAGAATATGCTAACCACTTAGTAACAGTCCAATAAGTAATTGCTAAGTTTAGTTTATCTGAACAAGGAAAATCT
Organism: Manis javanica; assembly: GCF_040802235.1. Classification (NCBI taxonomy): domain Eukaryota; kingdom Metazoa; phylum Chordata; class Mammalia; order Pholidota; family Manidae; genus Manis; species Manis javanica. The sequence continues at coordinate 22,223,203 of NC_133163.1, read as the reverse complement.
GATATATGAATATATTACTAGTCTGTTGGCACCAATGCTATAGGCAGTCTTCATTCAAGTCTATTTTGTTTTGCCAGTGAACTTTGTATTAAAGATACAATGAAATATTACCCTGCATTGTATTGCCATCCTCTTTCCATTTTACTATTTCCCTACCTATTTTGAGGAAAGAGTTATATGAAGATTAATACTTCTCTTTTGATCCATGGGTTCTGTTTATTAAGGAGGGGTGCTCAAATGGGAGACCTGTGTTCCCTAAGGAGTCAATAAGCAAGCAAGGAAGAAGGGGGCTTTCATTAATAGACTTTCTGGAGGGCAATCATTATTCTGAGATTGATCTCACAAAGACTAACAGATCCAAATTGAGTTGCTTCTGGAATATATTCTTTTTTTCTTTTAGTCCTCAACTAAAGTTGTAAAGATTGGCAGAAGATATTGTGAAAATATAAGGGGGACTGATCTTAGAAAAAAAGACATGGGTTCAAAGTCTGGCTATTCTAGTGCCTGTCAAATGAAGATAATCCTGTCTATAGTGCAAGGTTGTTGTAATGAGTCACAGTCTCATCCAACAAGGTGTCTTTTATATCCCTTTGGCCACATGACCATGTTCAAGAGCAGAAACCAAAATTATAGAATAGACTCCAGATATAAATCATCATACTCAACACTTTCTATGGATAGGTTGCCCCTAATCTGTCTCAGATGCTAGCATAAAACTGTATTAAGTTTGCCTGTCTTAGCCCTTTTGGGCTGCTATAGAATACCATGACTGGGTGGCTTCTAAATAACACACTTATTTTTCACAGTTCTGGAGGTAGGGAGTTCCAAAATCTAGGCCCTGGCAGATTTGGGTTCTGGGGAGGGCCCACTTCCTGGTTCCTAGGTCACAGATGGCTGTGTCTTCATGGTGACCTCACAGAGCAGAGCGGGTAAGCTATCCCTCTGGACTCTCTCTCATATGGCCACTGATCCAGTTTATGAGAGCCCCACCCTCATGACCTAATCACCTCTCAAAGTTCCCACCCACCAAACACTATTACATTGGAGATTGGTTTCAAGGTATGACTTTTGGGAGGGACACAAAAATTCCGTTTATAGCAGTATTTTTTATTCATTTTTGGCTAAGAATCAGAACTGTGGCTCTGGGCATTTCTGAGATAAGCACAGAGCTGCAGCAGAATATCTGAGATTAATTTGTATCTACACAATCCAAACTCTGAACCTTAGCTAAAACTTTCTTAATTATAAATCTCCCATCACCATTCTTCCTTTTTCATCCTTCACAGTGTTTGTAAGCAAACATGGCAGACCCATAATAGTTGAATAAATATCACTTGAATACTGCCGAGGAATGTGTTTAATGGGAAGTTTGGCTAGTGGTTTGGTTAATGTCTTTCTACAACCTGCTTCAAGTCATCTGTAGTTTGCTGTCCATTCTTTCAGAGTGATCATTTATTTGACAGTGAATTGATGGCTAATGAAACAACAGTGGCAGTTAAGAAGACTGTCCATAAATTCTTTATCCTCATTTGAGGTGCATATGAAATCATTGTCAGGAGTAGCGGTAACTGGCGGTCAGCATGTTGCCTGTCACAAAGGCCTATGACTTCAGGCAGAACTGTGAGATGGACTTTGGAGCACACTAAGCCATTTTTGGAAGGATTCGAGTATACTTAGGAAATTTTTCCTTTGATGATACTGCAAAATTAAAAAGCTCCTAACAATGGTGTACGTGATTGTATATGTGGATGCCGGTTGCGGGGGAGTGATTGCATATACATACGTGTGTCATATATGGACCCCTCCTAGTAGAAAGATAGGTCTTCATCACCTTTCCCACACACACTTATCTTTTCAATATAAGACATAATTCCATAAATTAATTTGAACAGATATTTTACCCAAGGAAAGAAATTATACAAATCTGTGACTCTTTATAGTTATCTCACCATAAAGAGATAATGCAGAGGCTAGGAGATGGCTTCCCATTTCAATGCTTCCTCTGTACATTAGTAGAGCTCTTTATACCTAATGTCAGATCTCTTTTCATTGTCATTCAGCACCAATGGTACAGCATATCATTGATAAAACTGAAGGTTTTGGAGAGAAGGGTAGGTAACTATTCTTATTTTTATTACTAAAGGCGTTAAAGGACACCCTGTTTCAGAAACATAGAAATGTGGGAAGATATGGGTTCTAAATTTGTGCTAATATATTCTTCTTCAGCAGTAGTTTGCACTGTCATTGAGAGCTAAGTCTCCAGGCTTCGGTGTTGTGTGGCACTCTGCACCGGCACACATCTCCAGTGTTCCCGCAGATGAGTCGGTGGTAAGAAATAAGAGTTTATGTTCATGGCAAAGTACTAGAACAGACTCAGAATTTGACGACTGCTTCTCATCCCTGAGCATGCCCAGACACTTGAAAGTCATGTGTCAATGCCACCAAATGTCTTTTTCTATCAGGTGATGAAGAGGCGCAGCAGTGACGGCTTCTGCGGGGGTGCAGCATGGCAGAAACTGGGGAGCCCCAGGAAGGCTGGAAGCCCCTGCTTTGTTTGGGGGGCGAGTGGCTCCTGGAATGCATGTATCTTATCCTGAATGTGATAAACACCTGCAATGCTCATGCAATAACCTAAGGAAACTACTCCCGAAGTTCCTGAGTTTGATTTTCCCCATTGTTTTACCTGGATCCTAGAAGTGTTGAAACAGTGTAAGAGTTCTTGAAGTGTTTCTACGAGTGTGTGCTGTTGATCTGAGAGCATAATTGAAATGCAGTATCACATCTGGAAGCCTAGGAATCAAAATTCTCATGAAGTCCTGGAGAACTTGAGTAGCATCAGGAAAGCTAAACTGAAACTGCTGAAATCAGTGTCCACCTTAATGGGTGACATTTGTTTACCTGTCTGCAGCTGTCTGCATACTGATGATCAGGCCTTGGTAGCTTAGGTAAAATTAATTTTGGTAAGATTTTCTATCCATTAGGCGCAGCAAGGAGCTAGAGGAGGTGAGTGTGGAGTGCAGGCTTTAGGCAGAGTAAGTGTGGTAGTCAGCTCCCATTGCCATAACGAAGAACCAGAGACTGGATGGCCAGAGCAACAGACATTTGTTTTCTCACAGTTCTGGAGGCAAGAAATTCAAGACAAGGGTGCCAGAATGGTTGGGTCCTGGTGAGAGCACTCTTCATGGCAGCAGGCAGCCAATTTTAAACTGTATCCTTACAGGGCAGAGAGACAAAGCGAGGGAGTGCAAGCTCTGGCCTCTTCCTCTTCTTGTAAGGACATTAAGCCCATTATGGGGGCCCCAGCCTCATCTAAACCTAATTAGTTCCCAAAGGCCTTACCTCCAAATATCATCAGTTTGGGGGTTAAGGCTCAGCATATGGATTTGATGAGGGACACATTCAATCCATATCAGCATCCTATCTGATGTAATACCTGAACTGAAGTTCAAAGGATGAGTAAATACAGTATGGGAGGTGAGAAGAAAAGAGTGTTCTAGGCCAGTAAATCAGCTGAGGAACAGCATATGAGGGCATGTATCAGGGGCTGGAAAAAAGGGGAGGGAGGAGAGGTGTGCATCAGAGGTTGTTCACATACCTACACCCCCACCTGCTCCTCCAGCTTTGTCTCTCTCTTTAAGGAAGGTGGGCCAGATATGTGAGTTGGAAATAGCTCTTCAAAAGGTCATCTGTTGTTTTGTTTTGCCTGCCAAGCACCTATTCTCTCCTTTGAAAACAGCACCCTGACTTTCCTTTGAGAACCCACCATTTTTAAATTCTGACTTTCTGGCATTCAAGCTGCCCCATCCCTGTCTTGATGAAGGCCCATGAGCCAGGTGCGCCCAGCAGACATCATGGTCCCTGGCACATGACCCCAACCAGGCCAATGAGAGTCAGTCTCATGATTTGGGCTGAAACCGTTAGAAAAAAGGGACTTGCCTTCATTGATATTGCTTAACTGGGAGACTGTAAGGCTGAGAGCTGCCGTTGTCCAACGTTTTACTACAGGGGGAGAGCTTGCCTAAGAATTAAACATACACAGAAGAGAATTCCTAGACATTTGACACAACATATTTCAGACAAGCTATTTGAGGATTTGGATTCAGCTAGGCCAACCAGGTCTCCCAGACTCCTCAGTTACCTGAACAAATGAATTTCCCCTTTTCTCTCAAGAGAAGTTGAGCTGGTTTTCTGTTACTTGGAACCCAGGGATGCTCATGTGATATGGGTCCCTAGAGGATTCAGATTCATCCTTCCACACTTAGACACTGTTGTTCCTAAGAGCTTATAGGAAGTCTTTGGACTAACAATAAAGAAACCTGGATTCTAGACCTGATTCTGCTATTCCCCATCTGAAGGATGTTTGGCAAGTCAGTTAAATTTCAGATACTTCAATCTCCTCATCTAATAAATGAGATTAACAAATATTCAGTGCCTATTTCAAAAGATTGTTATGAGGCTCTAAATAAGGTGATGAATGAAGAACACACCTAACAAGTGGAGAGACTGTGCTAATGCAAGTCATTATCATTTCCAATGCATCAGGCATGAAGTTTCTCCAGGTGGCGAAGGGACATTAATGGTCTGAACATGACGTGGATGTTTGTGCCTGGACTGGATTAATGATTTACTGTGGGTACCTTCCTTGGGGTCACAGCCAAAAAAAGTTCCACACTTCCATGATCTGGCCAAATTTTTTTTTTAACCCAATTTTTGGGAGCAAAGAGCAGAAGAAAGCTAGGAACCTATCCAGAGAGCCTGCCACACTGATTTCCACTTATCATTTTTATTTCTTTCCTGAGATTCTACTCTGTTTGGGCAGCTCCGTTTGCTCAAATGCCTGAGGCTGCTAAGTCCTGTGAGTTCCCCTTAGCACAAGGTTGATCTAATCACTTAGAAGCTCTTTGAGGAAGCAATGATTAAACAAGCTTTTCCATGTATTTTGCTTGATATTTCTGGATTCCCTATAAATATATTCACTCACTTCAGAGGTATCTGTCCTCTTTGGGGTCTTGTGTCATAAATATATGGCCTTGACAAAGATAGGGGAAAAAAAGAGGAGTTCTTTTCATTTTCAAAATCCTTTCCTTTCTCAGGAACCCACGTGGACAGGGGAATACAGAAAATATTAAATCAAGAGCAGCCAAATTGTCCTGAACAGACAATTGTTCAAAGTTCTCATGAAGACTTTGGTGGCTCTTCCCTGAGATGGTTTCTCTTTTACATATGTAATATTGAATACTGGGAGGCTTGGGTTTCCTCATTAAGTCACGAGTTTGTCAAATTTAGCTCCCAGGAGACTAGAATAAACTTATTTTCTTTCTTCTTCCTCAGTCAAATTCCCTAGTTCTTCCTCTCCCATATTTCTCTGTTTGCCTGAGGAAGTGACTTTTTGCCCACACTCCCCACTTCCCGTAGAGCCAACTGGTCTTTTTTTAGTTGTTGTTGATTTTTAATATTAGCAGACGCCTACTGCCATAAAGGAGACAGAAAGCAAGAATATGGAGAGAACAGCAAGAAACCCCAAAGGCCACGATGAAGACAGACAAAAATACAGCGAGGCTGGAACTGCGCAAACAGGAGGTCACCCCTGCTTTCAGGGTGGGTAATGCTGCAATCCCCAGAGTATTTGGTGGCCACCAACGTCCTGAGTCTTGGCCTAATTGTAGCATTCTCCTTCAAAGCCTTCTTAAGACTGTACCTCATCCCAGTAGTCTGAAAAAGTCCACTTTTTTTCTTATCCAGAGAGGCAAAAGTGGATTTTGCTACTCAAAATCTGTATGTGCTCCCAATACAAGACGATGCCATCCCCTCAGGGTCTGATTTCTTCCTCCCATACATACATGCCCCAGTAGTCGTGATAGATAATCCCAGAGATGCTTTTCTTAGAAATTAACTTTGGTTCTGTGAGAATATGGGAAACAAGCAATGAATGCTCTCTCTCCAGGGTATAGCTACTTTTCTTACTGATTAACTAAGATATCAAAGACATGTGAACTGGGAATGGACATCCCTAACAGAGGCCTGCTCTACCCACTCCCAGCCTGGAAGATTCATTTGATCTCTTTGGATTTCCAGTTTGGAATTGTGTGTGTGTATTTTCAACCTTAATTCCCCACCAAGGAAGAGCAGACTTCTTAGGATATAACTCACCATGACATCCATCTTTGATTTCAATGCCCATTCCAAAATAAGAAATATAAAATGTGGAGTTGAAGCCAAATGAAAGCTAAAAGTAATGGTCAAGTTCACTCAGCTCTCCATTGGCAGGGAGATTAATTCTGGGCCGGTTGACCTGCCTTATGGAGTAAGTATCAATGTTAGATGGAAAAGTTTAGTCCACAGCAGGAGGAAAAACCAGGTGACAAAGTTATCCACCTGAAAAGTGGGATTGGGGTGTTGAAAGTACATATACAAACATAGCCAAAATAAAAAGCAGCAAACCACTGATAAATTTAAATTCTTTCGTTGTGCATTTAAAAACATTTCTTACTGCTTTCTTTTTTTTCATACTTCTATAGCTTTTAAGAACCAGTTCCCTAAGAGGTGATTTATCATCCTCCCTGGTTAAAAAAAAACCTCATAGCCTAAATTAGCTTAAAAAAAAGGAGTCTATGGTTTCCAAGAAGACAAAACCACCAGACTCCAGCATGTGAGGAGCTTCTGGGGGGTTTGGCTGGTGGGGTCCTGTTCCCGCTGCAGGGGCAGGAAGAATCCTGTGGTCTCCACTTTGCTTGTGTCTAGCAGCATAAAATGGTTCCAGAAGGTGGGAGTTATACCTTACACAGGAGGCTGCTGGGCTGGGAGATGCTGGACCCCCATAGGGCAATTTACACTATCAAATGACTAGTAATTGGAAGAATTGTGTGAAATTCCTTTACTCCTTTTCTGAGGTTCAGGGATTGAAGCTCAGTAGTGAATCCCCAGCCAGGCTCACATTCTGGTACCTCAGGGGTCACCTATGCATCACGTGACTGTGTGCACAGGACAAGATAATGGGGTCTAGGGCACTCACAGGAAGCTTGCTCTGTTGCTAGTTTAACCATGCTACAGCTGTGCAATAGAGGGAGAAAATGTAAGAAGGTTAAAAGGAAATTTTGCCAATAGTTAATTAATCATTTAACATGTTAATTTTCCTCTCCCATTTGAGCCAAGATAGCAGTATAAGGACATTAAGGATGGTATTTGCAAAAGCCAGAGGATTTTTCAAATCGTGGAAAAATGGGTTGGCCAACAAGCAGAAAGCCGTGCGCTGGTCAGAGAGAACAGCTCCCTTGTGGTAGATGGGCCAGGCAGTCGCTGCTCACACTGGGGATCACGGAACGCACTTCTCTCAGCCCTGCGGCCCTGGGGCCTAGTTTCTAGCCAGAATCCACCGGGTCAGCCTGCCAGGTGAATGAAATCCTGCCTTTGTTTGACTGCCCCAGAGTCTCTTGCTCTGGGGCGTTCCATGCAACAGAAACCAAGACACACTTATTATACAGAAACCCAGGAGGGGAAGAAGAAGGAGGCTTGAGGAGCCAAAGGCAGTGGCAAGAACTGAACAGGCAAGAACTTTCTCCTGGCCAACTGAGCAGAGTGCCGCAAAGTCTCAGGGATTCCGGTCTGTGAGGATGAGAGAGAGCGTCTATAAAATCAATCAGCTGCCGCAGTACAACGCACACATCAAACATAGCACACTGCCTTTAAACATGAAGTTACATACACAGGATCTCTTAAAAAGTGCTTTTAAAAACACATTTGCATATAGGTTTCGAATTGCCTGTGTTGACTAGAATGAAAACTGTTAGGTACCCTACTAGAAAGACACAGACTGGGTAAGGATATTGACATCATTGATCCATCATCACATTAATGAAAAGACAATTAAACTGTTTGGTGATATCATGTAAATAGTATAATTGTTTTTATTATTAAAGCAATAGAGAAATATAACATAAAAGAAGACATTAGTAACAATATTACTGATCTAGCCCAATCACCATTATAAACAGAACCATTTAAAAAGTTGTGATGAAGGTTAAACTTCTCACATTTGACAAGCTTGTCTGTTCTCAGCTCTGACTCTCAAGAAAACAACAACAAAGAGATGCCTCACTGGGTATTAAAAACACTCGCACTAATATAGATATGAGAGAAGGCACAGTGAAAATTTAAATCCAAGAAAATATCAGGTATTTATAGAAACCCTATGGCATGCCTGGCTCTGTGTTGCTGTTATTGTTATTATTATTACCATTATGGCATATCAAACAATCTGTGGCTCCTACCTTCAAATGTGAACAATATGATAAATTCCTATTTGCAAGACTTCCCCATTTTAATTGTTTCTTTGTTATGTGGTGAATGGCTGAAGATGTACATCCTTGCATCAAGGTTATAGTTTCACAGGATGTGGTAGAGCTTTAACATGAGATGTAAAAGAATAATAAGCCTCAAAAGTCAGGCAGGCAGCCCATAATATTTACCAGGTACCTACCCCATGCACAGCAGGGGCCTTAGGTAAGCTAGTTAACAAGCACTTTCTGATCATCTACTCAGTGTGCAATAGACTAAGTACTATGAGAAGTAGGAGAGTAGGATGGTGACTGTCTGTGCTTTTGAAGGATTTCTTCTAAATGCAATACCCACACATGAGAATTGACTTGGGGATACTTACAAAGAAACATGGAAAATTTGCATACTTCAACTGATTTTTACAAATACATATAGAATACATAATAGAAGAACCACCAAGGTTGGGCAGGGTTTGTCCCAAGTCTCTTGGAGAGAAGAGAAAAGTGCAGGGACTTGCTCATTTCACTGGGAAATCATCAGCTTCACTCTCCACTTAATTTCTGTATTTCAAAGATTTTATTTCTTTTGTAATTGTGAAGTTAAAATTTAATCTGAGAGCACTATTCCCTGACACACTTGGAGACTAGGCTCTGTATAAACACCTGGAGAGAAAGCTTAAGTGACAGCACTGCAACAAGGGGTTGTTACTCCTCCAACATGGCTTCAGAGTGACTCTTTGGGAGGCCTGTCTAGCCATGATTGGTGGCAAAGGAAATACTGATGGGACGTAAAAATGCTAAAAAAGCCTTTTTTTTTTCCTTCTGGGATAGCTTCAGTTTTAAAGTAAATTATAAATTTGCCATTGGTTTTGACTTTAATTTAGTTTTACAAACATATATTAGATTGGTACAATGGACTCTGCAGGAGATAGTCTGCAACCCATCCCAGCTCTATGAGATAGAAGAATATCTGATAAGCAATACTGGGAGCATCTCAGAGTTGGGAGTCCATGGTACCAAGGTTCTCCTGGAGCTGTTTTCACAGAAGCTCTCCCTTCCCTTGCAAAACAAGAGAGCAAGATAGAGCGATTCCCAGATAGCTGAGAGCAGAGACCAGACATGGACAGGAGCGACTGCTGGAAACCAAGGGTGAGAACAGACTGGCTATGATGTGTACCATGGAGAGACCATGGAGACACACTACTCAATGAAAAATGTGTACCTGGTGGTTAGTAAGGCAACACCACCAGCTGATGTCACTGCCCCTGAAGCCTTGCAAATAAATATCAGAGTCCTTACTGTAGATGTTTACAGCAGGATTTTCTTTCATTTATTGGTTTTTAGAAGATACACACTAATATATTTCTATGACTATATTCAGGGTATGCACATTCCATCTCTAGCTCCACTTCTTTTTTCTCATTCAAAAGAATATTCCAGAAATAAGAGAGAATGATTTTATTATATGGACATCCTTGAATCTGGTCTAATTATATTTTAATTGAAATTAGTTTTCAGGGACATAAATCAAGGTACTTATTGGAAATATAATTCTTTACAATGATTATGTTACAGTTGTTAAATTATTAAGTAGGCGGTCAATTTTATAGAAAAAAATAAAACACCACATTTATATAACAGAGTTTAGCTATATAAAAATAAACTTGGAAAAAACATTTTAAGAATTTATTTAGAAAGATGGCAGCATGAGAGGTGAAACAGAAGCCTCCTCCCAAAACCACATATAGTATGAAAACATAGCAAATACAACTAATCCTGAAAGAGCAACAGGAAAGAAGACTGTGGCAGACTGCCTACACCTGGGGAAAAGAACAGAACCCATGGAAAAGAGTAAAATACCAAAACTGTGATCTGGCGGGACCCAAGACCTTCCCCCACCCCAGCTCACTGATGGGAGGATGAGAAATGGAGTGAGTAGGGGATGGACTACTGAAAAGTCCAGCCATGGAGATCTGGTTTGGGAGCATAAAACTACATTACATAGCACTCTGGAGATTAGTGGGGTTAGAAAGCTCAGACAGGTGGAAGACTTGGAGAGACAGATTCCAGGCACTTGTGGAGAACAGGTACTCACAATGGGATAAAAGAAAGGCAGGCACTGTGAGAGACTTCCCCAAAGTGAAAAAGTTGCTAAAGGGGCAAGGATTACACAGAGCTTGCTGCTCAGGAGAAAGGACGCATGGACAAAATCATCCTGGCACACTCAGCCCACCAGGTTGGGTACTTTCAGGAGCTTCAGGCGCTCCATCCCTCAGGCTGGCACAGAAGCTCTGAGGCCCTCCCACTGAAATATGCAGCCTGCCACTCCTTCCTCCCAGATGGCAACAGTTCACAAACTGGCTGCCCCCACCATTGTGCCAGCCCAGCCAGAGTACAACCCTGCCTATGGCAACTACAAGTGTGTAGCACAGAGGTGCCTCCCTACATGCTCGGCCCATGGGCCCTGGTAGTGGAGGGAGGCATTGCAGCCTGGGAAGCAGGAAAGAGATCCTCCTCCCGACAGGCACCAGCACTGCTCCTCTGCAACTACCGCCATCGCTCCAGGGGTTGAGAGCTTCTGGGCACTAGAGGGCACCATGTACAAATATAAAACATCAAAGGAAACTGGTACAAACCGAAATCTCACAACACCAGGAAAAGGGCCAAGTGAAACTGAACTCACCAATCTACATGAAAGAGAGTTCAAAATAATAATCACAAACATCCTCATGGAAAATATTTAAGAACTCAGGGATGAATTTAGGATGGATTCAATTATTATGAAATTCCATATCTGAAATGAAACACACAATGGAGGGATTTAAAAGCAGATTAGATATAGTAGAAGAGACAGTTAATGTTATAGAAATTAGAGAAGAAGAATACAAAGAAGCTGAGGCACAGAAAGAAAAAAGGATCTCTAGGAATGAAAGAATATTACGAGAACTGTGTGGCCAATCCAAATGGAATAATATTCGCATTATAGGGGTACCAAAAGAAGAACAGAGAAAAAAAAGGGATAGAAAGTATCTTTGAGAAGGTAATTGCTGAAAACACCCCCAGTCTGGGGAAGGAGATAGTCTCTCAGGCCATGGAGATCCACAGCTCTCCCAACACAAAGGACCCAAGGAAGACAACACCAAGACATATAATAATTAAAATGGCAAAGATCAAGGATAAGGACAGACTTTTAAAAGCAGCCAGAGAGAGAAATAAGATCACATACAAAGGAAAACCCATCAGGCTATCATTAGACTTTTCAACAGAAACCTTACAGGTCAGAAGGGAGTGACATGACATATTTAATGCCATGCAGCAGAAGGGCCTCAAACCAACAATACTCTACCCAGCAAGATTATCATTTAAATTTGAAGGAGGGATTAAACAATTTTCAGATAAGCAAAAGCTGAGAGAATTTACCTCCCACGAACCACCTCTACAGTGTATTTTGGAGGGACTTTTACAGATGGAAGTGTTCCTAAGGCTAAATAGCGGTCACGAGGGGAAATAAAACCACAGTAAAGAAAGTAGAAAAATTAATTACTAAGCAGATGCATAATCAAATCAACTACCCCCAAAGTCAATCAAGGACAAAGAGTACAGAATATGATAACTAATATATAAAGAATGGAGGAAGAAGAAAAAGGAGTAAAACAAAAGAACCTTTAGGTTGTGTTTGTAATAGCATAGCAAGTGAGATAAATTAGACTGTTAGATAGTAAGAGAATTACCCTTGAACTTCGGGTAACCACAAATGTAAAGCCTGTGATGACAATAGGTATATACCTATCAATAATCACCCTAAATGTAAATGGTCTGAATGCACCAATCAAAAGACATAGAGTCACTGAATAGATATAGAAGCAAGATCTGTCTATATGCTGCCTACAAGAGACTCATTTCAAACCCAAAGACATATACAGACTGAAAGTGAAGGGATGGAAAAAGATATTTCATGCAACTAATAGGGAGAGTAAAGCAGGAGTTGCAGTACTTGTATCAGACAAAATAGACTTCAAAACAAAGAAAGTCACAAGAGATAAAGAAGGACATTACAAAATGATAAAGAGGTCAGTCCAACAAGAGGATATATTCATTATAAATATCTATGTACCGAACACAGGAGCACCTACATATGTGAAACAAAACTAACAGAACTAAAGGGGTAAATAGAATGCAATCATTCATTCTAAAACACTTCAACACACCACTCACTCCAAAGGACAGATCAACCAGACAGAATATAAGTGAAGAGACAGAGTCACTGAACAGCACATTAGAACAGATGGACCTAACAGACATCTACAGAACACTCCACTCAAAAAGCAACAGATACACATTCTTCTCAAGTACACATGGAACATTTCCAAGAATAGATCATACACTAGGTCACAAAAAGAACCTCAGTAAATTAAAAAATATAGAAATCGTACCAACCAGCTTCTCAGACCACAAAGGTATAAAACTACAAATAAATTATGCAAAGAAAACAAAAAGCCCACAAACACATGGAGGCTTAACAACATGCTCCTAAATAATCAATGGATCAATGACCAAATTAAAACAGAGATCAAGCAATATATGGAGGCAAATGACAACATAACTAAACACCGCAAAAATCTGTGGGACACAGCGAAGGCTGTACTAAGAGGAAAATATATTGCTATACAGGCCTACTTCAAGAAAGAAGAACAGTCCCATATGATCAGTCAAAATGCACAATTAAGAGAAAGAAGAACAAATCAGGCCCAAAGTTATTACAAGGAGGGACATAATAAAGACCAAAAGAGAAATAAATAAAATCAAGAAGAATAAAACACTAGAAAGAATCAATGAAAGCAAGAGCTGGTTCTTTAAGAAAATAAAATAGATAAACCCTTAGACTTATTAAAAAAAAAGAGTTTACACACATAAACAGAATTAGAAATGAGAAAGGAAAAATTACTATGGACACCACAAAAACAAAGAATTATGAGAGAATACTATGAAACATTATATGCTAACAAACTAGATGACCTAGAAGAAATGGACAACTTCCTAGAAAAATACAACCTTCCAAAACTTGCCCAGGAAGAAACAGAAAATCTGAACAGACCAATTACTAGCAATGAAATTGTATCAGTAATCAAAAAACTACCTAAGAACAAAATGCCTGTATCAGATGGCTTCACCGCTGAATGTTATCAAACATTTAGTGAAGACATAATATCCACCCTTCTTAAAGTTTTCCAAAAAGTAGAAAAGGAGGGAATACTTCCAAACTCATTCTATGAGGCCTAATATTCAAATCCTAATATCACTCTACTACTGAAACCAGGCAAAGACACCACACACAAAAAGAAAATTGCAGACCGATATCCCTGATGAACATAGATGTAAAAATACTCAACAAAATATTAGCAAGCCAAATTCAAATATGCATCAAAAAGATCATCCAACATGATCAAGTAGGATTCATTCTAAGGATGCAAGAATGGTACAACATTCTAAGATTCATCAACATCATATACCACATCAACAAAAAGAAGGACAAAAATCACATGATCATCTCCATAGGTACTGAAAAAGCATTTGACAAAATTCAACATCCATTCATGATAAAAACTCTCAACAAAACGGGTATAGAAGAAAAGTACCTCAACGTAATAGAGGCCATATATGACAAACCCACAATCAACATCATACTTAACAGCAAAAAGCCGAAAGCTTTTCCTTTAAGATCAGGTACAAGACAAGGATGCCCACTCTCCCCACTTTCATTCAATATTGCACTGGAGGTCCTAGCCATGGCAATCAGACAACACAAACAAATAAAAGGCATTGAGATTGGTAAAGAAGAAGGAGCAGATGACATGATATTGTACATAAAAAAACCTAAAGAATCTACCCCAAAACTACTAGAACTAACTCAGTTCATCAAAGTTGCAGGATAAAAAATCAGTACACAGAAATCTGTTGCATTCCTATATACTAACAATGAACTAGCAAAAAGAGAAATCAGGAAAACAATTCCATTCACAATTGCATCAAAATGAATAAAATACCTAGGAATAAAACTAACCAAGTAGGTGAAAGACCTATACCATGAAAACTACAAGACGCTCATGAGAGAAATTAAAGAAGACACCAATAAATGGAAATACATCCCGTGCTCATGGATAGCGAGAATCAATATTTTCAAAATGGCCATACTGCCTAAAGCCATCTACAGATTCAATTGCAATCCCTATCAAAAATACCAATGGCATTCTTCAGCAAACTAGAACAAATAGCTCTAAAATTCATATGGAACCACAAAAGACCCCAAATAGCCAAAGCAATCCTGAAAAGGAAGAATAAAGCTGGGGTATTACACTCCCCAACTTCATGATTTACTACAAAGCCACAGTAATCAAGACAATTTGGTACTGGCACAAGAATAGACCCATAGACCAATGGAACAGACTAGAGAGCCCAGATGTAAACCCAAGCATATATGGTCAATTAATATAGGATAAAGGAGCCATGGATATACAATAGGGAAATGACAGCCTCTTCAACAGCTGGTGTTGGCAAAACTGGACAGCTACATGCAAGAGAATGAAACTGGATTCTTGTCTAACTCTATATCCAAAAATAAACTCGAAATGGATCAAAGAACTGAATATAAGTCATGAAACCAGAAAACTCTTAGAAGGATCAGGCAAAAATCTCTTGAATATAAACATGAGCAACTTTTTCCTGAACATCTCCTCTGGCAAGGGAAACAAAAGCAAAAATGAACAAATGGGACTGTATCAAAGTAAAAAGCTTCTGTATATCAAAGGACACCATCAGCAGAACAAAAAGGCATCCTGCAGTATGGGAGAATATATTCATAAATGACATATCCAACAAGGGGTTAACATCCAAAGAACTCACATGCCTCAACACCCAAAAAGCAAATAAACCTATTAAAAAATGGGCAGAGGATCTAAACAGACACTTCACAGAAGAAGAAATTCAGAGGGCCAACAGGCAAATGAAAAGATGCTCCACATCACAAACTATCAGGGAAATGAAAATTAAAACCACAAGGAAATATCACCTCTCACCAGTGTGGATGGCCAACATTGAAAAGACAATGAACAGCAAATGCTGGTGAGGATGCAGAGAAAAGGGAACCCTCCTACACTGCTGGTGGGAATGTAAACTAGTTCAACCATTGTGGAAAGCAGTATGGAGGTTCCTCAGAAAACTGAAAGTAGAAATACCTTTTGACCCAGGAATTCCATTCCTAGGAATTTACCCAAAGAAAACAAAATCCCAGCTTAAAAAAGACATATGCACCCCTATGTTTATCGCAGCACTATTTACAGTAGCCAAGAAATGGAAGCAACCTAAGTGTCCATCAGTAGATGAATGGATAAAGAAGAGGTGGTACATATACACAGTAAGTCATAAGAAGAAAAGAAATCCTACCATTTGTAACAACATGGATGGAGCTAGAGGGTGTTATGCTCAGTGAACTAAGCCAGGTACCACATGATTTGCCTCATTTGTGGAGTATAACAATGAAGCAAAACTGAAGGAACAAAACAGCAACAGACTCACAGACTCCAAGAAGGGACTAGCGGTTACCAAAGGGGAGGGATGGAGGAGGGTAGGTGGGGAGGGAGGGAGAAGGGGATTGAGGGGTATTATGATTGGCACACATACTGTGTGGGGGTATCTTGGGGAAGACTGTGTAGCACAGAGAAGACAAATAGTGACTCTGTGGCATCTTACTATGCTGATGGACAGTAACTGTATGGGATGTGGGGGAGAGTTGATAATATGGATGAATGTATTAACCACAAAGTTTTTCATGTGAAACCGTAATAAAAAAAGAATTTATTTATATTTATTAAAATATCAAGGATACTATTTTCATTACTTCTAAAAAGTATAATGTTTTTAAACTGAAGGCCAGTAACTAGTGAGGTCAAAGGAGGAGAGAAAAAACACAGAAAGAGCACTTTTCTTCTTCCTAAACACCATAAGGATATTGTTTCCAAATTATACAATTCTAAAATTCTGACTTTTCTTCACTACTCTGAAATAATTCCCAACTGGATTGAATTGGTGAACTATAAATTCTGTTTTCTCTTCTCTGATAAGAAATGCAATTCTCCTCTTTGTACCTGGTTTCACATTCTATGCTAGACTTCTTTAATTTGTATTTTTTAAGGGGAATTATTTATAATTCTTGGTACTTTATCCATTAGCTATTACATTTGCTAATAGCTCATAAATAGCATCAGTCCACTGGGAAATGCCGTTTCAGAGGATGAGGTGGCTCAGTACTGATCTGAAAGGCAGAAAGGGCAATGAGAAGCCTTGCTAAAGAGAATTTAGGTTAGCCTGTTTCAGAACCTAGGAAAATAGAGACGAGTCCTGTGCCCTGAAAGGGCAGCAGGAAATAAATGGAAATATTACAGATTTTTCCTGTTAGAAAAACAAAAGTGACATCCCTTTAGCAAATTAATGCAACGTCCGGCATGTGTATGTGCACAGGGTCAGAAACCAATGTAAGGAAACCGAGTAGTAACCAACCATAATTAAGGCAGAAATTTCTAGACAATGCTAATTTATGTCGTCTAGTGACCTCTAAACCAGAATCTACAATATGAACCCAATAGAAGACTAAAACTAGAGAGAATCAGCATGGAACAAAGGTAGCCAGATTTGCACTGAAAAACCTGTTCCTAGGGAATTCAATAATTCCTTTGTGAAGAATCATCTATGATTAAAACCACACTCCTAGTAGTCTAATTACAATTACTTACATTAGAGTTTACATCAAATGTTATATATATGTGTTTTAAATCCAGCATAAAATTTCCTTAACATATTTAAATTAAGTATCTTACTTCCAAAGTTGTAATACTTAAGTGTTGTAAAAACAGAAACTCTTGAACTTCGGTGAGCCTTCCCAAGCAGTGCGTCATGATTTTGGCACACAAGGGAAACCTACATTGAATTTTTCATAATGGGTGTATACATTCATTTACTTATTCATTCATTCCATATTTTAGGACACTTACCATGTTCAAGACACTGTTCTAGACTTTAAGGATACAGCAGTAAACAAGGCAGGTAAATGGTGCCCTTATTTGAGATCTAAATAGAAACATTTCCATATGGTTATGCCAACACAGGATGTACTCACTTCATCTTGTAACCTTTTGCAGTTTTCCTGAATCATAACTATCTTAGAAACATGACCCCATATGCTAAACCAGATTCTCCACACAGACTTCAAGCCAGGGTGCAAAGATTTTCTTTTTAAACCATGGTTTGAGAAGACAGCTACACTGGAGGTGTGAACAAAGACTTTCTACTTTACGTGAACAGGGAGTTACCCAACATCCAAGAAATAATCAGCCTGATTAGTTCCTTCTGCTCTGGCTGGAAATTTATTTTGTGTGATCTCAGGAAGATCTAGGAAGCCAGAAGAAAAGAGGAATGCTTATTAGACATTCTCAAGCCAATCGCCTTAACATTCTTGTTTTGTTTTGTTTTTACTGAGTTTTAAAGTCAAATCCACAAAGGCAAACACGCAAGCAAGAAATGTCAAGAAGAAAAATTTTGGATGATAAAAAAACACCAGATTTTTATAATAAAATAGTTTTCCACTTATTAACCCATCCACAATTCCTCAAATGAAATGTTCTCACTGTTCCATGATAGTCCAGATTCTGCTCTAAACTGTGGACAAATGACCTTTCAAGAGATCAATCTTAATGACATTTAATTTGGGCAGCATTTGCCTCAACACACAACTGGGATGGGAATTGTCTTCATGCATTTTGTTTTCTCTGGTGACTGAATTTCTTTGTTTTTTTATAGGCCTCCAACTTTGGGCAACATGAAAGGAAATTGCATATTTGTAATTTTTGTTTGTATAATATATGGGTATTGAGTATGGCTATGGAATGATATAAGGGTAAATCTCTAGCAACTAAAGTGCTTGGTATCAACACACATATTTTAAAGTTGTTACTGAGCAACAAGAAGTAATTCCTTACAGATACTGTGTAAGTAACAGATTTCATGACACACGTATAACCTAAAACCAAATAAGCAAAAGGAAAAAGGAGTGCTTTTTCCTGGTATCATCTCAGTAAATAATTGATCATCAACTTGAGTTGCTCTAACTTTGTACTACTTGTAAGACATGTCAAGAATGCCTATTAAAATGTCCTAAGGCTGAAATCAACTCCTTCTTTATAAACAGAGTATTTTCTCTCCCTATTACCAAGCTAGGATCAGAAAATTCAGGATTGGCTTGCCCGCACATTCCCACACCACACCCCCGACGGCAGCAGAGGATTCTGTGATTGATCAGAAACGTATAAATTGTGACTCTTTGAAAACATTCTCAACACAGCCCTCTAGGCTCTGACCTATCCATTGGAGTAGCCACAGAGACAGAATTCTTTGGCCCTCAAACAAACAACAAACCCAATTGAGATGATGAGTTTAATGAATGAGGTTAGCAAATGCTTTTGCTAGGAACATTCAAATAATTACGAGGTTCAATTAGTTATTTACTGAACACGTAGGATATCCTTAGCAATTTTCTAGAAAAAGCAAGAAATCTTTTCAAAAGTGTGTCTTATGGTGTCAGTCAAAAGTATTACAAACTAGATGAGGAAGGAAGGTCAACATGTAAAATTCTAAAATGTGTTATCCATTGCATAGGAATGCAGAAGTGCTAAAAATATTTAAAACAGGCTGAAATCACTGAGGTCTGGAGTTAGGAGTAAATTTTCATGGATGAAAGTTGAAATGGAATTTAAGCTGAATAAGTTTTAACTAGAAAAAGGAGTTAGAACAGCATTTCAAGCTAGGGGAAAAACTCTCATAAAAAGCAAGGATTTGGGACTAGGTATGGAATAGTCATCAGAAAACAACAAGAATCATTAGGAAGGAAGGAACCCGGCAGGAAATCAAACAGTAAGTGGGAAATAAGATAAAATGGGTCTTCAAATGCAGGACCAGAGACCCAGACGGGTGTATTTAGAGTTGATACAGGAAGCAAAAAGCCCCTGAAAATGTTTTCCATTAAAAATCAATTTAGCAAGTTTATGTCGGTAAGCTCTGGTGTGTGAGTTGAAATCCTGCCTCCCTCCCCTGCTCCCCTCCTCACCCCTGCAACCTACTCACTCAAACACTAACCTCTGCACCTCAGTAGCTTTGCCTATAAAACAGGGATCATGTTATCACCACAGGGTAGAGGTGAGGAATAATAATTTAATACTTGGAAACTTCTTAGAACAGAACTGGACGTATTGTAGGTATTATACCATGTGTCAGATAAGTGGAGAGCACAGCATAGTTTACAGAAACAGGAAGAGATATGAGATGTACATGGCAGAGACTCCCGGATGTCCCCTCATCTCTTCTACTCCACTTAAAAGGGACGTGTCCTCTGGCTGAGAGTGAGAGACTCCTGGGTGTGAGGACATAAGTCAGCCACCCATAGGCAACTGGGAGGGCTGAGGAATGGAACACCCCCTTCCAGTGTTTTCCAAGGACACTTTACGTTCCTGGAGATGAAGAGGAGGCTTAAGCAAACAACCAACCATAATAACCTTGGATTTCTCTGAACATGGAAATGAATTCTCATATATGTTGCCTCAGTTTCACACTTTTTATGTGATACAACCATGCCAACTACAGAGGCTCAAGAGGTCAAAAACTCTCCATTTTTGTGCAGAATCTTATACTTTAGAAGGTATGTTTGCATAAACTGTTTTTCAAGATTATCTCCACATCCTTGGGAGGTGAATGAGAGGGATTCTTTTGTCCCATTTTACAGATTAAAAAAACTGAAAATCAAATCACAGGTACGGGGTCAGTCAGCCATCTCTGACTCCAAAGTCCTTATTCTTGGCCATTCTATTTCTTAGACCTAGTTCTTTCCAAAGTCTTAAATGTGTGTTGTCCTCTCTGTCACTTCCAAATAAATTATTTTGGGAACAGCATTGGGACACCCCCCTATTTGGTCATCTGCCTGAAGGAAGCAGCTTAACCTTGCAATATTTCCATTTTGGCAACTTCCAGTTGGAAACTGCTTCAGAGCCCTTCACCAAACATGTGAGTCCCAACGATATGCCTAGTCATCTGTTTTATGACTAGCTGTCACAAAACTAGTCTGAATTAGGTGGGGACCAGACCTTGGAAAGCTGAAGGCAGGAGAATACTCTGGTGAAACCATGAGCTTTGACTTCAGTTGGATGTGGGTTTGAATTCAGTCTGCAACCAAAACACTTAGCTCTTTAATAGTTTTGTGACCTTCTTCAAGTTACTGTATCTCTCTGAGCCTTAGTTTTCAAACAACACTTACCTTATGGGGCTATAGGGAGGAATAAATTATATATACATATATATACATATATATATACACACACACACACACATGCATACACATACATATATATATACACACATATAAATTATGAACTAGATATATATATATACACACATATTTGTTACAGACACATGGAGTGTGCTAAGTAAATGGCTACAGCTATTTTTACTACTCTAAAGTTGTTTGTAGAAACAAAGTGAAAGATGGGAGATTGCCAGCTGCAGAAGTTCCCTGAATACATCTATTCCACTCCAACCTGTCTCTATAGTTTGGTCACTGGGTATCTGGGGCCAGCATGACGTTGTGGCCAGAACTCATGCCCCCTCTATTCTCCATTGCACTGGCAAGTACTGTGGGACAGACATCCTGGGTCGGATGCTCCTCTCTCACTCACTGCGAAGTCTTAGAGGAAGTCCTTATACTCCTTCAAAGTTTAAAAAACAAACAACTAAGCAGAGAAAGGGGAGTGGAGAAGAGGTGTACAGGTGGTGGATGGACAGGGTACACAGCCCAGCCTGTCTACCTCACAGGGCTCTGTGGATGAGCAAATGCAATAATGCATGTGAACCTACCAGAGGGACTGCAGGTGGCCGTGTAACAGAGTTACAGAGAGTTTTGAGTATGCCTTCTACTGGCTCTTCGTTGCATGTGCTTTTCACAAGGCTCTGTTCCCTCTTTAAAATGAGTAGTAAACAATTGATCGAATGGCCCCCAGCACATGTTCATTTTCCTCCCTATCAGCTCTCACCTGCCTTTGTGGAAGGGGCCCACTGACTAGCTTAAGGAATTGTTCCCCTTGATCAACTATCAAACCAATATGCAAAGAACTCTTCCACTACTCTATTTTGCTGAGCATTAAAGGAACAGTGCAAATAATATCAAAGCGGTCTCATCTCCATATTCACTTCAAGCTACAGAAGTCAGGGTGAAGTACCTAGAAGCTGGTGAACAGCTCTATATTCATCAAGAACCCTGACAATTTGCTCGTTCATGGAAGATCTGATGTGGGGAAAATAGATTCACCTTGCCCAGACCTTGGGAGACCAATTTAGACTCAGAAAGGCAGTTTAAAATTTTGCCAGAGAGAAATAGCTCTGTCTGGTGGTGCAATCAATTCGAGAATCCCAAATTCTAAAGATATTCATTGAGTCCCTAATATGCACAAACACTATGATTACTAGAAAGACATCATCTCTACCTTTAAGAAGGCTGCAATCAAATACAATATACAAAGACACATACTCATAGACTAGGTTTTGCTGGAATGTAGGATCCTGATAGAAAAGTAGTAGTGAATAGGTTTAGAGTCACACTGTAGAAGGTTCAGGATACTCAGAGCTACTGTTTTCTAATACATATTACCTAGTCTCTAATATCTCACTTAATCTTCCCAACAGTCCAAAGAATTCATTATCATCACTTTTGTCTCATAGATGAAGAACTGGGTTTTAGAGATATGAAATAACTTTCCCCAAATCACCCAACTAGAAATAAGCCCAGCTGGGATTTGAACACAAGTCTCTTTGATGCCATGCTCATGGAATTCCCACAACATTTCACTCTCTGACCAAGTGCCAGAATAAGAAATTTTTACTAAAGCCTAGGCAATTAGCAGTCATTGACAATTACAGAGCAGGGGAGTAAAAAAATAGATTTGCATTTTGAAAGATCAATTTGACATTAATTAGAAAAACGGATTAGAAACAGGGGAGAGATAATAAGGGAGACAGTTAAAAAGCTATTATAATTGTCTGGCTAAAGTAAATGGAGGTCTGATCTAGATCAGTGGTAACAGGATAGAAAGGAGAGGGCAGAGATAAGAGACGCTGGGAAGTGTAATTTATTGGATGAGGAAAATGTCTAGCAGAGGAGGAAACAAAACTGAAATGAGATGTGTCATTGCTGGATGAAATGAGTACCTCAGTGACAGGTGTCTTAGAAGGGCACACTGACCTTGTGCTCGACCTGCCAATGAGATGAGCCACTTTTTAACTGCAAAGTTTGAGATCATATGATTTTAAGTAAGGTCTAAATGGGGTCTATTGTAGTGAAAAACTGTTGGCACCAGGGTCATATCACACTTGAATTAATGGTCCAACTCTTCAAAAAGTTATTCAAAGAATATCACTTAGTCTCAGATGTCCATTGATCCCAAATCAGGAATGTAGTAAATGGCTGTCATGTTACAAAAGAGTCTACCTAGTCAGGTGTCCAGGGTTATGCTCTGTTATCAATTGAAGGTCAGTCCTAAACTTACCGCTGAAAAAAATGTAAGTATTTCAAAATACTTAACTTTCATTTTTAAAACACAGAATAAATGGGGAAGAGAGGCAAGAAGAGGAGCTGAGTTTCAAAATATGCTGGATTTCCAAGACAATGTGCAATTGGAAAGCTTTATACATAGTCATTTTAGGTGGTACTTATTTCTTTTTCAGTGAAATTTGGTAACATCTCTCTGATCACCTAGAATTTATTCCACATGTTGTCAGCAAGTGGCAATATATAAAAGACAAGGTCTAATATTCAAAATGCTTGTAATAGCAAAGTCCTTCCTGCCAATTTTAATAGCTTTAAAGTGATTGCACATATCTTGTAAATCTGCTGGCTTCCAACAGCTGAAATAAGACCAGATTCACCTTCTGTCTGCTGCAAGAAGCCAGAACTTGAAGACAGAAAAAAAATCAGTGCTGGTATTAACTCTAACCTCCTGATATTCTATTACCCCTACTAGACTCGACCCATGAAGCCCAACTTTTTTATCATTCTAGAAAGGGACAGCTGGACAGCAGAGCACAAGTGTATCTAGGGCCTTGTAAAATCACTCAGATGAAATTGCACAGAGGTATAAATCAGGCAGATGTCCCCTTTCTTATGGACATGGAAAAGAGATCCGACTTCATTGAAGAAATATGTACAGAACAGAGAAAAATGTAGAGAAGACTTTCCAGGGTGCTAGGATGGAAACCAAAATTATCTAGAGTGGATTAGAACTGCAACAGATGCTGAAGAGAAAGGACTAGAAGGAAAGTGGTCACCAAAGTAGGATAGGAGGAATAGATAAAGAAGAGAGAACCACTTCCCGGGAAGAGCCCCTTCTTATCAAAGGAGGCTCCTGAGTTACACACCCATGCTGGGCATGCAGTGAGGATATCCAGGAAAAGCAGAGGCCTCACTGAAAATACAATGAACTACCTGCTAAGGCAGCTGGGTGTTCATTCTGATGAAGCTAGTAATTAACTTGAGAAAGTCATTTAAATTCTGTAGTCCTTAGTTCCTCAGCTATAAACATGCTCTCTTTCCAACTCTGTGGCTTTTTATACTTGAGATTTAACAGCAATGGATTTCTAATATAACCTCTAGAAGTTGGGGAATGGTAAAACTCTTTGAAATCATTGAGTCCAACTCCTATTTCTTGGGCCTAATAAAGACAATAAAAGGAGCATAGAATTTTGAGGTTGTATAATTTTCATTACTTAATCTCATGCTTAGAACATTTTCGATAAATGTAAATTGATTTAATAAGATATTTATCAACATGTGTATGTAAATTACCTTAAAAGTTTCTTTGAACATTTCTTATGACCTGAATAAAAATTATACATGCATCTAATCTTAGGAAAAAATTAAAGTAGAAAATTAAAACTTATAAAACTAGTAAAGGGCAATTCCTTTATAAATCAATTTACCTTAGCAATCTTTGTGTGGAAATCTCCTTTTCCTAGAGTATTTAAAACATCTAAAAACTGAATTCTGTAAAGCAAAATCAAATTCCAATAGCAATTTTTATATAAATCTACATATCCCCAACAGAATATATTCAGAAAACTATTCTAGAATTTAAAATGTTTTGTATCAGGGTCAAGTTCTGAAATGACAAAAACATATTTGCATTTTGTTATACATATTTTACTATAGATCTAATCTCACTAAGAGTAAAAGTCAAATTCTGTAGAGTGATCTGAAGTCCTATAAGATATCTTCTTCTCCCCCTACCCTACTGGGTACCTACTGGGTATCTTCATCTCCTACCCACCTCTCCCTTCACTGCACCTCTCCCTGTTTATTTCTCTCCAGTGACATTTATCTCCTTGCTGTGCCTGTAATATGTCAGGCACTCTGCCATGCAGAGGCTTTGCACTAGCTGTTCCTTCTAATTAGAATGCACTTCCCTCCAGATATCCAAATATATGCTTCTTTCCCTCTCATTGCTCTTCCTTGGGAAACCTATTTAAAATTACAAAATACTTTTTACAGTTTTGTTTCCTTTCCTTAGAATCTATTACTATCTAACACACTAGAAATTTTCCTTATTTGTCTTGTTTATTATAAGCTACAGGAGGCCAGGTGTTTTATCTATTTTGCTGTACCCTCAGAACCTTGAGCAGTAGTTGGCATAGAGAAGGTAGTTTCCTAATAAACACTTGCTGAGTTAATGAACAGTCAAAAAGTGATGGCAAACGGCATCATGGTCCTTGTTTTATCTCTTATTCTTAGAAAAGATAAAGAAATGGCAAAATGACATGTCCCCATTCATTTTACAGACTGTCAGCAATGAGAGATAGGGCAAAGGTGTCCTCATTTGAGGGGATTGTTGTGAACCATGTGATTAAAAGTGTGTATTTGTGGACTCTCCTCAGTTTTAATTCTAAAGAGTTCAAAATAGATTTTGTCAACTTTTATCCAGACAAGTAATATAGATGAGGACTAGTTGTAGCTACAGATAGACTTTTATTAGTCAGTATGAATATTAATTTTTGATAAGTTGAGTTATTCTCAAGAATTCTGGGAGTTGTTTCAAATCAAGGAACATCTCAATTTGATCCAGAAATTTTAAAAGTCTTGTGCTACATACTGGTCCCATAAAACACCAGGATATTGTGGCTTATTAAAACATGGTTTGCTTTTCTTTCAACCATTTCTTCTTAAAACTTATCTACACAGATACTACTGCATCTTGCTTAATGTTTGATGTGAATCTAGAGATTTGCTCCCATCAATGATAGCAGCAAAAATGTAAAGCCTGATTCAAGCTCATCAAACTTTGTGAATCTCTTCTGAACATGTGGTTTCATTTCCACCCTGTAGGAGTGATTCTATTGAAGGCATCACACTTTAATACTTTAATCTATGAAGACATAATATTCTTGACTTGGTTTGAAAATGGATGTATACATCGAATAAATAGTAATAATTCTCTTGATCCCCCTTTCTTCACCATTTTAAGGTTTTTGTGTGTTCAGTTGCCTTCAGTGGCAATCAAAATGTGTCCCCTGAGAGCAGCAGTTCTAAAGACTTCTGTTTTTTCATGTACATTGTTGGTTTGCTATAGAAAGGAGGTATTTGTCAAGCTGCTTTTCATTTGAAGTAAAAGTTTTTATTTTACTGGGACATCTTCCAAATATCCCAGTACCTGGTGATTGTTAAGAATGTGGACATCAAGAAAACTTGAAATTTTTCTCTCTCCCTTCCTCACATCTTCTAATTAAACTAGCTTGCAAAATTTAGCACACCCTTCTGAAGAATGGTGCAGAGTTAGTAAACCAACTTCCTCTCTGACTTAAACATTTGTAACTTTCCCTTTTCCTCTGTCATTGGTGACTCGGATCAGGTTTTCCATGCTTTGGCTAAACATTTCAAATTCCTTACTACTGGGGAGTTAGACCACACTGATTCATGTATACCAGCCAGTGATAAAGTCTCTTTTGCTGAATTCCCAACCATGAAGCTCCCTGGGGAAAAGTAAGTTGGCTTGGACCTGTGGGCTGAGTTTTGGAAGAAGCCGTGGACTGTGTTCTGAGTTCCTATCTTGTACTGCCAGTTACTAATTCTGGGAGTGTGGACAAGTCATTTTACCGCTTTGAGCCTAAACTTCCTTTTTTATGTAGTAGATGTAGAAAAAAATATACTATGTTTTTTCATTTTGCCACCAGGGAGATAATTGAGGATTAAGTAGAACAATGTCATTACAGTGTTTTATAAGCTGACTGTTACATAAATGTGATAAATGATTACAATTACACCATTGCTAGCTTAAGTGTAGTCTATGTCTCATTTCTGTCTGGGATGTGTTCTCTTTCTTTATCATTTGGCAATTACCTTACACAGTCCAAAAGCTTTACACATTGCTTAGCTACTCTGGATATTTGTGTGATGTTTTAATATTGCTGGAAATAATTAGCTTTGAGAATTCTTTTTGTTCTGAGATCCCCTTGTGATTTTTCTTCCAAAACAGTATTTTCACCTCCCCCGCCACCCATTCTTCTTCTAGCGACACCACCTCAGTCTTCTCAGTGTTCTTTTTGTTAGTGAGTCTAATACTTCATCCGGTTCTGCTGT
The DNA here is from genome assembly GCF_040802235.1 of Manis javanica. Taxonomy (NCBI): domain Eukaryota; kingdom Metazoa; phylum Chordata; class Mammalia; order Pholidota; family Manidae; genus Manis; species Manis javanica. Next base: position 22,196,218 of record NC_133163.1, on the reverse strand, counting down.
CAGAAGAAAACCTCACCCTGTAACAGCTGCGTTCCACCCTTGACTGTCCATGTAGGTAGCACCCCCGCTGGTCTCCCGTTTTCTAATATGCTTCCAAATGTATGAGGCTAGAGTCCCATTCTTGGCAAATGGAGCCAATTGGATTAACTAATTAGCACCGAGTAATGGAAATAATGGCTTACTATGTTTTCCGCAGCCATGTTTAAAATTTACATTTTAATATGTGTTTTCAATGCGTTCCCTCAAAGGCCATAGGGTTTTTCTGGGGCTTTCCCCCCAAGAGGAATCCTCCTTTTCCTTTTCCCTCTAGTTAGTGTTATTCTGCCTTCGTCACTAGGAGAGAAGTCTTCTTTGATCTCCCTTATTCAATTAATTCCTTCCAATGTAATTATTTGTATAGCATCACGGGTATTTTTTTTCCTCCATATCATTTATCATAGTTGTAATTTTACATTTATTCACAGATTTTTAAACGACTTTCTCCCCAGCTCCAGTCTAAGTTCCCAGAGATACAGACTACCTTTTATTTTATTTCATCTCCATGCCCCAGGACTAGAAAATAGCAAGCACCTAATAAATATTAAATAATTGACAGGCCTATATATGAAAAATTCATTTTTTTTTAAATCAAGGAGATTTTACTTTTGAATCACCTCCTGAGGGTGATTAAGGAAGGTCAGTGGGAGGTCTTATCTGTAACCCAAACTGGACCCTCCTTCTGGCTATTTCAAGTAAGAATACATTTATCTGAAGGACTTTGGGGATAGATAGCAGCAGGACTCGCCAGCAACTGGCTGGGTGAGGAGAGATCAGGTTTGGGAAGAGTAGAAAATAAGAGAACTCTAGATGTTTGCAACCTGAAAAGAGGAGGCACTGCCAGCTCGTTGGGGAGGCAGGCGGGCATAAACGCTTGCATCTCGTGCAACCTGGGCTACTGTCTCTCCTGCCCCTGTAACTGCCGTCCCTGTCCCCGGGCTGAAATGAGGCTGGTCTCTAAATACCACCATCATCCTGGGTCACTTACTATCGAGTCAATGTGTGTCCAGCCTATCTGGGGTCATAGAAGCCTGGAGGGAACAGAGGAGAAAAAACTTCTGCCATACTTTGTTTGGCTAAGCTGAGGTCATGTACCAGACATGGCTAGAAATGGGATCCTTCATGGAAGACACCATAGCAGGCAGACACCAGGTGCTGCAATCCAACTCAGATTGTTTCCACTTTAGAGAAAGGATTCCATGGGAAAATCAAAAGGACGGATGCTACGTGTCAAAAAACCTCATCAACAACTACAGGCAAGCAGGCAAAGTATAAAATTTCAGCCCTGTTAATTTTAAAGGACAGAAATCTAAGAATGGCAGAAAAGGTAAGAGAAGAACATTCAGAATCCTTCCCACAGGTCCAAGAAGAAGTATGAAATGCAGAGACGGTAAAGTCCCCACAGATTCAGATATTAAGCTTAATATGGACACTACCAGTCTTTCTATAATAAAAGAATCACTTAGAAATTAGAATTCCATTGAGGTTCTCTAGCTGTTCAGTGACTAATCATCTATGACTAGCCAAGATGCCTTCTCCAAATAAACTTATGCCAAAAGTCAAAAGTAAAGTTAGAGCAACAAACAAAACCCCTAGATATCCTCATTTTATTCTTCTTAATGCATCCCGATTTTAGTAAATTACTAGAATGCAATAACTGGATGTTATATCCAGTGCTTAATACATTGCCCAAGAGAATAAATTACTTTCCGTCAGATTGTGCTCTAAAGAAACGTCCAGAATTCCTTGATCCTCCCATATGACTTCTTCCCACATTCATACACTGTGTGCTGTTTGTTTTTTATTGTTATAAACATCTCTACTTTCTGTTCCCCTTTTGTTGTTTATCTCCTTTACTCTATAGTGTCCTTCCTATTCATTAGTTTAGCTATTTGGAAGTTAAAACCAGTCAAACAGCAAATACCAAACATTAAGAAGGAACCCTTTTTCCCAACTCCTGATGATTCCTTCCATGGAGGGATCCAAATTAGTGTAACATTTGGCTTCTAGTGCTTGACACACTTGCCCAGAAGTGTGGACTTACCCAAACAGCAAACTTGGTAGGATAACCCAGCCCAGCATTCTTCTTCTTAGAAGTGCCCTGCTACCCTCCATACTTCCTCACCATGTGCCTTTTGCTGCTCCATGTCCAGTGTTGTAAGAGACTTAGAGAGGAAGCCGGCCATACTGTGGGGATTTGAGCTCTCATATCAGGCTCCATTGTGAACACGGGTTGACTTTTTAAGGTGATATTCTGTCCTCCATTTGCCACTTCTTTGGTTCATTTCTAATTGTCCAAAACCAAAGTGGGAAGAGGGATTCTATTTGAGGGCCCCTCAGAATCCAAAACACCAATGAATTTCACCTAATTTTAACTCAATATTATTTATATCCCCATGTTTGTTTCTGCCTATGAAGTGAATACAATCTAGGGGAAACCGAGAAGGAGAAATGAAGTGCCTGGGGCTCTTGTCTGAGGCTGGCAGATAAGGTACATTTTTCTGGTCTAGAAGGGTTTTGGTGCAGGGTCAGTCCTGATGAAATCATAAGAGTTGAAAATGAGAACATCCGACTGGGAGAGTCCATAGAGGTTAAGGAAGTGGTGCTCAGCCCCCATGTGCCTCACCGATACTGTGAGGAAGGTTTATCATCTTGAATTCTCTAGCATGCATTGCACACAGGCACCAGGTGCTCCAGTCCTCTTCTGTTGCGCAATTAGTAGCAAACCACGCAGGCAGTACTCTTGCCTGGCCGCTGAGTGACTTGGCTCTCCAGACTACAGAGGCCAAGAGCAAGCTGGCACTCTCCCCACCCCACTCAAACCACAGCTTGTTACAGTATTCACAGGACTCCCTCCCAGCCTCATCAATGTGTGTCGAGCCTGTCTGGGCTCATAGAAGCTTGGAGAGAACAGAGGGAAACATTTGAGATTGGTTGTTTTTAGGCACAATGCACCACACTAATTGTTTGTCTATAAAGGGAAGTGACAATGGGTTCTAGATTTTCTTCTATTTCACAGAGAACTTTCATACCGATAAAATCAGCTGTTCAAAATAATACTGAGAAAGAGGATTCATTTATTCCAGACTTTCAGTGGCAAAAAATAAACAGAAGAAACTGCTTAACATTGAAAGAATGAATCAGATCTTTGGGATAGAGTGGCTTCGGTAATTCATCCACATGAGCTTTTAAAGACTGTGAATCAGGTTAAGTCATTCACCTGTTTAAAATTCCCAGAGGCTCACCTGGTATCTAGCATGATCCAGACCCACCACGTGCCATGTTCATTCCTGCCTCAGAGCCACTGCTCCGGCTCTGCCCTCTGCTGTAGACACTTGCTTCCCCTCTCCCGACACCTGGACCTTATTGGCTCATTCTTATTTTTTACTTCTCAGCCCGTGTGTGACCACCTCAGAGACACTTTTTCAGATGATTTTATTTAAAGAGACACACTCCAGCCCTAATCATTCTTGAGTTTGCTTTGGTTTTGTTTGTTTGTATTTACTGCCTGTTGCATTCACTAACTTATAAGCACATGTGTGCGAAGAACTTGATTACTGTCTTCACCTTAGCCCTGCATCCTGGAATAGTGCCTACTGCAACTCGATAGGCACTCAGATGGGTTTGCTGAAACATGGTAGCTCCAACACTCCCAATGACAACATACACACATAATATATATATAATATACATATATACACAAAATGTATACACATACATTATACTAGAGAGCTGGTATTCCAAAGGAAGAAATTCTGGATAGACAAAAATTATATATGTTCATTACACAGTTCTTTGAAGAGAATATTCCCAGTGTGTTTGCTACATCATTCAATCACTCCCTGCTTTTAACAAGCAGATGAGAAATAAAGAAGCTTAAACAGAAGGAAAAATGTTGATAAGATTTCTGGTTATATTTTTTGTTTTGTAAATAGTAAGCATTGTACTCAACACAGAACCTAAATTTGAGGATCCCTGAATCAATTAAGAGATTGATTAACTTCCCTTTATAGACAATTGAATGAACTAAGCCATTAATTTTACTATTTTTTTCATTATCTCCAACATTCTATGTCACATCATCTTAAAGTGATGTCATGGCATACCTATAAGGGCTACACAATAAATAATGTTTTCCTTTCTTTTTACAATGTCATTGCACTTTAGAGTAATGTATTTTTTTAAAAACCAGGAAAGCAATTCTCATGTTATAGAATTTTGATGTTTGAATTTTGCAGTTTTTAATTTACCATTGGTTTGTTCAGAATCACTTATGCATCAGAATTGAGACAGGACCCATATTAAACTTTAATCTTTTTTAGAAATTAGATTATACATGTGTGTGTAGGTGTGTGTATCACATACAGATACAGATCATGCTCATGGTTACTTAAAAGAGCTCCAGGAGACCTTGAAAGTATTATTATGCTTGAGGCTCTCATATAGTATTAAGGCTCTTAGTTACAAATGGCAGAAACCCAATAAACCTAGATTAAGTTCATATCTAAAGAAATAAAGAATAAAGAAAGAAATGTAGTGGTGCATATCACCAGGAAGTAAATCAAGGTACTTAAAGGAATCACAGAAAGTTCTCTAGGAACAAGGGCCTTGATTCTGGAACTGGAATATGGGATCACAATGCTATCAGGGCTATATTATTTTCCATCCATCTCATATCTGCCTGACTCTGCTTCTCTTTGTATGTTGGTTGAATTATTCCCTACTACAGAGAAGCCTTTTGATGTGGCAGAGAACATAGCCCCCCATGGCTTAAACTTCATACAGAAGAAGAAATCTTTTCTTAATGTCCTTGTATCATTGCATAAGATTCCAACTGCCCTGCTTTAATAAAATGCTGACTATTATTAAATAATGTTGACAGAGTACATTAGTGAGAAGCAAGATCTCACTGGGCAGGAAAAAGTAATGTTATTACAGTACATTTCAAAGGCTAAGAATCAGTTTCTTTTCTTTTATCATTTGCTAAGCATGTCCTTAGTATTAGGCATTGGACTATGCATTGTCAACATAGATAAAATTCCTAGCACATTACTTTACACATGATTAATATTATTCTTGCATTGAGCTAGGATTCAAGATACAAAGATTAACTATTTATTCCTCAGTGGACACACAATATAGTTTGCATGCCAGTCCATAGACATTCAAAGAGTTTTATACATGTTAAGAACCAAATGAAATATGCAGCTGATTAATGCTATAGACTTTTTCAAGGGAGTCAACATTATTGGGCTAAAATAATCTGAGATATGTTCATGAAAGAGATAGGACCTGAGTTACAGGTAGATTTCAAAGGATGGACAGAATCTAGATAAGAAGAGAGTCACCATCTTTTCAGGAGCTGTCCTTTCCATGCTGCTTAAATGTGCATGAAGGAGCCAGAATTCTAAAGTCCTTGTCCTGCGTCTTCCTCTAGAAATTCGGAGTTGGCATTGAGCCCCCAGTCCAAACACCCACCATTCTGGCTTCAGAGTTCTGGCTAGTAGGAGATGTACAGAAGGACAAATTGCCACTTAAGGATCTGAGGATCAGCTTCAAAATGCGCCAGGACAGGGCCCTTTCGTAACTGCTAGATTGAAACACCATGCAGGTTTTTCCAGCTTCACCCATGTATTAGTTTCCTAGGATGGCTTTAATAAATTACAACAAACCTGAGAGCTTGAAACAATATAAATAATATTATCCTCTCCCACCTCTGGAAATCACAAGTGTTGAGAGGGCAAACTTGCAACTTTCTTGCAAGGTTCTAGGTGAGAATCTGCCTTTGCTTCTTTCAGCGTCTGGTGGCTCCGGGTGTTCTGCGGCTTGTGGAAGTGAACTCTAATCTCTGTTTCCATCTCTACCTGGCTTCCCTCCTGTACCTCTGTCTCAACTCTCCCTCTGCCTCTTACAAAGACCCTGTCATTGGATTTAAGACTCACCCTAAGTTAGGATGATTCCATCTCAGTATCCTTAACTTAATATTAAGTCAGGCTAATCCTTACCTTAAAAAGGGCTCTAAAAAGAGCCCTTTTCCACAATAAGGTCACATTTACATGTTCTGAAGATCAGGACTTGGAAATACATTTTTTTAAACCACTATTCCATCTACTGCACCCTATATTGAAGATACTTGGCTCCATTTGACTTATCTACTCAGCCACCTACAAGCAGCCAGAGATTGGCAGCCCCCACTTTTACCTAAGTGGGCTTAATGCCTGGACATCAAAAAGAAAAAAAAAATGGAGAAAACCAGAGGACATGGTTGCCTTCTGGGTCTGAGCACATTTCAGACCAAGCAATCAAGACAGAGAGGTACTTGTATTCATAAGTAATACCATCCCTAGAGAAAATGGCCCCCAGGAAGTGGAATTTTGACCATTCAGGCTCATGACTCCTCATCCTTGGGGAATAGTAAGGAAGATATGGAAGGTGAGCCTGAATGTGCATTCCAAGCAAATCCCTACTTCCTGCAGAGAGAAGAAGCAGCCCTTTCCTCTACAGAAATTCATGAAAAGAGATATGGGTTCCTGCACTGATGTCTCCTATTCTGGCCTTTCAACAGGAGAAGCATTAGCAGGAAGAGTTAACAGTACAAGTTTGTCTAAAATATTTGAAAAATTGGCTCCAAGCTGAAACAAATATTCTTTCACTCATTCATTCAGTCACTTACTCAGCAATGTGAGCTAAGCACATAGTGGTGTATGAGACAGTCATGGTTTTTGCCCCAAAGGAGTATATAGTGTAGTTAGTGAGACAACATATTATGCTATAATTTGCATCTTCCATTGTCTAAGTGTTGTGATATGGGAGCATAGACCATGTAACAGCTGTGAAGGGGTAGAGAATGTAGTGGCATGAAGCCTTAGACTCAAAGAAAGGCGTCGAGGTAAAGGGAGGTAGATTGCAGGTGAGAGGGAACCTGGAACTGCACAGCTGGTGAGATAAACAGAAACTAGAACAAAAAGACCTTTTACATATGCTAAGGTGTTTGGACTTGTCCTACAAGCTTTGAGGAGTCACTGAAGAGCTACTGACTTAATCAGATTTGTATATTGAAATACTCACTTTGACTGCAGCATGAGGAATTGATTAGAATAGAGACTACCAGAAGTGCAAGGGACAGTTAAGAACCTCTTGTGATAGAAAGTGGGATGGCATGCTAGATGACAAAATCAATCAAAATCCTCTGTGGCCCTCCTATTTAGCTATCCTTATCTCTAATTTTCCAGTTTGAGAGTAAGAATGGCCAGTACAGTGTAGAAGGAAGCTAGGGATTGATGCTTGAACTTCACTAAGGTGCATTTTTGGGCTTAAAATTGGAAGTCAAAAGAAGAAGAAAATATTGGTCTTTGTAAAAACTGGCTTCAGGCAAAGGTTGGTCTGGGGACCCAAACAATGTCATCAGGACTAGGTCCTTCTTCTTCTATTTCTTACCACTGCTCTTCATGTTGGAATCACCCGTGGTCAGGTCTTCTCCAAAGTGGTGGTCCCCCACATTAACTCGAGGCATAAATATTGCTAATTCCATGATCAGCAGGAAAAGTATGTTGCTAATTCAGTTGTGTTAAAAGTCTTCTCTTTAACACAAATTGGATCATATGTCTAACTCTGAACCAACTAGTATGGCAAGAAAACAAAATATATTCATGTGTTTGAGTCTGGTTAAGGTGCTCATTCTTGGAGTGGGCACAGACCCATCTTACATCGTATAGACTAAGAGTAAGAGCAGGTAATTTCCAAAGGTAAATTCTAAGTGTTATCAGAAGTAAAGGATAGGGATTCTGGATGAGTAAAACCGAAAGAGGTCCACCATACATCCTTATTCTGCCAACCCACCAAACACAGATTTAAATAATCAATATACATATTTTCTATTGATAATTTCAGGTTGTGAACAAGAGTCCTAGACCTTAGGAAAGATAGATTACAAATGTTCGGGATCTTTTCTAAGCAAAGTTGACCTTTCAGCTCAACAGGCTATGACATTATTGTTGTGTGGCAGGCAGGTGGACTGTATTCTAGGGCAGGGAAAACTGCCAGCCGCTTATTGCATGCCCCATTCCAATTGAGGTATTAAAGGAAAGGGTAGCACCTTGAGTGAAGCCAGCTTGGAATCAGGAAGTGAGAAAAAGAGAACACTGGGATAATACAAACCCCAGGGCTTTGTCTTTCTCACTGCAGAACTCTTGCACTCCACATAGAACAAGATTCCCTTCAATTCTCACCCCAGAAAGGACAAGTCACTCATTGATAGTATCTGAGGGGAGGCACAAATTATCTTCGCCAAATCAATGTCCCATACACAAGGAGTCAGGACCCTGGACAAACAGAGAAGGAAAGAGGTTCTTTTGGCTTCAGAAGCAGCCAGGGAATCTGAAAGCAGCAGTGAATACGCAGAACTCTGTGGCTAACACCATTGAAAAACATTACGTCACACTCCAGTGTTTTGCACCTCTAGCTACTCCTCTTTGATTAAAGAATTATGAAGTTACAGTGGAAAGGATGACTTTTCTTTCGGATATCCTATTATTTGAATTTGGGCAACATACCAGAACTTGGCATCATAGATTTTCTTTTTTATTTTCTGCAGTGGACATCTATCTCTTCTGCTTGCTTAAAGTCAATTCCTTTACTGTAGTAATACCCCCATCTCAGTGGCTCAGGAGATTCTCCAGAGGTGAGTATGTGGCCCTGTCCTGGGAAAGCACTTTGGTCACAGTGATTGGCTCACTAATGAGCATGTGGCCTGATTAAGGTCAATGAGAGTCAGACCTGGGAAGAAGCTCTATTTGGGCAACCCTTAGAAATAAGCAATTCTACCCACTTGTATACAGACCCAGCACCATTCTGGAACTCTGAGGATAATGGTTTTATTTCAACTTTCTACTCTTGCATAACAAACCACTCCCCAAAATTTAGTGGCTTAAAAAAGGAATCATTTTATTTGCCCAGGATTCTAGGAGCCGAGTATTCTGGCAGGCACAGTGGGGAAGGCTCACCTCTGCTTCCCAAGGCCTGGAGCCCTCAGCTGAAGGACTCAGACACTGAGGGATGGTTGACAGGGGCCACAGGTCTGCAACCTTGGTTCCAGCTATTGCGCAGTTTCCTTAGTTCACCTTCAAGTAGCCTCCGTATGTGGCTAACATGGGCTTCCTCACAGCATGGTGGGCTTAAGGGAGTAAAATTTCCCTCATGACAATGGGATTCCAAAAGAGAACATCCCAATAGAACAAGTCCTTGAACATACAAAATTGGCACAAGCACTTATTAATCCTACGTGAATCAAGTTTTCTTTAAGCCAAAGCAATTCATATGGTCAAGCCTCGAGTCAGTATGGAAGGGAGTAAAGCAAGAGCATGAATACTGGGAAGTGACATTCAATTGTATGGATGGGGTACTAATATGCCCAGTGTACTGCAGGCTTGGACAGGGAATTCCTCACAAAGACGAGAGCCTTCCTCAAGCTGCCTCTTAGAGCTTAGAGCACCCTGATTATTAGATCAGGAAAGAAAAAGCATGGCAGCCACCAAAACTTTGCTACAGCCGAAAGACTGCCTTGCATATACAAGGGAAACGCTCCCTTGGGTACTCTGAAAAACGACTACAGGATACCACAAAGGGCACTAATTCACCACTTGAGTTTGGTGTCATGGAAAAATGACTTCGTTTTCTAGTTAAAATCTGGTGAGATCTGGATTTAGAAATTACAAAGAATGATAACAATAATAGTGACAATAAATGTGTGATATTTTAAAGCCCAGACTATTTTCTTAGCTTTCAACCAATTTCTTTTCATGACTATTGGTTCTTCTAATATTTTAAAGCAAACTAACCAAACAAAATATGTGCTTCTTCATGAAGAAGGCTAAAATCTAACCTGTGATTTAAAAAATCATAACAACCTCCACCATAGGGACTCAGCTGTATTACAGCTTATCAAAGTAAATATCTTCTGTCTTTTTCTCATTAGTCCAATGTTGGTTCTGTTAGTCAGGGTTCTCCAGAGAAATAGAACCAATAGGACATAGATAGAGATATTTAGAAAAGAGATTTATTATGAGGGATTGGCTTATACAATTGCACAATCAGAGAAGTCCTCTGATTTGCCATCTGCAAGGTGGAGGCCCAGGAAATCCAGTGAGGTAGTTCTGATCCAAACCTAAGGCCCTGAGAACAGGGGGGACCAATGGTGTAAAGTCCCAGTCCAAGTCTTAAGACCTGGGAACCAGGAGCACCAATATTTAAGGACAGGAGAAAATGGATGTCCCAGCTCAAGCAGAGAACAAATTTGCTCTTTCCCTGCCTTTTTGCTCTATTTAGACACTCAATGGATTGGCTAAAGCTCACCTGCTTTGGTGAAGATGATCTGCTTAGTGTACTGATTCAAATGCTAATCGCTTCCAAAAACACACCCAGATACAGACACACCCAGAAACACTCACAGACACACCTAGAAGTTTTTTGCTAGCAATCTGAACACCCTTAGCCCAGTCAAGTTGACACATAAAATTAAGCATCTCATTGGCCAATGCTACAAAATCTACTTTTTCTAAGAGGAAATACTTCTAAATGGCTTCAGTTTAGGAGTTTCACATCTGTACTTTTCCCTTAATTATTCTCACCAAGTCAAGGAAACCCAAAGTTGATCCCCCCTTCTAGTTACTAGTGACAATAGCAGATCTCTTTGAGAAGAAAGCAAAACGTATCATCTCAGATGGGAAGGTAAGTTGAACCTCCTCCTTGGATGATATTGCCACTTGTTATAAAGACATCCCTCAGGAAAAAGTAGTCCACTTGAAATGGACAACTTACCATTAGGAGGAAATATTAAGAAGAAAAATCAAGCCGATCTCTACATGGGAGGAGAGAAGATGAAATTTTTTATAGAAGATAGAGTCATTGTTATTCTTTAAGAATAAGATAAACTTTGCTTTCTTATTCTTTACACCTGGAAAACTCTTCTACAACTCAGATGGGCAGAAAATCAATCGTTTAATTAATTCTAACTCAGTTGGACCACAATAAAGTACAGACCACTCTAATAAAAGTGATTAGCAAATTTTCCCCATTATTATCTATCTATCCTCTTTAGCATTGAAAAAAGTCTTTGATTTCAGTTAGTCAATCAATACATTTTTGTTGCACACCTAGTGTATACTAGGTTTTAGAGTCACAAGCGTGAACAAAATCCTTGCTTCAGGACTTACATTTATGTGTGCAGGAGGTTCACAGAGTGAGGGGGAAGGTGGTAAACACACAAGCAAGTAATAATATTTCATGTGAAGAAGGTAAATTGATGATATCATGGCAAGCAACTAAGGGAAAAAAGAGGAAATGAAATAATGTGTAACAAGTGCTTGAGTAAAGGAAGGGGAGGCTGCTTTAGCTAAAATGGTGAAACTCACCATTCTGAGATCGGAGAGTTAGATGGGCAAGCTGGGACCCCCACCTAAGTCTCCTGACTCTGAGATTTATAGTGACTGGATAATTTGTTGTTATGACTTTCTTAATGAATATCTGTTAAGTGGAGCACAAGATGTTGGAGGTTAGTCATAGTTCAATATCAGACCACAAGACAAATGGAAATAGAGAAGTTTATCACTCACAGGTCCTGGTGGAAGTATCCAGTATGCCACAAAGGTTCACACAGAGAGGTCAACCAGAAGTGCAGACAGAAAGAGGGACAGGACCTAAAGCACAGGCATTACATGGGTCCATGGGGGCAGTGTTTTAGGGTTTCCAGGCTAGGATCGAATTGGTCAATTCCAAACAGAAGGGCACGGTTTGGTCAGCCCTGATGGGGGTCTTATCTAAAGGGCATATAAGGCATATGGGTGCCAGAAGGCAGGGAGACTTTACCACAAGAGCTGTTGGGAATTCATATCAGGAACTCACATTTGCCTGTGACTCTGTGGCTGCTGTCTAGGGCATGTGCTTGCATGAGGAGCTGGTGTCAATTTAAGATCCCTGAAGCCCAACACTGTGGAGTAGCTTAGCTAAACTCCTGACAGTTGTCCAAACTGAGACACTTCTGAGAGTGAAATGGAGATTCATACTTACTTCAGGGCAACAGGCATAAATGGAAATATCTTGGGTGAACCAAGACATGTGGTCATACTAAATTTAGTGAAGCAAAATACTCTGTTACCATTCTTTATAAAATTACAAGAACAACAATACTGATAACAGCTTAAATGCAGCATTTATCTCTGGAGATACTCAGATCCTTTCACACATATTATTTAACTGATTTTCTTGAGGAAAAGAGAACTTCTCACAAATAAGAGACCTGTTCCAAATAAAAAGATAAAATAATTCATGAAGAGTTTACAAAACATCTTTACATTTCACAAGTCCAGTATGAAAACACTGGAGACCTCATTTAAATTAAATACAGAGATTTCAAAGGAAATACATAAACCTAAAATCAGCAAATATTACAAAGTACATAGTAGACACAGAGCTAGGTTCTGGGAAACAAAAATGAAAAGAAGTTCATTGCTAGCGGAGACCTATTCTCAGCCAAAGATACTGCCTGCAGCTAAAACACTTGCTATGGGTCAAAAGTAAACAAAGACCATAAGTGATCTTTGCCTTTTGCTTCCTCTTGTATAATCCCAAAGTGGGAGGACTTTGGCTATCACTGGGTGTGCACTGCTGACTGGCCACTTGTGTCACTGTCCCCAAGGTGTCCATGTGTCTCTGCAAAAGGAATCAAATGGTAACCACAACCTCCATCTTTACAGCAATGTTTTGAAGACAGAGGAGATACTGGGATGAATACATTTGGAGAAAGTTGTCTGTGGGAAAACCTGGAGGAAGACAATTTCTCTGGATACCTCCAGCCGCAGTTTTATTCCTCTTCTTTTGTGCTGTAGAATATAATGGGCACCTGCTTCTAGATTCCCTGTCAGTACGAAACCCTAGCATCAGAGACACATTTGATGTATACCCAGCTGAATCCATCGGCTTCTTGTCCCTGGGTATTTGTGGTGCAAAGTTATCACTAATTGCTAAAGGAAGGCTTTGCCCTGATTGGGGCCTCTCAGAAATTTTGCAGAGCTGATGGAGGAAAGTTCTAAGAGGCAAGGTGCCTATTCTGATAAGTGTAAAGCTTAGCAGAAGGGACAATCACATTCAAGATATTCCAGAGAAAAGAGCATTCTAACATTCTAAAAGCCCTTGAGAGATGGCCATGCCTTTTGGGAGATGGGCATGGGAGTGGTGGAAGAGAGAAAGTGAAAGAAAATCAAGGCTGACATTGTGAATAGTCCCCACTTTTCTCCTATACATGACTACTGTTCATGCAGCAGCAGGTCCCAAAGTTTTCTAAGTCACTAAGCAAGCTGGCTTGGCTAATGAATGAGGACTTATGAAAAGCTGGTATTTATTTTCCAAGAAAGCAATGGGAACAGAAACTTTGTAGACATTTTACCCTATTCATTCCTTACTGACAGGAAGTGATCTGAGACCTCCACAGCAACTGGGGGAATCGCAGCCTGCCACAGTCAGTGGCTGTGAACCCAAAGGCTCCTAGTTCAAAAATGATCTGTGTCATGGGCCTGGCCTGACCTCTTACACATTATATAGCTCAGTGCCCTCACACATAAGTTTGAGGAGCAGTGGTATCAAAGGGTGACTGTAAAGATTTTTGTTAAACCAAATTTAGCAATGAACGTGCACTGAGAACAGTCAATATGCCTTTGTCAGTTGGCTTGAAATGAAAGAGTCACAGTGCGAAGACTGTGGTGAGCTGCAACCTGCCTCTTCCACTCCTGTGAAGTAACAGCCAGAAGAGTGGGAGAGGAGGGTCCAATAAACACCCTCATGATCACACCTCTTCCTTGCAAATCACTCACATGAGACCTCCCAGGTGTATGTAGATGAGGGGAACCCCATTGCCGAAAGAAGGGGGCCGGTTTAGGGGATGGGAAAGGAGCTCAAAGTGCAGCCAAAACAATTGCCTCCATGACGCCCACCTTTCAAAATTCACTCTTTGATGCTTCCTTCGTATGCCAGTTTCCGCTCAGGGCCAGGCATATGAACTCAGAACCTGCCCAGGAGTTTATGATGCAGTAGGGGAGGACGAGCAATTCAGTGATGTAAGTGCCTTGACAAGGACGATGAGAGGATGTTGTGGGAACCCAGTAAAGGAGCCCAGGAAAGAAACACTGAGGGGGAGGATCAGGTGGGGCAGGTGGGGCATCCAGAGGAGGTCATGTCTAACCTGAATCTGAAAGACAAATATGAGTCAGTGAAAGTGTCAACAATAAGAGAGCAGTGGTGGTGGGAGAAGCTTTCAGGAGGGCAACCAGTATGCCCAGAGGCTCAGAGACCTTTTTTCCAATATTTGCAGACTGTTTCCTGCAAGGTAAGAAATGTAACAGATGCAATGTGATATAATAACATGAGCAAGATACTACTCCAGGAAACAAGGAACTTAAAACCCAAAAATAAGATGGTTTTGATAGTAGTTCCAAGGAAAAGCATCATTTATATGACAAAGACCTCTTAGGTTTGGTCAGGTGAGTTGATTTTGCTCTCCAGGCTGCTCAATCTCAGGACTCCCACTCACGAAACTAGTTAGTTAGGATTTGTGTTAGCCAAAAAGCTGTTTCATAGATGATTTTCTTCTTCCATTGCTTATGATATCATAAGAAGGAAGGAGAATTAAATCATTCTGTATTTGCATGCTCACTTGAAAAATGGTCAATTCAGTAGTTAAAAGAAAGCCCGATTGCCCCTCAGTGACTGAACACTGATTCACTCTAATCAGTGTAGTAATCTGAGCTCTTATAATTATTACCCCCCTATCCTCTTTTTTCAGTATTTATTTCCAGCTACCTTATGTTTCAAAATAAGGAGCAACACCAGTGACCTGTATGGACCAGAGCGCGTCGAAAAGGCCCTTGTGAGGAGAGCCTGGGCCCTCTAACTTCCGCATTCCCTGCCCAGAATCTAACACAGAGACTTGTTTACTCACTCACAATGGCTTGAGCCAGGACAGGAGAGTGTCTGAAAATAAAGAGAGTAACTACCTGAACAGTACAAACACTAGGAGGAAGAGCAAGCCATTGAATGATTTGAAGACAGAGGAGTCAAGAGGTGCAACTGACCCAGGAAATTGGGTCCAAGTAACGCTTTCAGTCTGGTGGACAGTGACTATCATCTCCAAGAATTACTGAAACTTATGGGCCCTCTGGATGCTGCCTGGCCTTGAGTAACACCGGAGAGGAAATCTCAGGGAATAATGTAGTCTTTCTCTGGCCCCTGGTTAATGAGCAGCTGACCTGATGTTGTCTTTTCCATCTCAGATTTCAGTGTGATTTAATTGCCAGGAGCTCCAGTGAAACGCAATCTGCCCTGAACTCTGGTGTCCTGCCTCATGGCCTGAGGTCTAGCTGCCAAGTCACCAGGGCAGCTCGGATTGCTGGCCTCCTGACTTTTCCTTGTCAGAATCTGGTCCTGTAATGAATTACAGCCTCTGCTGTCCTGGCAGTTTCCAGTGTCTGCTCCACTTCACTTGCGTTTAGTCCACTGGCTTCTGACAGGCCACTCTCTACATGAAACCACAGTTGAAACTGGAACCTGACGAGGCTCTGAATGGCTGTCTCTGGGAATGAAAGAGAAGTCAACAGCACACAGCAAACCATTGACGGAGAGTGTGAGGGGCTGTGTTCCTGGTTGCGATGTCCTCTTCCTTTGCTCTGTCCATCTTCATCTTGTCTTTTTCCCAAGAGATGCTAACTGATCAGTGAAAAGCAACATAAGGAAGGACCCAGTAGAGAGCTAGAGGATCATGCAACCTGGCTTACAAGTTCTGAATACATGGGAGGTGGTTTCATAGCTGCATTAAGAAGTAGTATCATCTTGACCCAAATTCTTCTTTATACCATTTTGGAAAGTCTTGTGGGATTTCAGCTTCACTAGCTAGTTGTTGAAGTTTTATCTCTGCTTAGAACCAAAAGCTGTAGTCCTTACTTAGAATCAGAACGCTGGCATTTCATTTCAGTACACTCTTCAATGAAGGAAAGTCACTCCATTCTCTTCACCCCAGTCTCCCATCATTACTATGGTTCTTAATATCACTCACCCTCTCTTCATCACCCCAGGAGTTAAAACAACTAAATAAGAGCATATTTTGGGAGAACACAGAATACTCTAAGCTAATCTCAGTGCACACTATTGAGATAAAGGATCCTACCATTGTAAGAGTAAGTTTTAAAGAAACCGTCCCCATGATCATAGATTAGTTTTCCTAAACTAAAATTAGCCTTTGAAATACAAATATCCAAAATATAGATGATGATTCCCTTGTGGCCAGGTGGGGGGAGGGTAGTTAAGTTTGGCATTAGTACTCTCCTTGGGGTTATTGCTTTTTATCACGAGGGAGGGCTGAGTTGCTAAGTTCACCCAAGATTAGAAGTGTTTCCTAACTGCCTTAGTGTGTACACAGGTCAGAATGTGTCCTCATGGGACATCTGGCTCTTAACTGCAGCAATTAATCAGCCTCCTCGGGGGCACTACCATGTCACAGTTTCATGAACATCATTATCAAGTCTGATTTTTGCCCTGTGGCTGCAAGAACTGCCTTTCGACCTACTACATTTTGATGTTCATAACTACCACAAGTTTTTTCCAGGTGAAATTTTTGGGAACATGGCATGGACTTTTGTGTTTTTATCCCAAACATTGGATAAAACACTACCTCAAACTTCACCTTTTCTAACCCTTTAGAAAATCCTCCTTCTCATGGGGAAGTAACCACCAGATTCCCTGGAACTTTCAAAGTAAATGCTAGGTCTGGTCCTGACAAATTAGGGCTGTTCAAATTCAAATCCTAGGAAGAAGTGGGTGGAGGAAAGATGCTCCTTTCTCTCCTAACCTTCTCTTTTCAGCAAATTTCCACTTCAACAGCACTTCACCTGACTGAAAGTGTGAGTCTTATTTCTTCAAGGAGGGTAGTTACACTGTCCAGTTCTTCCTCGATGTCTCCTACTAATAACTGCTACCTCTTATACTTCAGGCGAGTCTTTAATTTCATCTTTACAACGAAGACAAGGAAGCTAGTGATCAAGGTGTTTGGGAACAGTAAGCGACTGGGCTGGTACTAGAACTCTGAAGCTTCCACCCTGACGCAGCTGAGAGAGGAGGTTAAAGCTGGCCGGCTGGTGGCTGAAGTTCTCAATGCTCTGAAGCCTCTTCTCCAGCCAAACACATGCCTGTACACTGATCTGGGGGAAATACTCCATTTCTTGATAGGATAAAGAGAAGTGTTATATTGTGGGAGCTGCATGTGCCGGAGAGGGAGAGGACAATGTGTGTGTGTGTACGTGTTGTCCTGCACCCCTCCCACTGCAAAAGCCTTTAAGACTATCTCATGACTAGTGCTCCCTCCAACCTACCTCACACCAGAATCCAGGGAAAGGATGTGGCCAAATAATTGCTAGCAAGACACATAATGCATGGAATGAAACCAGAACTGATCTTAAGAAAATTCCTCTTAATATAAAAGAAACTCTGGGACTTTTCAAGTGGAAAGAAAATAAGGGAAAGTGGCTCTGCTAAGAAAGCCACTAGGGATGGTACAGCTTCTCAAACAGACATGGACTTTGTTTGTTCAAAGGCTCTCTCTCCTTCTCAGGAGAGGGTAGGAACAAAGGAAAAATCTGAAAAGAAAGGAAGTTGATAGGTTGCTGAAAATGATGGTTTTCCTTTTCTCAAATACACAAGGTCACCATGGCATTAACTTAGATTTTTTTTTTTACAATAACAACAAATTTCTTCCTCTCTATAGTATTATCCCCATTTAGAAAATACACAAATATACTCTAATGGTATCTCCCTTTTAAACTAAAATCTCTGGTTAAACTCTATTTTCTGCTTCTCTTCACAGCAAGATTCCAGAAACCATGTGTGTCCTTATTTCCTCACTCATATTCACCCTTTTGCTTTTCCCGTTAGCTCACCAGCCCAACCTGGCTTCAGTCCCATCATTCTGCTGAAACTGCTCTTGTCAAAGTCAGAGGTGATCTCCACATTGCCAAACACAAAGAACAAATTCTGTCTTCTCTCTTTTATAGAACAGTCTCCTTTCTTGACTTCTGTAACAATATCCTTATCTGGGAATTTCTCCCTCTCTGTTGCCAGTCACTTCTTTTAACTTTCTTTTTCTTGCTTTTCCTCCATTACCTAAATTTAAACATAGGTATTCCTCTGGGCTTTGCCTTGGACTGCCTTCATCTTTCTTCATACAATTCCTTCTAAGTGACTTCACCCATTCCTGTGGCTTCAATTCCTATCTTTGTAAACACTTTCTCACCTACAGTTTTGGTCCTCACCTCCTCTCTGTCCTCCAGACCTGCTCACCCAACTGTCTATTTGACTCAGAGCTCACTGAGGGTTGACACTCCCAAGGCAGAACTCTTCTTTCCTCCTGCATGTCAGAAAATAACAACATAAGCTACTTAATTTCTAAAGCTAGAAATCTAGGTGTCCTCTCATTCTCTTTGTTCCTCTTACCCTCTACATCCAACCCATCTAAATCATGATTATTTTTTTGTCTCTGATAGGAATGTCAGCTCTGTTCATGACGCTCCATCTCCCCTGCACCACCCCGGTCCAGCCATCATGCCTCCCGCCCTCATGACCACAAGAGCCTCCTACCATGTTGCCCTGCTTTCATTGATATCCATCTCCTACCAATATTCCCTATGGCAACTAAAATGATCTTCTGAAATATGTAAATCAAATCCCATTGTCTTTCCAATTCAATTCCTTGGATAAACACTCAACACATTTAGAATAAATCTGGACACCTGCAACACCCTAAATGATCAGATCCTGATCTATCTGTTAGGTTTAGCACATTCCAGTCTTCCTCATCTTTCTAGCCATAAAATAAATACTCATCATTATTCTCTATTGTAGTTTCCTGTTTATTTCCTTGATAGAGAATGTGGTGGGCTGAAAAATGGCCCGCAAAAGATATCTACGTTCTAATCACTGTGAAAATTGGTTTAAATGGCAAAAAGGGACTTTGCAAGTGTGACGAAGTTAAGTATCTTGAGATGGGGAGGTTATATGCATTCTCCAGGTGAGCCTTAAATGCTATCACAACTATTCTTATACAAGGGAGGCTGATGAAGACTTTGCCGAAGAAGAAGAGGCAGTGTGGCCACGGAGGAAGCAACCGGAGTGATGCGGCCACATGCCAACAAATGCCAGCAGCCATTAGAAGCTGGAAGGCACGAGGAATGGATTCTCCCCTAGAGCCTCAGAAGGGAGAGCAGCCTCACTGACTCCTTGATTCCAGCCCAGTGAGACTGACTGATGTTAGGAAGTGTGAGAGAATAAATTTTTGTTATGTAAGCCACCAAGTTTGTGGTAATTTATTACGGCAGCCATGGGAAAATGCTTCAGACGTAGCCTAATTTTTGATGATGTTACGTATGTATTTAAGTTATGTTCTCCCTCGCTGATCTGCAAGCACCGAGAGAGTTGGGATTACATCTGTCTGTATTATTTACCATTATATGGCCAGCCATTGCTGTTAGTAGGAGTTCAATAACACATGTATTTTGAATAAATGGATTTGTTTGTCAATAAGGTATTGCACTTTAAAAGGCCATTCAAAGGCTTTACGTTCCATATTTTCTTTAAAGTCTGGGATTATTAATATCAGTCAATAAAGCAGGTAATTATCTCACCTCTACCCAACCCAAATCCAACCATCAACCATTTTTCAATCCTCAAGGTACATATCTTTCTCCAACATTATCCCACCTCTGCCCTATTTGAAACTAGTAGAATCTCTTCCTGCACTACTGAAAGCCCTTCCTGACTGATTTACCTGCTTCCCTTCTTTCCTCTTTCTAATCTGACCATTACACAGCCATCAGAATGACCCTATACAACAGATGGGTCACATTATGTCATGCTTAAAATCCTTCAGTGACTTCTTTGACCAACATCCTTAACATGGTCTGCAAAGTCCTTTATTGTCTGTCCCCTCCTCCTTCTCCATCACATCAGCAGGACACCTGCAGCATATCACCACTGCTCACCTCTCTGCAATAGCATGGAGGCTTTAGCTGCTTGTTACTTGTTTCACCTCTTCTGCTACAATGCCTTGACATTTATTTACCTCTCTACCTCTATTTTCCTTGATTTCATATGCTGAATGTTTGTCTCCCCAAAATTCATGTCGAAGCCCTAATCCCAACATGATGGTATTTGGAGGTGGGACCTCTGGGAGGCAGACTGGTGTTCCCATGGCGGGAATGGTACCATTATAAATTGAGGAAGAGGCCAAAGCTCTTTCCTTGTACCATGTGAAGACACAGTAAGAAGGCAGCTATCTGCAAGCCAAGAGGCGGGTTCTTACCAGCAAACACATCTGCCCACCATTGGATTTCCCAGCCTTCAGAACTATGAGATAAAATGCCTGTTGGTATAGCTACGCAGTCTGTGTTATCTTGTTACAACAGCCTGAGCTAAGATACTTGGTTCCTGTTGGCTCCTTCACTAGACTGCACGGTAAGTGGCATAAGGGTAGAAACCACACTGTTTTTTTAAAAATCATGACTACACTCACAGAATTTAACAAAGAGTCTAGGACAGCAGTAGATTCTCAACAACAAAAAAATTGTTCAGTGAATGAATGGTGGTTTAAATAAAAAATATTTTAATTTTTTTGACAGACACTTCAATTTTCATGATGATCAAATATTTTAGTGTTTCTACACAAGATTGCATTTACTATCCCTAAAGGACCCATGATAAAGACAGGATAGGTCTTCTAATTCTTTGCATTTTGTAAGATGGGGAATTAGACTCTCAGGTTTAAATGACTTAGCCACAATCACATGGTTAGTAAGTTTTAAAGGGCACAGTTAAACTATATGCAAGTATGTGAGATCACCTGTACTTTATGTATCAGCATGTAATACTATGTTTGGAGAGCAGCATATCAAGCAGTATGCTGAACATTGTAAATGTATGAATTCATTTAATCCAGAAGACAACCCTATAAGGTGGATCTTTGTACTTCCATTTCAAGGATAAAGAAACTGATCATTGGTTAACTTTCTAAAAAACCACAGTTATTACACAGGAGAACCAGGACTGAAACTTAGGTCTCTGCAATTCCAAAGTCTAAAATTCTTAACTACTCACCTGGGAGATTCTTTTTTAATTCTGAGCTATTTCAGATGTACAAAAAAGTATTAAAGTAATATAACAGAATCCATTAATTCATCACCCAGGATAAGAAATAAAACATCACAGATAAAAGTGATGTGCCCTAAATTTCTAATCTTATCCCCTTCCCTCACTGGTAGAGAGAGCTCACTACTTACTTGAATTTATTTTATCATTTTCAAGTATGTGTTTATACTTTTACAACATACTATACTTCCTAAATAAAGTGTGGCATTGCTAGCAGATCCTATAAATGTTGTCCCACCATCTTGTTCTTCAGCTTCCTTTACTGGTTTGTGTACACATCTTTTGTGGATATATGCAGCTCTTCATTTATGTTAAGAGTAATTTCAATATAAAACTAGGTTCGTATCAAGAAAACCAATTAATCTTCTGAAGGAAGAGGATTTCTCCTTGGTTTTAATCTATGCATGGAGGAAAAATGTGAAGGGAAGAGTAGTTTGTGTAGCTCCCGTACCCTCCCCCCTCATTCTGCTGATGTAGCATTTAGTTTAAAAAAAACTGGTAATTGCATTGTTCACTGTCAAGCCTGACCCAACCCTTAGGGAGGAGGTGCCTTTAAGCAGCCCTCTGGAAAATGCCTAGTAATCCAAATACTTTGCAAGGCTCATCTGGCATAACACTAGATACCTGTTGGGACTAGGGAAACTGTTTCTGGCATATCTCCTTAATCTCACAGAGGGCTAACTCAAATTTTGATAAGATTTTTGGATGTAGCATTTTTCAGAGTACTTGGAAACCAAACCTTTGAGGGAGGTAAGCATCTTTGTCCATTAACTGGTCAATTAGGTAGAAAGAATCAATTAGGTAGAAATATCCCACCACTTTTTTGACCAGCTAATGGGATTTTTGATACAAAGAAGACATGCTTGGAGAATCCATGGAATACTCCTCAGGCATCACCCTGTTTAACCTTGAAGAGTCTCCTCACAGTAAAAGAAAATAGAGCAGATGGTTATTTTCCATGACACAAATGTATAAAATATTTGGTCTTAAATCCTCTTTTAACAGCTTGTATTTTGAATCTGAGTTCTGGGTTGTATCATTCATTCAAAAACTTGTGATATCTTTCAGTGCATGAATCCATTGGCTATCATATGTTCCCCATTAGGGCTATTGGCTAAGGTAACTTCTCACAGGTTCTTCCATATTCTAAGAAAATGTATTGGTCATATTAAGTGAAGCAAATATCTATTTAATTGATTAATACATATCATTCTGTTAGTTAATTGGAATATGAAGCAACTCTAATCAAGAGGTCTCTATACGGTTACATATTTGTATGAAACGAAGAAATTTGAACATAAAATAAATAATGTGCAGTTTCTTTTAACTACAGGTTTTAACTAAATGTTGTTTGGTTCTTCTCCAATAAAATTTTCCTTCCCTTTGCAAAATAACGTTAAGTTTAAGTTGAGGGCTGGCTCAAAAGAAAAACAAACAAAGAAAAAGAAGAAGGAGGGAAATTTCCATCCATCCTCAGTAAGTTAATACCAGTGAAAGAAGAGTCCAGTATGGATACTCCTCTAAGGAAACTTGCAAAAATTTCTTATTAGTACATGTCTCTGGAAAGCCCTTTTAAGAAGTCCAGGGACAAACTGACCATGGGAATAGACACAAGACAAGTCATTCTGGAAAAGTCAAGTGGATCTTACAAAATAACCCCAAATCAAATAAGAGAGTGCTTGGTTCCAGGCAGCTGCAGGAAGAAATGTGTCCTAACTTGGGCACCAGTGTTTGCTCTTGTATGGGATGTTTTTACACTTAATTCCCTACCTCTCTCCTCCTTACTACCTACCATCTCCTTCTTCTATTCCTTGCAGTCAAAAAGACATAATGGAATGTTGACTTGGTGATCTCATTCCAAGGCTCTGTCTATTTAGACACAATAATTTGAAGAGGAAATAAAACTAGTCATATTGGGAAAGGAAAACTAATAAAAAGGTTTCAGTCAGTCACTTAAAAGGAATAAATTGAATTCAATCTCTGTTTCATTCCCAAGCTGGTTTGTGCAAGGAGGCCAAGCCTAGGTAATAACACAAACCAACAAATTAGTATTCTATTCCTGAGAGACTCAACATGTAGCTAAAAGCCTCTCATATTGGAGTCCCTCATAATAGCTGATTGGCAGTCACTTCTGAGGTGGAATGTGGCAGCTGTCTATAGCTGGCTAACATCAAGGCCTGGTGATGACACTAGGAAGTGACAAACAGCCTTTTGAATTTCAACCACCAGGCTGTTGAAGGAAGAATGTGGTCCAAAAAAACTTCAGGTTGGAATCTGGCTAACATTTTGTATTCAACATTCCCAATATTAGTCAAAAGAGGTCAAATAACTAATGAACCACAGAAATTCAAAGTTATAGATTTACCCTTTCAGGAAACTGCAGTTGCTTCAGTACATAAGGAGTCAGTAAACCAAGACACAGGAATGATAACTTCTGACAAAGAATGTATTTTTAAATGAAAGCTAACTTTTTTTGTATGTATTTCCTAGTGGTAAAAGAGAGAAAGAACTAACATTTATTTAGTGCCTATCCTGTGTCAGGTACTGTACTGGGAGATATACATACATAAGTCCTATGAGCTCCTGCAAAGAGAAATAAAAGTCCTTAGCAGTGTCCCATTTTGGAGTTATACACAGAAAGAACCAGATTACTTTAACAGCACTAAATGGAATTAACCTTGGTGATGAAATTTAGTAAAGAACCAGTAGTTCTCTCATCTATGCTATACAACAAGGAGCTTTTGAACTTGTGCAGAACTCTGATAACTCTCCAGGTAGGTGAGATAACAGGTAGCCTGGAAAGGACAAAAGGATTTAGCATAAACAGTAGTAAGGAAGAAGTTATTTCAGTGGAAAAAACTGCGTGAATTAAACAGACAGCTCCTGTAACAGATTCCAAAGAGACTTGATTTGGAACTGAGCTAATAGATAATTCTAAGTACTCTCAAAGATAGTTAGCTGCCCTTTGATCTTCAAATTTAGTTAAAAGACAGTTCCATCCAACTAAAATTTATTGAAAACTATTTACTATGTGATACATTGGGATCTATAATGATAACCAAAGCGTGGTTCTTTCTTTCAAACAACTTGTGATTATAACTATTACTTACGGTTTGCATAGGGAAGGGTCGAGGAGGAGGAACCTGAGGGGAGAACGTCTTGGTTCCTCTTGACCACTGCAGCTAGTGTTAAACCAGCTTTTAAACAGCTTCAAATGAGTAACTTTTAACTGTCCCATTAAGCTTTTCCAGTGAACTTTCCTGATCAAACAAATCACCCAGTACTAATTTCAATATGTAATAGATAAGGAAACTGGGATTCAGCATAGTGAAGTGATTTGCCCACCCTTCATGGCTTGTCAGAACCAAGTTCCGCTTTGCTGTGTCCAGTGTGATTTCTCCTATACCACTTGGTGTCGCTTTGCCCCGATA
This sequence comes from Manis javanica, assembly GCF_040802235.1. Lineage (NCBI taxonomy): Eukaryota > Metazoa > Chordata > Mammalia > Pholidota > Manidae > Manis > Manis javanica. The sequence goes on along the minus strand of NC_133163.1, from coordinate 22,171,520 downwards.
TTTCTCAACCCATTCCTAAACCATAGTAATTAATTAAAACTATGGTCTACTGTATTTATTTACCTACCACTTTAACAGGTGGCCCAGTGAGTTCAGTGACTGTCCAATTCAGCCCAAATGGTCAATCCTATAACCTTAGGGAGACGAGTTTCCAAAACTTATCTCCTCCTGCCATGAGTACTGATGTCAATGTGCAAAGTTGTTTATGAAAGGATAGCATAAACCGATAATCAGTCTATTTGGAAAGATTCTAATGACTAAATCTGATAGTGGTGTCACTAGTTTCCCAGCATGGTCATGAGAAGTTACAGGTCAAATCCAGTTACTTATTACCCCATCTGGAGTTCCCTGATAAAAGAGGGCATGTTGTGCTGCCATACCCACATGAGATTAAGATAATCATTTTAACAGGAAGAGACCAAAGGCATTGAAAATTAACTATTAAACAATTCCTACCATGGATTTTGGTCCAAGTGATTCATTCTCATTAAAGTATACCTGCATTATGTGGCTTGGATATTTTAGTATGATCATGAGAGTATTGCATTCTTCATATTGTGCTGGGATCTCTAACCATGATCTTTATATGTTCAGCTCTCTCAAAGTATGAAGCGATATAAGTTTATGGACTAACAATTCTGATATATTTGGAGGAAAAATCATTTGAACTCCACTGAGACACCCCCTAATATCCTTGAAACTTTTCATTGACTCCTGGTCTTGGAATATAAACCAGGAGACCTATTTAAGATGTTGATACCTTCTGTATGAAATGGACAGTAATTGTTTATCTTGGATAATTATTTCAACAATCAGCAGCCTCTGATACCACTGTGCCTAAAGTTTAACTAAGGTGACTATAAATATTTGGAAAAGAAAAATAGATTCCATTACAGTCTTTCCTTTCAAAAGTCTTGGAGAGAATCTAAAATGAGGTGCTGGATGATTGGTGATCTATCTAAAAGATAAGTTTAAACCTTTCCTAGTAATCGCAAACATAAATCTATTAGGAAAGAGAATGAATAAGCCCATTGGATGGCAATCTTACCATTGTCTCAATGAGTAGTAACCACAAAACAAACTGACACTACCACATATGACTTTCTACCTTACATTTTACCCTTCATCTAATAAACTGCTTTCCTTCAAGTCTACTGTATATACTTACCCTTCTCCAAAGATCACTACAAATTTTTCCTTATCCATAAAGTCTAAGGGAAAGTGTGGAACTCGGTCTAGGTAATCTCTTTGGCTAGAGCATAAGAGTGAGAAAGGTCATTTTGATTATCTTTGTATAATGACTTTTTTAAAAACTGTATTTAAAATGTTTAATTAATATCTTGTTATATTTTACTAAACATAAAACAAAAGTCATTAAAATAAAATCCTAAAAATATTTTTAAAATATCTTTTAAAACATTCTTAATAAACAGGACAACGATTCCTTGTTTTAAAGTACATGGTTTCCCATATTTTCCTTCACTGAGGTGAATAGAGTTCTTACAAACATCTATAGAGCTAAATAAAATGGTAATGTGATTGCAAATCACGTTGGCATTTAGGGAAACAAGACAGCCTCCGTAGTTTCCTGTAAGACGTTTGTGTCTATGAGCCAATTAATCATGTTTGTCATAGATCAATCAGCTATTTAAGTCAATCTTCATACAACTGTGGTTCAGTGATTTAGCGCTTGGCTTCTGGAGCTGTATTACCTGAATTTGAAATCTGTTTCTTTTACTTTACAGGCAACTGGTCTTAAGCATGCAAACTAATATTTCTATGTAGCTTTCCTCACTGGGAAAATGAGAATCATAGCAATGCCTACCTCACTGGATTATTATAAATTAGATTAACATAAGTTATTATACATTACACATATTAATATATATTATTACAGTGATATAAATGAAGTGCTCAAAATAGGACCTGGCTCAAAGTAAGAACTCAATAAACAGGAGTTGTTATTGTTCCCTTGGAACTAGCTTACTTCACTGACCTCAGATAAGCCCTCTCATTTCCCCTCTCCCTCATTTTGCTGCTAGATTCCTCTTCTGATTACCCAGGTCAGCACCTCGCTCTGACTCACGGTACCACAGAAACATCTGAGTACCAGAGAAACTCCTTAAAGGTCACTTTTTGGGTTTCCCACATGACTTAGCATTGGATTCAGCATAGAGTGAATAAAAATTAAGTACTTTTTTGAAACAAATTGTCCTCTGACAAGAAATTGTCAATCAGGCACACTTCTCTGGTATCTTGTAAGACGATCCAATGTCATTCTTGGGAATTATTAGAGAGATGTTACAGCAACATGACTATAATTAAGCTATTACCTCTTACCGGGTGTGATCTGCGACATATTCATTACGTTGTACTCAGTGAATTATTGGGCAAAAGGACAAAGGTCAAGAGCACATGTAAAGCTAGATGACAGCTAATTGACTCATGTTAGGAACTATGATGGTCAAATTATTCTTTCAGAAAAAATAGCTACATTATTAATAAGAGATAGACTGGAAAGTAATAAAATTACAAATTTCACTGACTTAGAGACAAGAATGCAGTCTACCAAAATATGTACTTTCTACCTTACCTATGTAATTGCATGATCTGAAACAATTGACAAAATTAAACATTACTAAAACCTGTGGACAATTCTATCAATGCAGAAAAAATGAATTAGCATTGCTCAGAAAAAGACAGATCAATTTTTTTTCTTCCTCATCTATGTTGGAACAAAGGATGTGTACTACATGATATATGGGATTATTCCTTCCAGCTTAAGCATTGTGTGATTCTGACCTTGAACAGGCAACTGAAAGCAGGTAATGTGTTATCATTTTCAACTGTTTGAACTAACACAGTCCACAGCCAGAGAAAAATGAAGTGGGACCAAGGAACGTGGAAATGAACCCTGCAGGAGAACCCTGAGTTACTCATTTAGTACAGATCTAGTAAATTACTTTAAAAACACCTCCCAAAACAAAAATGAAATAAGAATCCTCGTACCAGTTAACCTTATCTCTGTAAGATTCAGCCTGGCATCTTTAGGTTCAGTGGGATTGACAGACAAATAAATGTGAGAATCATACAAAGTATACTTTTTAATTTAAAAATGTTATTTTTGAAAGTTTCTACTTAAATTAATGTTTTATAAATCTAGTCACTGTTCAAATGTGTTAGAAAAGTTTGGTGTTTAACGTAACTCTATAACAATCCTTTGTACATGTGATTGGCAGCACACGATTGATATATTCACTTCTTTCATCAAGAAGAGCCATAATGCCAACGTTTGTTATCAGGTTTATTCTTGCCTTTGTTTCGTAAGGATTAAGCAAGTTAATGTACATAAAACTCTTCAAACACAGGGTAACACATTATGATACAGCATTTGAGAAACACCAGCTATTATACTTGCTGCTATTTCTTTTTAAGGTAGTATGTCCATAAATTTCCAAGTATTTCCTAGTGTGGTGGATTGGAGCCATCTCTTTCTTATTTACTCCTTTTCCATGAAACTCACTTCTATGAACTACCAAATTCTCCCTGAAGCAAGTAAAAGCATTAGCTGGAGAAACAAGATTCAAGTAAATTCTATAGAGGGTTTCATGATCAGATTCAGCTCAACTAATGCATAAATCATCATACTGAGTTCACATTTTGGCTAAGATAGAAAGTTGGCTATTAGCCTTAATGATGTCAAGTAGTAAAATCACACTTTTATTTCCGTTCAACCTTTTATTGTCAAAATTCTAATTGTTTATTTAAGTTCATCTGCTTTATCACCTATTAAAGCCTTCTTTGTGTTTCTGATTTTGTTTTACACATCACAAATGTTTTTGAATTTGAGAAATTTTACAACCTAAACCTGTGGATAGATGTTTGCCTGCTACCCATTCTGATAAAAGGTAAAAAAGAAGAGTCAGTATAGGATTAGAAGGTGAGTGTTAGAATTAGACCCAATTTACTCCTTCCATTAATCATGAGGCATTAGGAGGAACATTACTTGCTCTCTTCCAGCTTCACTTTCCCCATTTCTAATACAGACACAATGATTGTTCAGAGTTCATAGAATTACTGTGGGAAATTAAATAATTTAAAATAAATGTCAAGGACCTTGTATATACTAAGTTCTCCATGCTTGTAATTCTATAAACATTACTGGGGTGGGCAAAACCCCAGAGGTCATTAAAGTAGCCTGTAAACAGGGAATTATTAGCCTCAGCAACTATTCTTTTTAACAAAAGGTAAATAAAACTATAATACATATGCTGTTCTTAAAGTATGAATGTTTGCTTGGCTCTTTTCCATTTATATTCAGTTGGATCTAACACACACACATATATTTAAGTAGCTATGTATAATTTATATGTGCCCTTTATATATACACCATTTAAGAATACATTAACTGATATACAATGGGGGAATGACAGCCTCTTCAACAGCTAGTGTCGGCAAAACTGGACAGCTACATGTAAAAGAATGAAAATGGATTATTGTCTAACTCTATATACAAAAGTAAACTTGAAATGGATCACAGACCTGAATGTAGGTCATGAAACCATAAAACTCTTAGAAGAAAACATATACAAAACTCTCTTAAGTATAAATATGCGCTACTTGTTCCTGAACACATTTCCTCTGGCAAGGGAAACAAAAGCAAATATGAACAAATAAGACTATATCAAACTAAAAAGCTTCTGTACAACAAATGACACCATCAGTAGAACAAAAAGGCATCCTGAAGTATGGGAGAATATATTCATGAATGACATATCTGACAAGGGGTTAGCATCCAAAAGATATAAGGAGCTTACATGCCTCAACATCCAAAAAGGAAATAACCCTATTAAAAAATGGGTGGAGGAGCTGAACAGACATTTGGCCAAAGAAGAAATTCAGATGGCCAACAGGCACGTGAAAAGATACTCCACATTGCTAATTATCAGGGAAATGAAAATTAAAACCGCAATGAGATATCACCTCACATGAGGTAGGATGGCCAACATCCAAAAGACAAGGAACAACGAATGCTGGTGAGGATGCAAAAAAGGGGAACCCTCCTACACTGCTGGTGGGAATGTAAATTAGTTTAACCATTGTGGAAAGCAATATGGAGGTTCCTCAAAAAACTAAAAGTAGAAATACTATTTGTCCCAGGAATTCCACTCCTAGGAATTCACCCAAAGAAAACAAGATCCCTGATTCAAAAAGACACATGCACCCCTATGTTTATTGCAGCATATTTACAATAGCCAAGATAAGGAAGCAACGTAAGTGTCCATCGGTAGATGAAAGGATAAAGAAGAAGTGGTACATATACACAATGGAATATTATTCAGCCATAAGAAGAAAACAAATCCTACCATTTACAACAACATAGATGGAGCAGAGAGGGTATTATGCTCAGTGAAATAAGCCAGGCAGAGAAAGACAAGTACCACATGATTTCCCTCATTTGTGGAGTATAACAACAAAGCAAAACTGAAGGAATAAAACAGCAGCAGACTCACAGACTCCAAGAAGAGACTAGCGGTTACCAAAGGGAAGGGGTTGGGGAGGGCAGGTGGTGAGGGGGAGAGAATGAGATTTAAGGGCATTACAATTAGCACACATAATGTAGGGGGCTCATGGGGAAGGCAGTACAACACAGAGAAGACAAGTAGTGACTCTATAGCATGTTACTATTCTGGTGGACAGTGACTGAGGTGGGCTTTGTGGAGGGACATGATAATATGGGTCAATGTTGTAAAAACCTTCATAAGATTGTATATCAATGATATCTTAATAAAAAAATAAAAATACAAAATAATGCCACTTTTCTTACCAAAAAAAAAAAGAAAAAAAGAATGTATTAACTGAGTCTCTTCTAAACTCAGGATTGGCCAAGTATGATTGAATGTTTCCCTACAGATTTTTAAGTATTTATCAGTGCATATTCTTGATACACTATTTGTTTGAAACTCTTAATAGTTTGTGTTTAAATCTGAACAATGTGCCAAAGTTTCATAAAGATTTTCTCTTTCCCATAACCATCTCCAATTCATCGATTTCCAGATACACTAATCATGTTCAAGGTCACTTCCAAGCCCTTCAGTTTTTATTTGGATATCACCAAATCCTTTCTTGCTAAAAGTTTATATGAAACTCACCCAAGGATATGAAATATCTGATTACTTCCATATTGAAAGCATTGGTGTTTGATTTTATAAGGTATACATATAGGGCTGAGTAAACCTAATGATGTTTAGTAAACAGTATCTTGCCCTATATAACAAAGATGAGGCTACTGATTTATCTTCACAATGCATGTGTTAGAGCTATTTTTCCAAGTATTAGGAATAGATTATATAAACTGTGGATATCCTTCATTTTAAATAAACTCTTCCCTGCCTGTCCCCCACCTTCTGCACCTCTACTTCATTCCATTCATGACCAAATATCCATACAACAGGGGTAGCTGGGGCTAAGAATACCCTGTGTATTCTCCAATAGATTAAGATCTAACTGGCCCACATTGAGCTCATGACCCTGACTTCATTAGAAGCTTACACTTATTAATGGTATGAACTGGCCTACACCCAGTTGATATTAAATAGGTTGTCAAATAAACTGAATTAACTCTAGTATGGTTTTAATGCCCTTATGGTCTCAGAAAAAACCTTGGCAACCAAGTGAAGTTTTATGACTCACATCCCATCCCCCTTTATTACTACCATTGAGTTTGGAGCTGAAACAGGACAGTCTTTGAGTCTTTAGGGTTCTGGGTTCTATTTTGTCTCTAATTGGTGCTTTTTTACAGTGTAGATGCATTAGCTGTTACTGCATTTAGAATTATTTTAAGCTTAAATCTCATTGTTTCTTTCCCACATTTCCCTCTTTATTCACAAATATGCTAAATATTTTTAAATATGACATCATATTTCCAGTTTTCTATGAAGTAGGTTGTCCCTTTATAATATTCATTCCTCCTTCTTCCTTTTATAAAATTTACTATTTTCCCTTTAAATTTTCCACTCACCTAACTCAAGAAGAAAAAAATAATAATAACTTAATGCAGTCTGATGTCTGTTTTGTAGAGAACTGGGCAATTTCAGGTCAGCATATAGTCCTTATATAGAATAACATAATAATAATAATAATAATAATGAATGTTTAGTAATATAGTATCAGAAAATAATTTAAGTATTATAATAAATAATAATACAGTATGTAACTGTACACTTATTCAGTAATATAAACACATATCTATCAATATTAATTCATATGAAGTAATTGTATTATTATTATTAAATTGTATTATTTTAATATTATTAATTTCCTTATATGACTAATTAATTCGAGGTACGATGCCTTTTATGGTATTTTGTTTCCTTGTGATACCTGACAAATCTGAGTCAGGCAGTAGTAGATGTCCCATTCATTCATTAATTTATTTAATTACTCACTCAATTAATAGGCATTGCATATTCTTCTGTGTGCCCCATATTTCTAAACATTGAAGCTGCAGCTCAGAACAAAGCTGAGATGCACCCTGCCCATATGCAATTTGCATCTCCGGTGAGAAGAGCAATATTAATAGGAAGTGACATTTCTTCTACCACCTCATTTTTTTCCTCCTCTGGGGAGGTGAGGTGACTTAGCTGATTGGTGAGTCGGGGAGCACATCCTCAGCATGTATATCTCAACCCTTTAATTTTCCCACTTCTGAGGCACCAACTTCTCTCTCTGCAAGACTCCTCCAAAAGGTGCCAGTCTAAACGTGGCATTAAATATTATGAAGCTCTCTCTTGTCTCATATCTAAGCCATTTCCTCCAGTCCAGCATTCAGTAATAAAGCTAAAATTTTGACATCCAGGATTATCTTTGAATTATTTGTCTTACCTCGTACACGGCTACCAATTCAGTTGATGAAAAGGATTGTTCCCCAAAACCCACCACTGGGATAGAGAAGAGAGAAAGGACTCATTCTAGATAAGGGGAGTGACAGGCATGGGTGCTGCCCACCAATGTTTTGTTCTCCTCTCCTTCCAAATATGAAAGTTTATTGTACTTTTTAGCCCCTTAACATTAGGTCAGGCCATGTGCTTTTGCACTGGCCAAAGAGCAGAGGCAACGCATGCACTTCACGCGGATGTCTTGAAGAGCTGGCACGCCAACACGATTCTCCACCTTCTCTGTTCTGTTCTACAAAGGATATTGTAGTTAAATGTGGGGCACACCATCATCCTACAACCCCTGAATGACTACAATGAACAGAACTGTCCTGCTGAGCCACTTTGGACCTGAAATAGGAATAAGAAATTGACCTTTGTTGTTTTAAGCCATGAGATGTGGGGGCTATGGGTCATATCAAGATATGTCTTTCTGAGAACGCACAGGGACGTTAAGCGAAAGAAAGAACAGGCCCCATGCAGAACAAAGAGAAAGATTTTAAACAAAAACTGTAATTTTATACACAAACTGAAGAAACAGCTGGGACAAAGGGTCTGAGGAGGTAAAGAGCCCAGAATATGCAAGGAACTAATGGACATGAGTTTGAACTGGGTCTAAATGCAGAAGACAGTGGCCCAGATGTCACCCCTAATTCTGTCTTCTGCCTATTGAAAAAGTCAGGGAAGAGAATATCAACTCCAGAAAGCTAACATCTGTGACCATTATTGGCCTAGGATATTACTGCTTTCTCCTTGTTTTCTTCTTCACTGAGAAGGTAGAGACAGAGTATGCAGTAGGAAAGTAGAGAAAGATAACTTAAAGAAATAATTTCCTCAATAGAACAGCACCATTCCTTGAGTCCATAATATGCAGGATAGCCTACTGAGCATGGATATGGTCACTAGGGACAGAGTCAAACTTCATGGGGTCTGAAGTATGTATCATTTTCTAGGAGGGTGTTTCTTTAGGGCCCTAAAAGTGAAGATCTCAGAAGCTTAACTTCATTAGCTTCAAAATCAACTCACCTTTATGTCTTTTTCTGGTTTTAAATCTATGATGGCCTCTCATTGCCTACTACAGTATTTCCCAGGCTTTTTAAGACTCAAGTTTCTTTTGAAATACATAAAAATCTCAAGGTTCCTCACACCCCCCATTGCTTGGCTTTTCCATCATCACCCACCAACTGCCCAGGTCTTCAAATCACTTAGTCAGATACAATTCTTTGGAGGGACATTAAAATCCCTTCACAGGCAGATTCCCCTTTAAATTGTGACTGTACTTTTTGGTGGGAAAATATACAAAAATGCGTTTGTAGACCTACTGCCTTCACACCCACCAGACAACTGGGCATGTCCTTTGGTCAAACCGCATTGCTAACTGTGTATCCTTGACCCACACTGGGTAGTTTCTAATGCTGTGAATCTCTAACTCCCTTATTTGAAATGATTGGCAACATTGCGATCTTTTTTCAAGATTCAGCACAAAGGTCTTCCACTATATTATCTCGAAGTTTCCCAGATCTGTTTATTCAATCAAATTCTTTTCTGTGCTTGTCAATATTCTATTATAGCACACACTCACTTGCACTATTGTTATTTGTAGCTGTGTCTCTCTCCACCGTTGAAATACAAACTCTTACACAGAAATTAGTACTTTCTGGGAGTTCAACAAATGTTTGCAGTTGGAAGGCTTAAAGGAAAGCAGGAAGGGAGGGAGGGCTAAAAAAGGAGGTAGAAGACAGCCTGCAATTAGGTATGTGTGATTTATATAAGTTCCTATACCAAAACTTGGCCTTTGGCCCTTCTTGTAATCTTTTCCTTCCCATTTCAAATTAATTGTAGAATTGTGTAGAATTAAAATAGTTTGTTTAAAGGAAAAAAAATCACCTGCAATGTCCTTAATATTTCTCACTAATACTCTTTTTTTCCTTTGGTTCTTTAAAATTCCTATGTAGTTTGGAAATTTTTTTCTGTGTGCAATGTGAAAAAAATTATGTTTCTTTTGGAGAACTGTGTTCATTTAAACAAACAAAAACTGAAAAACATATCCTATATGATTTGACTTTAAATTGTGACTGTACTTTTTGGTGGAAAAATATACAAAAATGATGAACATATGCTATGTTCATTCCAAAATTCCATGAATTTAGCTAGCTTAAATAGAAAATAAACTTATTACATATTACACTATGTACAGTCATTGTTTTATATTAACTACTGAATAATAGTATTATATTTTATAGTGAAATGGAATACACACTCAGTAAAATAGGCTGAAAACATTTTTTTTAAAGGAAAGGCAGTTTTTATGTTTTAAAGTTAATTTTAAAGGTAGTATATACTCATGACTAAAATTTAAACAGTCAGAAAGATGTAAAGTGGATTCCATTATCCAATACAATAACTAATATAAACAGTGTCTTGTCATCCTTCCAAAAGTTTCTATTCATTTATAGGCTTTTTTATTTTATCCTATTATAAATTGTTTGTAACTCACTCTTTTCAGATATCAGAATATTTTAGCTCTATGCACATTGCAGTATAATGTACATATATATCTATATATTTAGATGGATGAACGGATGGATAGGTATCTCAGTCTTCTTTTTAATCTCTGGATTCTGTGGTACAGCTGGGTTGAAATATGTTTAGCATCTAATCAATAAATAGTTTGTTTCCAGGATTTTTATATTTTAACAATGGGGGTTATTTGTTTGATTGTGTTGTAGTTAGTTGTAAATCCAAGTTGAAAATCCTTTTCTCTTTTAGAAGATAATTTTATTTAATTAAAGCTATTGCTCTTACAGATAAGTTGGGTCTTAACACCATTTATGTGTTCATATATGTTTTTAAAATTTCTTTTTTGTACCTATTATATGATGCTTTATCTACTTTGTTTTGTTTTTTATTCTTCCTAATGGTAGTTTTCTTAATGATTATAATTTAATGTTAAATACTATAATTCTATTTCTTGATTTTTTCAACTTCAGACAGTATTTATACAATGTAATATTTCCAGCTATGAAATATGACAAGATTCCCACATGTCCATTTTCTTTCATCTCTTTTCCTACACTGTCAGATATTTATGTACTATATTTTAATTTTATGTTGTCAAGGTTTTTGACAAGCACATTCCATTTGTCATCACAATATCATTGTTGTTCAAGCTAAGGCTTGATTTAAATTGACTTAAATTGATTCCATGATCCTTGACAATGCTAATAAAACAAAGCTTCTCTTTTTCTGAATTTTTTATTTGGTTCATCTCCTGGGAGGCTGAATTTTATCATCAAGGGAGTTTCTCATTTTGTTTTTTATTTTTATTTTTATCTAAAAAGGGTTCATGAGAAATATATTTCATAAGTCCTTGCTTGCTTGAGAATATCATTCTGTGGCATTTATACAAAACCAACATCAGACTTAGAATTTTCTTTCGTCTTTTTTTTTTTTTTGGTCTCAGTACTCTGTGATGGCAATGAGGAGACTCTGAAACCAGATCACACTGAAAGGTAAACTGCCCTTTCTGTCTCTATCAATAAGGTCAGTCTCCCAACCCCTAGAAATTCTTGTCATCTGTTACATGTGGAAATTTTTTTTCATCTTTGAACATATTTCTGGTTCTGTGTTCACAGTTATACTAATTATATGATTGTTTGATCTCTTTTATCTTCATATATGTTCACTGTCTTATTATATTTTCCTTCATGACATCCTCAAGCCTGAATGTCATGTTAGGACTTGATACTTTTGAAGTCTGAAATGTTTTCAGTAATATCCACTCTACTTTTTGCTGCTGCTGCTTTTAATATAGTTTCTATTTAATAGTTATTTTTTCTATTAACCTCTTTCCTGAGACTTGCCAGTGCCCCTTCTGTCTCCTAATATTGCCTTGCCAATTTTTTAAAATTAAAAATAATTAGAGATGAAAGTGATTAAAAGACTGACTTTTAAATGTCAGTCTTTTAATCATTTTCAACTCATTAATTTTTTTCCCAAAATATTTACTTGTCACTCTAATTCTCTGAAGGTATAAAGAAGTATTTGTCTGAAATTTTCTAAGAAATTTATATTTTTCTAAAATCTACTTTCATCTGCCTTTTAATATAAGTTACATATCTTTCACCATTTTGTGTTTGTAGCATCCGTGTCAAAGTCCTGCTTTGGATCACTTCACAGCTTATCATTCATCTTTGAACCAGCAGTCCTAACCTGGACTACTATTTCCTAAAGAAGAGTATGGAAATGGGCAGATGTTCCACCTGCATCTACTGGTTTGTCATCACTAAACTCTCTCATCAAATCTGTTCTGTCTTCTGTCCTAGGGAGATCTTTGCACAGCAGGTCAGCCACACAGATCTATGTGCCTTGCAGTGAAGCATCTTATCTCAAATGTCTTTTATTTGGTGATTTAGTGTTTATCTTTGGCCAGCAGTACACACTCAGCAATTACATTTTTCACTTTTCTCAGTACACACTCAGCAATTACATTTTTCACTTTTCTCATGACCATCCACACCCTCACTCCTTAATGTGCCAAATAAAAATTCATTAGACAGCCCCATTAGGATCCTTGTTTACTTTGAGAAGAACCTATACTCTGCTTAAGGCTCAGAGAGGTATACATTGGCTTTAAATACCTTCCCTCCTTTTGGTCTAAGTCCCACTATATTTGATGGATGGTTACAATTCATAGACTGGGGATTTTAACCAAGTATCAGTGCAAGTAAGATTTTACATTTCCTAATCTAAACTGTGTTCTGGCATGAGGTTTATTAGGTTTCTGGCATGGGACAAAGATAGGAATTAAAATAGATATGCTTTTACTCTACTATTTACAGAAAATCCCCTTTCCTTTTCAAACTGTGTGACAACACAGTCTGTTTCAGGGAATTTATTCTTACACATGTCAATCACAAAGCTGTTACTGAATTTAATTCAAAAAATAAAAATAGTAAAAGTTACTTATAGCTACTATCTAAATTTTGCATGTGCATTTATAGTTGTTGGGGCATTCTAAATATTTCCAAAACTTAATTTAATTAGTGGCATGTCTTAATTTAAATAGCAGTCTATTTTATTTCTTACTGGTTTAGAAATAATGGTGCATGACACTGCTGATAACATCTTAGATTTATGAAATATGTTGTATCTTTTCCAGATACATGTGCTATTTTAAACCAAAACTGGAATCACATTTGTATAATTTGGGGCCATCTTTAAATGAAATTTAATATTTTGAGATTCTTGTAGGATAAAACAAAGCAGTTATCACAACAGCATGCTCCTTTAAAAACATTTCTCAATTTTATAGATTGGCTGATCTAAATAACGACATAATTTAAAATAAAGAAAAGAAAGTCTCCATTTCAAAATCTACAGGCCACTTACCCTAAGTCTCAGTTTTACTTATCTATAGCATGAACTTACTAATAATAACACCTAGAGAAGCCAGGATGATTCAGTGAAGTGCTTGCTTCAATTTAGCACATGTTAAATACAGCAATAGTTGCAGTATCATTAGTAGTTATCCTTCAGGGAATGGCCTTTTTGTATTTATTTACAAAGACAGATGGCTGATTGCATTCTATGAAACTGACCTGCTTACCTCATGCCACACACTAGTTAAGCACTGGAAATACAAAAACAACCACAGCTCTTACACAGGACCTTCTATTAACCAGTTTACTTTCAGGATTTTGTTCATTTATTTTGGTTGAATAAATTTGTTTTTTCTGAACATTCACTGCTCTCCACTGACCATAGGCCAAGTCTCTTTCATGGACTCCATACTCACATAAAGTGCTTGGCGTTCTCCTCCCACAGCCTTTGTTGCCCTATTTCTGCAAGTCTGTTTTAGTTCCTCCTTGGGTAATGCTCTTCCCTTTCCTGTCTCAGAGGTCCAGATCTCTTCAAAGAATATTTTAGACTTAAGAAGAAGGTTCCTTATCATTTACATTCTGTTCAAACAACAAAAAGAAAGAGGAACAAGAACTAGAAAACAAACTGGTTCACAGAGGATATCGGGCAACGCCACTCATATGGGACCCAACTGTCCTTGCATCCTTTCTGAATCCAGCTACTCAGACGTCATTGCTCCTTCTTCCATACCCCCTGGAGCAGTATTTGCAATATTTCTTATCGCATTCTGCATCACGGCATTTGTGTGCATGTTTTCTTTGGCCTAGATTGTGAGGGCCTTGAGGGAAGAATGTTGTCTTTATCTCCATAGCATCTGTCACAAAACACATGCTTAATCAGTGGTTTTTGAATTGAATTACTTTACTCATCTGACTCTTAAGACCATTATCAGGGTTACTTATTCCTTGAAATGAATCACCCCATCCACTTACTTGAAAATAAAAATAATGGCTGACATTTGTATGTGTGTGTGTGTATATATGTGTATATATATATATATATATATATATGAAATATATATACATGAATATATGTGTTTTTGAATATATATATGAAAAAGTCAGTTTTCCAAGGCTTTCAACACAAACAGCCACCTCTTTTTTGCTCCTGTCTAGGTCTCATCCTCAGAGGCAAACACCTGCAACTCCTCTAGCTGCTCCTTCCCAACTCCTTCCGTTTTCACACTGAAACAGCACATATGCAGGGCTTTCTTAGCATTTCCCACACTGTGGAGTGGAAGGTGAGCCCTGATATTTTCACATGCCCTCCCTTCCCCACACATTTTGCGTCCCTCCAAACTCCCAATAGAGTTCATGCAACTCCTCCTCAGGCCCTCTACCCTCTCGTTCCAGTCTGGAGCACGTCTTGAGGTCTGCTGCCCAGCACCCATCCTGGGATCTCCCTTGCTCATCACGTGCGCTATTCCATTCAGTCCTCTCCTGCATTGGTTTCCAGGTTTCCTGAACTCTGGATATTTGTATTTTTGGTTTACCTCTTACTTTGGTGCGATATACCTTCAACAGTTTTTCAACAAACACTTGATCAGAAATACCAATTGCTTTTTTGGGAAAAGCGCTTGGAAGTTTGACTTTAAATATAATTCTAGGTCAGATACAACTATCCCTCAAATTTGGATGGCACCACCCACCTGAAGAGGTATTGATGAAGTACAGGTAAAAGGTCTTTAGGATTATGTGAAAAGTAAAATGCTGCTTGTCTGTGGGTTGCATGACACAGTCAAGTAAGGGAATTAATTGGAGGAGCATTAGAGAGAAATGGAAAGGAGTCAGGGCTGAATTGAAAGCTAGAAAGATTTTCAGATCATCACTGATTCAAACATGACAGAACATGGTAGGAAAGCCTGCTGAGAACAAAAGGAATGGAAGTGAAGGCTGTTCCACAGAGCCAGAAAAAATGTCCTGTGATTGACTGACTGACTGACTGAATAAATAAATAAACAAACAAACAAACAAACTCTAGCCTCTTTGACTTGGTGCCAGCAGCTGGCTACAAGGGAGGCTTAGGGACTGACCAAAATCTTGACACGTGGACAGTCTCCCACCCCAATTTCATCTTAGATGAGGTTAACACAGCTCTAATGAATTCCTGTATGATTCCAAAACATAAAATGCAATCACACCATGAAGCAAAGCCATTCATGTTTTTTCACAATTGAGGATCTTTTCTATCCAGCAACTAAGGCCAAGAACAAAATGGCTTAAGTGCTCTTTCAAAGTGTCCTGCTGGAGAGGGCCCTTTAGTTCTCCATCATTAGGCAGCTGCTATCTCTGAACGGGAATGTTAGGGATATTGGCCCAGCCAGCAGCAACCTAGCTGGCTACTGAGCAGTCTGAACAGCGACCAAATGCAAAATTCTCCGAGGATACAAAATTGCATCTGAGTCAACAGCCGCAGATGAGTGCACAGTGGTGCCTGTTTCTTCCCTTATGCACTGTCCCACACTGCTGGGAAGTCTCTCTTCAGCCTTGCTATTCACTCACTGCTTGGGCTTCTCTGGTAATTGTGAACCTTCAGGACAATTCCCCAGATGGTGCCCTTCCCATACACAGTGTAACAGTTTCATACTCATGGACACCAGGCTGAGACTATCAACTGTGCTATTATAGGCTTCGGTCTCTTGCTTCCAAACAGATGAGCTCTGTATATCTGTTCTGAGGTATCTTGTCACATGCAAATTCCTCAATTAAAGCTTTTTGCTTAGAAATAATACATATCTGAGTTTTGGATATTTATGATACACAAAAAGCCTTCAGGAGAGGAGGCAGAGCCAACATGGTAGCATGAGTAGGACAGTGGGAATCTCCTCCCAAAAACATATATATTTTTGAAAATACAACAAATATAACTAATCCTAAAAGAGAGAACAGAAGACACAGGACAACAGCCAGACTACATCCACACGTGCGAGAGCCCAGCGCCTGGTGAAAGGGGTAAGATACAAGCCCTAGCCTGGTGGGACCTGAGCGCCCCTCCCCCCAGCTCCTGGCAGGAGGAGAGGAGTCAGAGTGGGGAGGGAGAGGGAGCCCAGGACTGCTAAACACCCAGCCCCAGACATCCTCACCAGAGCGCAGACACAGTGCATGTGTGGAGGGCTGGAAACTAGGGAAACAGGACAGCAAGACCTCTGAGTGGGTTCCGAGGCTGATGCCCCTGTGACAAAGAAAAGCGAGTGCTTTTTGAAAGTCTTAAAGGGACAGGGACACTACAGCTGGATGGAAACAACACAGGTCACAGTCCAGCAGCTGGAAATTACAGGGAAAACCAGGTGCACTAACCTCCTGGGCAACAGCTCTGAGACCCCTCACGGAGGTAAACAGCCAAACAGTCCCCCGTCCATTACCCCTCCGGGGCGCAGCGAAAGCAGAGAAGCAACCTAAGGCTGGCTACGTCCTCAGAAAGGGAGCTTCCTCCACACCAGCCGGGCAAGACACAAAGACCCAGTCTACACACAATTACCCAACACAAGCCACTAGGGGTCGCAGTTGTCCCAGTAAAGAAAGGCCAGTAGCGAGTGGAAAGTTTGGCCCTCCCAGATAACAGTCAATAGCACCTATCAACATGAAAAGGCAAAAAAATAAGATCCACACAGGACTAACCCAGACAGCTTTGGCATCTGCTACATCTTCCCCTGAGGAGGAACCTGAGGTGATAGACTTAACCAGTCTTCCTGAAAAAGAATTCAAAACAAAAGTCATAACCATCCTAATTGACTTGCAGAGAAATATGCAAGAACTAAGGAAGGAGAATACAGAAATAAAACAAGTTCTGGAAGGACGTCAAAACAGAATGGATGAGATGCAAGAGACAATAAATGGACTAGAAAACAGAACAGGAACGCAGAGAAGCTGATGCAGAGAGAGATAAAAGGATCTCCAGGAATGAAAGAATTCTAAGGGAGCTAAGTGACCAATCGAAACGGAACAATATCCACATTATAGGGGTACCAGAAGAAGAAGAGAGAAAAAGGGATAGAAAGTGTCTTTGAAGAAGTAATCGCTGAAAACTTCCCCAAACTAGGGAGAAAATGGCCTCTCAGACCACAGAAGTACACAGAACTCCCATGACAAGGGATCCAAGGAGGGCAACACCAAGACACATAATAAGTAAAATGGCAAAGATCAAAGACAAGGACAAAGTATTAAAGGCAGCCAGAGTGAAAAAAAAAGGTTACCTACAAAGGAAAACCCATCAGGCTATCATCAGACTTCTCAACAGAAATCCTACAGGCCAGAACAGAATGGCATGATATACTTAATGCAATGAAACAGAAGGGCCTCGAACCAAGATTACTGTATCCAGCACGAATATCATTTAAATATGAAGGAGGGATTAAACAATTCCCAGACAAGCAAAAGTTGAGGGAATTTCCCTCCCACAAACCATCTCTACAGGGCATCTTAGAGGGACTGTTCTAGATGGGAGCACTCCTAAAAAGAGCACAGAACAAAACACCCAACATATGAAGAAGGGAGGAGGAGGAATAAGAAGGGAGAGAAATAAAGAATCATCAGACCATGTTTATAAGAGCTCAACAAGCAAGTTAAGTTAGACAGTAAGATAGTAAAGAAGCTAACCCTGAACCTTTGGTAACCACGAACTTAAAGCCTGCAATGGCAATAAGTACATATCTCTCAATAGTCACCCTAAATGTAAATGGACTGAATGCACCAATCAAAAGACACAGAGTAATAGAATGGATAAAAAAGCAAGATCCATCCATATGCTGCTTACAAGAGACTCACCTCAAACCCAAAGACATGCACAGACTTAAAGTCAAGGGATGGAAAAAGATATTTCATGCAAACAACAGAGAGAAAAAAGCAGGTGTTGCAATTCTAGTATCAGACAAAACAGACTTCAAAATAAAGAAAGTAACAAAAGATAAAGAAGGACATTACATAATGATAAAGGGCTCAGTCCAACAAGAGGGTATTACCATTATAAATATATATGCACCCAATACAGGAGCACCAACATATCTGAAACAAATACTAACAGAACTAATGAATGAATGCATTCATTCTGGGAGACTTCAACACACCACTCACTCCAAAGGACAGATCCACCAGACAGAAAATAAGGACACAGAGGCACTGAACAACACACTAGAAAAGATGGACCTAATAGACATCTACAGAACTCTACATCCAAAAGCAACAGGATACACAATCCTCTCAAGTGCACATGGAACATTCTCCAGAATAGACCACATACTAGGCCACAAAAAGAGCCTCAGTAAATTCCAAAAGATTGAAATCCTACCAACCAACTTTTCAGACCACAAAGGCATAAAACTAGAAATAAACTGTACAAAGAAAGCAAAAAGGCTCACAAACACATGGAGGCTTAACAACACACTCCTAAATAATCAATGAATCAATGACCAAATAAAAATGGAGATCCAGCAATATATGGAAACAAATGACAACAACAACACAAAGCCCCAATGACTGTGGGATACAGCAAAAGCAGTCTTAAGAGGAAAGTATATAGCAATCCAGGCATATTTAAAGAAGGAAGAACAATCCCAAATAAATGGTCTAATGTCACAATTATCAAAATTGGAAAAAGAAGAACAAATGAGGCCTAAGGTCAGCAGAAGGAGGGACATAATAAAGATTAGAGAAGAAATAAATACAATTGAGAAGAATAAAACAATAGCAAAAATCAATGAAACCAAGAGCTGGTTCTTCGAGAAAATAAACAAAATAGATAAGCCTCTAGCCAGACTTATTAAGAGGAAAAGAGAGTCAACACAAATCAACAGAATCAGAAACGAGAAAGGAAAAATCATGACGGACCCCACAGAAATACAAAGAATTATTAGAGAGTACTATGAAAACCTATATGCTAACAAGCTGGGAAACCTAGGAGAAATGGACAACTTCCTAGAAAAATACAACCTTCCAAGACTGACCCAGAAAGAAACAGAAAATCTAAACAGACCAATTACCAGCAAAGAAATTGAAGCGGTAATCAAAAAACGACCAAAGAACAAAACTCCCGGGCCAGATGAATTCACCTTGGAATTTTATCAGACATATAGGGAAGACATAATACCCATTCTCCTTAAAGTTTTCCAAAAAATAGAAGAGGAGGGGATAGTCCCAGACTCATTCTATGAAGTCAACATCACCCTAATACCAAAACCAGGCAAAGACACCACCAAAAAAGAAAACTATAGACCAATATCCCTGATGAACGTAGATGCAAAATACTCAGCAAAATATTAGCAAACAGAATTCAAAAATACATCAACAGGATCGTACACCATGACCAAGTGGGATTCATCCCAGGGATGCAAGGATGGCACAATGTTCGAAAGTCCATCAACATCATCCACCACATCAACAAAAAGAAAGACAAAAACCACATGATCATCTCCATAGATTCTGAAAAAGCATTTGACAAAATTCAACATACAATCATGATAAAAACTCTCATCAAAATGGGAATAGAGGGCAAGTACCTCAACATAATAAAGGCCATTTATGATAAACCCACAGCCAACATTATACTGAACAGTGAGAAGCTGAAAGCTTTTCCTCTGAGATTGGGAACAAGACAGGGATACCCACTCTCCCCACTGTTATTTAACATAGTCCTGGAGGTCCTAGCCACAGCAATCAGACAAAGAAATACAAGAAATCCAGATTGGTAAAGAAGAAGTCAAACTGTCACTATTTGCGATGACATGATATTGTACGTAAAAAAACCTTAAAGACTCCACCCCAAAACTACTAGAACTGATATCGGAATACAGCAAAGTTGCAGGATACAAAATTAACACACAGAAATCTGTGGCTTTCCTATACACTAACAATGAACCAACAGAAAGAGAAATCAGGAAAACAACTCCATTCACAATTGCATCAAAAAGAATAAAATACCTAGGAATAAACCTAACCAAAGAAGTGAAAGACTTATACTCTGAAAACTACAAGTCACTCTTAAGAGAAATTAAAGGGGACAGTAACAAATGGAAACTCATCCCATACTCATGGCTAGGAAGAATTAATATTGTCAAAATGGCCATCCTGCCCAAAGCAATATACAGATTTGATGCAATCCCTATCAAAATACCAGCAAAATTCTTCAATGAACTGGAACAAATAGTTCAAAAATTCATATGGAAATACCAAAGACCCCGAATAGCCAAAGCAATCCTGAGCAGGAAGAATAAAGTGGGGGAGATCTCACTCCCCAACTTCAAGCTCTACTAAAAAGCCATAGTAATCAAGACAATTTGGTACTGGCACTAGAACAGAGCCACAGACCAGTGGAACAGAATAGAGACTCCAGACATTAACCCAGACATATATGGTCAATTAATATTTGATAAAGGAGCCATGGACACACAATGGGGAAATGACAGTCTCTTCAAGAGATGGTGCTGGCAAAACTGGACAGCTACATGTAGGAGAATAAAACTGGACCATTGTCTAACCCCATATACAAAAGTAAACTCAAAATGGATCAAAGACCTGAATGTAAGTCATGAAACCATTAAACTCTTGGAAAAAAACATAGGCAAAAACCTCTTAGACATAAACACGAGTGACCTCTTCTTGAACATATCTCCCCGGGCAAGGAAAACAACAGCAAAAATGAGCAAGTGGGACTATATTAAGCTGAAAAGCTTCTGTACAGCGAAAGACACCATCAGTAGAACAAAAAGGAACCCTACAGTATGGGAGAATATATTTGTAAATGACAGATCCAATAAAGGCTTGACGTCCAGAATATATAAAGAGCTCACACGCCTCAACAAACAAAAAACAAATAACCCAATTATAAAATGGGCAGAGGAACTGAACAGACAATTCTCCAAAAAAGAAATACAGATGACCAACAGACACATGAAAAGATGCTCCACATCACTAATTATCAGAGAAATGCAAATTAAAACTACAATGAGGTATTACCTCACACAAGTAAGGATGGCTGCCATCCAAAAGACAAACAACAACAAATGTTGGCGAGGCTGGGGAGAAAGGGGACCCTCCTACGCTGCTGGTGGGAATGTAAATTAGTTCAACCATTGTGGAAAGCAGTATGGAGGTTCATCAAAATGCTCAAAACAGACTTACCATTTGACCCAGGAGTTCCACTCGTAGGAATTTACCCTAAGAACGCAGCAATCAAGTTTGAGAAAGACAGATGCACCCCTATGTTTATCGCAGGACTATTTACAATAGCCAAGAATTGGAAGCAACCTAAATGTCCATCGATAGATGAATGGATAAAAAAGATGTGGTACATACACACAATGGAATATTACTCAACCATAAGAAGAGGGCAAATCCTACCATTTTCAGCAACATGAATGGAGCTGGAGGGTATTATGCTCAGTGAAATAAGCCAAGCAGAGAAAGACAAATAACAAATGATCTCACTCATCTGTGGAGTATAAGAACAAAGGAAAAACTGAAGGAACAAAACAGCAGGGGATCACAGAACCCAAGAATGGACTAACAGGTACCAAAGGGAAAGGGACTGGGGAGGATGGGTGGGTAGGGAGGGATAAGGGGGGGGAGAGGAAGGGTGGTATTAAGATTAGCATGCATAATGGGGGGGAGAAAGGGGAGGGCTGTACAACACAGAGAAGACACGTAGGGATTCTACAGCATTTTGCTATGCTGATGGACAGTGACTATAAAGGGGTTTATAGGGGGGACCTGGTATAGGGGAGAGCCTAGTAAAAATAATATTCTTCACATAAGTGTAGATTAATGGTAACAAAAAAAAAGAAAGAAAGAAAGAAAAGGGGGATTACTCCCTGATAGGATAAAACCAACTGTAAATCAACGATTAATGCATGCTTTAAATATCCTTAATTTTGATCACTTAAAGGGTGTCAGATAATCGGCTATGGTGGTACATTTTTCTGATAATATTGTTTTCTCTTAAAAAAAAAAGGCAGTTCCTGTGTGGTGACCTCCAAGGAGTTCTACACAATGGTATAAAGGGCATATCAAAGTGTGGGCAGAGGGTCTGTTTGTGTTTATACAGAGGATCAAAGCCTAATTTGGCTACCCAGTAAATGAACTAAGATACGATATGAAGAAGAACTTCCAACATCAGCACTCTCTGGAAGACTCATACCAGAAGATGATCATCAAAAAACCTCAACAAAGATCCAAGCGCTGCTACAGTTGTAGCTGCATTCATCCCACCGGTTCCTGGACTTGCCATGGGAATGAAGAAGGAGATATCTAAGCTGGCCTGTGCATACAGTAAAACAACAAATTTGACTGGATCTATACTGTTGGAACTCAACCAAGAATTAGGAGAAGTGCAAGTTGTAGCGCTCCAAAATCTTACGACTACAGACTATCTACTGTTAAAAGAACATATGGGATGTGAACAGTTCCCAGGAATGGGTTGTTTTAATTTGTCTGATTTCTCTCAGACTGTTCAAGTACAGTTGGACAATATCCATCATATCATAGATAAATTTTCACAAATGCCTAGGATGCCTAACTGGTTTTCTTGCTTTCACTGGAGATGGCCGGTAATTATAGATCTGCTTTGGTTATGTAACTATATTCCTATTATGTTAATGTGTGTCTGCAATTTTTTAGTAGTTTAAAACCTATACATGCTGAAGTTACTCTACAAGAAGATATGTCAAAGAAATAATCAATCTTCCCATGTTTTCTTCCGCATGCTACTTCTATAGCTTTTCTTCTTCCTTCCTAATTACAACCCTTAAATAGAATTTGTGCCTCATATCGCATTTACCGAGTATCATAATTCCTCCAAGTGGTAAAGATACCTCAAGACAAATGCTGGGCATAGAAGCCACAGGGCATAAATCTGCAAAGAAGTAAAAAGCTAACCTTTTCAAACAACATGGCTTCTCTCTCACTTACCAACTTTACATTTCCCTGTATGGCCCCGGAAGATGACTAGTTAGCCATAGACGGGTAAGATTCCTCAAGGGAGGAACAACCTAAGATAGGCACAGTCACAGGGGGGCCATCAGGTGAGAAATTGGGGATCAACAGAGGTGAGGCTTAGAACCTCACCCCCCCTGTTCTGAGAGAAATATTCTGCATCCGTGGATGTTTTATTGCCCTTGTCTAGCTTGGATTAACACATAGGCTACAGGCGCACAACTGATCATCTACATTTGCTCTCTTACAACACTAAACTATGTTTTCTACCTTTATCTTGCATCTACCTACCACTTCAGCATTTTATTAAAAATAATAATAACAATAATAATAATAAAGGGACAAATGTGGGATCCACTTATAAATCAAGTATAAAAATCAAATGAGTATTCATATTTGAACTGATTGTTTATAGTTCATAATGCGTGATCAAACCCGAAAGTTTCTGTGATGACTGCCCTTGTACTATTCACCATGTAAGAACTTATTTACTATGCAAGAACTTGTTCACCATGTAAGAACTTGTTTGTTATGCTTCAGAAGATTGGAGACTGACGAGAATTAAGCTTGGGGTGGATTAATGATTGTGCATTGAGTCCCCTATACAGAATTTTATTGTTGTTAACAACCATTTGATCAATAAATATGAGAGATGCCCTCTCAAAAACAAAAAAAAGCCTTTAGGAGAGAAATGCATCCTTTTGTATCTCACGTAAGGCAAAGGAAAATCTAGAGGAGGGTTGTAAAAGGGGTAGTAAGAACATTCTCCTGCCCCCAAATACCT
Organism: Manis javanica; assembly: GCF_040802235.1. Lineage (NCBI taxonomy): Eukaryota > Metazoa > Chordata > Mammalia > Pholidota > Manidae > Manis > Manis javanica. The sequence goes on along the minus strand of NC_133163.1, from coordinate 22,147,461 downwards.
CTTTGCTGAAAAGGTTATAGGTCTTTCCTACAAGCCTTGGTTCACAGAGAGCAGTTCACCTGACAGCAGCAGCAATTCACCAGGGATCTTACTAGAAATTCAGAATCTCAGGCCCCACCCCTCCTCAGTTAGGGTCTTCATGTTGAGCAAGACCTCCAAGGTGATTTGTATAAACATTAAAATGTGAAAAGCTCTTTTTAATTAGTAAGCATTTTGTGCCAAGATACTTTGAAACTACACAAATATCCTATTCATTTTCATATTTTTGCCCACTAAATTTAATATCCACTGATGATACTTGACTGCAACCATTATTACTATGTTATTCACCAAATGGTGGTTTTTAAAATTTTTTAGTAGGTTATTCTTGAACAGTTCTTGAAAACACATATACCCCATACCTGGTTTCCCATATTACTCATATCTTACCTTTGTTATAATTAATGGAGCCAATACTGTTCAATTATTATTAAAGAAAGTCCGTAGTTTACTCAGAGTTCCTTCTTTCCATCTATTTTTCTATTTCAGCATCCTTGTAGGTTGCCACATTACATTTAGTTGTCATGTATCCATAGGCCCCTCTTGACATGGCAGTTTCTCAGACATTTATTTCTACCATGCCTCCTTCATTTATTAATTGGAACTCAACTTAAAGAACTGTGCCTTCTCTACCACTGATTTAATTATTTAAGTCTATATAGACTCATGGGTATTTATTTTATTCTATGCATTTTAAGCCATTACCATCATTATCTTTTTTTATTACACCAATTGCCTCAGATGTGTCATTTGAAATTATTTCAAGCTGACTCCTTGAGAAGCTCCCATCAGGTTTTGAGCACTTCCTTATTTTTGGCATCATAAAATGTCCCATGTTCATCATGTACTCTCCTGACCCTAGCCCTTGAACCAGATATTTCTCTGAGTGGTCTGGTTCTTTTAATTGGTAAATGGTATATAGAAACCAAGATCTGGGGGCTAGGTGCTCTTTTTGTTACTGGGGTGTCATTACTTCTAGGCTCTTTCAGAGATCGAGCTAGGACATATGTCGATATACTCTTGCGTATACATGCATGTACACCTATGCATCCTAACATGGTCATACAATATACACCTATACTATTTTCATGTGTATATTAAAAACCTTGAGCTATACTAATACCTCTGATTCCAATCCAACAGCACGGGGTCCATGCTTCCCCCTTTTACTTATCTGCATTTTTTTCTCTGACAGTGAGAAACATGGATTTCATTATCATATCATTACATTTGCTTATTTATTCAATCATAGAATAAAAAAAAGTTGCAGAATTATTAACCCTATCTCTTTGAACCATAAATTTACAAATGAGAGCGCAAAATTTGTGTACAGTTCTCTCTTTAGCCTCGCGGTAGTCAGCTGAAATACCATTTTCTAAGATTACTTAGCTCTTTTCCTCCCCACCCTCTTTATTGTGGTTATGTGCTTCATTTGTAAAATTTAGATTTATTGTTGTTGTTTGTATTCTATCTTGGGTTCTAGGGATGGGGAATATCTATGGACAGATCCTACCTTAAACAGAGATCCCAAAGCAGCCCAGGTAATATTCCTTGACATTGTAAAAGGGAGCAAGGGATGTTTATACCTCTTTGATCAGTTTATGGTTATCAAAATTTTTTAATTCTCCTCATCTCAATACAATTCAAAGAAGCAAAGTATGACCCAGTTGAGAAAAGAGAGGCATTCCTAATATAGGGTTCCTCTGAAACAAGGGTATGCCTTCTCTCAGGATTAGTGGATTTAGTGGATTCAAGGCAAAGGTTCAGGGTCCTAAATTCTATCAAAATATTATTAGAGCATTATCTCCTTTTCCCCTCGAGAGAGTTGAAATTTTCCTTGATTCAGAGTCCAACAGATAATGCACCAAGCCTCACTTTGACCTCCTTGACTCTTCTCCAATGCCTCAAGAGTGCCTTTTTCTGGGTTCTTCTCTGCTTGCTTCTAAATTCCAATAAATCTCTCTGATGAGTAAAAATTGCAATACATGATCTTGCTCACTCTCCCTACCAACTGGGGAAAAATGGCTTAATTGCTCTCTAGAAACAAGTAAACATATTTGTAGACATTTTCATCTCAGCTCTAGTTTCTGCAGGAGCCCAATTGAATGACACTCTTCCCACAAACTGGTCATTCTTGTATTTTCCTTTCTGTGATGTGAATTACCCTAGTGTATTTGATGGTTAATACCATTCCCAAATTTTAGTGGCTGATACAAATTTTTTTTAATCTCATTCACACAGTCCCTGCTGCTTGTGTAGATCCTTTAGGTGTCTCTTCTTTGAGCCATGATCAGGTACTCAAGTGCATTCTATCTCACGCACCACTTCTCTCTAGTCCTTGGAGCCTCTCCACTAAGGAAGCAGATGAGAAAAGCAAGTGAAGTTTTGTGTGGGGGCAATTCATGCATCAAGCCTGGAAGTGGTACCTATCACTTCTTCCCACATTTCATTGGCAGAACCCAGTCAAGAGGGGAAACTAGAAGGATGAAAGAAAATGAGTGCAGCTAGGTGACCGGAGGAGGAGAGCCATGGATGGCTGAACAGCCAGCCTCTCTCTACTGAAGGCGGTATACCCCATTTAACAGATTCCTGTTTTTGCTACAATTCCTTTGATTTGTTATTATGTCACTTCCAACGGAAGGCACAGGCTAATACAGGTCCTAGGTATAGTAATATAAGCTTGGACAGGGACAAGTCTTAAATTCCCCAGGTGAGCATTCAGGTGATTGCAGTTTAGATTTCATTGTTCATTTTTATTGTGAAAAAAGGAACAAAGACTCAGAATGTAAAGTAAAAGATGAAAGAGGTGGTAAACCTACTTTGAAAATGGTCATGATAGATATCCAGCAAAATATTAAGGAACTGTTATTTTATTGAGTTAAACTCTTTTCTCTAACCACTGACATATAGTACTGTCTTATGGAGTGACTAATTTCTTTATTGCTAGAAAGATGCAGATAGCAAGAAGATAGGTGCTTTCTAGCAATACCTAAACTTAGGCATTCAGAGATTTTATAAACTTTTCTGAGTTATTCTCCATAAGTCTTCTCATAGACGAGTGTTCTTAGGTTTTGTCAGTTATCAAAATAACATGGATATCAAGGCCAAAATCGCAGAGATCATCAGTCATTGATCCAGGTCAGGATCTGTACATCTGTATTTATTTAATGCCACAGGTGATTCGCATGTATGGCTAATTTGGAGAGCCAGTATTACAGGTTGTAGGAATAGATGTGAATCTATCTTACAAGTGCCATATAATTCCCATAGCTCTCCAAACTAAATTTGAAGTTTAACTCATTACCATACTGGATTATAAGGACCATATAGATATCCAAAAATAGATAATACAAATAATTTTCATAAGACAGATGGTAGACACTATGAATTTAGAGACATCCCTGGCTGAGCTGGGCTATGCAGGCTTCACACAGCAAAATTATTTCACTGGATCCTGGTAGAATCTGATAAGAAAGCAGAAGAGGCCATTCCACACGGATGGAAACAGTAAGAACAAAATCACAGTTGAGAAAACACTAGGCAGAGTCAAGCAGACCCAGTATGGCTGGAGCAGAAACAATGAAGGAAAAATACAAGGTAGAATAACTAACATTAAACTGTACACTGTGAGCTCAAAGTGCTATAGAATTCCAAAAAGAGAGTCATTTGGTTAGAACAGCCAAGAAGCCTTCATGAAGAAAGCAGAACTTGAGCTGGGTCAAGAAGGACAAGTGGGATTTTGTTAACAGACAGAAAAGGAGGGAAAATCATTTTTATTTTGCTATTTCTGAAACCCAAGACACAAAATGAAATACTACATGACTGACTATTTTTCACATAGATGTACTAGGGTCTTATGTATATAGTTTAAGACTATGGTAAATGTTTAGGCTGTTTATTTGTTTAAATGTCTGTATACCACATAGGGCTGAAGTCGGCTTTTAGGAAATGCATGTAATAAAAAGTCCAATATATTTTTAAAAACTAAAATCAGGAAGAAATACAAAGAAGAATAGGCATTAAAGAAAGGGAGATCAAACACAAATACATAAGCACATATACATATATATTAATTGATTTATGTCAGCCAAAATTTTGTCCCAGAACTTCCTGGAAATTAAAAGAAAAACAGAAACATGATCAGCTACACAATTCTCAATACCCATGAAAATATCCAAGAAATTATGCTAATTTTTCAAGGGAAGGAAAATTTAGCCTCACCTCTCAGCATAAGAAATTTTCAATATTGAACAATGTACACACCAATGGAGTTTTACATGTATTCTTTAGTGGAAGCCCAGAAGATAGCAAATCTCAGAAGTTGCTCAATGGGCAGAACCATATAGCCTTCGTGGTGAACTTCATGGCACATCACTTTCTCAGCCCTGGAGAGCCAAAGCAAACTTTGTTTTCAAAAGATTTTTCCCTACTGCAGGCCCTAAAACTCTGGAGAAACCAAGATCATCAGAAAGGAATGTTTCTAATGTGTCCATACAAAGTTGGTTCAGCTGCTTTGATTTAATCAACAACTAGTCAACTCAATCAATCAACAATTTGATTCCATGAAAAACATTCCATCAAAATTCGGTAATATGAAAATGAAAGAGTCCACTAATTTAATAGATTTTATCTATTCAGATGGCTTTGTAGACCATGCAAATATAGAGCTTTTCTCTTTTTCTTTTTAAATACAGTTCTAAGTACTCCCAAGGAGTAGTTAATTACCTGATGATAACAGTTTGTATCTACATGATGTTTTCAGAACTTCTTCCCAAGTATAACCATCTTGTGAGGCTGTATTTTCACCTATAACAGAAGATTTAATGACTTATCAGTCTAACATCTAGTTATTACTAGAAAAGAAGGAAGTGTGGTGTAATACAGAGAACTTTAGAGTCATGATAAAAAGGGTTTGTTGACCAAATCCTGCAATTACCCTGCAGTTGGGTGGTTTGATATCATCCACCTAGTTCCAAATTCTTGAATCTATATTTAAAACATTGCTCTCCAACTTTGACTCCTCCAGATTTAGTGTTCATTTTCATTCTCACTTGAATTTTGGTCCTTGATGCTATTCTTTCTGTTTTTGACTGAGTCTACCCTTCTGATCTCAGTATTTTTTGTTGTCTTGCATGAGACCTTGATCTAGCTCCAGTAATACAGAGCACGGTCCCTAGGTTGGTCCTTGGCTGGACCATCACCAACTATCTCCAAGGCATCCATACACAACTCAGGCAACTCCCACAGACAGTAAAGACTAGAAAAGGACTGATATCAAATGGTGGGGCACAGGGGAAGGTTTGGACAGCAAAGAGAATTGAGTTCCATGTACATTGATACATAACAAAGAAAATACAGATCCCTTACCCTGGAATAACAATGTGCTTAGATAGGTTTCAAGTGAGATTCTATGTGTAACATACCATCAGCAAATATAAATGCAAAATCCTATCCACTTATTGTTTATTTCCTCAAATTATTAACAAACAAATCATTTTCCACCAGAGTAAGGTATATATTTAAAATCATGCTACCAATTGCTATGCATAAGTAGAACCATATGAAATTCATCCTCTTATTCCAGTATTGTAGTCCTACCATCCCCTTCCTCAAATAGATTGACAAGATCAGATTTAGGGTATCTTTAATCAAAGTGCTATCAACGAATAAATAGACTGATACTGGATGGTAGCAGGACACTTAAAACAAAGTTATTTGGTGTCCTATTTATCTGTCATATGAGCTGATTTATAAGCTTCCTACAAGAAGTAATTTAATGGCTCTTTAATAGAAAGAAACTTGATAAAATACCAGCAGATGGCATTGTGGGTAATGACCCAGGCTATAATGATTTTAGAATCACTTATCTATTTACCTGGCCCCAAAGAAAGACTGAACTTGCGTGTATGCATACTGATGCACACCCATTGTCTTCTGGTGGACTAGGCTGCCTAAAAGCCTTTTAGTGAGAGGATGTAAACACAATCAAATAATTGAAATATTTAAAACTCAACAAAGGAGCAAAACTAGAGAAAACAACAACACAATAATAAAATGATGATGACGATGATGATCCAATCCAAACAAAACCCAGTTAGTACTTCCCTTATGACTTGCCTTGGCTTTCCATACATGGCATCTTCCCAAAGTATGTGCCTTTTAACCACTCCCAGGAAGTGTCACAGAGATCCTGAGTTACCAACTGCAAAAAAGGACGACAGAAACAGCTTATGTCCTTCAATTAGCCCTTTGGCATCTGTACGTACCACAGGCAACTCTCACAAGCAGTGAGGACCAGAACAGGACTCATGAAACGGCATCTCTTCTACTGATTAATTTCTTTTGGTCCCTATTGTCTCAATACAGATCCAGCAGCTACAGGCACATTCTGAATGGCTTCTCCTGACCTTGCAAGAGTAAAAGTATAACTGGGCACTTTCCTAAGAGAAAACAACCAGGTCAGGAGCAGTGGCATCCTATCTACTGTTTTATTTTCAGTGTTGCTAGTTTATGAGAGCCAGAAGTTTGGGTGTAAGCTAGGGAGCCAGTCAGGAGCAGGAGGCTGGGATATAAGAGAGAAATCTATAATGATTGGTTCCCATGGCATTCCTAGACAATGGGATTGAGTATCAAGGACCTGTTCTCTCTTATGGCTTGGCCAGAACTGAGTCAATTTTGGGTACCATGTATGAATCTGCGCATGGAAAAAGCAACACATTATTTCATGGAAGTTGAGTTCACCTCTGACCTCTGCTCCTGGTGGCCCAGACAGTACTACAGGCCTCTGACCATGATGAGAAGGCCTGTGAGCTCATTTCTGGGCAAGGTTTCTATGGAACAGAAACAGAGTCCTTTGGGGCTAATATGTGAAGGAAATTTCAAGGTCTTGTTTCCTAAGAGAGCTGGAAAAGACATTATTAGGTACTGAGAAGAATAGCCTATGGGCTTTTAAATTAAATTAAGAATGGAAGGCAAAATAAGAATTTTCCCAGGAAAACTTGACTTGGGCATTCTTTCTGTGGGTGGAGCAGCGGACACCAGCACTGACCTTACAGGCCAGCTTTGGATAAAATCAAGGAAAGCTGGTCATCTGGACTCCTGCTAAGAGTCCAGGTGTCCTTTCTTCTTTCCTGACAACTGCTAAGAGACCCTCAGTCTGTACTCCACTGGCATCCCCTGTGACCCATTCTCTGTTTGCCTTCCCTGGGAGTGTCCCAGCCTACGAGATTAGCAAGCTGGTTATCTAAACTGCCCAATACGGTAGCCACTAGCCACATGAATCTATTAAGCCTTTGAAATGTAGTTAGCCTGAACTCAAATATAGTATAAAATGTAAAATACATAGTAGATTTCAAAGATTTAGTCCAAAGAAAGAATGGAAAATATTACCTAAATGTTTTTATGTTGATTATGTGTTTAAAAGAAAATATCCTGGATGTATTAGGTTAAATAAAATACATGATGAAAGTTAAACTGCTTCCCCTTTACTCTTTATCAAAACATGGTTGCTATAAATTTTAAGATTACATGTGTGGCTTGTATTTGAGGCTCACATTTTGTTTCTTTTGGACCATACTGTTTTCTATCCTCAGGGCTCTTTTTTCTAATATGATAAGTTTATCCTTGACAATGATAAGGGTGAGCTTTCTCAACATGTTTGATTTTAACAAGAGTTAATGGAGATCGGTGTGTGTGGGAACAGGTAATTCCCTTGTCTTGAAATGTGCTTCCTTCCTCATTCTGTCAAACTCTTATTACTCATCTATCAAGATCCAGATCAAATGTCTCCTCCACCAGGAAGCTTTCCCTAACTCTCTCAGGCAGAGATAGTTAGTCCCTTCTATCCTATCTCAGCACTCCATACAAATCTCTACCATCATGACCTTAATTTTCATGCCTCCCCTTCTAAGCCATGAACTCCTTCAAAGTAAAAACTCAGTCTTATTCATTTTAATAGTAATAATGTCATAATAGTTAAACTAAGTGTTTTCTGATTCCTTAATTTATTCATTTATAAATTTATTCATTCATCCTGAAATCAAGCTTTCTGAGCCATTCAGTAGGCAGTAGGGGTCTGCCCAACCCCTTGTTCCTCAAATAGCCTACAATTTTGACTGTGTACCTTTCATAAGAACTCTGAGGCTGCCTCCTCTTTCAAGGCCACCCTTTACTAGAATCTATTATTTTCAAAAGACAAGTGGTGTGAGTTGCTCACACAGCAACCTTTAGAAAGAGGGATGCTGGCTGAAGGAGCAAGACCTGTTCCTTGTTACTGTATGAATGTTTATGCAGAAGGGATATACCTCCAACTAGTTAAAAGTCCTGACTCCTTTTACTATATGTAGGACACTCTACATGATAAGAACTAACAAAGCCACAGGCGGTACAACTTGACAGCATGGTCTGGATATGTTAGAAAGCTGACTTTGTGAGCCTTCAAATTGGCAGTTGTCAGAAAAGAAGAAAGGACACAATGTTACTAAATCATAAAGTCTTTGGAGCAATGTCATCATCTCCCTAATGAATCCCATATTTCACTGGCTTTGAGGAGAGTCAACACCCAAACAATGTAATGAACAGTGCATTTGGAAGCAGGAGATTATTAAATGGGGTGAGGTAAGGAAATAGTTTACAAGAGAACCTTGAGAACAGCATGAGAAGAAAAGAGTAGGAGAGTAGGAGCTGGTGCACAAGCAGGGGACACAGCTGGCTTTGGTCGGATTACATGTAACATGTACCAGGAGATTAACCCAGGACACTTACATAGACAGTCAAGGAACATGGTTAAAAGTCTCTGTTCAGTTATCACTGAGATAGTTATTTCTAGATGAATTCATTGGAAGTTGCTGAGATAGCAATTCATGAAGGGAATATTTACTTCATGAAGTTTACTACAAGGAGTAAAAACAAACCAGATTGCCAAACAATTATGAAGTTAGTGAAAACAAACCAAAGGCCATTTTGAAAAGTGTTAAACTCTCTCTGGTCTTGAGAAGGTAGTGATAATATGACAGTTAATAGAAAAAATCAATCTAATTGATGCATATCTTCATGTTTTAAATATGGGATTGCACAATTGTGGAAATTTAGCTTTTAGTTTCTTCGCCTAATTTCTGTTGTTCAGGTCCATTGGGATACTTCAGAGATAAAAATTTGGTCTGCTTGGAATGCTCCCAGCCCTCCCACTTTGCCTGACTAGCATCTACCACTTCTTTCCTTCTCAGCTTGGACACCGCTTCTGCTGAAAAGTCTTCTCTACTCCTCCAAACGGAAAGAGAAATTTACTAGTGTGTGTCCAGTTCCAAGCACAGTGCCCAACCCACACAGGTACTCAAGAAATGTTTGTTGAGTGAAGGAATGAATGGTAGCAGGATGTAGGCAAAAAAATAGTTGACTTGGAGATCAAGTTCTTATTCTGCTATTTATCAGTTATTAACTATTCTGAGGCTTGTGTAAATAAAAAAGGAGGTAATAGTATCTACTTCACAGAGCTTTTCGAGAGCAAGTAAGGTTGTGTGTGTGTGTGTGTGTGTGTGTGTGTAAGCATTTTGTAAATAGAAATGCCTTATGAAATTTGAAGCTATAACTTCCTCTTCCCTTTTACTTACATATTTGCTATGATGGTTTGAATATAATGCAACATCTTGGCATGTGAACCAAAATTATCTGGGGAGCAGGTTGGAGAGAGCCTGCCAACCAGATTCTCTGCTAAATGTAATTCCACAGTGAACTGCATGTAATCCATGGCTGATATGCAAAGAATTCCTTCTGGATAGTCCAGGCAGCCCAACCCTAGAAGTCCCTAGAAATCAGAGAAATAGAGGAGAAGGCACTGGATAAAGAAGATGCTTTCATGTCTCTTATCACCTGTGACTGTCTATGGTGAGGATCGATTGTTTTGAGACCTGTGATCAGTGAGAGGTCTCTGAATGCTCTTCGGATGTTCAATGTTTTGATATCCTGCCAATGATTGAGTTGAGTATGAATTCAAGTTCATTATCTTGCTTTCCCAGAAAGTAGTTTTTTGCGAAGTCAGAAGGGTAAAGGAGATGCATACAGAAACTTTGCTCATTGGTCTCTTAATTCATAACATTTAGAAAAAAATTAAGGAGGACTGACTGTAAAGAAAAGGAGAGGAAAAACCAGAAAAAATTGGATTTACTTGCACCAATGGGCTTGTGGGTATTTTTGATAGGTTGTTGATCCCACTTCAATTTATCAGCATTTATGAAGTAGGACTGAGTTGTAGAATAGAGCTAGGTATGAGGACAGCCAAAGAAAGAAAACCAAGCCAAGGTTCCTCACCCAAACCTACTATTTATTGTCTGAGTGACCTTGACCAGTTGTTGAACCTCTCTTGCCCCAGCATCCTTCCATGAGAGATGGAAGGTCAACATGAACAAATCTAGTGGAATCAACTCCTGAATCTTAAGGATAGGGATTAAGTTCTCCCAAGCGTATTTGACACAAGTGCCTTGTGATTACTTGTTGGAATGGGATAAACATTCAGCTGGCTTATATAAAAGATTTGTACTATATGGAACCACAGATGTTTTACAGGAAGCTGAGGAAAGAAAAAGAACGGGACCGCACAAAGACAAGAACTGGAACTGGGAAGTCCAGGAGTGGGGCGATTTTCTGGATGATTTTCTTGTTTCTCTTGGGCAGCATGCATGTCTCCATCTTGGCCTCTCTCTGTCTCCTCTTTATCTTGGTTTTCTTTGGTTGCCTATTGTCCAACAGGGCACCTTAGGTAACCATCATTATCTTCTAATACCTAGAAACAGTGGCTCAAGGGCCTCCTCTTTGATCCAACTAGCTATGGTCATTAAATTCAGGACCCCCTGATAAAATAGGCCAGTAGGGCTCAGTGTAAAAGCAGAAATTTTAAAAAGGAGATGAAGACAGAGGTACAAATCATTTAAGCAGCTACATCTACTCTTAGAGGGCAGTTCCGGGCTTCTGAGTGGTGCAGAGGATGTGGAAGGTAGCATGGATGGAGGAGGAGCACAGAGGAAATAGTCTTCTTTATTTAGGGACTGGGCCAGTAAAGCAGAGAACCAAGATCGACCAAATTGTGATACATCTCTCCCCTTGTGTTTCCCCTCAACAGGAAATGGTGATTGCAGTTTTCTGTGAGTCACAAAGGGAAAGGAAACTCTCCAAGGGGGCCTCTAATTGTGGTTTAGGAGAAATACCTTATAAAAAAAATCTGCCTGATTTACCAGCCAGCATATTCAGCATATTAGTGCCAGTAACCAAAATATTAATATACTCCTAGATTGTAAGTGTCCTGTATTTGCCCTCTGTCAGGTTGATTGTGTGACTCACAGCAAAAGAACACATGAAGGCCCCACGCTGTGGTCCACTCACCTTCTTTGACCACACCTGCCTCCATCTTTCACCAGAGAGCCTTAGCCACATGGAGTCAATCACACTTCAATCCATATTCCCCCTCCAAAACAATTACCCACTGGCTACCCTGTGGACCAAGAGAAACAGAACAAGAGCATTGCTCACTCTTGGGAGGACAGATTGGGGGAGAAAACTGAGCAAGTGCTGGGAGCTGGCTTCACCATCTGAGGTTCCCACAGCAGAAGAGAAGTGGAGGAAGGTCTGGTGGAGAAACATGGCCCTGGGCTTCACAGACTCCTTACCCTCTATCGGAGGGGCTGACCCTCTCAAGTGCCAAGCCACGGTCAGGGACCTTAGTTGCCAGGGTCCAGAGCAGCTCTGGCTGGGAATGTCAGGAATCACCTAGGGACTCTTTGACCTACGTGGGGTCTTTGACCTTGTGCCTAGAGCTGTTTCTAAATAGAAGGCAGGGAAGGAAGCAGACCCTTGTATGGGTCATTGGCTACAGGGGGCTGGGAGTCTCTGGATTTCTGCCCATGTTCTGGAAAGGAAGGAAAGGATCATTCAGTGAGGCCATTATAGCTTCAAAAGAGTATTTGTTTTCTAAGATGGAGTACATCCGTTATCCCATAAAGCCCAATGTCTCTTCAACACCAGGAATTTAACATATTTGAAATCACATTCATGATCCTTTCTCTAAAACTCTTCCTCTCCGTGCTTCCCTTCACTATCTTATCCATGTTGGGAGCACCATTGTTCTCCCAATAACTAGTTTTTCTCTCTCCTAAACTCCGACATTGAATGCTGTCACCAATTCCTTGACTGTTGCTCTCTCTTAACATCAAATGTCTCTCCCTTTTCCTATCCTTGTTTCAGAAATGCACTTCTGACCCTTACTACTTCCCGTCTAGACCATTACAATAAATTCCAGTCAATTTTCCATTTGAATCCAACCTAAACAATAGCAATACTTCTTCTGTCTTAATCTTCTCAAAATACAATTTGTTCAAATCACTTTCCTTCTTAAAAAGCTCCACTGGCTCTCCATTGACCAAGAACGTATCCAAACCCCTTAACCTGCTATTCAAGAGCTCCACAAGGGCTAGTCCCAGCCAAGCTCTAGGCAGGATTTGTTTGTTTATTTATTGCTATAGAAACAATGTCAGGTAATTATACAGAAAATCTGTACAAAAATGTGAAAACCGATATAAATCTTAATCCCAATTTTACCATTCAGAGATATTTTGGTCTACTTATGTCCATCTTCACAAAAGTAGAAACATCCTTTTTTTTATTTGCTAGTATATCAGTAGCATTCTGCCATATGTGAAAATAATTTTTAATTGTATTAATACCGTTTGCTGCACTGACTCAAAAATGTAAATTATCTGCTTTTAATATGGAATTAATTATAAAGTGTGTAAAATATAAATAAGCATAAATTAGTAAACAAGTAAATTTATCACATACTTAGCATAGACCTAATAATTGTTGATATTTTAGTATATGTAGTTACTACTTATTTGTCATATCATGACATTTATCTGAGTTTATCTTTCCTTTTTTTTCTAGTGATTTGAAAGGTTTACATCATGTTTTCTAGCAGTAATACATAGATTAACTTCTATTTTAAACATATATTAGAACCTAGTTTCTCTAGTTATTTATATCAAGAATGAAAACTAGCCATGTATTTTCCCTGTATATGATAAAACTTGACTTTATCATTCTTTCATTTCTTTATCAGTTTTCCAGGTTTGTTGGTATAATCTGAATTTTTACATCATTACTATTATTATTTCACTTATCATGAATCTTTTAAAGATTATTTTTGATAATCAAAATGTTTCATTATATAAGAAATAATTATTGCTATTCATATAATTTATTACTCAAAATTTTTTTAAAAATTTGGATTATGACTTTCTTTTTCTTGAGCTCATTATTTTGTTTTAACTGTCATTTCAATTGTCATTCCCAAGATGTGTGTTCAAGTAATTTCTTTTTTCAGGAAGGGTATACTTATGACATAGTTCCCTAGCCTCTGCAAATCGGAAATATCTTCCCACTGCCCAAACACATTCCATTTGCCAAACATATTGTGAGTATCTTGTGTAATAATCTTTTCAAATACAAAACACTTCTGCTCATTCTCCACTCTTATTGTGTTTAGTATGATGTCAGCCCCAGCTCAGTTCTTGTTTTCACCCGACTTGTTTTAATTAGTCTGTATTCTTTTAAGTTTACTTCTTTATCTTTGATTTAAATTTTTTTCAACAAGCTGTGCCTGTTTGGTACATTTCCACTAGATGGACCTGATAACTGATGAACCCTCTCAATCAAAGACTTGGGTCTTTCTTCAGTTCAAAAAAAATTCTTCTTTTACTTCTTTACTTATTCTTTCTGTTCTTCTGTTCTTATTGATCTACTATGTGTAGTTTTTTTTCCTAAATGTGTGCTCAATTTTTCTTTTTCCTCTCAAGAATTCCATTTTTTCCCCCATAGGTTCTTGGAGAAATTTTCAGTTTTAAACATGATTCAGTTCTCAGAGTAATCAGTCAACTTTTTGCTCCCTCCTTTTAATTAAGCATTTTTAAAAAATTCCCATAAAATCTTTCTTGATTTAAGGATACTCCCTTTTTACAACTGTTTGCTCAGTTTTCATAGTTGTGACAACTTCTTGAGTCATGTTAATAATAGAAATGAAAATATCCCTAAATTTTTCTTTATCAGAAAAGGTGATATTCTCCTTTTGAAATGGTATCATGTTTATGTGTTTCATGATATTCCCTTTTTACATGGCTTCAAAGACAAAGAAATAAATTCAATTATCCTTGGTCTTTGTTGGAACAGGAAGAGCCCAAAGACTTAGGACTTCCTCCATCTCTCCAGGATAAAAACTTGTCATCTTCTGGTTTTTGCTTCTTGTGACATCTTACCCCACCCATGTCATTCCACTCGATTAGTGTCCCATCAAAACATTCTTAAAGAATCTGCTATAATCTCTGCTTGCCAAGCAGACAGCACTTGTTCTTTATTGGAGGGGAAGTTTTAGTTTATTCTTCTTTGCTTTATTTAATGTCTTTATTGGACTTCATCAAGTTGAAATTTATTGACATTTTTAGAAGGTAAATTTCACAATTTCTACTTTTCATACATTTTTGTATGACCTTAGCCATTCCTATTGGAATCTGGTGGTGGGAGAGTTGAGACCTCTGCTAATGACACCATCTTTCCAATATTTTCTCTATATTTTCCATCAATGTCTTTACTATATAGGTTTTATGCTTTCTGTAAAATATGCATCTTCTCATGCTGTTTCATTCTCTCATGTGCTGTCATGTCTCTATTTGTTAATATACAGTAGAGTCTACCATTAATGTTAGCAATGTTATACATTTCTCTCCAATTGGAGCATTTGAACTTTGAAAGCAGGAATAATGTTCATATTTATTTCCTCTATAGGGGACAAACAGAAACTGTCACATAGCAGGGACTCCAAAAAAAAGTTTGTTTAATTTAGTTTGTTGGCTATTATTTTTTATATATATATTCCATATTGTACATATGTTATTTCTATTCCCCACAACAAGCATCATATGTAAATATTATTATCCCTTTCTGTAGAAGAGGTATCTAAGGCACAGACAAAATTCATAACTTTAAGGTCATACAACCAGTGATGGAAATTAGATTCACACCCAAGTCTGACTCCAATGTCTACTGATTTTCTGCCATGCCATTCCAATTCAATTAAATTTTAACTAAGTTTAGATGACCTCACCAGGCATAAAACTTGTAGAAGGAATATAATTGGGTTAGTATGTAACAACGATCCTCCCTCACTGAGCCTACCTTTTATCCTCTCTCTTTGATCAAAAATGAAAAATAGACCCTTAGGTTTCAACTGAATTGCTGCCCCTAGTACTTCTGAAGCCCTCTGTAGACCTCTCTTCTTCTCCCAAATAATCTGACAATTCTCTGACTAGGACCTATAAGAAATTACTACCATATCATACTTTGGAAATCTGAAGTGAAATTTGATGAAGAATAGACTTTTTCTTCATGTCATAGTTGCAGTGTCATCCTCAAACATTAAACTTATAAATATTATGATCCAGCTCTACTGGGTCAGATCTATCCCTTTCAGAGGCAGCAGAAAAATAATAAGCAGTAGCAGCTGTTGTTTCCTGATCAGAAAAGTAGTATTTGAAAATGGTAAGGGCAAAAAAGTATTCTTTGAGGCATAAACTGGCAACCCATGGGCCAAACCCAACCCACTGTTATATTTTGTTTGGATTAAATAGTGACTGTGGCCAGTAGTTAGAAGTTTGAAATCTCACATAAAAGCCCAGATTTCTGGTTTATGTTTAAAATGAAGATGTGATCACACCAGACATGCACTTCTGCATGAAAACTACCTACTCGGGCTGAGTAGCAGCAGGGACGGCTGGTGCCTCCAACTGTGGACTAGTGAGTTGGGAACATATACAATGCATGTGGAGTAAATATAAAATATAGAAAGTTAGAGCTGGAAGGACCCTCGGCAAAATTAAGCCATTCTCTTCATTTTAAATAAGGATCACATACCTGGTGAGCAATGAGCCACAGGAAGTCAGGTATTCTGCCTACTCAGATCGCCAGACTATTTATTTATAAACTTCATTATACAATAAGGACGTCTTGTGAAATTACATTGTTTGATGCTTAAAAAGTAAGGTGCACTTTAATGCACTTATCTGTTATTCCCATAAGCCCCACCCCACTTTTCTAGTTATATTAGCACGTTGCCTTACTGAATGACAAATAAGTCCTTTGAGATAGAGGTGAAAAATTATTTGACTGACCATATATCAACATAATTCTGAAAACAGGATATTGTACAAGGTCCATCTTGTATAAACAAAAGTGTTGGTCCCATATGAACCTTATTATAAATACACATTATTTTGTTCATTTATTCAACAAATATTTGTTGAGCACCTAGGTTCAAGCACCTGTATTGGGCACTCAATGATAAAAAGAATGAGAAATACAAATGAGAGCTCTACCTTTACAGTTATATATTAGCAATATCATCTGCAAGAGAATTTCCAGAAGTGAATAATTTGAATATGTATTTCTCCAAACCTAAAAGTAGAACTTCTTTATAGTTCATAGAGTCCTGAAAATAATAACACACATAATCCTTAATTTTTTTAACTCATTATTATTAGTGGAAAATTAGAATCAGAGGCTCAAACAAAGGCAGGAAACTAATGAATCAATGATAGAACAAATTCTCGGGAACTAGGTAAAAACATTAACTTTTAATAATCCATCTTTGTAGCCTGAAATTTGATTCTTTGTTGGAAGCTGAATTTTAAGGCATACCTCTGATGCAAAAATATTTACGTAGGAAGAAAAAGCTCCTGACCAGCAAGCAAGTCACAGAGAAATTGCCTTCTTCCAAAAATGCATGTTGAATCAGACTTCACTGCGGTTGGTGGCAGATGTAGGAGGAATGGACATTTTTTTTCTCATCTCTCAGGGAATATTCCACTTTCCACAAGATTCAGCCCAATAAATATGTATTGAGCACTAACTATGAATCAGACATATTTATCACTGGGAAGCTAGAAAGGTAACTATAGGATATTTACTTTCCTATATTAAATGTTCACTAAAGACAGAGATTAAGGGAGATAGAGAATAGTTAGTGCTCAGCTCTGTGTTGTTTTATTATTTTGTTGGAAAAAATAGAAAACAAATTTATTGCTGACCAAAAGTGGGAAGAAAACAATGAGTTAGAGTACCCAAGGTACACTTCAAGGGATGATGAGTCTGGAGGAATAAGTAGTAACTATAGGGTCAAGAAGCCGTAGGCATGTCAGGGCACTGCAAGATCAAACCTCACTGAGAGTGGATAACCAGGATCCTTTGTATTATAAAAATGAAACTCCAACTATACCCCTAAAAGGGAGTAAAGGAGGTTTGGAGAAATACATATTCAAATCTATTATTTGTTTTTAAAAAGTGAAAAGAGAATTTAGCAAGAAGAAACTAAAGAGAAATCTAGAAATGGAAGAGGCCAATTTATTGCCTTATTTAGGTAGACTATGTTTAAGTATAGCTAAATCTAGGTAGTGAAATAAGGTCACCAGGAAACCATCTCTCTCAGCTTCGCTTTCTTTTATGTTTGCCTTTTGGGTCATTCCCTAATTCTAGCAAACATTGAAATCTCTTGTTTTCAATACCAGATCGTAATACCTGATCCAGACATTTAGACAATTATATTTAGTCAGTATTTAATTAAAGAATAATCTATATATACATATATGAATTAAGTAGACAATCTCTTTTTTATTAGTCATTTGAAACCAAGACTCTTAAGGGCCAAATAGCATCTTTTGTATCAGCTTGCATATTACTTTTCACAAAGCATATGATCAATATATACCAGATACATTGAAATTATATCAAATTACTCTTAAGTGAGTGGTTAGGATCTTACGTTATTGGTAGGGATTAGGAACAATTTATAATACAGATATTGGGGCAAAGAAGAGACAGTGACAGATTGCATAAAGGATATGAAAATCCAGTAATCATTTCTAGTATTTTCAAGGTTTACAGCCTAAAAACTAAGAATAATGTGGACTTGTTAAAATAATAAAATAGCAAAGATTGATAGGAGAATCAATTTGTGGAAGAAGATAAATTTTACTTTGGACATCTTGAGCTTTAACAGCTGCTGAAATATTCAAGTTGCTAGTTCATATTAACAAATGCTTATGGGAAATAGAGAGCAACTGAGAGTTTAGGTCTGAAGATACAGATTTGGGATTCAGTATAATTAGCATAGAATTGATTATGCTAATCATTAGACTTGGATAACATTCCATGGGAATAAACAACAGCAAATTCTGCTTGCAGCAATAGGATTGGCTACAGATTCCGGAAAAGACTTTTGCTAGAAACTCAGAGAAATTCTGGATAAAATTAAACAAATAGACTTTAAAATACATAGATGAGCAACAAAGAAAATAAGAAATTCAGAGGTTAAAAAAAAGGACTGAAGTTGAATGTAAGTGATGAAGTCAAAGACTGCCCCTGGGAATCTCCTGACAGTAGAATCTGGATTCTCAGGTTTCATGGTCAAGATCAAGAAAGGTGAGAAAGATGTCAGTCTGGGTCACAAGTAATAAATCTAATCTGAGACTCCTGCAGAAAATTGGGTTACTTGAAGGGATATTCCATCAATAAAAACATAAACCAAAAAAAAAAATTTATCCACTGGGAAAAAGAGCAACAGAAGAATCAATTTGCCTTAGGACTTGGTAGAAAGGAAAAATCGGTCTCCCCTGGAAATTCATGGCAAGCCTACCCTCACATGGGTTAGGGGCCTGACCGCTTGTTATTTTTGCATTCTGGTAAACTGCAAGCAAAATTAAGTTTTAAGGGCTCCTAGGTTATTTGTGACCCAGGCAACCTGGCAGAAGGAAACACAGACCATGTATAGAGAAACAACTCTCTTAACCTAGATTCCTCAGAATCTGCATAAATGAATATCAGCCAAAAGGAAGAATATAAAATTATCAAAAACACAAGTAGACAATGCACTAACAACAAGAATCAGAGAAGAAATGCCCAAGGTCTTCAAATGGTCAAATTACCTCAAGAATATGCTTTAAAAGTTTTGAGGGCTAAGAGAGAATTAAAAGTAAGCACATAGAATTTGGTACTTTCAAGAAATAACCAAAAAATTTGAAAAAACTAAAAAAACTTCCAGAAATTAATAAATTTTGTGTTTCAAAACTGAATGGATTGGCTAAACAACAGATTAGACATAGCTGAAGAGAGAATTAGAGAACTCCTGGGATCTAAAGGACCCCAAACAATGCAGCATTCTTGAAATTATTTTTTAAAAAAGGATGAGACTTTGAGGATAGAAGAATAGAATAAGGACATGCACACATCTATTTGGAGTTAACAAAGGAAAATACTAAAAAGTGGAGGAGAATTGACAGTTAAAGAATTAATGGCGTTGAATTTTTCAGTCTCCCTGAAAGACATGTTATCAGTTCAGCAAGCACAACAATGCCAATAAAAGTATATAAAAGGAACTCCCCATTTTAGTACGTGGTAATGAAATTTAAAAACACTTATGACAGAGAGAGAATCTAAAATGCAGCTAGAGAGGAAGCTAAAGTATATACAAATGGGTAACAGACTGTCAGCAGATTCTCAATAGCAATATTGGAAACACCAGTAGAAAAATATCTCCAAAAGATTATGTATGATTATATCCCTGTCTAAAGTTTAATTCAAGAACAAAAGTGAAACAGGATATTTGTAGGTTAAGAAAGAAAAGAAAAAGTTTACTACCAAAACACCCTCACTAAGAGATGTAAAGAACACACTTAGGAAAAAAGAAACATCTCATGAGGCAGGCCTGATGGTCAAGAAGCACTGGTAAGTAAATAAATTGGTAAATGTGTAAGTAAATATAAATAATGTCTGTGTATGAAAGGAGAGTAATTTGAAAAAGAACTAAAACATTACACCAAAAAACATGTCAAAATATGTGTGAGATATTTATTGAGAAAATTATAAAACTTCATTAAAAATATAAAAGAATATCTAAATATATGGAAAGATATACCATATTCATGGACAGAAAGATGCAATACCATATAGATTTCAATTATCCCACAAAATCTATAAAGTCAACAAAATTCCAATGAAGTGCTAAAAGTGTTTCTTAGAACTTGGAATACCAACTCCAAAATTGATGTGAAAGAGCAAAGTACAAAAAATAACTAAGATGTTCCTTAGGAAGAAAAGAATGTATAAGGAAGTGGGGGGAGGAATTTGTAATAACAAAGCTTATTATGAAATTACAGGATTAGTTTAAAATCATATGCATCTGAAATTTTTATAGGTCAAAAACAAATACTGGTGACCTCTCATGATTTGATATAATAATGAAGAGAAAGACAAATAGACAAGGAAAATCCAGACTAGAGAACCTAGGGACAGACCCATGCATATGCAGAAACTTCTCAGAACTAGCATTATAGGTCATTAGGAGAAAAGGAATGAAGGATGCTGCAGTCATTAATTATCTGATAGAAAAGCCATAAACAAAATTAGCTTCAGGTTGATAAAACACATAGTCATTAAAAGCAAATGTTAAAACTGCTAGAAAAAGTATAGGAGAATGTCTTTACAAATATGTTTTCCTTTCTTCTACAGTATAGAATTTTCAGATGGGCACATGGCTGTCCACAATAAATATTACACATTCTAACCTTCTTTGCTGGTAGGATCATCTTGTAACAAAAGTTTTGGTCAATGAGAAAGAAGTGGAAATGTCAATAAAGCAGTTTCTAAAGAACTTCCTTAGACAGCTGTTAGACACATACTTTGTCCTTTTTTTCTTTTCTTTTCCATTTCACTCCTCTGCTTGGGATACAGGTACATAAAGCCTGTAAGTCATCATGAAGGTGGAGTAAAAAGCTGGAAGGAACCTAGGTCTCTGAGCACTTCATGGAACAGAGCTTCCATACTGGCTGCAGGTTGCCAATGTCAGGACTTTAACATGAGAAAGAAAAATAAACTTCTATCTGAAGTTATTATTATTTCAGGTCTCAGCTCCTCAGAGGCAAACCTAATGCTAAACTACTACAACCTGCAATGACGTTCCCTGTCTTCGTATTTCAAAAAGACTATCAGAGAGAGAAACAGAATACATAAGAATAATCCTATCGGGACATCTACTTTTAAAAGACTAAATGGGAAGATGGAACAGTTAAAGAGAGAGAAGCAGCTCTATGAGTTAGAGAACTGCCAGAACCTGTGCAATACAGAGTGAGAACTGAAAAAAATTACCTCCAGATTTGTCTAGATTAGAAGAAGTCACTGATGACCTTAGCATACTGTTCCCAAGGAGTGGCTAAGAAGCCAGTGAAGAAACACAGCACTCAGGGGATTGCTGCCAACATGTGCGTTAGAGGCCTTCCGAACTCTACACGTCTGCCAGCATGTACATCAGAGGCCTTCCGGCCTCCACATGGCTGATCTGCTCTATCTGGTCACTAGGAGGAAGACTGACAATTCAACTGGAGTTCAACCTGTCTCTCTCAACCTGTCTCCTTAGCTATAGGGGGAGATTCTTTTTTCTCTAGGGTTTAGAAAACAATCATTTTATGCCATGGAACAAAGTACATAGATTACTATTAGAAAATGATCAATCTTCTGAAGGCATAACTAAAATTTGGGCTTGACATCACTCATCAATCTGTCTGTACAGAAGCCCTGAGCACCAGAACCAGGGAAGACATGGAGGCAGCTCAGAACTTTGATCTCTGCAAAATTATGAGTAGGCATTCTTTGATGCACCCAAGGGAGGTGCTTTTAAGAAGAGTGCATCAACTAAAAACACATATGCCAAAAGAAAATTTTTTCTAAGAAATAGTGGTAAAGAATGAATGCAGGGGATCCAACACATCATAGCCTGTACTTACACATCCATAGGGAGCATACTTAAGTGGGCAGAGTCAGTAGTGGAGTTGTTGAAAAGAAATAATTAGTTGTTGGGCTTGATGAAGGAGCGTGCAGCTATTTCAAAAGCAGGGGAGGTTTATTTTCACAGGGTGCTGACTTTTGAAACAGGGGATTAGATTCCCCCAGCACCATCAGGGGGTGGGAATTCCTAAAATGTCCCTTAGGATTGTCTTCATTTTAAAGAAATGTTACAATGTCAAACATGTACTCCTTCTCTCATTAGAATTGGTAATGCACTTAAATCTTTAACAGTGAAGGTAACTAACAAGGTATAAATGAACACAAACACAAAAGACTGGTGTTTTGGCAGCTGAAGTAGGGACATCTGATGAATAGCTGCCCTGCAGCGTTAAGGAGGAATATCGCCTCTGCTGGGAGTGGCCTATGAGGATACCTAGGCCTGTGGTCGGTACACATGTTAATAAATAGCCTAAATTGCCTCACACGTCTAGAATGTATAAACCGAAATTTTTGCCTGAATTATATAGACTGCGTCAACTACCCAGACCAAGCCATCCTATCTTGTCTCTATGATCACTGCCATCAGGCTAAAACTCTTTCCTTTTTGGGAGGAAAAGGGAAAAGATGAAGGAGACTGCAATGACAGGAAACAGAAGTTAAACTCCCTTGTCTGAAGCAGGAAAGTGGGTGGATGACTCTAGGACCTCTCATTCTTTCAGTCCCATCTCCCAGTCTGTGCCAGTTAAATGGCCACAATTTATTAAGAGCCACCTGGACTCTCTGCCACCACGCTAGAAGACCTAGGCAGCTATAAGACATAGAACTGTCCCCCCTGTATATTTAAGCAACAAGGTCCAAGTGTTCAGCATGTGCTCAGTGGGGTGCCGAACAACAGCCAAGCTGTAGCCAGTCTTGGCTCCTGAAGGTTGATTTCCCAATGACTGGATGTGCAAACTCACCCAGAACATCTCATCAGCTTCACAGTAATAGACCTTTCATTTTCCTGATTAAAAATCTTTTAAGTTTTGCTATAGTGTGTGTTGGGACGTTAGTCTGTGCTTCTTACTTTCGCATATCTTCCTTTTGACTACTGCACAAATCTAGGCTACAGCAGTTGACTAAGGTGACTAAGCCACGGTGAATCCTTCCCCATGTGAAAATTGGAAATGGATTGTGAATACCTTTGCAGAATGCCAGAATACAATGCATTCTACCAAAGAATTTTATTACAAATTGTCCTAGAATAGCTTTAAGGGCTCAATGCTGTCTGGAAGGCTTATTTTTTTAAATGCCCTTTTCTATGTTTTTTCTCTCATTTCTTCTGAAGGTCCTTCTATATGGAGTTAAATGACAAACCTTCAAGTTTCTAAGGCTCAGTACATTTTGAGGTTATATCTGGTACATTAGATACCCATGTTTAGGTTTTTCATTTACCAACTACACTGTAATCACAGTTTGGGAAACCTTACTTTATGTTATTTGTATATATATACCCCCTGAATACAGTGTGTTGGTGGCTCATACTTTAGTTATGACCTAATTGATGCTCAAAACATTTATTGGTGATTGTATTTTACTTATTTAAATGTCTGCTTACCTGAGAGAGAAAAATACACAGAAGTATAAAACATAGCTCCTATCCTCAGTTCTTTCAACTTCCACTAAACTGGATTTTCCCTTCTAAGGATGATGGACGTATTTCAGTGTTTTTGACTGATCTGGCCTTCTTAGTCACAACTAATGGACACTTAGTAAATACATATTGACTTACTAAATGGGAGAGGTCTACCTTCCTATCTAAATCTTACCCATTCTCCTGGATCAATCCAAGTCCTTTCACTCCAGTCTCCTGTGACAGCTCTATCCATAGAACCCTTCCTTCCTCTGAACTTGTTCTTACTGACTGTACATATCCAATCGCTGACTGAGGTGCCCCATATTCTTATTTAACCCTTATTATTAGGGAAGTTATAAACAATGGCTATTGAGTTAACCTCTAATACTTTTGTATATATTTCCAGCACTTTTTGGTCTCTTTCTTCTGGTAATAGACCCTACCTACTCCCAAGGCAACAGAGTAGGTGCGAAACATAAGCTGGTCCAATTCAAGTCCTTCTCTGGGGATAGGGTCAAACTCTATCTGAATCATCTTATAATTAGAATGTAATATACAGCATAGTGACTGTAGTTAATAATCTCCTATTGTATTGCATATTGGCAAGTTGCTAAGCTAGTATACTTAAAAGTTGCTATCACAAGAAAACAGAATTTTTTTGTAACTATCGTTGACCTAAATAAAGAGGGAAACTAAAGCGAGCTCAAAATATCCAAATAGATGAGTTTGGGACTAGCAGAGGAATTGCAATTCAAGACACAAAAGTTATAGCAAACCACAGGTGAGTCAGCTGGGGATTTGGGGTAGGCTGTATTTATGCTCAGGGAGTGTAAAGAGGGGGGGAAGTTCATTTAACATCTGTTAAAATAAAAAACAAATGAAGAGCAGCTTGAAAATTCCCCAAGTGACAAAGCCAGTCTAGTTATAGAAACATAGCTCAATTCAGCTTATTTTACAAGACCAACCCCACCTGGGCCACCGCTTGCTCATACCTCTGGAAACCATCAGCAAAACTTACCAAGGTTGATATGAAGCAATCACTGACCAATTCCCTATCATTTAAGAAAATTCCAATATTACCAGTTTTCTGTACATCAAATATTTAGATGAAATCAGTACCTCAGTCCTTAAGTTTCATTTCCCTGAGGGCACATGCACAAGATTTTCCATGATATATTCTCCAGTCCATTTCAGACTGAAATTCTTTCACACCATGTATGGTGATGGATGTTACTAGTCAACTAGGCTATGATAATCATTTTGCAAATTATACAAATATTGAATCATTATGCTGTACACCTGCAACTAACATAATGTTATTTGCCATAAAATTAAAAGGAAAGTAATGTAAGTGAGGAACTTCCCCCAGCCAGATCTACCAATATAAGGAGAAGCTAGTCAGAGAGAAAAAGCTCACACTGGAAAAAAGAGCAGAGACAAAAGACTTAGCAAGCATGGAAGGTTTCTAAGTCCCTGGATCCAGCTGTCCCTGAGCTGAGTTTCATCTCAACCATTTCTAGCATTTGGTTATATCAGCCAATAAATTCCTTTTCTTTTCTTTTCTTTTTTTTGCAGACTGATTTGACTGTGTCACTTGCAGAGAGTCTTGACAGATCCATGACAGGCTCCTTCAGGGAGTCCTGTCTTCGTGAGTTTTGCTGCTTTTACACATCCCATTACCCCTAGCACAGACTGCACCCTGCAAAGAGTCAACAATCAATAATTGTCAAAGCAGTCATTCTTCACATTTCCATTAAAATTCTGGAATATGATATAAGACACTACAAATATTCATAAAATTATTGTGTGTAGGAAATCATGAGCAAGTCTAGAGTCTCAAGAGACACTGATATTTTGGTTAAGTCATTTGTTTTCAGAAACAAAATGCACATATTTAAACAAGCCACAAATACATTCCTTGTCATTAATAGGCCAGGGCCTCTGTAAACCCTTCATATCCTTTACACCTTCGCAGAGTGGAAAGCGCTTGATATAAATGTGTTGAAATGTTATTTTTTATTCTACATTAATACACTGCCAATCATACAAATTTTATATATAGCATACATAAGTGTACACACACACACAGTATGCAAAAGTTATGTGTGTGTGTGTGTACATTGCTTTAACCAACTTCCTGGAAAATTTATTTGTTGCACGTAGAAAACCTAGGGTGTAAATATAATGAAGTAAAAGTTTGTTCCACCATCTCTTTAACGGACCCCTTTCCATGAATTCTGTGTGCAACTTGCTCACGAATATGGAAAATATCTGAAGATTTTCTCTTAACTTGTCTTGATTTCCTTGAAGACTCTGGCACACGGAACCAGATTAAAATAACCTGGCATTGCCAGAGACTTTGCCCACAAATACCAAGGAATAAATATCAGAATGATGGATTCTCTTTCCCTTGTCAACCATGAATGTGTTCCAGCCAGGGGCCAGGTCTAGAGAGCAAATTAAAAAATAGAACAACAGAACCAAAGAGTAACTTTATTCTCTTATTCAAAGTTTATTAAAATACAAGAACAAATTGTAAAAGCACAGGTACCACTCAGCACCAGTATAATAACTCTCTTTCTACTGATAATCTCCAGAGCATTTCTGTTTCTGCAACTGAGAAGCAGAGATCTACACACGTGCATACTCACCACATGCACCCCCAGTACTCCTAAATCATGCCCGGAATAGTCTCCTTGCCAGGGAGACAAAGATGGGCAGAAGTAATCTAATGTGACTACATCCAACCACTAACTGAGTCGCGGACTCTTTTGTCAGTGGTTATCATTCGCACACTGGAAAACTCTGCCCAGTGCCATCTCCCTCTTCGGGTGCCCGATTATTTGGGCTAGTGATAGAGTCTGGTGGCAATGTGGTGCAAAACTAAACAAAACTGGCCAACATTCCCTACCCAATATCTTTTCATTGCTTTGGTTATGAAGTCCTGGATACTCATGTCTTCACATCCTCCAGTCCTAAAACACATAAAAACTACACGGACCAGTGACATGGTCTGGACAAGTCTTGAGAGAATTTCACTTGTTTCCCACCCCACTCTCTGGGCTTCTTTCACTTATGTGTTTACCTGTTTGCTTTGGCAGGGGAAAGGGTATTTAGAGCCAAAACAGTGACTTCATTAAACAGCTCCTGGGTCTCTGAAGTCTCCTTAGTAAATATTAAACCCTTGCGGCTCTGGGGCTGCTGCCCAAGACAGGCAGCAAGCCCCAACCTATGGGAAAATATCTGCATGTGTTTGCTTTCTATTGGTTCAGACTCACGCTGGAACAGAGCTGGGTCTCTCGAGTCTGGGGCCTTGCTTTGGGTCTCTCTCAAACATAAGGCATTAGAAGTGGCCCAGTGTTCGGCTTACCCAAATGTCACTAGTGATATCAGGAGGTCTCCTCCAATGGTAAGACGTTTCTTTAGAAACCTTCCTAAGCCAAGCCTTCAGGGCCCAGTTCTTCACAGTTACTAACTCTCCCAAGCCCCATCATCTCCTTTCATCACTGACCTCAAGACACTACCACGAGAGTGCCATCACCACACTACTGGTGTGCAGGCCCCATTCTGGACATACGTACAAAGACTGGGTTTGGCTTCTATTTTTAAGATAAAGGTGGAAGTAGGGAGAAGTTTGAAATATAAATAAAAACATTTTAGCTCTGTTTTTTGGTAATATCTTTTTTTTTTAATTTCTTGGAATTAAAATCCCCATTGTTAATCTCCATTGCCAAGAGACATGCCATCAGGCATAATCTGAAAAGCTCTAAATGCTGTTAAAAGTTTTCATTAATCCTTCAATGTAACAGAAGTTGCTGTCTACGGTTTCCCCTTTGTAATGGCCTGTGATTCTCTTTAAGCTTATTCTCCTACCCACAAGCCAGAGGTCAGATGGACTATGTCTTCAGGTTCATCCTCATGTAATCTATGGTATGGGAAGTCCTGTGCATCAGTGCATACCTCTTGCTGTGGACAGAGCCCGCAGGACATGCTAAGGGTACCTTTTATCTAGCTGGGAATTCCCCCAAAGGCATATATACTGTCTTTAACCTGCCCCTCTGGTATTTTATGCAGTAAGATAGTACCCATGCATGACCTCACCATACTACATAATTTTTATTCAAGAGCCCAAATAGTGAAATACACTCAGGCAAAATGGAAGACAGCAGGCTCTTCCTCTCTCCTTGATCACAGACCAGGCATTAACTGGTTAATGACAGAATTTAACTAAATCAGTAGGTCATTTAGAACTTCATATTACCAAAAACCCGAGGTACATTCTATAGACAAAGCAAAGACATAGAACCAGCAGATCCAAAACATGAATAAAAAAATCATAAGTTAAATGACTGTCACTTTAGCTACATAAAGCGAATCTGCCTCTAAAGAGGTCAGTTACACTTTTATGTCTGTATCAAACACTTCTATATTACTATTTCTATATTAATGGGCATTTCATTTCATGCCCAATCAAGAAACTCACTGTTGATTCCACTAATATTTTCTCTAAGCAATAAAATAAAATAAGTTTTGAGCAGTAAGTCTTTCAAACACTAAATGTTTGAGTAAATCGAGATTCTATGATAATATCTAAAAGTTCTTGGAAACTGTTTCAATAACAGACAAGCTAACTCAGTTTAAAGGCTAAACTGATTGCTCCATGTAAACATAGCCTATGGGGAGAAACTGTTTAGGTACTAAGAAAAAGAACTCAAACTTTCATCTATATGAACTACAGTTCTTCAGAGAACATACTTTATAAAAGACTGGGTAGGTGGGGTGGGTATTGACAATTTAATAATATCTCTGAGCATATCAGCTAAACATTGATTCTCCTCTATTGCAAATGAGTTCTTGTTTAGTTCCTAAAAAAATACACCATAGGAAATCATAAAAGTTTATGTTGAGACAAATAGTCCACATAATTACAGGCTTATCATAACTCTGATAACACCAAGCCTTTCTACATAGTGTTAGGATTCCTGAGCTTTGTCAATTCTCTTTCTCCATTGGCCCCCATGGCCTTTATTCCAGTAACTCTTCTATGTTCTATTGAACATATCTTTTTCCCTGATATTCAGCCTATGCCTTTATATGTTTACTTCTGCTTCATTTCTCCATAGGACTATCCTCACAGAGAGGAACTGCTCACACACAATCTTCTCTTTCTTTAAAAAAAATGTATCACAAAAGGGTGATGTTTCCATCATCCTTTTTCCCAAACAACCAGCACTACCTCAGCCAAATCTCATCCTCCCACCAGTTTCTCCGACATCCTGTTCCATTACTGTACACAGAACAAAGGGGGAGTTTAAGGACAACAGTGTGAGAATGCTGCCACCGATTTCTCATTTTACTTCTCTAGGGTACCACATAAATCTCAACACCATTTGGAAAATAACAATCAGTGGGCCCACTGATAAGCTGGAATATAGAATTTAACAACTGGGGACTATGAAATAATTTGTTCTCAATGTGATTTTCCAGAAATTTGTTAGATAACATCATATTTTCAAAATTTACTTTTTTTTGTGGGGGAAGCAGTATATTTTATAGAATTTAAGACACTGGAAAGTTTAAATGTTGCAGCAAATAAATAACCAGTTAAAATAGTGCTTTAATATCTATACAATAAATTAGTGATATGACTGATATGTTGCTCCAGTTTTTAAAATATATATTTTTTATGCACATTCAGTTCACACTTTTTTCTCATTTCAGGTAAATAGTTCAGGAAGGTATTTGCAACTTGAGATATCTTTTTCTATTAGCTTTATTTTATGATTCAATTACTAATGGAATGGTTATAAAAACCTTTGATGGTACATATCAATACAACCATATACTATGAGTTGATAGCATCCTCAAATTTACAATAAAAAATCTATGATACAAATTGATTGGTCTAGTCTTCAGAGATTATGCTATTTAGATATTATATTATTTATAGGTAAAACTACAGTGCTTTTAAAGAAAAATATGGTGTATGCATATATATATTAAAATAGCATTATAATAATGTACTATAGAGGCCTTAGATTCCTAGACCTCACTCAGCTCACAGAAACAAAGGAAGATCCAAGTCCAAATTCAAATGGAAATGGAAATTCCACTTTACCAAATTCCACGCCACTGAGGGTTGCCTTGTATCAAAAGCTTCAAAATTACTTGTGGGAATGATCTTAAACTTTCTCTTCTTCTATTTTGCAACCAAAGAAACCTGTTTGTTTAAACCTATCATGCCTTACAGTTCACCCACTTTGGAAAATGGTGCTGCAGCTGAGAATTTGGATAAACATTTCTGAGCTGCAGAGTATACATTCAGAGAACACCGCTGTGGATACGGAGACCAAGAGTGAGTGGGGCCACATCATAACTGTACAAATGGAGAGGGACAGGACGAGACCACTGGATATACTGGTTTTGTTTCACCAGTAACATGGGGTATAATTCACCCACTGAAAATATGCATACCACAAACATGTTTCAAAAAGTAATTGGTTCCACAAAAAAGATCCTCAAAAATACAAATATTAAAGTGTGTTTTTCTTTTCCCTTTCAATCCCCCTCTTTCCCTCAATCTAGGAATATATGATAAATACACTGATTTCATATGTCTATCCTCTATGCTACTTCTAGTTGAACTGCTTCTTTTTCTGGACTTGTGTATGTTTCCATGTTTTTGTGGCTAACAAATTAGTCCCACTCTATAGCCTCAAGGTGAAACTCTATGAAGTCTCCCAATCTTTCTGTCACCTTTTCTTGTGGCATTTTTCCCGTCTGTCTAGAAAGTAACCCTCATATTTTACATTCATTTTAACCCTCCAGGTAGGAATCTTTCTTGATGTCTGCAAAATACCCAGGCGAGCTTTGTGATAATGAGACTGGCATAGAGCACTACACGGCTACAAACCAAGAACATCAGAAACTTCTCCCATATGTGCCAAACACATGGCCTGGGTTCAAGGATTCATTGTTAAGTAAATATTTGGGAATTTTGCAGTTGGGCTCTATCCATGATGAATAAAGGCTAGGCAATGCCCCTTATACTAGCAGGGATAGAACTTCCCTAACATAGTAATTATTGTGCTAAGTCTTTTCTTCGGGTCCCAAAGCATGCATCAGCTGTTTCACTTCTTTCTTCAAGGCAGAACACTGAAACAGGGTTTCTTCCTCTCCATGTCGGGATCTTTTCATTCATCACTTTTCACCATGAAGAAAAGTGATGGGGCTGCAAAGTAGCCAAGTGCCCTTTGAATTGTGAAAGAAATATTGAGATGTTAGACCTTTATGTTCTTCTGACATGTAAAGTCTCGTCTTTTGGGGAGACAGTAGGACTCAGTTGAAATAGTGGATTCAGGTCATAGTTTCTTTTCCTTTACATAACTTAAAAAAAAAAAAAAGGTCTTTCACAACCATACTTTTAACAAGCTAATTTAGATTTCATCTCTTGCTGAAATTCTTCTCCAGCCAACACCGGACTTCTTGAAGGTTGTAGCAGAAGGGGCCCTTTCCTCCCAGATAAGCAATTTTCTGTCTCTGCACAATACACACACGTTCAAAGGCTACCCCGTAAGCTACATTGGCATTATTGTCCATGCGGTCAGCCACAACTTGGCACTGGGGCGGCAAGGAGAAACGCTCCAGGAGCTGCTGGGCTGCGGCACATCGGTCTTCCTGGTTCCGGTGCTTCTTTACCTCAAAAGACAGAGAAGGCACCGCCCAGCCATCTGAAGGATGAGCCTCATCAATGTAGACCAAGAGAAAGTCAGCCACTGATGAGAACTCGTCCACCAGTGTGCGGAAGGCTGGCAGCTGGCTAGTAAAAGGAGGTCAAGTGGCTGAGCCAAAGTTGACCACCAGTGGGCGCTCCGGGTGGGCAAAGTCAAGAAGGTGGCACTCGGCTCCATCAGTTACCTTCTCCTGGGCACCACTGCCACTGTTGTCACCTCCTTCACGACTGGATACATGCACCACACTGGAATTGGGGGCATCTTCACCCAGTTTCACCTGGTGGTGAAAAAAATTTTTAAAAAGAGGGAAAAAAATACCATATTAAACACATGGTCTCTTCAGTTCACTCTATCTAAAAAGAATTAGCTCTAATAAAATGTGGTATTTCCTTCAGAGGGTGTGGTAAACATATACTGAATGAAGAGGCATGATGGTACATAATATAAAGAATGGTCCTAAAGAGAACAAGGTCTTTCTGTTCTGTACAGTCACTGAAAGTAATTATTTTCATCATTACAGGCACAGCAGTTAACCTTTCCTAATTACACTGAGTCTGATACTCTGCTATCCTTGTAGGCTGTCAGTACTTAGCACACATCATATAACAAATGATCAACTGGCTTCATTTTCAAAGTTAAAAGTGGATGGCCTACTTTAAGAAAAATGATCAGAGTCATGGGGCGCAGGTACCTCTTTCTGAATTCCCACTTTGAATTCTGAATACGTAGGAAAGACCCTTATTTTCTTAGCATGATGCTAAGTCATTGAATTTCAACCAATGAACAATGATACCCATGGGCTCTATTCTTGGTCAGAGCTAGAAAACCTGGCGTCCACCACTTTAGAGAAGGGCTACTCCCATTTCGCCTCTTTAGTACTTCAACCATAACTATCTGTAAAACAGTAATAATAATGCCTGTATTCCTCAAACATTTTTGGAGGCTAACAGGAGGAAAAGAACTCTTTGTATACTACGGATCACTGTGTGGGTATAGGCTGCCATTATTAGCAACATGAGAAACAGAACACTATCTGTTCTGTGCAACTCTACGTTTAAAAAGCTTATCCCTAGAAGTGATTTGAGCTCTCCTTAGTATAATCCTCCCTGGAGGTTTCCACAGCTATGGCTTACTTTGGGGTTCTTATGCCTAGAACCTCACCATGTCTATCAAACAAACATCTGAACAAAAATATACAATTATTCCAGAATTCTACCCTTAATTTCTCATTTGTCATGTGTTGTTCTGTTTGCTTCACACTTTTTGTCTAGGAAGTCACAAACCATTTACTTTTCTACCATGCATTTTACTAACAAACTCCTCTGAATTATAAAATACTTAGGCAGAAGAGGTCCAGAAGTAAATTGTGTTATATGCCTCCCTTGCATGGGTTTAAATAGTTGAACACAGACTGAAAGAAAGTTTGCTGGCCTTTGTATCTGTAAATTGATAATAAAAGCAGGCAACATAAAAGAACCAATTACTTTGCTTTGAATTAACACAACTGGATCTTCCCCTAGAATGGTTTAATCAAAGCCAATAACATTAGGGGCAACCTACGACAGTACGATTGATTTTTATACACTATCCTTAATATTACAAAACACTTCCAAGTGGAATGACTGATTCCCCTCATATAAATACAGCCACGTATACCACTGCTGTTAATTGAAGTCACTTAGAAGTGAATAGTTAAAGACTCAACAATCCAAACTGATACAAAACACCCAAGGGCTTTTATTCAGAAACTTCTAATGTTAATGCATATTTCATTTTAACTGGAGAAAAAGAATTACAGAAGTCTTTTCTTTTCCTTCTGAAAAATCCTAGCAGGGCAGGCTTTAAACAAGTAGTATCAGTTTTCTAAAAGAAATCTTAACATGTTAATCTTCTTCTTAGAAAAGGAAACTGTTGGTGTGATTAAAGTAAGTATATTTGTCTTCAGCTACCATCAGGGTAGAAGTTATTTTATTTATATTAATTTTCTTGGTTAATTTGAGTGATACTAGATGGAGAAACCTAATAATCCAATTTTAGCTGGATTATTTTATAGTAGTTACACTTGTCTCTGAAGTATTAAAATGTACCTAAAATTTAAAGGTATGCATATGATAAAAATTTAATCTATGTGTCCTTTTTGTACTTCTTTGTAGGTTTAGGTGGTGGTTTGGCACACCTATCACCTTCTTGTTAGATCTTTCCCACTTAATAGAGCAAGAACAATTAACAGGGTCACTGTGCTATATTCAACATAGTGTGATATAAAGATCTGAATGAATTGAGATTAGTCGAAATCCACCAGTTGTAGCTACTTCTTGTTAAGTGAGCGACCCTTACACAGGAGAAAAATCACTGCTGGACCACAGACCTGCAGGTTCTGGGGTGACGAAAACATCCATCAGCTTTTTGGAATCATTATTAAGACCTACAGACAATTGTGTGGTCTCGTTAAATAGGTCTCCCATGCGCCTGACTCTCACCCAGGCAGAACTGTTGATCCTTGCATTATTCCTGATTATTCAACTGAATAATCTAATTCAATCCTTTGGTCACAGGGACTCTCTTGTTACCTGTAGTTAATTTTCTTGGAAAGTTAAAGCACCTTCCTCTTCTTAGTTATAGTGTATAGTTCAGCCACATAAGCTTTTTCCAAAAGACAGACTAGTTTACCTTAGAAAATTTAGAACAACTACAACATCTTCACTGTAAAATTAAAAATTAGAAAGGCTACCACATATATGATTATCTTTATATGTGGGCTTTGGCATTTTGAACGAACTATTGAGTGAATGATAGTTATCCTCATTGGCAGGGGGTCAGTGAAGAATTTTACATTTAATAACCTTGATCTGCAATGAACTAATCATATTTGGGTGATGGATATGCTCACTGAAGTAAGTATTTTAGAAATGTGGATCCTAGACCCCTCCTGTAGAGTTCTGCCATAACCAGTGCCAAATGCTGTTGATCTGTTCTTCATCATCTCAGCTGGTCAGTGCATAAAATCAAAGCAGCCAACCCTCTATTTTGTTGAGCAGCCATGGGACCCTACTGCACACTAAAATGTCATAAGCAGATATGTTCATGAGGGTGACCAGGTAAGAGAAAATGTATAGGTACGATCAATGCTCTTAATAAAACTATGAAAGAAACACACACACCCACACACACCCATGATTTGTAAGACCAAGTGTGAGTAGACCAATAGTCTGCTCTTACAAGCATCATATACTAATCATAAAATTTGTCATCTCTGCTGAAACCTGCTGATATAGAACAATGCAGAAACAATAAAGAAAAAAACTTTAGAAATTTTAAAAATCAAAAGTTTGCTTCAAACTAAAAAAAAAACACATCTTTTGGACAGACATCATTGTTCATTTCTCATCTTCCCATTTGATCACCAGGAAAATGAAATTCCTATTATGACCAGGGTTTCAAATGGAGAATTCCTTGATTTGCTTGGTTATGAACCCTGCTGAGACACAGTGGGAAAGATCACTATTGTCTTCAATGACAGAAGATTCTTTGCTTACCCCAGGAGCAAAGCATTCCTTCAAAAAAAGCCAAAATGGTGAAGAAGTTGGTCTCCTAATAACAGTGAGGCTGCAGGAAAGCAGCTCAATGAAAACAAGCCGTCCCCTGGTATTCCCGAACTTTGTTTTAATTTCCCACAGTGGCACAGAAAGTCTCCTGGCCACAAGTTATCTATCATCTTAATTTCTCCTTCTTGGAGGGTTTGTGTTTGGTTTTTGGCCTTAATGAGACATATTTGCCAAAGAGGCATTCAAAAGGCATTTTCTACTCTTGCGGAACAGTAATTAGGTCGGTACCTCTTTCCTTGCCAGCATGAGCTGCTCTGAAGAGAGCCCTGCCCAGTATTTAATGCTCAAACACAAGAGGCATCATTTCCACTAATTGCTCTTGAAGTTCCGATGTTCCCAAAGGGTCTCTTTATTTTGCAAGGATCAGACAGGACACATGCAGAATATAGTATTGCCATCACTGACTTTTATCTCTTTCATCGGTTTTCATACAGTCATTCTTTCTTCCGCTTTTGAAATCAACATCAACGCAACACCAACAGGGGAGGTGAACAAAGGGTTTGCATTTTTACAACATGGAATATCTCTGGGTAGAGCTCAAATATTGTGATAGCTATATTTGCAAATATGAAAGAGAGTGCAAATATGTGGTATTTATATAAACTTGATTCCCTTGACGATGGGATAACTTTTGCTGAACGTGTTCTATCTGTGGGGAAAAGGATAATCGTGTTTTAGCATGTGGATTGGGAAATAAAGAGCGGGGAAAAAGAAGAAAGAACTTTCATCAAGTAGAACCTAGAAACAGAGCATATACTACTGACCTTGTTTTTCGTTTTTGTGTTTTCTTTTCCACAGCCTGAGAAAGGTTCTCGACAAAATATCCCCTAATCTCATGATCGAAAGTAAAGCAAATGATAAAAATGGGGGTGGGTGGCAGAATAATTTTTACACATCCTTCTTGTTATCAAAAGCCCTGGAGTGGCTTTATTAACTATCAGGACATTTTCAAATTCTTGGACGTAACAACCAGGCTCCATCAATGTCCCCAATGTGGCCAATTATTAAGCAGTGGTTTAACCATTTACATCCAAACTGCACAAATAAATCAGACTTAAAGAATAAGCTACCTACCCTTTGCTCTGAGTTCTGTTTCCCTTTCGCCATTCTGTTTTGGATTAGTACCTTGAAAGTACAGCTCTAAGCTCTATCCTTCCCAGCATTTTATCCAAGTGATGGACAAGCTGTGGCTTGGCCTTTTTTGTGTTCTTTTGGGAATGTTTCTCTCTTAAAAGAGCCATGTTCTATTGTAGAAACTAGTGTCAAAAGGCTTGAGGTGAATGAAGAGGAGGAAGAGAATGTTAAAGAGACTCTTTTCAAACCAAAATTATATGTTCAAATGAATGTTTTCTGTGCCACTGCAATACTAAGTGTGTAGAAGCTAAACTGCTTGTCAGCGTCTATAGTGTGTGTTTACTTTTGCACTTCATTTAGGTAGGAGCCAGGCCCCCAGACAGGGCAGTTGGCTTATTGGTTGCATTTTTGAGCCTTGGAGCACCAGCACAAGGATGCAGTGTTAGATGCAATGACACTTACTAGGGAAACTTAAAATTACAAATATCTGTTATTCACCTCGGTCTTTCCACAAGTCTGTGTAGATGTTCTTTTTTCATCAAAACTATGCATGGAACTCCCTCTAACCAAATCCAAATTATGTTCAAAAGCTTTCCTATCAAGTTAATTTAAAATTCCATCCAACATTTTAATAAAGAAGGGCTTTTTATTTTATTCTGTTCTGTTTTAATTTCTTTGTTACCTCTTGCAGGAGCCAAACACTTTCACTGCACTTTCTCTAACTATCTCCCCAACTATCTATCACTCAACAGCAAAGGGAATTAGAAACGGCAGGCAGAATTGTATCATATGGGCACACCCCCCTCCTCCTGGAAAAATCTGCTTCTGAGGGTGGCAGCCTCAAAATAATGCAAGGCAGGACTGTGAAATACCGTGCTGCCAGCTCAGACAGAACCTCTCCCAGGGTGTCTCTAGAAATGGCTGCACCCAAAGATGGCAGCACAGATGACAAAAGCCTGCAAAGCAGTGATTCAACCTTCTTCAGAGATTCTCAGCGGCCCTCAAATTTCACCACAGCCACCACTACTACCCTTGTCATACTTGGAAACAGAAGCAGACCTGAATTCAGTACAAACTGTGTTCACAGTGCTTCCATTCATTGTACACCCAGTCCAGTCTTGTATCTGGATATATGGGTTCTTGGGTTGCTTCTTCTCTTGGTAACTATTATACAAATCATTAAAAGCAAATATAATAGCATCAGTCATGAACTTGGTCACCAATCAAATCGGTACTCAGAAGCAATACAGGAAAGGAAAAGACATGCCATATGCAAACAAACAAATCATTCATCCTTCTCAACTACCTGGAGTAACAACATAACATCACAATGGTATACCATACACTAGTGAAAATCTAAATAATGAAGTTTACTAAAGAGGCACTTGCTTTTTCCTTTTTATGTCAACAAGTTGTTCAATAAGAGAAACAAATTCACTATTTGTGGGTAACATCACAGCCCCCATAGTATATGTGAAAGATATTTATATAAGTGTATATGTATATAAGTAAAAGTCTCCCTCCCAAGTAGTGACTTTCTTCTATAAGCAAAAGTCAGTTGTCTTTAAAAAAAGTTAAGAGTTAATATGCTGAGATCAACCACAGATATTAGCATGTTATTTCCTACAAAACACACCAACCCACAAAAGACAGATGTAAATGAGGGAACTCCTAACTAATAATATGCCTGACATACTTGTGTACTCCCCACCCTCTTCCAAATTCTCTACCCCCAAAACAAAATAGAAAACCTTCACAACATTGGTGGAAATGAAATGGTCGTCCCAATATCTCCTCCCCACCTCTCCCATTCGCCTCACATACACAAAATACATGAGCTTTCTTTGTTAGAACTTTGAGCATCGTTCCAGATTACTATTACAAAGGAATTTCCACTTCCTAACAAGAGCCTTTACTAGTCTCCTGTCTTTAGGACAACGAATACAAACCTTCTGCAGGTTACTCTCAATAACAAATATACATACTGTCCTAAGACTTTCCTATTTCCCAGTGGATATTTTCTTCTTGATTTTTTTCCAGTGGAACAACCCTGCTCTGGATTCTTTGTGACTGGAAGTTACTTCTTTTCCTTCCTTGGTACGTAGGTTTATTTTTCTAGTGTTTATTTAGGGAGGACTTAATCCCTCCACTCTCTTTCATTCTGAATTTCCAATCTGTTTCTGATGTATTACTTCACTGGCTTCCACATTCCTCTCAAATTCCTTTCCCTGGCATCTTGGACAAGGTTCCCCACACTGGTAGGGAAAACCAAGATTGTCTAATTTGGTAGCTACTTTTGCCAAATGAGCCAATTCTTAAGCACAGAGACGTTTGAGGGGTGGAGAAGGAAGGGACAAGCTGACAGAGGACCAGTGCCAAAGTGTTCCTCTCTGCCTTTTAAGATCTGAACTGAGGATGTTCTACCAATATCTCCAAGTTGCCAAAAGGCTGGAATGCCAGCATTCCTCACTTAGAAAAAAAAGGTCACCTGCTCTGGTTTTGAGAGAGCAGCCCTTGGGACAGGGCTTCTTAGGTACATGAGGCCACGGCTCCAGCGCTCACGGCATGTGTCATAACAGCTTGGAGATTGTCCTGAGCCACAGACCTACCTGTTTTTCCTAAGACAACTTACTTTACTTTTGAGAAACAAAACAAGTGAGTCCCCTTACAAAGTCTAGATTTCTGACAGCCCGTTCTCAGATCTTTCTTTGGCAAACTGATATCTAGTAACAACTCAGTGCCTGATAACCACTTCAAAAGGTTGCAAATCGAAAATCAATACAGAGGATGACACTGCACACAGGCCGGCTTACATTAACTCTTTGCTCTATCAGAAGTGAGGAGCCTAGCATGCCGAGTCCCACCTGCTGGGACCACTTAAGTCTGGTCAATGCCTGAGAGTTTAGAGCAGCATATACTTTCCTCCCGTGCTTTTCGGTGCCCACCCACTGAACTGTCCTTCCTAACACACGTCACATAGCCTCTCCTCAAGTAAGACATCAAAATCGCCAGTTGGGACAAGAGCAGATGACACGCAGCCGTGTCCCCCTTCTCCCAACATTTCCTGCGTTTTTCCCAGGTTCCTCTACCTGTACAAATATCCTCTTCTGCAAAATCTCAGCAAGACATTAACCTTATTAGAAAGACTCAGAGTCATTACAACTTAATGCCTGTTTGCCCCCAAATACAACTTTGGACAGGTGTAAATTCAAGGCAGGAGCTCCCTTGAGCGTAACAGGAGGCCCCCAGTTAGGGCTCCCCAGTCTCACCCCAGGTTCGCATGGCCTCGGGCCCCACACCACCAGCCCTTGCCCCGCCCACAGAGGCCCCTCCCGGCGCAGCTCACCTGTTTGTAGGCGTCCAGGAGGAAGCTCTTCCAGATGCAACGCATTCCCTCTGAGGTCAGCATGCGCCTCCACTCGCCGCGAGTGGACTTGGAGCGGCTCAGCAGCAGCACCACGTGCTTGAGGAGAATGACCGAGTCATAGAGTGCCAGGAAGAGGCAGTTGGAGAAAAAAACTGGCAGAATTTGCAGTGTGATCAGCAAGTCTACGCTGAGGATGCCCATCTTCTCTGCCTCCTGAGTCGGTTCCCTTGTGCGCTCTCGTTCCCCTTCACCCTCTTATTTAATAGGGGGGGTGGTGATAGAGGGGGTGTCGGAGATAAGGGGGAAGGCTGGGGTGGGGGGAGAAGGAGAAAAACTAAATTAAAAGGAAGCCCAAGTTGTCTCCTTTTTCAAAGAAGCAGAAATGGCAAGACTAAGTCCAGTTTCTCCAGCCCAGCAGTTGGAGTGTGCCCATCAATTCATTCAATTCGGAGCTGCAGCTTTTTTTTTTTTTTTTCAGGATTTAAGATGTTTAAAAAAAAAAAAAAAAAACTGGCGCACCGTCCCCAATCCAGTTACCCCTCTCAGAGCCGGTTAAAGGCAGGCTGTTCTACTTTCATTTCCAAGTACCTATGAGACTGTGGCAGAGTTTGCAAAATATTCTTTAGCGTTTCATTGTCTCTATGTTCAGAAACGTAGCCTGTTTCTTTCTTGAATTGCCAGAGTTTTAAAACTGTGCTTTAAGGGTAGTTTTTTTCCCCTTCTTTACTCCC
Source organism: Manis javanica (assembly GCF_040802235.1). Lineage (NCBI taxonomy): Eukaryota > Metazoa > Chordata > Mammalia > Pholidota > Manidae > Manis > Manis javanica. The sequence continues at coordinate 22,107,433 of NC_133163.1, read as the reverse complement.
TTTTACACACACTTTCTGCTTTTCTCCCAGCCTGTCTCACTCCCTTCACCAGGAGCGCCTGCCTCCTCTCTTCCCCACTCCCTCTGGCTTTTCCTTGCTGCTCTCTGTCTTGTGGTGCAAAGTGCCTCTCTCTGCAGCCCAGTGAGTCTCCCTGAAGCCTTTTATACATTCCCTGGCTAATTGCTGCAATAGAGAAATGAAAGCCTAATCTTGGTAAAGATCTTGACGTCATTGAGAAAGAGGGCTTTACTTTGGCCAGGACTGCAGTGAATAGGAAAGCAAAACCCGACTTTTTTTTTTTTTTTAGAAGAAGGGGGGGCCCCGAGGGACAGTAGAATTTTGCTTTGTGATTTAAAGAGAGAGAGAGAAAAAAATTAGTACCTTTGACAGTTTTCAGGAAATGCTTCCAAACTTTGGGAAAAGTAATTTAATATAATGTAGATTGATAGGAAAACTCTCTCCTCTAATTATTACTATTATTATTGTTGTTGTTTATTTATAAGAGATTTTGTAAAGAAAGGATCCTGGAAGGCAGGTAGAAAAGAGCAAGAGGAATCATAGATGGTTTCTGCCTTATTTCTAGGAAGATGTAAATGCTTACATTCAGTCTTCATACTTTTATACTGTGGCTTTCTCTTGTCATATTTGTGAACCTAGGTGCCTTAAATATTTTTGAATCATGATCTTATTTAAGAAAATTCAGAGTTGTGAGGTGAAAACCTTTTAAACTTTTCGTGTATCATCACAGCACTTCCCTAAACATTATGACAAAAATAAATTCAAGATTTCTTTTCAGTTTATGGAAATTTCCAATAAAAAAAGAAAATTAAAATCTTCCAGACAGGAAAGTAGCTAGGTGACCAGATCTTTTAGTTCCATTTTGCCTATCTGCAGATTAAATGAAAACTTCCCACCCAATGGCCTTTAGATGCCATAAGGCTGAGAAATAAATTCTTTACAAGAGTGTTCTTTAAAGTCTGCAGTTCCCCTGCTTCTGTTAACATAACCCGTAGCAGACCTGACACTTCAGGGAATTTTCCTTGAAATAAACTTTTAATTAAATTTGTAGGTGGTTAGGAGCAGGCTTTGAGTTGGATCAAGAGCTGCACGGAACATGACTCAATGGCTCCCCTCTCCTGCTGGTCTCCAGAAAGGACAGTTATTTCAGCACACAATGCTTTGGCAGAACGCCATCACCCCCACCTCATTCTAGTTTTCCTTCCTCACTGACCTAACAGATCACCTCTAGGAATTATGTTTTCTTGGAAGAAGAAATGGCCAGTAACAGACACTGGGTGTGAATATAGAATTTTAATTGAAAATTAACAAAGACTTTTCTATGTACATACAAGTTCGCATTAAGCATGAGCTAAGTAATGGGTGCAAACCTGTGGTCAGTACATTTCTGTGTTTTCTTCCTGTGACTAAGCCCTGTAGGAACACAGAAATAATATAAAAACCTAGAGCAGAAGTCATTAATTGGTGGACCCATAGGCCAAATTCTGCATGTATATGCATTTTGTTTGGCATGGTGCTCTTACCTTACAAAAAAGAAAATCTAATGAGAGTGTCTTTAGGTTCCGTGAGACCAGGGATTCCTGTCTGCTTTGTCCATTGCTATTTCTCAGCAGTATGTACCATGCCTGGCACATAGATTAGTTCAAGGAGGACATACTGAATGGATGAATGGACCTGCATTGCTCCACACTAGAGGGCACCATCCCCACACAAAATGAGATGACTGGGGCGCCCCAGAATTGTGCATCCTGGTGGACTTGGGTGTGGCCCACCCCACTGATGAACCCCTCACCACTCTTTGTTTTCTTTAAAATCCAACTCTTTCATTTTTATCATCAGTTTAGCCCCTGATGAGTTTTGGATTTGTTTCCCATGGACTAAATGTTTTAGATAAGATTTCAGAGCTTAGAAAAATGAATATAAACCACATAGAAAAATATTTTTCCAGTGACTAGCATACACTGTTAGCAAATAAATATTATTCATATACATAAGACACATTTACTCCATTTATTTTCTCCAGCTTCTCAATGTCCTTACGGAAGAAAACAGAGGATGATGTGAGGGAGGTGACAACATAGTATTTTAGCTAGTGGAGATGGGAAGGCTCTGAGGCCAAAGTCTCAGCCAACAGTGATGGAAGTTATGGACTCAGGAAAGGACCAGTCATTGGCCAAGTCTTATAATCTTTTACCTTCTCAGGCATTCATTTCACCCTGTTTGAATTTTCCTTTAAGGTAGAGATTTCAGCAGCTATAAACCAGTTCTTCCTCATTTGTTATTTGCTTTCAAGGAGAGAAGTATGATTGGAAATTGGAAGCTAAGAAGGGGGATTGGTAGAAAATCGGAAAAATGCTGTCTTTTTAAAGGCACATCCACACTATAAATGGTTATAAATCAATCTGGCTTTTTTTTTTTTTTTACTTCCTTTTCTTTTATACCTCTTTTTGGAAGTCAGAAGTATTTGAGGGGTTTTTTTTTAATAGAAGAACAAGTACATAGCCAACCTGATTGTGTCATTTCTCAGACTTGTTCCATCATTTTTCTCTAAATGAATGAATAAGTGAATCACAAAACTGAGAGTCATACTTTTACCTTCTAAACAATCTGTCCATACTAGAAATTATATTTCTCCAAAGCTATTTCTTTGTTTTACACATGGTTCATAGTTGTTTGTTCTAATTATTAATACACTTTGATCTCCAAGTAATTTTATACCCATTAAGTAACAAAAATAACCTCTAAGGTGGCAGAGTATGATTTATGTCATCATACATATAGATGAGAGAAAGTAGATCATCAAGATTACAGACTCAGAGCTGGTACAGGGATTTTTTTGCCCAATTCTGAAACTCTTTTTTTTTTTTCCCTACATGACTGCTTTCTGGGTCCTGGTCATTATCCTGAGAATCAAAACCCTTGCCCAAAGTAGTTGTACCAAGTAATTTTACCTTCTAAATTGCAAAAGATATCTGGCATTTTACAACTGTTTAATATTGCCTCAATTCCAGCTCCCAGTTTAGACTTCATATGGTCATTTGAAAGGCTTGGATATCTTCTTGGTCATGTAAGTGTTCTTAGCAATCAACACTGTAATGAGTTAAATGCAAACCAATGTGTGGCATGTTGTTGAATTTCCCCAAACAATGTTGCACACAGGTTTTAAATTCCAAAGAAAAGCAGCCTAGCAAAATGCTTTGGGCTTTTTAATAAGTGCAGAACCACTGTCAAATTGTTCGAGTTTTGTTTTTGTTTTTGTTTCATAGTAAGAGAGCATCATGTCCTATCATTGCCTCCTTCTGCTTGTTAACGTAAGCGTAAGAGTGATAAGTCTTCTTTTAGTTCCCTTTTTGACTTTTAAATTGAGACTGAGAAGATGAAGTTGAATAACCTGAAAGCAGAGTTGGAAATTTCAAGGATGGAAGCTACCACTCCCATTTTCTTACTGTCATCTGAAGAAGCCAGAGCACCCATCAAATTCTGTGCGTGTATAATTTATGCTGTAGATGTTCAAGCAGTCTTATTCCATAGAATTTTATTCGTTCTAATCCAAGTGATTAGTTAAGTACAATAAAATATGGAGTTCAATTTTTACTTTATTAAGAACTTAAATACATGTAAGTCTAAAAAGGTCTGGTCAGGACAAGTGTGTTGATTTGGGTTGGGGAATATGATTGCCATACATACAGAAGGGGATCGAAAATAGTACAACCTTCCAACTCTAGCAACTCGTGGTCATGCCTGAGAGGGAGTTGTAATGAAGGGTTTACAACCACCACTACTGAATCACTAAAAATTCCCTGTGGGCCCATCTATTCTACAAACACAGCCGCACTGCCTGCCTTGTGATGAAAGGAAAAGCCCAATGGATAAAGTAGACAACTCCAAGAAGAACTCTGACACACCTTGAGCAAAGCAACTTAGGGCTGGGGCAGAGAAGGCGGACGCTGTGGGAGGCATGAGATTCTATCCCAACAGGCGTCCGAGGCCCCTTTGCAAGCCCTGGCAGAGAGCCCAGTCTGAAGTGCCAGTGTGTTCTTCCCTCAGGAACTGCAGCTACCCTTTTATTTTTCCAGGCCACCTACTGGTAAGACAGAGAAGGAAAGGAAAAGGGAAAAGGCAGGAGGAGGGGAAAAGTAGAAATGAAGAGAAGAAGGAAGATGAGGCGGGTGGAGAGAAGAAAAAGGGAGAAAAGAGAAGTTTCAGTGAATTGCCTGCAGAGGCTGCCAGCAAGAGGGCCAATTAATGCCAATTGTGGCAATGCTTTTTGTGAGGAAGACAGCTGTCCAGAAACTGGATGGAAGCCACCACCTCATTTCCCAGAGGCCACTGAACAGCTGTTCGGAGACAACAGCCTTCATTTGCTGTTGACCTGGTATAGATCAAAACTGATGGCCAAGACCCACCCCCAGCTGCCCAGATCTCTCCTCACAGTGAGCTGAATGCTATTTACTTTTGAGAATAGTTTATTAACCTCTAGAGATGCCCAAGGTTGGGGGAGGGGAGGCAGACAGAGGAAAAGAACACGCTGTAAAGTTAGACATGGTGAATTCCTTCAGGACAAAAAGCCCTCAGAAAGAACCAACTGAACTCACCCTCTCTTTTCCTACAATTTAACTCAGTGCCTTCATTCTCCCAAAATCTTTGAGCCAGTTCAATAGCCCAAAAGAAACAAAGGAAGATGGTCAGAAACAGTCATCACCTTTGGAATAACTTTTCCTCTTTTTTGTTTTATCCCACAGCTCAGAGGAAACCACCAAGTGATACTAAGTTTTAAAATAAAATTGGTCATTCTTTAGAAATGGCTTTATTGTAGCTTTTTAAAAAATTATTTACACATTGCCTCACTTGTATGCTGATCACATGAACACAGAGCATGACAAAATTTGTTAAGATATGTGCTGGTTCATGCCATTTCACAGATAATAGTTGAGTATGTTCCTACTGAGAGCAAAAGATGCCACACTTTTTATCTCAAAAATCAGTAGACACTAATGCACAGAGAAAATAAGCTTGATATTTTATTCCAACCTCAGTGGACATGGTGAAGCTAATAGAATTAACTGTAGCATGAAAAATCTACATTTGATATGGGAATAAAATACCTGCTATGAGGATGATTGTACAATGTGATATGTTACTAAGGGAACCTATAAAAATGTTATCAGTGGACCTGTTCTCAAGGCAGGGAGGGAGGCTAATAAGACAATCTCTCAAAATCTTTTTAAACCTGTTGTGCTATTAAAATAATAGTTTAAAATAAGTTAATATATAACACATACATAAAACAGTCCAACTGGGCTAATGGCAGAATACCAAAATCACAAATTACTGCTGTGTCCAATTCAATTTTGAAAACTAATTTTTTTGTCTGATCAAGTAAATCCTTAGACTTTTCTAAGAGGTATAGATAGAGAAGGATTAGCATGCATACTAAGAACAAAATATAAGGTAAGAAATTAAAATCTATTTTTAAAGTCCAGCTTTATTCATTAGATGGCCACTGGTGATCTTTCATCAAGATACAAACACTTAGCTGAATGATTATTTTAAAAATAGATGTATACAAATTCCTGACCAGTTGTATTTTATTTTCTCAGGGGAACCCCCTTATTGTATTTTAAAGACTGAATATCTGCCTTCGCAAAATAAAGCAGTACCCTTTATGATTTTTGTATCAGCAATGAACTAAATGATATACAAGTATAAGACCTCAAACTCTTCAGCACACATATCTCTATTGCTTCCCAATAAATGTTAAGTAATACTCGCTCACTTAGCAAATTAGCATTCACCTCTCATCAAGAGATATCTTTTTCTGGCAGACTTCAATTATCAGTCACAGAATCTATTTCTGGGGCCAAACAAACCCATCTAATCAGAAGCAAATCTCTGGATTGATTTTTCTACCTGTAAAATGGAACTAAAAATGTCTTCCTATAATTACGATCATGTTAGTGGCTAACATATTCATGTTTTTAAGAACCTCAGTCTTTTCCTAAAAATACTCTTTTAGTAAAGCAATCTTTGTTATCTTTTAGTACTTTTAGTACTTACTCTTAGCAAAGTAATCTTTAGTAAATCAATCTTTGTTGTTAAGTTTATTCCAACCTGTGTCAATAGACGCCCTCTAATAAAAACTTCCTTAGGACAAAAAAGTTCCTGGCAGGCTAAATCTAATTTTAATATGAATTACCAATCTAGCGCACCTGATTTTAAGAAGCTTTGGTCATTTAGTGGAAACAGCAAAGAGTACCTGTAATATTTAGGGATATAGGGATGGGTAACTTTGCCTAAAGACTGAATAATAATAATCAACCTGAACTAAACCTGTTGGAGGTCCCTCTAGAGAGGTATTTTCTTTAAATTATTCACCACATAATATCTTCCATGATTCTAGGGAGACTGAAAGAAAAGCTACCCGAATATCCCTGATCCTAGAAAATAAATGTTCTAAATTTCCTGAACCAGAATGGTATAGAAAAAATTTTCACCAACAAAGGAGGAAAACCACTGACATTTGAATGGACAATGCTCCTGTCAAGCTGAAGCCGCCACAAAATTCAATGCCTACCAATATTTGTGGTACATTGGCACCTCCTTTAAGAGATTGTTTTATTCATCCTACACAGAAGTATTACCCTACTACCCAGGGACCTCAGAAATGTGGGTCTCGAAAGAGCTATCAAAGCTATTTGATTTCTCGTATAACAGAATAACTCTTCTAGGAGTAATTAGCAAGCAATGGGGGCTGGGGTGGAGGAAGACAAGGGACAAAAGAAAAGATGGAAAATAGGGCTGTATTTATAAGAATGTAGTAAGGATCTGGGGGCTCACTGCATAATCAGTAGCACTTGATTCCTCGATCACAATATATACTAAATATTGAAATGGTAGAGAAACATTAAGAATGAAAAGGTTAGCTCAAAGAAAGGATGTGAAATTGGAAGTCAGTGGGTAATTTTCATTGTCGATATAGAGCATCAATGAAAGGATATGGGAAATGTAAGAAAAGGGATACGAAAAAGCCAAGGACATGTGCTTACATTATAAAATTAGCTCAAATTCACTCAAAGGACTATCCACTCTAAGACATCCAGTTAGCTACCCACTTACAGCAAACATTTATTGAAACCTACAAAGAGCTGGTCATTATAAAGGATCCCTGGTGTCAAAGAAATTTAGAGTCCAGTAGGGGGAGACAGATACGTAAACTACAGAAGGCAACTCAATCCTATAGATTCCTTAATAGAATTGCGGCATACACTATATGGTAAAAAGGAAGAATTAGCCAATTCTGTGTGGAATAAGAGTCAAGAAAGGGTTAATGAAGAAAATACACAGGCCTCACTAAACACGGAACTGCCAAATCAAATTCAAGATGTTGTATTTGATAAGGGAACAAGTTTAAAACAATGTTTTCACACACGTTTGTGTTTCTAACATTTTATCATTAATATTTCTTAGAGGAATTTATGTGTTTTTTTTTACTTTGGAACATAAATTATTTAGGAATAAATAACCTTTTCCCAATAAACAATAAAGTTGTTATCATTACACAAATTGAAAAGTTTGCTTAAAGCTTTGAATAGACAGATGCTATCAGCAACCGCAAGCAACAGGGACCTGGGTATATCCTCTCTCTCCTTGTCAGCTGACAGAAAGTTAGTATGTACAAATTCAACCTTAACATCTGCATATTATGGATATACTGTGGGAGCAAGGAATGCCTGCTTCTTGGCAATGCTGTTCACTTGATTGAAGAATACAACAGTGACAGGGACAAACAGTGGCTGGATAAAGTTCTAGTTCTCTAAGACCACACCTATATCATTTCAAGCCATTCACCTCATTTTTAAGGTCACCAGGTACCACACCAGGGTAAGATCATATAGCACGTTGAGATTCCAAATTAATGACTGTCTGATGCTGTAGCCTTTGGAACCTTCCCACATCTACAGGAAAAAATGTGGGTCTGCTAACTCAGCATGACTTGAACCCAAATTTTCATTCTTCAGTTCTCTTCAGTCTGTAGCTAAGGGTATTCCTCTTGCTTCTTTATGTGTGATTTTTTTTAAATATTCCCTTTCTCCTCTCATGACAAATCACCCTGATCGTGTGTGTGAAGCGGGTTTGGAGACATTGAGGATGCTTTCTTGTTGGGAGATTTTATGAGCTGGCTCAGGAATGATGTGGATATCAAGATTTTATGGAAGTAGGAAGTATTTCTGAAATACAGAGCTTGTATTCTATAGGCACCATGAACATTCTCTATCTTTAAGAGTATAAACTTCTGCTAGGAAACAGTTCAGTCCTGGGCTTTAAAGAAATTGTTGATAATAGAAAAATTCAAACTACATGCAAAAGTAGGGGGATGAGAAGAAGGAACCACATGTCCTCATCAGCCAGCTTCAACAACTATAAACTCATGACTGATCTTGCTTCATTACTACGACCTCTACCCACTTCCCAACTTCCCATGTAATTTTGAAGGAAGTGCCAGTCAGGTTTTTTGATTTTTCAAATTCTCTTTGCCTACAGAAAGCCTCATATAAATTAACCAGCTAATTGATTTATACTTTCACATCTACCTTGTTACTCACTCTGATGCTTTTCTGTGAAGCCACTAAGAAATGGAAAATAGACATTTCTTCCCATCATTTGTGAGGTTGAATCCAGTCTTTCATTTGAGTAACCTTGTGATGCAGTGATGGGTATTGTAAAAAAAAATGGATAATGAAACTGTATCATTTTTCATAAATTATAAAACCACAAACATTCTGTTGTTAGGCTCACTTTAATGGTATACAATGTACATGCTGACTCAGAGTGAGATTACTTTTTAAATTATGAGATGGTCTCAGTTTACTCATTTACATCCATCCCAGAATGCAATGCACTACAATGTGATGTGAAATTGCCAAATTGGTTACAAGAATTTGGAAATTCTGATAGAAGCTGATGATCAGAATTCATGGAGATGATCAATGACAAGCTAATCTGTTTCTTAATGTGAAATTTCTTATAGAGAAACTTCACTGATACGAGAAAATCATGAAATTTACCACAAAACAAATAATCTATGAATACAAAACTTAATTTCTTAGTGAAACCCATAATAATAGGTCTGTATGCCTATATCCCAAAATCATTCTTCCTTGAGTCACAACATTCCCCAAAGGTAATCATCTCTTTATTAGAGAGCTTCTCAACTACTGATCATTCCAGAACAACCCCCAGCCCCAAAAGTGATGAATGGATGTTTTGGAGGATTTTACAGAAAATATAATACCTTTCCCCATATCACTGATGACTAAGGGAGAGGGTGGCGGGTAAAATAACAGAAAAGTGTGCATCTATTTGCATTTTCTCCATTCATTGCATTTTCTCCAACAGAAAGTATAGAACTTTACCTGCTTTTATGCCAGAATAGTGTACGTGCACATGCATGTACATTAAATTTTGTAGGTGTGCTTTGCTATATTGGAAAACACATTCAAATAATAAATCTCAGTAAATGAAAATTACTTTCTTCTCCTACAGTATATAAAGTGCCAGGGCAATCTGCTTTCCATGTTCATATACCAAAAAGCTGAACATTGAGTGATACCCAGCTTTATGAGACACATAAAAATAAAATAAAAATGGTTAAGAAGATAAACATTTAGAGAGATAAACACTGTCAAACAGAAATGATTACAAAGTTTGTAACAACCTGCATTTTTCATTGTTTTCTGTTTCCCTAGTTTTCTCCACTGTGAATTTCTTTCTCTCATTTCCTTTCTTTAATAATGCAGGTTCCCATAATCATTGACATTAAAGATGTGAAACAGGACTCAGTTTATATTTATTGGGAGAAATATAAGTAACTTGAAATATAAAAATTTCCTTATTTACTTGAATGCTTCATCCAGCTACTTTCATTTAATAGCTCTGGAAATTTTTTTGAGCTCCTTTTCCTTAGCAGGATTGGCTGTTTACCTCATATCATGTGAAATCGCCACATTTAACATTTTTGGCCTACAAAAACAGCAATTTCATATTGTTTGACCTAATAGTATTTCAAATAACAAAAAGTCTACCATTGCTCTTGAGCTATGCATGATTATTTCTTGGTGAAATACTAAGAGAAAAAAACAAGTATAGTTTCCATTGGTGCATCCTTGTCATTATTGGAAATTTTATTTTTTTAACCATATTAATATGGTTATTACTTAATCATATTAACAATTATTATCATTATTTAGCCTGGTTTGTCAATGCCTCTGTCACTGACCTAATGAAGCCCCTGGAAGAATTATATACCCTACCAATGAGTGTGTGTGACAGGGATAGTAACTCTTCCTCAAAATGATAACACCTAAAATGTATGTGAGAATGTAGAATGTCACTGCTTGTAAAATCTTTGGCTAGAAAAGGTTTGCAGACATTATGTTGCTTTGTTACTAACCAATTAGATGTGCTTGTACTACAGTAATGATGGAAAGAAAAGGACAATCTAAGGTTTTAGAAAAAGAAAGTTATGGTATTTTAGAAGTCAAATAATGATACTCAACTTATCAGGAAAGGACTTCTGTTATAATCTAAATGTTTGAGTTACTGATGTCCCAAAAAAAGTTGAAAAGATGACAAATATTTTTAGAATACAGAATAATTTCTTCTCTAAGCAAATTGTACCTCCCTGCTACGCCTAAGGCTTTTGCTCGCAATGGGAACTTTTATAATACTTGGTTTCTGAGTTGCCTACTCAATTTTAGGTCAGCTTAGTGTATCCCTATTGTAGACAAAGTTCAATGAACTCCACAAAGCAGATCAAATACATTGTTTAGACACTTAGTCACTACTTTAAGGACTTCTGAGACCCACCTTCATTAAATTCGCCAAAACAAAATAAAGGAACAGTAAAGAAGTGTGGATTATATCCTAGGCCACCAAGCAAGTGCCCAATTATCTTTTCGCGTAATTATTCTTTTGTAATGATATCAACCAATGCAAACAGCACCAAGTAATGCTGGCTGACACTCACTGAGAATGTCTTATATACTGGTCGTTCTTCTAAGTGTTTTAATTGTATTAAGTCATAATCTTCATAACAATCTTATTGGCCCAGGTACCATTATTAGGCTCATTTTATAAGTGACAGAGTCAAGGCTCAGGGAGGGGTGAAGAACGTTGCCAAAGGTCATCATCCTTGAATCATAAAATCCTCATGTTGCTGGATGGGCCCATGAAGCACTCAAAGAGTTTCTCTCTCTCAATTTGTGATAAGCTAAAATAATGCCCCCTCCTAAAAAAAGGATATTAAGTCCTAATCCCCAGAACAGGTAAGGTTTACCTTATTTGGAAAAAGTGTCTTTGTAAATGTGATTATGTTAAGAATCTTGAGATGGGGAAATTATCCTAGATTATCGAGGTAGGCCCTAAATGTCAATCACATGCATCACTGTCAAAGGGAAGTAGAGGGAGATTTCACACACATGAAAAGTCAGTGAGAAGACAGCACAAAGATTTGAAGATGCTGGACTTGAAGTCTAGAGTGATGTGGTCAAAAGCCAAGGATGGCTGGCTAGCAGAAGCAAGGGCAGGATTCTTCCCTAGAGCTCCAGAGAGAGCAGGACCCTACCAACACCTTGATTTTGGCCCAGTGATACTGATTTCACACTTCTGACCACTAGAACTATGAGAGGATAAACTTCTATGGCTAAAGCCAAGCTGTTTATGGTAATATGTGGTAGCAGCCACACAAAACTTAAACAGGCTGCAATGAGAAGAATATTTAAACTGTTGAACATGAGCTAATGTTCCTGTATTTAAAAACACTGGAGAGACTTATAATGTTTCCTTCAGTAACATGCCACAAGATTTGACCATCCCAACTTGCAGCAAATAATCCCTTCTAATTTACAAATCATCCACTTCCTTTTGTTCTGCCTTCTGCAGGAGATGTTAGCTTCTTTTTGTCCTTTACGGTAGTCTGCCACACTCTGGGTGACTTCATATCACTGTTAAATTCATTAGAATGATAATTCTCATTAATTTAGTCTCTTTGTTACAGGACCAGTTTCTAATGCTACAATTATCTTTCCAGTTTTCCGCTGATGTCCCATTATAGTTTCAAAACTTAAAAATGGCTCTAAAATTCAAATAAACTAGGTCTTTTCAATGTCTAATATATTTCAGAGGTACATGTAATGTGGTGAGGGTACTTATGCAATTTTCAAAATCAATAATGTATCTTTAATTGAAAAACACTTAGATTAACTAAGCCAGAATCCCTCTAACATGAACAGTGATTATATATTCCATAGGCATTCCTGTCTATTCTACAAACTTGCCTTTAGTCATTCAAATAGACTGTCAAAAAATTGTTGAATATCATCTGAGATTTCTATTCTCAGAATTAATCCATAAGGTAGTACAACAAATTGAAACAACGAATATTTAGTGATGGCAGATGAGTTTTTTGCATAACAACCAATTCACCAGATATCATGACCTTTTTTATTTATGAAAATTAGAAAAATGAAAGATCCATTTACTTACCCTAAGCTCTGGAAGGTTTTACACCAGCCTGACTGACTACTCTGAAACAGCAACTAGATTTCTCCATTAGAAGACAGCCACCAAAGTGAGGCTGTCCACCCCTACCCATTTCTTTTTCCCAGTGAAAATAAAAATAGGGTTCAGAAATCAAAACCTGTTTTACTCAAGCCAGTTGATGAAGCCATCATTAACAATGACACAAGAAACTTGGGAGCTTATGGCTGTAAGGATGCATTTTTAATTGCCTGTAAAATTTTTTGACATGTGATCATCAAATAGACTTTCCTCTCTCTATTTTATGTGCACTGTTTTAGACCAGGGTTTCTGAAACTCGGCACTGTTGACGTTTGGGGCCAGATAATTCTTCATTGTGGGGGCTGTCCTATGCATTGCAGGGTGTTTTAGCAGGATTGCTGTTCTCTTTTGACTACAGACCAGTAGCAAAACCTCATCTGATCCCTCAATCAAAAATGTCTCTAGATACCGTCAAATCACCCCCAGTTGAAAACTATTGTTTTAGAGCAAGCCCAAATGCTAATTAATACAACCAACTGGCTGAAACGGAATGACTCAAGAAAGAGTGGAACTACTGCCTCTTCCACACTGGTCTTACTTTAAAGGAAATCATAAAGTAGCTAAGGTGGACCAACAAGGAACCCCTTTAACACTAAAGATAGACTTCTTTAACAAAACAGTTGAGAGTTTATTTTTAATCAAACAATTTTGTGATGGATCTCCAGGCCAAAAGCTGGCTTGTTCATGTTCCATCTCTCTTCAACACTTCACTTAGGTTTCTGGGAATGAGGTTTTTAAAACCAATCCTTGATTCACATGGATTATGCTGACATTCAGGGCAGATGTGCATCCATGGCAGTTCTATTCATATATGTATCTAGAGCATACAGAGGTAATGTTCCTGCATCAGACATTAGCAGTTTCATTAATTTAAGTGACCAACAGGCATATTTTTAATTCCCTGGATGATTTAGAAGGGGATAGAAGGAGAAAAGACTTAGGAAAAGGCCACCTGAGATGCTTTTCCCCTATTTCACCCCAAAATAGGATTTCTACAGCACATAAAAATAAAACTAATATTGGTCATGAGGCTCCCAATAGCAATATCATGACCTTTAAGAGAAATAGAAACTCCGAAGATTTTCAGCCCTTTAATTTCAAAAGGATAAATATGGAAGCATAAAAAGTTTTAAGTCCATCAATAGAATGGATGTTTGTGTATGTAGAAATGACCCTGTCTGAAATGCTAGAAGTCTTAGAAGCTTCTGTGGCTCTGTGATTTCTCTTCAAATCACGTAAACACTTGATGTTTTTAATAAGACTAAGGGTTACATAATACTTGCTAGACATCTATCCTATCTGCATTAGGGTCAGAAAATTACAACTCTGCTCTCAGATCCAAATAATTCTCACAACCCCAAAAGATAGTCCATTACAGTTTTCCTTCTATTACCGTGGGAAGGCAGTTTAATAGCTGGCTTTCATCTCTAATACTCTCAGCCAGCAATTCATTTCTGCCCATCCTGCAAAGCTAATGCACGTACAAACAAATATGGGCACGGGTTTATTGTTATTTTTTGTAATCAGACGTCATTGGTAAGAATATATCAGCAAGATTGTAGTCACCTTCCTGTTCCTGGCATCACAACCATTCCCAAGGCAGAGGATACAAGCCCTGCCCCAACTCTTGTACCAGCAAGTCAAGGGCTTCTGTTGAGGATCTCTTTTACAATCATGCCAAAATGAGTACAAGGTGCTCTGCAGGCTGAAAGTAGAAGGGGCAAGTTCCTGCCCCTTCTTCTGATGAAATGTTTTGCTCTTTTGACTGTGGGAGTTTCAGTTGGGGAGGAAAGCTACCCTTGAACCATCATCTCTAAAAAGGTAGCTGACAATGCTAATAGTTGCAAGCACACAGGTTGACTGATGAGACTGTCTCAGACTGAGAGGCTGGTGATCTTTGTCACTGCAGTTTCTCCTGCCAAAATTCTGCCGTCCCTTCGCCTCCTCCTACTCCACCCAAAAGAGAAAGAGGAGCAGTACTATTAGTGCAAAAAGATGTCTGGTGTGATTTGCGTTTTGTTGACTTTGCAGATCCAAGGATTACAGCATGCAAATTGGGAGAGCCCTCCCCCAGTTCTTGCTAATGAATAATGTAGCAAAGGGAGAATGCAGGGGTAACTCCAGGTTTCATGAGGCCTAAAGTTTCTATAATTTGGGAGGGCCCTCTTTAAGAAGAATATATAGCTGTAAGTATAAGAATTAGGGACAAAAGTGAATAGCCACTCAGAATGTCAAAAAGACATTGCAACATACCACAAATTTTCAGACTGAGAAATACCATGAACATCACGAAATCCAGAAATACAGCATGGTGTTCTTATTAACTAATTACCTGATACATTTTTTAACATTTTGTGACTATATATTCTCTGATCACCTGCTCATAATACAATAATATTGTCATATGATTTTCTATAGAAAATAAAAAGGTAATAGCCTTTTCTATAAAGTTGCAAATAGGAATAAAATCCATTATTATTATTATTATTCATCACATAGAAGATTTCCTTTCAGCCTTACCAATTATTAAAGTAAAGGTAAAATTTTAGGAATTATATCAATTTTTCTTTTATATGACAGTTGTAAGTCTGGAATTTCCAACAATGTGTTTCTGATATTATACATTTTCAAATTAAATTTTCTTCCATAACCACATCTCATCTCTTCAAGTCTCTTAAGCTCATCTTATTCATTAATTTTAATTTCTATTGACTTGCCTTTAGCACACTAATCTTCTCTAGTGTCTACAATCTATTACTAAGCCATTCCGGTGAGTTCTTTTTTTCTTCTGGATCCATAATATCCAATTGGAAATTTTCTTTTAGATTATATTTATCTATTGAAATTATTCATCTTTTTATCAAATTTGTCAATATTTTTCTATTTCCCATAACAAATTTTAATAGTCAAGATCTTTGTTAATTCCAACGTCTAGATCATCTGAGAGTCTGGGATATGTATTTCTCTTCAATTATGGATCCTGTTTTCTCCCTTCTTCATACGTTGCATAGCTTTTTTATAAATGCCAGAAAGAATGAGAAGAGAGATAAGATAAAAAACAAGAGAAACTGGAGCCAATGTTAGTTTTCCTCGAAAGGGAATGCCTTTTCCTTTGCGGGGCAGACAGGGTGACTGGTTGACAATTTTGAACTACTTAGGGGTTGTGCTGGTTGAGAGTTGGGTCACCACTATAGTTCGACTATCACAAAGGTGTGAGCTGTGCCATGTTCACTATAAACCTCTCCATCTCATAGACTTTGGCTTCTAAGTACTGGGACACAGAAGTAATTTGTCTGAGTATCTCAGCCCAGGCTCCCTCCTGTGCAGCTCTAGACAAGAAAGTGGTAGGGGGAAAATACCTATGTATTTAGGCCTCATCCAATTTCCAAGTGACCATGCCATCCCTCTGTTAAAAGCTCGTGGTTTCTCTTTCCCTCAGCAATGTCTGCCTGTTTGTATCAACACCTCAGCCTGTTATTAGACTTGGTAAGAGCCTCCTGAGAGGAAGATGGTTGCCAAATCTTTGCTCATCTACAAGGTCTCTTCAATCACTGGAAATAAATTCCTCTAGACCGTTACACAGTCACACTTTTCTGATGACTTTTATAAATATAGAGAAAGATATCAATTATATATATGCATGTGAATGTGTGTGTATATATATATATATACATATATATATATATTACTTAAGAAAGAAATACATTATGTGATTATAATCAAACCTGATGCTTTTATATGACCTACCTACATCTTCAATGTGAAAAAAATATTAAGAGCAAACCAAATTCATCTAAGCTTCTGGGCAATCCATATGACATTTAAATGTTAAGAATGGAATTCCAAATAACACCTTCAACTATATAACAGAAGGTAAATCTATGAATATGGCATTTTGGAATCATCTTTTAAATGAAATAAAACTTTACTTAAATGAAATAAAACTTTTAAATGAAATAAAACTAAGAGAGCATAATAAAGATATAAATATTATTTTTAATCCATCCAGGTTTCTCCAGTTATTATAGAAGAAGCAATGTTTGCTACTACCTTATATATTTTAAAGGAGTGTAGAAGTTCCCATGACTATAAAATAATTTAATTCAATTATTTTTTTTCCATTCAGAAAACTCCATGCCTAGAGGACTTTACAGATAAACTATAACAAATATCTAAGGAAGCAATATGCCAATCTTACACTAATTCTTCAAGACAGAAGAAAAGGAAGAAACACTTTCCAACTCATTTTTTGAGGTAGCATAACCTTGATATCAAACCTTACGAGAGGGAAATTATAACCCAATCTCTCTCATGATCATAATTATAAAAACAAAAAATCTAAATGAACTGTTTGCACACAAGCACCAAAAGAATAATACATCACAACTAATTGTGCTTATGTTAGTAATGTGGAGTTTATCACTTGAAAATTTATCAGTATAATTCCCACAGTAATTGGAAAAGAAATAAACTTGTGTGACAATTTCAATATATTCAGAGAAAATATTAATAAAATCCAACAACCATTCATAATACAACCGCACTGCAAGCTAGGAGTAGAAGAAAACATTTTTAATTTGATAAAGGTCATTTTAATAAAACTACAGCAAACACCCTACATAATAGTGACATGTTGAAAACTCTCTGCTATCATTAACAAAACAAGGATTCCCATTATCACCAATATGTGAGAAGTAGCAAAGAAGAAATATAAACTGATAAGATTTTGTACATAGAGAATATAAATGAATCTACAGATTGGGTACAAAGTCAGTATTTAAAAAGTAATAGAATTTCTTCTAAAATTGAGTGAACTCAAAATGAAATTTAAATGATACCTATAATGGCATCCAAATACATTACATTTCTAGGAATTAATCTAAGGAAATATATAAAGCATTTCCACAAGAAAAATGTAAAACGCTATGAAGAGAAATAAGCAATAGCCAAATGAGGGATCAGAAATTAATTTCTGTAATGGGTCAGAAAATAAATATTTCAGCCTTTGTAGGGTAGATGGTTTCTATCACAACTACAGAACTCTGCATTGTAATGTCAGTGCAGAAATGGACAATATGTAAACAAACATGTCCCATAAAACTTTATTTTCAAAAATAGGCAGAGGACCATATTTAGCCTATGAACTGTAGTTTGCTGGCCCCTAATTTAAATAGTTGGAGGAATAAAATATATTAGTATATAATGAGGATACAAAGGATATTTATTCTCCCCAAATCGATCTTTCTATTCAGATCTCTCACAGTCAAAATTCAGGAAGTTTTCTTTGTTGTTGTTTTGTTATTGTTGTTTTTATAGACATTGGCAAGCTAGTTCTAAAATGAAGTAAAAATTCAAAGAGCAAAAGTTTGCCAAGACAATCTTGAAGAACACAGCTAAAGGACTTTAACTGATGTCGAGATTTAATTTAAAACTTATTTTAAAATAATAACTAAAAGAGCATGGCATTACCGACAGAATGATGCCTAGATCAACAGACCATAACAGACAGTCCAAGAACACCCGTATGTGTGTGTGTATATGTGTGTGTGTGTATGTGTGTATATATATATAATTGGTTTATGACAGAGGTGGCCCTGTAAAGTGGAGAAAGAACACTCACTCCAATAAATTATTCTGGTCATTTAAATAGGCTTATCATAAAAGAAAATCTTCTCCATGTTATATACAAAATTCAATTATAGGTCTATGATAGATCTAAATGTGAAAAATAAAAGAATGAAACCTCCAGAAGAGACTATGAAAGAATTATTTTCAGCACTTCGCGTTAAGCAAAAATTTCTTACCAAAAAAGGTAAGGCACTACTGCTAAAAGAAAAAACATTAAAACTAAAAAGGATAGTTTAAGGGAGCAAAAATGTAAGCCACTGACTGTGAGAAGGTATTTATAGAGACGCAGACAGAGCATACACCAAAGATGATCTCCAAATGAAAAGATGCTCAACATTGACACATCAAGGAAATAAATCAAAATCACAAGAACATACCAACACGTACTAGTTGGAGTGACTAAAGTATGTCTAGTAACACTAACTGTTGTTGAGAACATGGGACACCTAAAGGTCTCATACACTGCCAATGGATTCTAAATTAATATAACCACTCTGGAAAACGTGTTATATATTAAAGTTGAATATACACATGTTCTATTAACAATTCCATTTTTAGGCATATTTCAAAGAGAAATACATGTACACATACACAACAATGTTCATAGCAGCACTATTGATGATAATCTCACATTGGAAACTTCCCAAATGCTAATCAACACTAGAATGGAAAAACAGTTTGTGGCATGTTCATTCAAAGAAACATTACACAATAATAAAAATGAATAAATTACTGTTCCATACATAATGTGCTATATCTCACAAACGTACCAAAGGACAAAATAATTTGCCAGACACAGATGAGTACATATTATATCATGTTAAAGAAATGTTTTAAAAAACAAACAATAATATTCTAAGTCAGAATAGAAATGTTTGGAGAGTGAGAAGAGATGATTCTATGGAGAGCAGGCTAGGGTTATCTGGATGCTTGCAATAATCTATTTCTTAACATGAGTGATAGTTACATAGATACTTTGTGATTATTCTTCAGCTACACACATTCACATTATGTTAAAACTTTTGCTTATTCAGGTAAGAGAATAGTGATTGTGTTTCTTGAATAAACAAAACAATGACCAGAAGGATAACCAACAATATAACAATGTTTATTTCTGGATTGTTTACTTATGGATTATTTTTAAATTTTTATTTATAGCATTATGCTATTAATTTTCCTTTTTTAAATAACAGTATCCTATATTCTTCTATATCAAAAATATGATCTTTTAAAATTAAAAACAGCTACTTCTAGTTTGTGAGGATTGAATATCTAAGAGGATGTTAAGCCATTAATCAATATGGACAAGACTAAAGGGAAAGGGCGCAAGTTTAGGCAAAAAGAAAATCCTGCATATAGTTTAGCTTTGCAGAGGTTGAGGTAGCATAATAGAGAAGTCAATTATAGATGAAAATTCAGTCAAGGCTGAAGGTATAGATTTATGTCTTGCTAACAAAGACCTTACAATTCACTGTGAGAGGGGAGAAGAGTTTAAAGGAAAATGATAGGGAAGGATTATATATCTACATGCCAACTTTTATTAGACATCAAAAGTTTTAGATTATGAGTAGACTATTAGGAAAGAAGTCTTTACTTTTGGATATCTCCAATTTAATACTTTTATTAACTACTGGGGTGAATATACATTACCTTAGCATATTGCTTCATACATGGTGGTTTTAAAATAAATATTTGATCAACAACATAAGTGCTTACCTGATTTCCTGATGACACAAATCTAGGCAGAATAATCAATGCATAGATATAAGTATCAGGACTGAAAAGATCTCACTAGGCTAAAACAACGCAACCAAATTCCAAGATAAAACAACAGGAATAAACGTTAAGTCTCAAATATACTTTTAAAAAAATCAATCTCACAAGCACAGGATGAGAAAAAAATCTTAGTACATAGACCTTTATGTGAAAAGATTTAAGGTTTGAAATGACAAGGAGTACAATATAAATTTGTGAGGTGTACAAGGTTACAGAAATCTAGGTCAATTTTAGGCTATATCAATAAATGCCATATCCCAAACAAGAAAGTTAACAGTTCCATCAGACATTTCACTGGCCAGAACAAACTGGAATGTTACACCTGGTTCTGGCTGCATGGCCAGGGAAAGGCAGCCAAAACGGTGACTTAAGGATGGTTGATTTTTGGAAAAGAAGGAACCTAACGGGAAACAAAGCTACTGTCTTCAAGTGCTTAAAAAGCTGCCATGTGTAAGAAGGATTTGATTTTCTATGAAACTTTACAGACCAAATAAAGAATAAGTGCTGAATACTTCAGCTTAATGTAAAGAAATAGATTACAAGGTAGACATGTCTGATATTGGAATGGGTTATTCATGAGCATGCTCTGTCATTGAAACTTCTATTTTCTCATTATTATGTTGAATCATTTCATAAAATGCTACATTAAACAAATCCCAACAGTTTAAACCATAATAATATAAAACTCCATATATTTAGCACTAAGGTTAAGAAAAAAAGTATGAGCATCATTTTAGAAGCCCCTGTGGGTTAGACATATCTTAAATTCATATTTATCACTGTTTTTCTTATCATTTTATGACTTAAATAGGTTTCCCTAAAATATTGTTAGCATTAAACTTCCTGAGAATTAATCATGCTGTATGTATTACTTTCTCTCATGTTTTTATCCCTCAACCTGAAGTTGTGCTCTACATCCGTGCTCATGCTGATGCACAGGGATGATTTACTTGTAGTCACCAATGAATAGTATTCCATCAGCATGGACATATTGCAATGTATTAATCCACTAATGCACATTTCAGTTGTTCTCAGCGGCTCTTCTGCCCAACCCTACTAAGAATATGCTCATTTTATTTATATTACCTGGTGAACAGTGAGGAATATCTTAGCGCTCTAGAATAAGGAGGATATACATGGGTTCGTCTTTACTAGGTAATCCCACAGTTCCAATGTCATTGGGTCAATTCATCTTCCTATCAGCACCAGATAAGATTTTCCATTGCTTTAAGTTTTCACCATCCTTTGGTATTTTCAAGCATTTACAGCTGTCCATCTGGTATGTGTGAAATGTATCTGAATGTACATTTAATCTGTTGTTTTCTTAATGCAAATGAGATTGAGTGGCAATCCTATGTTTATGAGCCATTTATGTTTCATTTTCTGTGTAAGACCTTTTTATGGCTCTTCTTGGTTTTTTTTTGCTTTTGCTGTTTTTGTTTGCTTGTTGGTTTTTTGCCTATTTTCTATTGAGTTCTTACCTTTTGTTTATTGATAGTTGGATATCAATCCTTTTTTGGTTGCTTGTTTTATAATGATCTTCTGGAATGTGTCCTGTTTTTTCATTCTTTATGGAATTTTTTAATGTTAATTTAATACCTTTAAATGTTGACTTAGTACCACTGATTAGTCTTTTCCTTTATGGTTTATCTTCATGTGACTTCCAAAAGAATTCCTTTTGTACTCTGTTAATCTTTATTGAATCTTACAGTTTCCCCTAGTTTGGGCTTTGGCATTTAAATCTTTATTCAATCTGAAATTGACAGTTTTGTATGGTATATGTTTCTAATATGTTCTGTTAGAAACAGCAACAAAAGATGTGAAAATCAATTGATCTAGCAACAGGTGTTTAAAATTTCTATGCCAAACAACTTAAAAGTTATTGAAAAACAGTATAAAAAGAACCTAAATAACATTCTTAGATAGGAAGACTCAGTGCAAAGTTGTTAGTTCTCTCAAAGTTGATTTTTTTTCCAACAGCATTTGCTCACTTTGTGTCTTTCTGTCACATTGTGGTAAATTCGCACAATATTTCAAACTTTTTTATTATTACTATATCTGTCATGGTGATCTGTGATCAGTGATCTTTGATGCTATTTTTTTAATTGTTTTGTGGCACCACAAACCATGCCCTTATGAGACGGGGAGAGATTACATTTTTATTATCATTTCACATAATAATCATTGCTATGAAAGATCACCATCTAATAAATTCTTCCCATATATGCATAAATGTGAGGACTCTCCTTTCTATTCCATTCATCAATGTGTCTAGCACTGTAGAAATATCATATTTTCTTAATTATTATAATTATGTGACTGGGCAAGATGCACACACTCACACACACCACACTGGTTTTCCTGTTTGAGCATGGCGGGGCCTTAGTTTCTTAGACATTTGCTCAACTGTATCCATTTTCTGCCATGTCCATACCAAACCATTTTAGAACCAGTTTATCAAATTCCATAAAAATACAGTGCTATAATACAAGAAATCTTATTGAGGTTTTGTAGAGGATTCTTTTTAACCTATTAATCAATTTGGAGAGAACTGACAACTTTGTACTGAGACTTCCTATCCAAGAATGTTATGTAGGGTTTTTTTTATATTGTTTTTCAATAACTTATAAATTGTTTGGCATAGAAATTTTAAACACCTGTTGCTAGATCAATTGATTTTCACACCTTTTATTGTTGTTTCTAACAGAGCATTTGTATCAAACACCTCTTGTATATCATGCCATGACCCCTTGGCCTCACCTCTTATTTCATCCCAGCTTCCATGATATTTCTAAATAAATTTGACCAGCTTTGTTGCATGCAAACTTAAACACAGTGTCATGCCTGTGTTCCTGGGGTAATACCTTCCCTGAGCCTCTCTGGCATGACAATGGAAGACTCATGTGGAAACTCATCACCCACATCTCGAGGCAATCTAGAAGCACAAGGGTTAGGTCTCACGTGTCCATCCTTGAGCACTGGTGGACAGGAGACAGGGATAAATTCTTCCCCATTTTGTACCACAGAAGAACATTTATGAGGTCTATTTCATAAGCTTCTCAAAAGCTTTTGTGGTGAAATGAATGACACAGACTTATCTTGCTTTTCTCTTCTGTCTTATTTATTCTGCTGTCTCTCAAGACTGCTACATGAAATCACATTCCCAGCTTACCCAACTGCACAAAAACTTTTGTTTCAGGCTCTGCTTCTGAAGAAACCCAGGCTAAGACAGTATTTTTAAATTATATTATCTGGTTGTTCCTGATGCAGAGGGATGCAATTGACTTTTTTAACATCAGTAACAATTCTATGAGGTTCAAGTGATAAGTGCTTTCATATACATTATCCACTTTAATTCTCAGATTCCATTATGTAGTTATGTTATTATACCTGACAATAAACTTCAGTACATGCTTACCTTATATAAAGTACTTTGCATTATTATGCTTCACAGATACTGCATTTTTTACAAATTGAAGGTTTGTGGCAACCCTGCATCAAGCAGATCTATTGGCACAAATTTTTCCAACAGCATTTGTGCACTTTGTGTCTCGGTGTCACACTGTGGTAATGTTCGCAATATCTCAGACTTTTTCATTATTATTATATTTGTCATGGTAATTTGTGATCAGTGATCTTTGATGTTATTATTGTAATTGTTCTGCTCTTACGATATGGAGAACTTAATTGATAAATGCTCTACCACCAGCCACCCATTCCCCCATCTCTCCCTCTCATTGTTTCCTCTAATTCCCTGAAATACAACAGTATTGAAATTAGGCTAATCAGTAACCCTATAATGGTTTCCCAGTGTTCAGGTGAAAGACTCCCATGTTTCTCACTTTAAGTCAAAAGCTAGAAATGATTATGCATAGGGAGGAAGGCGTGTGGAAATCTGAGACAGGCCAAAAGCTAGGCCTCTTGTGCCAAACAGTTAGCCAGGCTGTGAATGCAAAGGAAAAGTTCTTGAAGGCAATTAAAAGTGCTACTCCAGTGAATACATGAATGATAAGAAAGCAAAACAGCCTTACTGCTGATGTGGAGAAAGTTTTGGTTGTCTGGATGGGAGATCAAATGAGCCACAGTATTCACTCAAGCCAATATTTAATCTAGAGCAAGGCCTGAACTCTCTTCAATTCTATGAAGGCTGAGAGAGGTAAGAAAGCAGCAGAAGACAAGTTGGAAGCTGACAGAGGTTGATTCATGAGGTTTAAAGAAAGCAGCCATCTCTATAACAGAACAGTGCAGGTGAGGCGGCAAGTGCTGACGGAGAAGCTGCAGCACTTTATCCAGAAGGTCCAGCTAAGATAATTAATGAAGTTGGCTCCACAAAACAACAGCTTTGCAGGGTAGATGAAACTGCCTTCTGTTGGAAGAAGATCACATTTAGGACTTCCATAGCTAGAGAAAAGTCAATGCCTGGGTTCAAAGCTTCAAAGGGAAGTCTGACTCTTTTCAGTGAGTTAAAGCCATTGCTCATTTAGCATTCCAGACTTCCTGGGATCCTTAGGAATCATGCTAAATCTACTCTGCCTGTGCTCTACAAATGGAACAACAAAGCCTGGCTACAGCATATCTGTTTACAACATGTGTTCTGAATATTTTAAGCCCACTGTTGAGACCTACCACTCAGGAAGAAATAGGCTCCTTTCAAAATATTACTGCACACTGACAATGTACCTGGCCACTCAAGAGCTCTGATGGAGACTTATAATAAGATTCATGCCTACTAACACAACATCCACACTGCAGCCCATGAATCAAGGAGTAATTTTGACTCTCAAGTCTTACTATTTAAGAAATACATTTGGGAAGGCTATAGCTGCCATAGACAGTGATTCCTCCGATGGATCTGGCAAAGTAAGTTGAAAATCTCTGGAAAGGATTCACTATTCTAGATGCCACTAAGAACACTGGTAGTTCATTGGAAGGTCAGAATCTCAATTTAACAATAGTTTGGAAGAAGCTGGTTCCAATCCTCAATGATGACTTTAAGAAGTTCAAGACTTCAGTGGAAGAAATAACTGCGATGTGGTGGAAATAACAAGAAAACTAGAAGTGGAGTCTGAACATTTGACTGAATTTTTGCAGTCTCATGATTAAACTAACAGATGAGGAGCTGCCTCTTATGGATAAACAAAGACAGTGGCATCTATTCTTGGAGAAGATGTTGTAAAGATTGCTGAGATGACAACAAAGGATTTACAATTTTACATAAACTTGGTTGATGAAGCAGCAGCAAGGTTTGAGAAGTGTGACTCCAATTTTGAAAGCATTTTACTGTGGGTAAAATTCTACAAAACATCATGCTACAGAGAAATCATTTGTGAAAGGAAGAATTAACTGAGGCAGCAAACTTCACTACTTTCTTTTTTAAGAGATTACTGCAGCCACCCCAACCTTCAGCAGTCACCACCCTGATCAGTGAGCAGCCATCAACACTGAGGCAAGACCCTCCACCAGCAAAATATAACTCACTGAAAGCGATGATGTTTAGCATTTTTTAGCAATAAAATGTTTTTTAATTAAGGTATGTACATTGCTTTTTTTTTTAGACATCATGCTACTGCATACTAATAGATTACAGTACAGTATAAACTTAACTTTTTTATGCATTGGGGAATGAAAAACTTCAACTGATTGCTTTATTGCAATATCTGCTTCATGGCAGTTGTCTGGGACTAAACCCACTATATCTCCAAGGTATGCCTTAGTACCTAGCAATGTTGCTACTTCGTATTAATTATAATAAAACTTCTATATCTTTACAGAAATTTTATATATCTAAAATAATCTTCAGGATTTTTGTGTAAACAACATTCAACTTCAACCTGATTCAAAAGGGAACGCTTTCAACATTTCACAGTTGCTAACTTTCATATTATGCTAACTGTAGAATTTTAATAAACCTTTACATTAGATTAGGGAAACTTTCTTTTATTGATTAAGCTTTCTTTTATTGATTTAAGACTAAAAGATATATCATCAATATTGATGGTATTTTATGTACATTTCTCCTTGCAATTCTGTCAACTTTTCATTCAAATTTTTTAGATACTATGTTCATGGAAATTGAGAATGTTTTAACTTTTATTGACAGTTTCTTTTTTATTTAAAATGGATATACAGTTCCACCACATGTTTTTTTTTATAATATATTTAGTAATTTGATATTTGATTTTCTCTGCTCTGTTAATGTGATAATTTATCTAAGTGACATTAGACAATCACTGAGATAAGTTTACCTCTGTCTTGATAATCTCCTTTACACATCACTTGATTTCATTTGTTATTATTTGGTGTCCATGTTTAATAAGATTAGCCCAGTACTTTTTAGCAGTCTTGCCTGGTATTTAATATACTTGCCAATAAAAAGGTAATATTACCCTTATTATAAAAGTTAGACAATGATCTCTTTTGTTCTACTTAAAAGGTTTGTGTAAGTTTAGAATTACCTTCTCATTGAAAATTTAGTATAACTTGTCCACAAACCAGCTAAGCATGGTGCTTCCTTTGTGAAAAAGATTTTTAAACTCTAATTCAACTTTCTTTAATTATTACATGGTTAATTATATTGTATTTCTTCTTGAGACAGTTTCAGAAATCATATTTTTCTATAATTGATACACTTCACCTAGATTGTCAAATATTTTGGCATAGTTTATTTACAATATTCTCTTCATTTGCATAATATCTGCCCCCTTAGTTTCTAATATTTATGATAAATTTCACCTTTTTCTTGATTAATCTTGTCAGAGTTTCATTTTATTTTATTAGTATTTTTCAAAGAACTGGTTTTAGTGATTTTTGTTATCTTGCCTCATTTTCTATTTTATTACTTTCTGTTATTATTTTCTTCCTTCTTGTTTATTAGGACTACATAAAATTTTGACAGGTTTCATTATTATTAGGTATTTCCTAAATTTACAATTTTTTCTTTGACCTATGAGTGTATATAATAACATTTTAATTTTCTACCTGTTTTTTTTATCTTTAGGGAATTAATGATCTCTAATTTAATGGCATTGTGATCGGATAATGTGTTATTTATGCTATTAATCCTTTGAAATGTGTGGCTCACTTTATGGTAGAGCACATGGTCAGTTTTCATGAATGTTTTACACATGCTTGAAAAGAAAGTTTTTTGTCCAATTGTTGGATGCAATGTTCCACATACGTAAATTAGAACAATTTTGCTGATTTTGCTGTTCAAATCTTCTATACACAGAGATACAGTTGGCTTTTGCTATCAAAGACTAAGAGATATATTATCAATATTGATGGTATTTTATGTACATTTCTCCTTGCAATTCTGTCTACTTTTAATTCAAATTTTTTAGACAACTATGTTCATGGAAATTGAGAATGTTTTAACTTTCTTGATGAATTCATCTTTTCATCATTTTCACTGTTTGTGAAAATCACAAGTAATTCTTTCAGCCTTCACATTTACTTGGGTGATACCTATACTGATATGGTAGCTTTGTTTTGGTTAGTGTTTGACTTAAAGCCTAGGGATTTTGAATGACAGGTCCATGTAAATACAGATGATCCGCATAAGTAGAACCCAGACCCAGATGTCCTGACTTTCAGTTGCGTACTCTTGCTAAGTGTCCTAAAAGAATGAGCATAATGTGGTTCAGACTTCAGAAGAGAGCCAGAATTGAATGAACACATGCCAAAGAGCTATGGGGAATAGTGGGTCCAGCTAGGGAGGAATAACAGGGGACAATGAAAGCCAGGGACAGAGTTTGAATTCTATGACAAGGGTGTTATGTAAAAACAAGATTTAAGGAAGCCTATAATTTTAGCAATGTTCAGGAGTGAGAGGAAGACAGGAGAAGGAAATGACCATTTAGGAGGGTCCTTGCCCCTCAAATCCGGCATAATGTAATGAGAGCTTGAATCATGGCAACAAAGAGGAAAAGGCAGATTCAAGAGCCACTTTATGAAGGAAATGACACACCAAAAACACTTAATGGATTTTGGAGATGAAGGAAATTGTAGAGTCAAAAATACTACCTCATTTATGTCAGTAGTACCCTGAAAGCTTCCTTATTTCTTAGGTTAGAAACCACAGAGTTGGAAAACAATAGTTGGCCTAGAAGAGGAGACAAAATAATGAGTTTTCTCTACATGCTGTGAGTCTGGTATTTCTAGCAGGCAGCTGGAAATATAGGCCTAAGAACAGATCCAGATATGAATATTTTTTTTTGATGATAATGAAGGGGATGACTTGCATAGAAATAATAACTGAATCATTGGATTAGGCTCTGTGTTTCCTCAACACCGAGGATTATTTTTCTGCCAAAAATTTTTAATTAAAAATTGTCATTATTTATTATTATTATCTTATTAAAATTGGTATCGGGGATAATGGCTTCATAAAAAACTTCTGGGCAACCCAGAGAGCTTTCTTGGGCATCCAGTGTACTCCAGGTCGCGCTTGAGCACCATTAGATTAAAAACTAAGTTCCATTGCTGCAGACCTTTCCATTTCCTTGTAGACCTCCCCTTAAAATATTGACAAGGCTCAATGCTATTTAATCCCCAGTGATGAAGATCAAAGCATTAAGTGGTATGTCTGTTTGTGTAATTACCAGTAAAGCCAGAACACAGCACTGTGAACTTGGTCACGGTGAACTCTGAGGGAATAAGCAGCTGGAAAGGTTCTAAGAGCTTTCTCCCCAGAAGTTAAAAAAAACTGCACTCAACTCAGTGAATGTTTTTTTTCAGTGAGTTTGGTTTTGATTTTTGTTTTTCCAACTGGATATAATAAAAATGTCTGAGATTTTGCTACATAATATGATCTCTTTGGAAGGGTCAATGCTAAAGTTTTAGGCCAATTGAGCAGGCTTGGGTTCAACTTTGAAAGTGTGCAAGTTCCAACAGGATTCTAGCAAATCCACCCAAAAAAGCCAGCATTTGTCCATAGATTATTTATGTTGAGCCCTTCCACTGGTAGAAGAAGGAAGCCCTAGGGGAATCATTCAGTGGTCTGAACATCAACTGTAAAATACTTAGAGGCTCTGAAATCACAAATTAAAATCCCCATGAGGCTCACTCAGCCTTTCTACAAGGTACATTCATGGAGTATATGGTGTCTGCTATGGGAGGCTTTAGGATGAGACTTTTATATTAATGTAAAGTATATAGAACTTTGTTTCCAAGATCCCATGTCATTTTTTGTATTAGGGAGGCTCAGTTTAGTGTTCCCAGCCCAAATTTCTGGGACTCAGATGAACTTTTGGAGTCCTGAGAACTGGGCTATACACATATAATCTCAGAGTAGTAATAACAACCATGTTTCTTTATTTAAAATTCAAAATGTATTGTGTATCTAGAGTAAATAAAGTGCTTCATGAATGTCCCCCTACAAAAGAACTACAAGAATCTCTGTTGGCCAAGTTTTTACCTCTGAACTTTATATAGAACCATGCAGCATTTCCAAAAATTTCAATAAGTATCAAGTTCTTTAAAGTTTTCTGGAAAAGATTTTCTTGTGTTTATTTCACCAAGAAACCTGCTACTTGTCTATCTATCTTAAAGCAACATTTCATGCTACGCTCATTCTTTTCTCATTCAAGAGTGAATGGAGCATGAAGGAGACCAAAGGCAGCTGGTCCCTCAGCCTCTCTGAAGTCAGTCAGCCTCTCTCTTCATCTCTGTTTCTCTTTCCATTTTTATGGATAGCTCCTCCTGCTGCATAGGTGCACCTTGCCTACACTCTTTTTAAAATAAATCCTCAGGATCCTTAGCACTCAACTGAGCTGTCACTTCTTCCAGAAAATTCTGCAAGTCCTAATTGTCTTTTTCAGATTAGGAACCTTCCCCTGACTCCCATAGTCACTTCTGCCTCTTTATGACATAACATCTATGAGTCTCCCTATCCAGCAAGAGTTCCTAAAATACAGACTTCCTTATTTGCACCTGTAGTCCCAAAACCTAGTTTATGAAGTTTAATGAATATTTGTTAACAAGTACATAATGGGGCTCTGATATGCTACTTTTCCCCTCACTTGACAGAGATGCAAAACAAATGAGGATCTTTTCCTTTAAAGTTAACAAGTTGCTTTCACTCATTAATCAATTAAAGATATTTATTGGGACACTGTTATGAGTCTGGCACTTTAGCACAGAAGACAGAGTGATGAGAAGCCAAAAACTGTCTCTCTTATCTGGGGCTTATATGCTAGCAGGAAGTAACCAAACAAAAAATAAGTCATTAATATAATGTCAATTATGTTAAGTGTTATGAACAAAATCCTTCAGAGCCAAGGATAAAGAGCGAATGTGTGGGGTTGGGTGGGGTGCAGTGGGATGGGGTGGACACTCAGGGAAGCCTTTTCTGATCTGAATAATGGGAGTTAGAGAGAGCAAGCCATGGAGGGAAGAGCATTACAGTTAGGGGAACAGCAAGTGCAAAGAGGCTGATATGTAAGCATGTTTGATGTGTGTGGAGAACACAAGGAGCCAGTGTGGCTAAAGCACAGGGACTGAGGCACAGAGGAAAGAGATGGACATAAAGGTGGGCAGAGTTCTGACCATCTATTGGCCTCTTAGGGATTTTGCATGAGATGCATATAAAGTAAGTATGAAGCCCATCTGAGGGCTTTCATCAGGGATGTGAGGGGGTCCGATTTCCATCTTAGAGAGAGCACTCTGGCTGCTAGGTAGAATCAGGATGTAGGAGGATACAGAAAGTTGTTAGGAAGTTTTAGAGGAATCCAGGCAGGACATGATAGTGGCTTTAACTAAGGGGGCAATGGTGGAGGTGGTGGGAAGTAATCAGAGCACAGATAATTCTGAAGGCAGAGCCAATAGAATATGGCAGTTACTGTTGTGAACGTATGTTTATTACAAAGTAAATTAGGATAAGGCTAATCCTATGATTAATCACAATAGTAATAACCACACACACTCCAAATACATACACCTGATGACACAAAATACATGAAGCCCTTGGTTTGGTCTGATCTGAGGCTTTGACACTACTTTCAGGTTCAATGGGTGACATAGGATTCTCCTCACAACCACCAGTTGCTCTAAATGAGCCTCTCTGGCTGCCTCCTCAGCTCACTAGGCTGCGACTATAATATGTCACCATTCACTTCACAAGTGCACTGTCCTCTCTGAGCCTGAATGTTAGCATCCTATGAGGAGTTACCCGTCTGCCATCACAAAACCCTGCTTTGGGGTCTGCCTAGAGAGGCTGGGCTACCACGACCTCCACTCCAGAGATACAATGGAAAGAGGGGAGGGTTAGAATTTGAATTTTGACTCTCTGCCACTAAACTGGCTGAGTAACAGTGGGTGACTTACTTCACCTCTCGGAACCTTAGTTTCCTCATTTGCGAAATTCAGATATTTAACAAACTTGAAGAGATGGAACAGATTATTTTCCCCCACCCTGGCTCCTGTGCTTCTAGACTTCACTCAGAGTCTTGTCTGGGAAAGTATGGCATCAAAGAAACACTGGTAAAACTACCAACAGGGACACCCATGGCATATGCAGCGTTCACAGCCATGACCAAGGTCAGAATCTGTCTCTGCTCCAAAGACCTTTAGTTTGGAAAAACTCCATTCCTCAGTGACATCACTGGGACCACTTGCTGTGCCTGTCACAGACTCCAAAGACAGCTTCCAGGCTTGAGTTTCCATTAAAATCCTTGGTACTCTAGAGGGTAATAATACTGTCAGCATGGCAATGTACAAATGCAGTTGATGATGTCTCAGAAAAGACGTTTTTTCAAGATTTGGCAAGTCAGTCTCTTTAGGCTACCCTTTTCATCACTGATGGACTAAGGTCACTTCAGTTTCATTAACTGTAAAGTAGCATTTTAGGAAGCAGGCTAAATTGCTCTAGGGGCACAGGGGAGCAGAGAAGCAGACATCAGCCAAGGTTTGAGAGCTGAGCAATGTGTCAATACGAACAAAGCAAATCAGCAGCAGACACGGAAGGCAAATCGCTTTTATATATAGATATTATATCACAATAAAAGAGACTGATAGATGCTTACACAGCTGTGGTTATTAGGGTGACATAACAGCATTTGTTCAAAGCAAATAATGGAGTAGCAGCAGGCTCAATATGATAGGCTTTCAAACCTTACCAACATTCGAGAAGGGACAAGTACCAGATAAAGCAGCAACATAATCAAACAAAGAATAAAGATTGAGCCCTGGGTTGATGTGATGAAGTAGGAGGGTTTTAACAAGGCTACTTTTCTGATGTATAACGTTAGTTTAAATATCTAACAGGTTAACAGATAATTTTACAATCGGTACACAACTAAAATGGTATTTGTGAGTTACTTGTTTTGTTCCTAATTGAAACTTGGAATTTGGACTGTGTAAGGATCGGTGTCAGAAGGGAGATGGAGCATGCAAAGAGTCGGCAATTTGTCCTCTATCAGGAGATGCCTCTGAGCTCCATAGATAATGCAACCTAAAATATTCTTGCCTAGGAGTAGCATAGAACACGTAATCTGGAAAAACCGAATTATTGGCAATGGTGGTAAAAATGAACTAAAATAAGTTGGTGTCTTTTCTGTTGACATCGTCTTTTAATAAAGCATTTCAATTAAAACTAGGTTCTCTCTTCTCAGGAAATGATATGTTTTCTTCCCTTCCTTGGACAAATTTTACCTGAGCAACAGAATTTAGTTTGGGTAAATATACCATTTGAGATCATCAGAGAGACAATAACTACCTTTATTTACTTTTTGTCTCAACCTGATACGTGGCTCTGGGAAACTACTTGTTGAAGATGCCAAAAAGAGAAACAACTTCACTGATTATATAAAGTTGAGTTAATAGCATATAGTGATCATGGCATAGTCATTTTTATAAATCTGTAGCAAAAACAGTATCTACAGCTATTGTTAAAAAGTTATTGGTGTTATCAGCCAACCAACTTCTCACTTAAGGAATGCTATAGCCCACTGACCATAATCCCCTTTGTATCTCTGCTGCAAACTATATTTCAAGCCCTATGACACACTTAAAAATGTCTTCCTTCCTGACAGCCCGAGAGCCTGCTCACCAGTGATAGAGGAGTTTGTAAAGCTCAAAGTCTTCACAGTCTCATGTGTTTCTTTTTGCTCAACAGAAAGGGGCCTTGAGAAAGTTTGAATGACATTTACGATAATTACATTTGGAGATTAAAATAATTTAGGGTTTCAAATGGTTTAAAAGCTATACAGCATATTGGGCCTCACATGATTATGGCTTCCTTCATATCATTTTAGTCAGGTCTTGAAATCCATTTGATGTGAATGTAATAGTCATTTTAATGGATATTGTTAATTCCTTGTTTTCAGCACAATAGATAAAGGGGATTTTAATTAAATTCATTCTATGAGCACTTAGCAGGGGCAAAAAGGTTCGCAGAATTATTATTTTCTGGCATAACATGTAAAGAACGTTATAAAAAGGAAGACAGCAGTATCAGAACATGGTTGGCATTTGAAGTCAGGCCAGTGTCATCTCCCCTGTAGATAATCTGCTAAGCTTTACACAACACTAAAAAGTTTTGAGTGCCTCAAAACTATATAGTTTTCATAAGGGGCCAACATAATATTACAATATTGCTTTCTTTTATTAAAAAAATTTTTATTAAGGTATGTTGATATACTCTTATGAAGGTTTCACATGAAAAACCAAGGCGGGTACTACATTTACCCATATTATCAAGTCCCCACCCATATCCCAATACAGTTACTGCCCATCAGTGCAGCAAGATGCCACAGATCCACCATGCGCCTTCTCTGTGCTACATTGTTCTTCCCATGATCCCCCACACCATGTGTACTAAACATAATACCCCTCAATCCCCTTCTCCCTCCCTCCCCACCCGCACTCCCAAACCCCTCTCCTTTGGTAACCACTAGTTCATTCTTGGAGTCTGTGAGTCTGCTGCCATTTTGTTCCTTCAGTTTTGCTTCATTGTTATACTCCACAAATGAGGGAAATCATTTGGCATTTGTCTTTCTCCACCTGGCTTATTTCACTGAGCATAATGTCCTCCAGCTCCATCCATGTTGTTGCAAATGGTAGGATTTGTTTCTTTCTTATGGGCAAATAGTATTCCATTGTGTATATGTACCACCTCTTCTTTATCCATTCATTTACTGATGGACTTAGGTTGCTTCCATATCTTAGCTATTATAAAAAGTGCTGCAATAAAAATAGGGATGCATATGTTTTTTTGAATCTGAGAAGTTGTATTCTTTGGGTAAATTCCAAGGAGTGGGATTCCTGAGTCAAATGGTATTTCTATTTTTAGTTTTTTGAGGAACCTCCATATTGCTTTCCACAATGGTTGAACTAGCTTACATTCCCACCAGCAGTGTAGGAGGGTTCCCTTTTCTCCACATGCTTGCGAGCATTTGTTGTACTCAGTCTTTTCAATGCTGGCCATCCTTACTGGTGTGAGGTGATATCTCACTGTGGTTTTAATTTGCATTTCCCTGATGATTAGTGATGTGGAGCATCTTTTCATGTGTCTATTGGCCACCTGAATTTCTCCTTTAGATAACTGTCTCTTCATATTGATTACTGTGGCTTTGTAGTAAAGCTTGAAGTTAGGGAGCGTAATTCCCCCTGCTTTATTCTTCTCAGGATTGCTTTGGCTATTCGAGGTCTTTTGTGGTTCCATATGAATTTTAGGATGATTTTCTCTAGTTGGTTGAAGAATGCTGTTGGTATTTTGATAGGAATTGCATTGAATCTATAGATTGCTTTAGGCACGATGGCCATTTTGACGATATTAATTCTTCCTATCCATGAGCATGGGATGGGTTTCCATTTATTGGTATCTTCTTTAATTTCTCTCATGAGTGTCTTGTAGCTTTCAGAGTATAGGTCTTTCACTTCCTTGGTTACGTTTATTCCTAGGTATTTTATTCTTTTTGATGCAATTGTGAATGGAATTGTTTTCCTGATTTCTCTCTCTGCTAATTCATTGTTAGTGTATAGGAACGTCAGAGATTTCTGTATGTTAATTTTGTATCCTGCAAATTTGCTGAATTCAAATATTAGATCTAGTAGTTTTGGAGTGGATTCTTTAGGGTTTTTTATGTACAATATTATGTCATCTGCAAACAGGGACAGTTTAACTTATTCGTTACCAATCAGGATGCCTTTTATTTCTTTGTGTTATCTGATTGCCATGGCTGGGACCTCCAGTACTATTTTGAATAAAAGTGGGGAGAGTGGGCATCCTTGTATTGTTCTGATCTTAAAGGACAAGCTTTCAGCTTCTCACTGTTGAGTATGATGTTGGCTGTGGGTCTGTCATATATGGCCTTTATTATGTAGAGGTACTTACCCTCTATACCCATTTTGTTGAGAGTTTTTATCATGAATGGATGTTGAACTTTGTCAAATGCTTTTTCAGCATCTATAGAGATGATCACGTGGTTTTTGTCCTTCTTTTTGTTGATGTGGTGGATGATGTTGATGGAATTTCAAATAATTGTGCCATCCTTGCATCCCTGGAATAAATCCTACTTGACCATGATGGATGATCTTTTTGATGTATTTTTGAATTCGGTTTGCTAATATTTTGTTGAGTATTTTTGCATCCATGTTCATCAGGTTTATTGGTCTGTAATTTTCTTTTTGTGGTGTCTTTGCCTGGTTTTGGTATTAGACTGATGCTGGCTTCATAGAATGAGTTTGGAAGTATTGGCTCCTCTTCTATTTTTTGGAAAACTTTAAGGAGAATGGGTATTAGGTCTTCACTAAATGTTTGATAAAATTCTGTGGTGAAGCCATCTGGTCCAGGAGTTTTGTTCTTAGGTAGGTATTTGAGTACCAGTTCAATTTTATTGCTGGTAATTGTTCTGTTCAGATTTTCTTTTCTTCCTTGGTCAGCCCTGGAAAGTTGTATTTTTCTAGAAACTTGTCCATTTCTTCTAGGTTATCCAGTTTGTTAGCATACAATTTTTCATAGTATTCTCTAATAATTCTTTGTATTTCTGTGATGTCCATAGTGATTTTTCCTTTCTCATTTCTGATTCTGTTTATGTGTGTAGACTCTCTTTTCTTCTTGATAAGTCTGGCTTGGGGTTTATCTATTTAATTTTCTTGAAGAACCAGCTCTTGCTTTCATAGATTCTTTCTCTTATTTTGTTCTTCTCAATTTTATTTATTTCTGCTCCAATCTTTATTATGTCCCTCCTTCTACTGACCTTGGAGCTCATTTGTTCTTCTTTTTTTAGTTTCATTAGTTGTGAGTTTTGACTGCTTATATGGGATTGTTCTTCTTTTCTGAGGTAGGCCTGTATTGCAATATACTTTCCTCTTAGTACAGCTTTGGCTGTGTCCCACAGATTTTGTGGTGTTGAATTATTGTTGTCATTTGTCTCCATATATTGCTTGATCTCTGTTTTTATTTGGTCATTGATCCATTGGTTATTTAGAAGCATGTTGTGAAGCCTCCATGTGTTTGTGGGATTTTTCATTTTCTTTGCATAATTTATTTCTAGTTTCATCCCTTTGTGATCTGAGGAACTGGTTGGTATAATTTCAATCTTTTTGAATTTACTGGTGCTCTTTTTTGTGGCCTAGTATATGATCTATTCTTGAAAATGTTCCATGTGCACTTGAGAAGAATGTGTATCCTGCTGCTTTTGGGTGCAGAGTTCTGTAGATGTCTGTTAGGTCCATCTGTTCTAATGTGTTGTTCAGTACCTCTGTGTCCTTACTTATTTTCTGTCTGGTTGATCTGTCCTTCAGAGTGAGTGGAGTGTTGAAGTCTTCTAGAATGAATGCATTGCATTCTATTTCCCCTTTTAATTCAGTTAGTATTTGTTTCACATATGTAGGTGCTCCTGTGTTCGGAACACAGAAATTAAAATGGTTATATCTTCTTTTTTGGATTGACCCATCTATTATGGAATGTCCTTCTTTGTCTCTTGTGACTTTCTTTGTTTTGAAGTCTATTTTGTCTGATACAAGTACTGCAACTCCTGCTTTTTTCTCTCTATTAGTTGCATGAAATATCTTTTTCCATCCCTTCACTTTTAGTCTGTGTATGTCTTTGGGTTTAAAGTGAGTCTCTTGTAGGCAGCATAGATGGGTCTTCTTTTTTTATCTATTCAGTGACTCTATGTCTTTTGATTGGTGCATTCAGTTCATTTACATTTAGGGTGATTATTGATAGGTATGTACTTATTGCTACTTCAGACTTTAGATTTATGGTTACCAAAGGCTCAAGGTTAACTTCCGTACTATCTAAGAGTCTAACTTAACTCAGTTAAAATGCTATTACAAATGCAATCTAAAGGTTCCTTTCTTTTTCTCCTCCTTTTTCTTCCTCCTCCATTCTTTATATATTAGGTATCATATTCTGTACTCTTTGTCTATCCCTTGATTGACTTTGGGGATAGTTAATTTAATTTTGCATTTGCTTAGTAATTGGCTGTTCTACTTTCTTTACTGTGGTTTTATTACCTCTGATGACAGCTATTAAACCTTAGGAACACTTCCAGCAATAGCAGTTCCTCCAAAATAGACTGTAGAGATGGTCTGTGAGAGGTAAATTCTCTCAGCATTTGCTTATCTGGAAATTGTTTAATCCCTCCTTCAAATTTAAATGATAATCTTGCCAGATAAAGTAATCTTGGTTCCAGGCCCTTCTGCTTCATTGCATTAGATACATCATGCCAACTGCCTTCTGGCCTGTAAGGTTTGTGCTGAGAAGTCTGATGTTAGCCTGATGGACTTTCCTTTGTGTATGATCTTTTTTCTGTCTCTGGCTGCTTTTTACAGTCTGTCCTTATCCTTGATCTTTGCCATTTTAATTACTATATGTCTTGGTGTTGTCTTCCTTGGGTCCTTTGTGTTGGGAGGTCTGTGGATCTCCATGGCCTGAGAGACTATCTTCTTCCCCAGACTGGGGAAGTTTTCAGCAATTACTTCGTCAAAGACTTTCAATCCTTTCTCTCTCTCTTCTTCTTCTGGTATCCCTATAATGCGAACATTATTCTGTTTGGATTGGTCATGCAGGTCTCTCAATATTCGTTCATTTTTAGAGATCCTTTTTTCTCTCTGTGCCTCACCTTCTTTGTATTCCTCTTCTCTAGTTTTTAATTAATTTATTGTCTCCCCCACTGTATCCAATCTGCTTTTAATATCCTCCATTGTGCTCTTCAACGATTGGATATCTGACCAGAATTCATTCCTGACTTCTTGAATATCTTTCCGTACCTCCATTAGCATGTTAATGATTTTTATTTTGAACTCCATTTCAGAAAGAGTCATGAGGTCCATGTCATCTTTCTCAGGAGTTATATTAATTTTACTCTGAACCAGGTTCCTTTGGCATTTCATATTTGTATATGGTGCCCTCTAGTGTCCAGAGGCTCTACTCTCTGGAACTGCTCAGCTCCTGAAGCAATGTTGGGGATTGCAGGGGAGTGGGATTGGTGCCTGGGGGGAGGAAAGAGCTGTTTCCTGCCTCCCAGCTGCTATGCCTGTCTCCACTGCCTGAACCAGTGGGCCGAGCACACAGGTATAAGCCTCTATGCTTTCTGTTTGTAGTTTCTGTAGACAGATCTTCCCTCTGGCTGGCCTAATGCCAGGGTAGGTTTGCCTGTTTGCGAGTCAGGTGGGACTTGGCAGGGAGAAAGATGCAGCAGGCTGCGTATCACAGAGGGGATCCTTGTTGCTGTGTAGCCAGCCAGGGAGCTGGAGCACCTGGAAATCGTGAGAGCTCCCAACCTGCTGGGCAAAGTGCACCTGGACAATTTTGTCTACCTGTCCTTTCTCCTGAGCAGTAAGCTCTGCGCAATCCTTGACCCTTTGGCGACTCTCTTGCTAAGGGCTTCCTTGTTAGGAAGTCTCTCAGACTGCCTGCCTTTCTTTTGTCCCAGAGCAGCTGGGTATGGATCCCTGCATTCCATAAGTGGCTGGAATCTCAGTCTCTCCAGGAATTCTACCTGTCTGAGCTTTCTAATCCCCTAATCATGAGAGTATCATGAAAGCACCATGAAATGTAAGTTTGTGCTCCCAGAGCAGATCTCCGGAGTTAGGTGTTCAGCAGTTCCAGGCCTCCACTCCCTCCCTTCTCTGTTTCTCTTCTTCCCACCAGAGAGCTGGGGTGGGGGAGGGGCTTGGGTCCCACCGGACCACAGCTTTGGTATGTTACCCTGTCCTGTGAGTTCTGCTCTTTTTTCCAGGTGTATGCAGTCTGGTGTAGTCCTCTTTTCTGTTGTTCTCTCAGGATTAGTTGTATTAATTATATTTTTGTTTTATATGTAGTTTTAGGAGGAAGCCTCTGTCTCACCTCTCACGCCACCATCTTTAATCCTGTTTCTGCTTTCTTTTTTTTTTTCAAACCTGAGTGACTCAATACTTTAAGGCCAGAGTTCCAGTTTCCCCCAAAGTCTCAATAGAGAGCCAAAGCTAGGTTCCATAGCAGTTGGTTAGAAATATGGCAAGAAATGGCAAGAACTTTTCTCTCAGTGGTTCTACTTTCTGTGCCAGCTCAGAAAACCCTAAGAACAGCCTCTCCCTGGGGGTTGTAGGACATTCCTACTTATTATCCCTAGATGACTGTAGGACTCCAAAAGTCACTGGCCTACTTAAAAAGGGGTAGGATATCACAGAGGGTTCAGTTGGAATTAAAGTCCAACAAGAACTGCTGAGATGGTGAGTTTATTTTGGTAGAAGAGGAAAGCCTGAACTACTTATTCTGTAGAATTTTTACATCTTATCAATTGACCACTCTCCTTGGGTCACTAAGCCCAGAACCTCTACCGTTAGCTTGCTACTCACAAACCTTTGTCATAAATTCTTCAGTATTGTTATGCTATGTTCAAACAGTATAACCATTTAATGTAAAAATATACTGGGAACCTCCGCTGGAGAAAATAATAGTTATAAGCAGTTCCAACCAGTTTTGACAGCAAACTCAATGCTAAATGAACCTACTACACTCCTATCTAATCTTTAAAAGTTTGAGTTAACATACTAAAATTAGGTTGTGCAAGAGATATATTTATACACATACACACATAATAGAGATATGCTAATAGTTTTCTCTGGACTGAGGAATTACATATGATTTTCTTTCCTTTTCATATGACTATATTATAATGATAGTGAATATGCATTACTTTTAAAATCTGCACAAAAGCCTTGAAAAAACTGAAAAAGTAACTTATATACAAAAGTCTCTCTCTTTCTCTCTCCAACGTGTGAATCTGTGTGTATGTGCATATGACTTTTCCCCAAACAAACCTAGTTCCTTCCACAATCAACATTTATCCTAAAAATCCAAGTTTCAGAAGTAGTTGGTATGGAAAGGAAGGCATAAAATGTAACTACATCTCATTTTACCTTCCTCAAATTAAGTGGAAGGGATAGTTTTGAGACACATTAAAAGAGAGAATACACATTAAAGGGGAAAAAGGGACACTCACTCCTAACATGACCAGCATATTGCTCTTCCTTTCATGATTAAAATTCTCAAGGTATGTGTTGCCTCATCCTCCTCGACACACATTTGTCAGTGTTTACCGTGTAGCTTCTCCTTCCCACCCACTAATTCCTTAAAACTGTTCTCCCAAAAGTCACCAATGATTTTCTAATTACCCAATAAAAATATCTTTTCTCAGTCCACCTCTTCTATGATTCTTCTGCTATATTTGACAATTCCTCTTCCTCCTTTAGGAATCAAAGGCAAACTGATTTGCTACCCAGCACTCTGTCCTCTCTAGTTTCAATTTTTATTCTTTCCTTGATTTTATTACTGTTTCCCACTCTTCTGGATCTGCTTTCTCGTCCCCTCTCCATGTGAGAGCCATTTCAAATCTGTTTCCAATTTTCATGCCATGTTATTTCATCAAACATTAATCAAAAACCTGCTACATTTTGGCACTGTGCTAGGCACTGGGTATGGACTGAAAATAGAGTGATACACAAAGGAGAAAGTGGCAAATTCTGCCTGAAGAGGGGTCTAGAATGACCTCTCCTGGGAAAAGAGAAGTTTCATAGGTCAAAATGAAGAGGCAAAACTTCTTAGACTTCATTCCATGCGTGAAGGGAAGCTGAGGAACCTTAAGTCAGGAAGTAATACAGATTTGAATTTCAGAAAAGTTGTTGAAAGCAGTGAAAGAAATGGAAGAAAATACTAAACTACAGATGAGATTCATTGGGACACAATTGTAATCGGCTAGGTGAGAACCGATGCTGGCATGACCTAAGGCAGTGTCAACAAAGATGGAAAGAGGAGATGGAGAAGAGTGAAGGAGGTGAAGAATCAGGAGAAAGAGAGAAAGTCTACAGGATTTTACCCTGATCATTTAAGGAGAAAGGGAGGGACGGAGGGAGGGAGAAAATGGAATCCAAGTGGATCCCAAGATTCTGACTGGGATTTCTGAATGAATGAAGCTGATGGCATATCTTACAGACAGGCAATAGAGGAAGAGGTATAGGTTAGTGGCGGAGATAGTGAGTTGGGTTTTAGACACTGAGCTTGAAATGTCTCAAGGAAATCTAGGAAGTGTTATCTGGGTGGATCTGGAGTTTATCTTCTGAATTGAGATATATATTTGACACTTCTGTATAAAAGAGATAGTCTAATAATAGGGACTGTTTCATAGACAGACCAATCATATGGAAAACAGATGAGACACTCATGGAGAAAGAAACATAATAAGGAGAAAATAATACTAAACCAGAGTCCAGGAAACATCAGCACTTGAGGGTCAGGAAGAAGAAAAGTCATCAAAGGAAAGAGAAATGATTGCCAGTTCCATAAACCCACCTGCACTCATGGTCATATTCCCTGCTTTCCTTCTTGCTACAATTGAAGTGTCCCACTGAAATGTCCTACCCTCTCAAGCAAGCTTGCAAATAACTAAAATCTGTATCACAGACTCTACCTCTCTTCTAAATACCTTAACACTGAATCCAAATCAAATCTGTTTTTTCCAGACTTTTCTGCTGTAACCGTCTTACATATCCCCTAAATTTTAGCTAATCAAAATGATCCCTTTCTTCAGATTTTGCATTCATTGTTCTGCCTCTCTGCCTTTATTCATGATACCGCCGCCCAGATTTTTGGAAGCCCCACGTCCCCTCCACCCAGCATCTCCACCAGGCGTCCTTGCTAATGGCTTAAGAGAAGCTAAAAAGAGCCCCAGCTGGGGTCACTAACAAAGCGGAAAGAAGGAAGAATAGTATTTATGCTAGGTGGTGGGTATGTGAGTGTTTGTGAATAAATATTATTTACTCTTTACTGCAACCCTAGAGAGCCTCTTTTATAGATTCTGAGGCTCATTCATTACATAATAAATATTTATCAGATGCCTATTGTTTGCTAGGCAGTGTGCTAGGTCCTAGATAAATGATGGTGAACCAAACAGAATCTCCTGTTTGCTCCTTCCAAGAGCTATCAATAGTGGGAGAGACAAATATTAAAAATATAATTATGTAAATAATGTATCATGACAAGTTGTAGTACAGGTCATAAAGTAAAAGGATGGGAAGCTAATTCCCGCCTTTTTCTAAGGCAGGAACATTAAGGCTAAGACTTCAATGATGAGTAGCTGGGTGAAAGGATGGGAAACGATGTGTTAGGCAAAGGAAAGAGCCTGTTAGAAGTGTAAGGAACTTAGGAAAGGCCAATGAGGCTAGAAAGGTGTGAGCAAACTGGAAAAGAGGTGCTCTGTGAGTCTGAAAAAGAAGCAAGAACAAGATTTTTCATGTTTTGTAGGCCAAGTTCGAGAGTTTAGATTTAATTCACCAAACAATTAGAAGAGATTGAAGGATTTTAAGCAGCAGACTATTTTTTTCTTTTCATTAGGAAAGCTAAATAAATAAAGCCATCCTGTTAAGAAATGGTAGAGCAAAAGATTAAACACTGGATCTGACGCCTGCCATTTCCAGGAAGTTTGTAGTCTCTGTCCAAGACTATTAGCAAAATCGGAAAGGCATGGCCACCCCTGGCTTAGCTTGGGTGGTCTCAATTTAGATTCAATGCTCTTTGTTCAAACTTGAAGAGTTTGCTGATGATCTCCGTAATGACGTGAACATTCTCTTTGCTACATGGGAACAGGACTATTTTTCAAGTGATGGGTGCCTTTTACATTGGCCTTGTCTGCTTTTCAACTCAGTTTCTTCACTAGAACAACTGTGGTTCAGCAAGGTGTTTGGGATTGAAAATCAGGCCCACTGATATTACGATTTACAAGAAATACATTTTACCTAACCAAAGGCAGGATCGGGTGGAGACTGAGTCTAGTTTCCAAATCTGGCTTTGCCACTTATTAGCTGTATAACCCTGGGCTAAGCACTCTGAGCCTACTTTCTCATCTATAAAATGGGGATAGTGATAATAAAAATAGTACTTAACTCAGCGTTGTGATGAGCTTATATAGAGATATAAAGTACTTATTATAGTACCTAGCAGAGTAAGTGCTGCATAAACAATAGCTGTTATTGATATGCTATTAATTACTAGCTGTTATTCATTATGAAGGTATTCATAATTAAGGCTGTTTCTTAGGAAAAATTGCATATATCCATTTATAACCATCATTTATAAATAAGCTGGCTTTTTAAGGTGAAGAATCTGAAGCAAAGGGACATGTTCTTTCAGATCCTTACTGCAATACATAAAGCTTGTGCTTGCCAGATGCTTCATGCCTAGTTTTGTGCTTCTGTCCCTAAATGAGAGGTAGGAGAGTCCAGGTAGGTGGACTCTGTTCCCATCCTGAGTCTGGTGAAAGGTACACCCTCAGAGCAACACGTCTGAAAACACAGTAGGCTGGCAGGAACTAAAAGCTACTTGGCAACTGTCTAAGACTGTTT
The DNA here is from genome assembly GCF_040802235.1 of Manis javanica. Taxonomy (NCBI): domain Eukaryota; kingdom Metazoa; phylum Chordata; class Mammalia; order Pholidota; family Manidae; genus Manis; species Manis javanica. The sequence goes on along the minus strand of NC_133163.1, from coordinate 22,063,567 downwards.
CTGGTGCTTATCAAATCAACAGCCACTGATAGAGAACAGAAACAAACCCTAGAAACCATGTCTGACTGAACACTTCACGAAGGCAACAACTGCTCAGAAATTCTAGACTAGATTCTAGACAAGTTACCTGAATACTATTACAATCGGCCTCCATACCTGATCCCTGCATCTGGGAATGCAGAGCTGATAGTGAGAGGGCCTCCCTGATCCTACTGCACTGAAGAAACACGCAGGCTCTGAATCCATTGGTTATTCAAATGGAATGAGTTCCTCTCGTTTAGTGCTGTCATGTTTTGCCAAATGTTGAGTCTAGACCAGGTGTCCAAACTGACCTGAGGAGAGGACAGAAAGGAAGACCTGGAGATGTTTACTAGGAGAAAAAAGTGTAGCAGAGGGGGAAAGTGGATAAAATCAGGGTAACTTTAATTGCTGGGGGAGAGGGCTATGGTGAGGAAGGGAGGGAAAAATATAATAAATAACTAAGCACAAACACCATTTTCACATATTATAGTTGAAAACTGATTTAATGAGCAACAAGGAGGGAAAGATATTGGGGAAGATGAGAGGTAATTCCCCCTCCAGCCTGACCCTATTTTCTAAGTGAGGCAAGGGGAATATTAGAGACTGACAGGAAGCTGAGTTGTGACAGCTCGTTGCAGACTTTGGAAGTCTGACCTACAACTCCCCAGCTTCAACTTCCTGTTTGGAATGTGAACACGAAAGTTGGAAATGCAGCTACCCTGGGATTATACATACAGGTAAATATATAGACACACACTCGTTTCTACTTTGTAGTACATGAGTAGAGTAGGTCGTAGGTACATATTTTTGCATATTTAAAATATTTTCTAATAAAAAATGTGTTTTGGAGGGACTGAAACACTATTACATAAAATTTACCCATCAATTATAAGATGTTTAACAATTCAAAGAATAATACCATACAGGAAGGAAAAAATCTAATGTATAATCCAGTGTTTCTGGACTGTCTCAAACAGCAAAACAATGAGCAGAGCAATAACTACAATTTTTATCCATTTTTTTTAAAGCTTATTAAATATCGGCCTGGGTTTTCTTAGAGGACAGTGTCCTTGGCTCATTCTTCCTGTAGCCTTTACATCAGGCAGCTTCCTTCAAACATTTCTAAGGGATGAATGAGTTTCTTTCATGGTTTATTTGGAAATCTGATACAAGTTATGCACAAAACAACTGAGCTACAAAGAAAGTCATAAGAATATGTATATTACAATATCTAGTCCAAACTAGAAACAGGTTGAAAAAGATGAGCTAAAATGCCCTAGGATTCAATTCCTAATGTGATTCATTTGTTGATTTTAAATTGGAAAGTATTTTTTTAATTTACAATCATAATATTTTTAATTACCACAGAACAACATATTTATTGTATATATTTTGGAACTATGGACAAAATGAGGAAACATTTAAAATATTTTGTAATATTTTTACCCAGATAATCATTGTTAAACTTTTGACATGTATGCTTATTGTATTTTTCATAGATATGTTTATATAAACTTAAATAAAATTGGAATTAGTTTTATGCATTATTTTGTAAGCTTTTATTTAATAATTAACTAAATTTTACTTTTCTAAATTGTGATTTTAATGACTGCATTGAATCTTCTCATATGGCTATACTCTAAATTATTCAATCAGTAACTCATTGGTTGTTTCAATTGTTATTATAGTAATGCTGCAATAAGCACTCTTGACATAATTTGGGGAATACATTCAGATTATTTCTTTAGACTAAGTATATGTAAGGAGAATTATTAGATTGAAAGATATAAGCTCTTTTAAGACATATGATATATATTGCTAACTTGTATCCATTAAGGCTGTACTACTTTGCCTTTCCACTAACAGTATACAATAAGTCTACACTGATTAAAAATCAAAATATAAACATGTCAGTTACATGATAATTTTTGCATCTAGCTAGAACCAAATAAGAGGGCAACAATAAAGTTATAGTAATTAAAAGAAGGAAGCATAGCTTTTCTTAAATTAGTGAGTATATACAATTAAGATATTTATTCATAGGCTCATTCTAATGTTTTCTAAACCTATTTTAAAAAAATATCTCATTGAGTCCTTTAAAAACATAGTAGAGAATAACTCCAACAGGTTTTGGAGTGAGAGAAGTGGTTTCAAGTCTTGATTCTCCATTTGAAAACTGTAGGTGAATTACTTGAACTCTGTGAGGTTAAATTAATTCATATGGAAAATGAGCATAAGCACACTTCTCAGGATTGTTGGGAAGACGTCATGAGATATTGAATGGAAACTGACTAGCACAGAGCTTGATTCTTAGTAGGTCTTCACTCCTAGGCAATGTTCCATTTACTTGAAACATGTTCCATTCGTGGCATTTTTGTTTTAAGGTAATGGAAATGTGCTGGTAAATTGTTGGAATGAATTTAAAAACTCTTGTGCCCATTCCTCTTTTGTTAATTTGTTTTCTTACTGCAGGAAATCTTAGGAGATAGGCCATAAATCCTGACATAGATATTTAAGAGAACGCTTTATTTGTTCAATGCTTTAAAAATTAAAATGACCAGTTCAAACTAGGGAAAAGCAGGATCTGTCTAGCAAATACCACCTCTGTGGTCTAAACCCTTGTTCCTCTTTCTCCATTAGATCTCCATGGTTATGAAGGCCTCTTACTCAAGGGGTCTGCCCGCTAAAACAGCCATTTTTAGTCTTAGTGATATCATTGTTTTCATATCTTTTTCAGATCTCTGATGATTAATCTTTCCCATAAAGCCTGATTTCTTCCTTTCCATTCCATTTTGTGATTTTAATCCCATCAGGCAGTAGGGATGGGAAGGGGGGTCAAAAAGGTTCTAATGAGAGACACTGAAGGATAAAGTGGTAGAAACTCGTTCAATACAATGATGAATAGCTACCATAATTGACTCAAACATATGAACAAAAGAAAGTCATGAGAACTAAAAATGTGTGGCTATTGAACTGTCATAAACAGGGGAGAGTGGCCCAATGAGTCATAGAACCATGCTGCCTATTAGAATATAGATTGAGAGAGGAAATAAATGAATTTCCACCTTTTGCTCCAGAAACTTCACTTTTTTTTCCTCTTTGCAAATGAATTAAGGTTTAACATTTTAAATCCTGAGTCCTGTGAGTATATAAGTTGACTCACGTCATCTTCTATGCACCTAATATTCACTGCAAAGTTACCCTTGGGAAACAGCAACCTATTCAAAAAGCTACAAATAGACCAAATGTTCAAAAGGGTCTCTATACTGGCACAAAGATGAATACATTTCAAGTGAGGATTCTGTCTAAGCTTTTTGTCCTTTTGGCTTATATAAAATTAAGGGATATTTACAAGGAAATTATTAAATTGTTGCTATGAACTAAATGTTTATACCCCCAAGAAATTTCTATGTTGCAGCCTAATCCCAATGTGTTCATGTTGGGAAGTGGGGCCTTCTGAGAGGTCATTAGGTTTGGATAAGGTCAAGGCGGTGGAGCCTCCATGGTGGAATTGTGCCCTAATGAGTATTCGAAGAGCACAGAGCAAGAAGACAACTGTTTCTGAACCACAAAACGGAACCTCACTAGACACCGAAACTGTTGGTGTCTTTATCTTGACCTTCCCAGCCCGCAAGACTATGAGAAATATGTTTGTTGTCTAAGCCACCCATCCTAAGGTAACTTTGCTATAACAACCTGAACTGATTAAGGCAGGTGTCAATATTGATGCAGTCACTGTAATACATTAATAAAGAAAAGAAAAAGAAATGGTAGGATAAGAGATTTATTCTTTATGATTGTTAAGAAATGGGGGCAGGTGACATAACGTTTTCTCAAGGAAGTCTATTTCAATTTTTCATATAAACCAGATCATACACTTGCCAAACCTCACCAAGGTTTTGAAGGTAAAGGTAGAGGCTTCACCAAAAGCCTGGGCCCAATATTTTATTTCTATGTTACCAACATATCCGGACAGTCTGCAAAAACATCTGTTGGACCTAGACTTGAATGGCCATTTTTCACAATGCTCAACTATAGTTTAGAGCCAGTTATTCAAAGTTACAATTTATATTTGCACAAAAGTAAAAACTAAATGACAAAGGTCAAAATACTATTCAGTGAGATGGTTACCCATCCTAAATATTTAATCTTGAATAAAAAACACAATTCTTTATCTGTGCACAGTAGATACCCTTGCTGTCACCCTCTTTATTGCTAAGAGAACCCTGATTTTATTCTTGTCTAGGAGAAGGAACGTGTCCAGAGAGGGTAAAAATTTCTGTAGACTTCATATTGTTCTATGTTAATCATGGTAATTCCATTCCTTTTTGCTAGTTATTATTTAAGAGTAGACATCTTAGCTAATTCTAGCCAATAAGACATAACAATTCATCTCTGAAGGGGGCTTCTAAAAATATTTTCTAACCTGATATAAGGACATATGAAAGGAGAAACTCCTTCCTCAAATTTAGATGCTATTGAGTGAGGATATGTTACTGTGAGCTGCAAACGCCAACTTATGAAACCAAGAGGAGAGACCTAAGTAGTCATCACACCAAGGGTGGCAGGATGGAAAGGTAAACCCTGTGCCAGTGAACATGCCCTTATTATACAAATGAATCCTGAAATTCACCTCAAGACTTGTTTAGCAGTGGTATAATGCATGTTTTTATTTTGTTGTTTAAGCTATTTTTAATTAAATATCCTGTTATTTGGAGCCAAAGTTATGGTAAGTTATAATGGTTAGACATTAGAGATCACTTCCAGGAAGGGTCATAAACGCCACACCTACTTAGCATCTCTCCTAAATCCTTTCTGTATCACTGTTTGTGCATTATATTCTTTCCATCTAGAATGCCCTTCCTCTCTTTCTTCTCTGAAGCAGGCTCCTTTGACCCAAATTTTCTACTCTACAATGGTGTTCTACATTTCCCTAAAAGAATAAAATTACTCCATTATCTGTGTTCTTATATAATTAACCACTACCATTGTTCTTGTTATTATCATAAAATTAACGAACATTAGACCCTTACTCTGTGCCAGACATTGTAATAAACACTTTACATGTGCTACATGTATTACATCTTGTGGTGGATTATATTATCTGTTCATAATTTTTTTTTTTTGCATCTTTCTTGTGCCATGCCTCTAGAAAGCAGAGGATTCTTCCCTATGTATTGATTTTTGGCTTGGCCATCTACCTTGATTTGGCCAATGAAATCTGAGTTAACCAGATGTAGCCTATGTCTGAGCAGACGTTTTACATGCCTACACACAGTCTGGCCCTGTCTCTCTTACTCTTATCTTCATCCTGAGAACAGGATGATCCCACATCATCCTGTTTAAAGGCTCCTTTAAAATGACTCGGCATGAGAAGTGACTTGGCGCCCCACAGAAACCAATCAAGTCCAGCAAAACCAGAGATAATCTGCCACCCTCAGGTAACAAGAAAAAGAAACACAAGTTGGTTTTAGAAAGCCATTGAGGTGTTGGGCAAAAGCTAATACAATGCCATTTAATCTAAACCTCATAATATTATAAAGTCCCTACTATTATTATTATCCCATTTAACAGTGAGAAACCAATTCTACTTACAGGACTTAGATTCTTCCCTGTAATAAAATGCATACCTGTTTCCCTTCCACTAGACTTCACTCCTTAAGGACCATATTTTTTCATCTTTCTTCCCCAGTACCTGGCACATCATCTGCTCAATTAATTATGCTATTGGGAAAAGGAAGTTATGATTCTAGAACACATCCCCATTGTTAACACATCTTCATGACTTTTACATTTAAATACCCTGAGACCTATAGTTTCACTCCGTCCTCCTCAATGCCCTCTTATTTTAAGTACAAAATGAATTCCTTGTATTTTTTAAATAAAATAATCTCTACAGTAATCCTGTATCTTAACTTTGTTAGAGCACATGCCAGGAAAAAAAATCTCAAGAATTTATCTGGATAAAATCTATTTATTTATAATGAAATATATTTTTAGAAACTTGTTGGTCCACTTTTTACACATGTTGTGAGAAGAGAAACTGAACAAAAGAAGTCACTGTGCTCATTGTTTTAAAAAATTAACATGAGCTTCAACTCAGTAAAATCTAGTTTGGGAAGATGCCTAATATATTGGAAGCATAGTGCACAAAGCTTAATGACTAAATGGATACAGATAGAGAAGAAAGGATTGAGGGGGACACATACAGGATGTATTAGTGTTCACCAGAGAAAGAGAACCAGTAAGACGAATGAATGGTTGGGTGAATACATAGATATTAAAGAAATTGGCTTATCCAGTTATGAAGGCTGAGAAGTCCCAAGCTCTGCAATTGCCAAGCTAGAGACGCAGGAGAACCAATGTGTAATTTAAGTTCCAATACAGATTCTGGCAGTTTTGAGAACCCAAGAAGCGCTGATGTTTCAGGCCAGAAAAGACCAATGTCCAGCTCAAAAGGCCAATGACCAAGCAGTCAGACAGGAGGAGTCCCTCTGACAGCCTTTTTGTTCTATTCAGGTCTTCAATGGATTGAATTAGGCCCACCCACGTTAGGGAGGGCAATCTTCTTTACTCAGTCTACCAATTCAATTTTAATCTCATCCAGAAACCCCCTCACAGATAAACATAGAATAATGTTTGACCAAATGTCTGATTTCCCCAAGGACCAGTCAAGTCTACACATAGCATTACTCATCACACAGGAGTCTTTCATTTAACAAATATACACTGAATATATTAAATGCCTATTTCATGCTTGAAATGAATCTTTCTTCCAACATCCTTGTAGTAAATAAATATTCATCTTTCACCAAAGAATTTTAAAACTAAAATGATTTTATAAGCTAGGCTGTCCAAGTGAATCATTTATACAGGTAAGAAAAATAAGGCCCAGAGATAATAAATGACTTGCTCCAAGCAAGACAATTTTCCTGGTAATGGCAGAGTATGACTACAGCCAAGGTCAAGAGTAAATGCCCTTTCTTTTGAACAGTTCATCTTATCCTTCTTGGTATTAGACTGTGAATCCCAATCTCAGAAAGAAAAAGAAATTAATAGATACACATTCATACATAAGCTTTCTGGGGTGTTTATCTTACTGCAGAATATATACACACCAGCATTTATGAACACAGGGAAAGATAAAAGCTTTGTTATATCTTCCAAGCAATAACAAAACACATTTTAGATATGAGACAAGATTCCCACAGATAAAAATGCATCCTTTCTAGTTTTTCATCCATTAGAGAAGAACATAATAAAACACCCAATTTCTATTCCTGAATGAAGTATTTCAGAAGTTTAATTTTTCTTGCTAACATCCACGTAACCCAATGATGTTCATATAAAAATGAGGGCAAGAGGTATTAAATTCATCAGCATATAAATGACTTCTCTAGAATGTAAAGATGGATCACAGCAGAAGACAGTCATGATTTTCAAATGTTATTACTTACCAAGGAAGAATAAAGTCAAGCTTTTCACACCATCATTTACAAACTATTTCACTAAACTGCTCTTGATATTATCATTTTCTGTTTTATGATTTTCCCCCCGAGAAACTAACTACAAAATAATGTATGTAACTCAATATTCTTCAAATTTTAACACATTTCTTCTTTCATTGTTGCCCTAAACAATCCTGTTATCAAAAAATTATCAGTAATTGACCCACACCCACTGAATATAAGTGGCACAGAGAGAAATTCAGAGTGAATTTCAAAATGGCTGTCATTTTGTTTCCATGCTGCAGGAAATGTGATGTAATCATGAAGAGAGACTATACTAGGAATAAATTCCAGCAAATGCTTATATACTCTAGCTGCTTTAATTTTACTACATAGATAGTTCTGGACTATCATTATATGATCTCTTACAAACTGTTAATAAAAGTATATGACCAATCAAAAATCTCTCATAAATTGACCAAAGTTCAATTCTCTATTCATTCATTCATCCACTTACTCAACAAACATATACTGTTAGGCTAACAGGGGTCAGGCGCTAAGCCTTGTACTATAATATTTTGGAAGCGGAATTCATAAAAATTAGTAACTAATTGGATATGAGTGGAGAATGAGGGATTACGTGAAGAAGATATGGCTTCTACCTTTAAGGAGGTCAAAGTGCTTGGGGAAGTGTAAGTAAATAGTAGAGGTCAGAGATATTACTTAATCTATGGAAAAAATCTATGCCTGATAAAGATTCAAATGGCTACACAAAGGAGATGACACCTGAGGCCTATCTATCCAGTAATGAAGAGGGATGAGGTTATTACTGAGTGTGAAAAATATTAAGAAGCCTAGAGTTACAAACAACAATGTAGTTTCTGTTGAACATGAAATAGTTTCATTGAAAAAGAAAGTATGCTTGGATATGCAAGGCCAGACAGGTAAAGTAGGTCAGGGTTAATCTATACACTGCGCTGATATATTTAAACATATCACTGAGTTGAACACTGAAAAATTTTACACTGAAATGTGGCAAGATCAACGATGAGTTCTAAAAAACAGTAGGAGGAATTAAAGAGAGGCCTGAGTCAATGATAATAGTTGGGAAAATAGTGTTATGACCAAGGAGAGAAATGATGAGCATCTGAGGTCAACAATGGAGGTGGAGGAATGGGATTCAGACGTAACAGTTTGATCCTAAGTACTCGCAAGGTCGGTATTTGCAAAACTCCTACCTACTAAAACTTTTGTAACCCCAAAATCAATACTCAAGTCCCTTTCCTAATCATTTGCAAACTTGCATGAGCAGTGAAAAATCTGAGTTGCCCAACATGCCTATGCCTGCTGAGGTCAAACAAGGTAACACTGCTTTTCTGCTGTAAAAAATATCCTTTTCAGAGTCTGTTTAGTGTCATGCTTTTCACATCTTTGTGCTTTTTATTATTTCACTGTTTAAAATGGCCCCACCATCATCATACTACTTGGTGTTCCTAAATGCATGAAGACTGATGTGCCTCATGGAGAAAATAAGTGCTAGATAACTTCACTCAGGCATGAGTTATATGGCTGTTTCTTGGCCATGAGTCCTATATTAATGGATCAACAATATATCTCAAGACTTTTTTATTAAAGAATCATTAATATATACTCTTATGAAGGTTTCACATGAACAACACTGTGGGTTTCAACATTCACCCATATTATCAAGTCCTCATCCCAGCCACTGCAGTCACTATCAGCAAAGTAAGATGGTATAGAGTCATTACTTGTCTTCTCTGTGTTCTACTGCCTTCCCTGTGACCTACCTATATTGTGATTGTGAATTATAGTATCCCTTGATCACCTTCTCCTTCCCTCCTCTCCCACCCTCCCCACCGTTAGTCCCTTCTTGGAGTCTGTGAGTTTGCTGCTGTTTTGTTCCTTCAGTTTTTCTTTGTTATACTCCACAAACGAGTGAAGCTGTTTGGTACATGTCTTTCTCTGCCTGGCTTATTTCCTGAGCATAATATCCTCTACCTCCATCCATGTTGTTGCAAATGGTAGGGTTTGTTTTCTTCTTATGACTGAATAATATTCCATTGTGTATATGTACCACATCTTCTTTATCCATTCATCTACTGATGGACACTTAGGTTGCTTCCATATCTTGGCTATTATATATAGTGCAGTGATAAACATAGGGGTGCATATGTCCTTTCGAATCAGAGATCCTGTTTTCTTTAGGTAAATTCCTAGGAGTGGAATTACTGGGTCAAATGGTATTTCTATTTTTAGTTTTTTGAAGAAAGTCCTTATTGTTTTCCACAATGGTTAAGTCAATTTACATTCCCACCAACAGTGTAGGAAGGTTCCCCTTTCTCTGCAACCTTGCCAGCATTTGTTGTTTTTTGTCTTTTGGGTGTTGATTATATTAAGTATCTTTAAACAAAAATATATAAAACAAGGCTATGTGTTAATCAGTTAACAAAAATGTTGTGACCCAAGGTTCACAGGAAGCTAACTCTGTATCTCCCCTAGAAGCAATAGTTCAGTATTCACTAGTTCATTATTGTAAGTGACAGTATAGGACATAATGACTTCAAATAATAAAAATCAATTTTATTTTAAAATTTACAGGACACAGTGCCTGGCTTGATGTTAGAGAGAGAGGAGAAGTCAAGATATACATTACATTTTTTGCTTGAGTATCTGAGAAGATGGTAATGCTATTATCTGCAGCAGACAGACAGAAAAGGGTACAAATTTTAAGAATTGGCAATGATTTTCATTTTTAGTATGTTGAATATGTTCAATCTGAGGAACATACAGATAGAGACATTTAGAAATCTTTGGGGTATAAAGGTGTGTAACTTGGGGGTGAGGCCAGAGCTAGTGATACAGACAAAAACATTGGTAGCATGGAGAGAAGGGTTGTAGTAATGGGAATGAGTAGGGTCACAGAAGGAAAGACGTTTAAGAGAAGTGGGGCTGAGGAAGAACAATTCTCCTTGCAACAGTGAGCAGAAAGAAGTTAGAAAGGGAGCCCATGAATGACAAGCACTGATTTAGGGGGAGAACCAGAAGAAAGGGAGAAGCCAAGGAAAGAATTTAATAAAAAGAAGTAGGCTAAGAGGACCCATCCTCCAAGAGTCAAGTGGAAGAGAGACTGGGATGAGACCACTGAATCTCATAATTGGGAGATCCTTGGTGATTTAGAGATTTAACTGTAGAAAAAGAAAAGAGGTATCCATGAGGTTTGCCTTCTGTGATCATCTGGAAGTTTGAGGTAAAATAAATGTATTCCTTAATCAACAGTATCTAGAAAACTGGCTTTAAATTTCTATTTTGAATCTAAATTTTTTAATTGACACAATTTACCTGAAGCTTACATTGTCATTTATCAAATATTCATTCAACAAATTTTACTGGGGCCTACTATGTGTCTGACATTATTCTAGATACTGGGGATATAGTAGTGAACAAAATACACAAAAGTTCCTGTCCCCAGAAGATTCTATTCTAGCATACCATGTCTGCCAGGAAGATAAATGACATTTTCCAAGTGAAGATAAATGACATTTTCCGGATGATACACGGAAGTCGGAAAATTAATGGAGAATGAAATAAAAAATAAAGAGCATGTCTCCTAGAATCAGATTCAGGAGAAAATCACAGCAAAAAATTACAAGAATAACCTTACTATAACAAACGAAAATAGCAACTAAAGAACACTTCTGGCGGTGGTGAATGGAATGACAGGAAATGTTGGAATTCTACTTGCTCATTTGAAAACTATAAAGTATAATTTTTCAGCTGGCACACAAGCCTTTTGAAGTACCAACTAAGTATTATATTCCTTTGGCAAACTAGGATAGGAATGAATCCATCTAATTGAATACCTCAAGGGCATCCTTATATGGCCCTCAAGGATAGCAAAATGAGAAGACTCACAATGGATCTTATTTCAAAGTTACAGAGATTCAGCCATTAGAATGTGGGTTATGACCCTGGTGGTGAATTCTAGTGTGACCATGAAAATACATCTTCAACTTTAAGTGACAGCTGAGGATAGATACAAGACTGACAAGGATGACAACTGATTAATGGATTTTGTAACATAGATGAGTATCTAGAAACACATTATTAATTAATAGTACAATGTATAATACCATATACACAGTTACAGTAATGAATAATGATGTTTAATTGATTTGTGGAAACATATGTATGTTATCTACCCATGTAAATAATTCAATTAGCAAATAATTATTTTATTTGGATGTATGTAGTTTTACTCCTGGGAATCCCCAAAGATGAACTTGTTATAAAAACACTTTATTAGTTAATTCATTATCTACTCATTTTGAATCTGTGACAGATCAGAGAAATGGCATATTAATCAAATTGTTAATGTACACAGCACTGCAAAGTTTATGCTTAACCAGCTGGAAAAATTAATTTTGAGTACCTTATTTTGTCAATCCATGTCAACAATTAATGTATTATAAATTTTCTTATCCATTCACTTTTTAGGAATTTAACAAATTCCCAAATGACCTCAGACAAACACTTTATTTACCAATTATGTAATATGTACTTGGAAGATATACAACTACATTTTTTATAGAACTCAAATTTAACACTCACATGGCTCTCAATTAATCTGAATACAATTTAATGTCATTCCCATACAGCTGCTAGTTGAAGGGCCCAGTTTTGTACACATCCTAGACACTACTAAGTAACTTTTTGCTAATCCATATAAGTAATTCATCCATTTGAGATCTCAAATTATTTTTCCTTCTCCATAAAACAAGCTATCCAAATTACTTATATCCATTAAACAGTTGTCAAAATATTTCAAAAGAATTAAGCTAGATTTTTAACTCTGCAGAGACAACTGTTAATTTATTCGTACCAGGACATCAGAATCTTGATGCTACCAGTTGCCTTTTGAAGTGTTTGCCAGGAAAACAGAAGTGGAAGACAGATAAAAAATCCACTGTTTTATTTATGGATAAATGATGTGAACTAAGAATTTAGATTTAAGGTAAAAGAATAAAAGGAGTCTTTTTTTTAAAAACCTAAGCATCAGTCTAACCAAAAGCAGAAACATCTAGATACCTTTGATAGAGGCAATTGAGAAGACATTTCAAAAATGATATGGTTTGACATGTATAACCACAGAAGGTCTAAAATGAAAAGATAGAAGCAAAGTTGGTGAGGCTAGTAAGGATGCAGACTAATTAGAAATCACAAGCACTGCTGGTGGTATGCCACCTCTTTAGAAAAGTGCTTAACAGTATCTACTAAAGCTGAATATATTCATACCCTATTTGCGATTCTACCCCCAGATATAAATTCAACAGAAATGTAACCACATGTTCTCCAAAAATTGTACTACAGTATTCCTAGAAGCACACTTCATAATTTCCCAAAACAGGATATTCCTCAAGTATCCATCAATAGTGGAGTAGATAAACAAATCATAGGATATTCACACAATGAAATATCACATGAGACTGAGAACAATCTATAGCCACAGGCAACAATATGGGCGACTCTTACAAACAAAACAGGCTAGTGATAGAAGCCAGATGCAAAAGAATATATTGTGTATTATGCTGTTGGATCCAGTAAAAAAAAACAACAGGTAAGTCTAATCTATGTTGTTAGAAGTCAGGATAGCAGTTGTAAAGAGTTACATGGGGGATTTCTGGTATGTAAGTAATGTTCTATTTCTTGATCTGGGTGTTGGTTACAAACATGTGTTCATTTTTATGAAAACACCTTAACTTATGTAATTATCATATGCATATGTTTTTATAAAATAGGCTCACAGCAAAATTGAGAGGAAGGTACAGAGATTTCCCCATATACTCCCTGCACCCACACATGCATAACCTTCCCCAATATCAACATCCCAAACCAGAGTGGTACATTTGTTACAGCTGATGAACTTGTAGGGGTACATTATTATCATCTAAAGTCCATAATTTACATGATGATTTATTCTTGGTACAGTCTCTGTATTTTGACAAATAGTAACAAGTATAATATACAAAATAGTTTCATTAGGGGATGGAGCCAAGATGGCGGCGAGTAGAGCAGCGGAAATCTCCTCCCAAAACCACATATATCTATGAAAATATAACAAAGACAACTCTTCCTAGAACAAAGACCAGAGGACACAGGACAACATCCAGACCACATCCACACCAGCGAGAACCCAGCGCCTCGCGAAGGGGGTAAGATACAAGCCCCGGCCCAGCGGGACCCGAGCGCCCCTCCCCCCAGCTCCCCGCGGGAGGAGAGGAGTCAGAGTCGGGAGGGGGAGGGAGCCCAGGACTGCTGAACATGCAGCCCCAGCCATCCAGACCAGAGCGCAGACACAGTGCATGCGTGGGGCCCTGGATACTAGGGAAACAGGGCAGCAAGAATGGTGAGTGGGTACTGGAGGCTGGCGCTGGAGGACAAAAGAAAAGCAAGCAGCCATCTTTTTTGTTGTTGTTGTTGTTGTTGTTGTTGTTGTTGTTGTTTTGTTGTGGAGAGTGCTTTTTGGAAGTCTTAAAGGGACAGGGACCCCAATACTAGGGAAACAGGGCAGCAAGACCAGTGAGCGGGTGCCTGAGGCTGGAGCCGGAGAATAAAGAAAAACGAGCAGCATTTTTTTTTTTTTGTGGTCGTTTTGTTTTGGCGTGTGCTTTATGGAAGTCATAAAGGGGCAGGGCGGGACACTTAGGCCAGAGGTAGGGAATCCGGGGATCTCTGGGCACTCTAATCCCCTGGGCTGCAGGGAGCACGGAGGCCCCTTACGGAGATAAATAGCCTCCCGGACGCTCCCCCTCCAAAGCAACTCCACCACTTTGGAGCAGCGGACCGAGCCAGGCCATGCCCACAGCAACAGTGGAGATAAACTCCATAGCAGCCAGGCAGGAAGCAGAAGCCCTGTCTGCACACAGCTACCCAGCACAACCCACTAGAGGTTGTTACTCTCCCAGGAGAGGAAGGCCACAAACCAACAAGAATGGAAGTTCTTCCATCCGTCACTCATCCCAGCTCTGAAAACTATTCCTATCACCATGAAAAGACAAAATTACAGGCAAACCAAGATTGCAGAGACACCAGAGTAGGAGACAGACCTAACCAGTCTTCCTGACAAGGAATTCAAAATAAAAATCATAAACATGCTGACAGAGATGCAGAGAAATAAGCAAGAGAAATGGGATGAAGTTTGGAGGGAGATCACAGATGCCAGAAAGGAGATTACAGAAATGAAACAAACTCTGGAAGAATTTATAAGCAGAATGGATAAGATGCAAGAGGCCATTGATGGAATTGAAACCAGAGAACAGGAACGCATAGAAGCTGACATAGAGAGAGATAAAAGGATCTCCAGGAACGAAACAATATTAAGAGAACTGTGTGACCAATCCAAAAGGAACAATATCTGTATTATAGGTGTACCAGAAGAAGAGAGAGGAAAAGGGATGGAAACTATCTTGGAAGAAATAATTGCTGAAAACTTCCACAAACTGGGTGAGGAAATAATCGAACAGACCACGGAAATACACAGAACTCCCAACAGAAAGGACCCAAGGAGGACAACATCAAGACACATAATAATTAAAATGGCAAAGATCAAGGACAAGGAAAGACGTTTAAAGGCAGCTAGAGAGAAAAAGGTCACCTATAAAGGAAAACCCATCATGCTGACATCAGACTTCTTGACAGAAACCCTACAGGCCAGAAGAGAATGGCATGATATATTTAATGCAATGAAACAGAAGGGCCTTGAATCAAGGATACTGTATCCAGCACAACTATCATTTAAATATGATGGTGGGATTAAACAATTCCCAGACAAGCAAAAGCTGAGGGAATTTGCTTCCCACAAGCCACCTCTACAGGACATCTTACAGAGACTGCTCTAGATGGGAGCATCCCTAGAAAGAGCACAGATAAAAACACCCAACATATGAAGAATGGAGGAGGAGGAATAAGAAAGGAGAGAGGAAAAGAATCTCCAGACAGTGTATATAACAGCTCAATAAGCGAGCTAAGTTAGGCAGTAAGATACTGAAGAGGCTAACCTTGAACCTTTGGTAACCATGAATTTAAAGCCTGCAATGGCAATAAATACATACCTTTCAATAGTCACCCTAAATGTAAATGGACTGAACACACCAATCAAAAGACACAGAGTAATAGAATGGATAAAAAAGCAAGACCCATCTATATGCTGCTTACAAGAAACTCACCTCAAACCCAAAGACATGTACAGATTAAAAGTCAAGGGATGGAAAAACATATTTCAAGCAAACAACAGCGAGAAGAAAGCAGGGTTTGCAGTACTAATATCAGACAAAATAGACTTCAAAACAAAGAAAGTAACAAGAGATAAAGAAAGACACTACATAATGATAAAGGGCTCAGTCCAGCAAGAGGATATAACCATTCTAAATATATATGCACCCAACACAGGTGCACCAGCATGTGTGAAACAAATACTAAGAGAACTAAAGGGGGAAATAGACTGCAATGCATTCATTTTAGGAGACTTCAACACACCACTCACCTGAAAGGATAGATCCACTGGGAAGAAAATAAGTAAGGACATGGAAGCACTGAACAACACAGTAGAGCAGACAGACCTAATAGACATCTATAGAACTCTACATTCAAAAGCAACAGGATATACATTTTTCTCAAGTGCACGTGGAACATTCTCCAGAACAGACCACATACGAGCCCACAAAAAGGGCCTCAGCGAAATCCAAAATTTTGAAATTCTACCAACCAATTTTTCTGACCACAAAGGTATAAAACTAGAAATAAATTCTACAAAGAAAACAAAAAGGCTCACAAACATATGGAGGCTTAACAACATGCTCCTAAATAATCAATGGATCAATGAACAAATCAAAATAGAGATCAAGGAATATATAGAAACAAATGACAACAACAACACAAAGCCCCAACTTCTGTGGGACAGAGCGAAAGCAGTCTTAAGAGGAAAGTATATAGCAATCCAGGCACACCTGAAGAAGGAAGAACAATCCCAAATGAATAGTCTAACATCACAATTATCAAAACTGGAAAAAGAAGAACAAATAAGGCCTAAAGTCAGCAGAAGGAGGGACATAATAAAGATCAGAGAAGAAATAAACAAAATTGAGAAGAATGAAACAATAGCAAAAATCAATGAAACCAAGAGCTGGTTCTTTGAGAAAAAAAACAAAATAGATAAGCCTCTAGCCAAACTTATTAAGAGAAAAAGAGAATCAACACAAATCAACAGAATTAGAAATGAGAATGTAAAAATCACGACAGACTCCACAGAAATACAAAGAATTATTAAAGACTACTATGAAAACCTATATGCTAACAAGCTGGAAAACCTAGAAGAAATGGACAACTTCCTAGAAAAATACAACCTTCCAAGATTGACCAAGGAAGAAACAAAAAAGTTAAACAAACCAATTAAGAGCAAAGAAATTGAAACGGTAATCAAAAAACTACCCAAGAACAAAACACCCCGGGCCAGATGGATTTACCTCGGAATTTTATCAGACACACAGAGAAGACATAACACCCATTCTCCTTTAAGTTTTCCAAAAAATAGAAGAGGAGGGAATACTCCCAAACTCATTCTATGAAGCCAACATCACCCTAATACCAAAACCCGGCAAAGACCCCACCAAAAAAGAAAATTACAGACCAATATCCCTGATGAATGTAGATGCAAAAATACTCCATAAAATATTATCAAACCAAATTCAAAAGTATATCAAAAGGATCATACACCATGACCAAGTGGGATTCATCCCAGGGATGCAAGGATGGTACAACATTCGAAAATCCATCAACATCATCCACCACATCAACAAAAAGAAAGACAAAAACCACATGATCGTCTCCATAGATGCTGAAAAAGCATTTAACAAAATTTAACATCCGTTCATGATAAAAACTCTCAGCAAAATGGGAATAGAGGGCAAGTACCTCAACATCATAAAGACCATATATCATAAACACACAGCCAACATTATACTGAACAGTGAGAAGCTGAAAGCTTTTCCTCTGAGATTGGGAACTAGACAGGGATGCCCACTCCCCCACTGCTATTTAACATAGTACAGGAGGTCCTAGCCACAGCAATCAGACAAAACAAAGAAATACAAGGAATCCAGATTGGTAAAGAAGAACTTAAACTGTCACTATTTGCAGATGACATGATATTGTACATAAAAAAACCCTAAAGACTCCACTCCAAAACTACTAGAACTAATATCAGAATACAGCAAAGTTGCAGGATACAAAATTAACACACACAAATCTGTGGCTTTCCTATACACTAACAATGAATTAACAGAAGAAGAAATCAGGAAAACAATTTCATTCACAATTGCATCAAAAAGAATAAAATACCTAGGAATAAATCTAACCAAAGAAGTGAATGACCTATACTCTGAAAACTACAAGTCACTCTTAAGAGAAATTAAAGGGGACACTAACAAATGGAAACTCATCCCATGATCATGGCTAGGAAGAATTAATATCGTCAAAATGGCCATCCTGCCCTAAGCAGTATACAGATGTGATGCAATCCCTATCAAATTACCAGCAACATTCTTCAATGAACTGGAACAAATAATTCAAAAATTCATATGGAAACACCAAAGACCCCAAATAGCCAAAGCAATCCTGAAAAAGAAGAATAAAGTAGGGGGGATCTCACTCCCCAACTTCAAGCTCTACTACAAAGCCATAGTAATCAAGACAATTTGGTACTGGCACAAGAACAGAGCCACAGACCAGTGGAACAGATTAGAGACCCCAGACATTAACCCAAACATATATGGTCAATTAATATTTGATACAGGAGCCATGGACATACAATGGCAGAATGACAGTCTCTTCAACAGATGGCGCTGGCAAAACTGGACAGCTACATGTAGGAGAATGAAAGTGGACCATTGTCTAACCCCATATACAAAAGTAAATTCAAAATGGATCAAAGACCTGAATGTAAGTCATGAAACCATTAAACTCTTGGAAAAAAACATAGGCAAAAACCTCTTAGACATAAACATGAGTGACCTCTTCTTGAACATATCTCCCCGGGCAAGGAAAACAACAGCAAAAATGAACAAGTGGGACTATATTAAGCTGAAAAGCTTCTGTACAGCAAAAGACACCATCAATAGAACAAAAAGGAACCCTACAGTATGGGAGAATATATTTGTAAATGACAGATCCGATAAAGGCTTGACGTCCAAAATATATAAAGAGCTCACACGCCTCAACAAACAAAAAACAAATAATCCAATTAAAAAATGGGCAGAGGAACTGAACAGACAGTTCACCAAAAAAGAAATACAGATGGCCAACAGACACATGAAAAGATGCTCCACATCGCTAATTATCAGAGAAATGCAAATTAAAACTACAATGAGGTATCACCTCACACCAGTAAGGATGGCTACCATCCAAAAGACAAACAACAACAAATGTTGGCGAGGCTGTGGAGAAAGGGGAACCCTCCTACACTGCTGGTGGGAATGTAAATTAGTTCAACCACTGTGGAAAGCAGTATGGAGCTTCCTCAAAATGCTCAAAACAGACTTACCATTTGACCCAGGAATTCCACTCCTAGGAATTTACCCTAAGAATGCAGCAATCAATTTTGAAAAAGACAGATGCACCCCTATGTTTATTTCAGAACTATTTACAATAGCCTAGAATTGGAAGCAACCTAAATGTCCATTGGTAGATGAATGGATAAAGAAGATGTGGCACATATACACAATGGAATATTACTCAGCCATAAGAAGAGGGCAAATCCTACCATTTGCAGCAACATGGATGGAGCTGGAGGGTATTATGCTCAGTGAAATAAGCCAAGTGGAGAAAGAGAAATACCAAATGATTTCACTCATCTGTGGAGTATAAAGGCAAAGGAAAAACTGAAGGAACAAAACAGCAGCGGAATCACAGAACCCAAGAATGGACTAACAGGTACCAAAGGGAAAGGGACTGGGGAGGATGGGTGGGTAGGGAGGGATAAAGGTGGGGAGAAGGAGAGGGGTATTAAGATAAGCATGCATAAAGGGGGTGAGAGAAAGGGGAGGGCTGTACAACACAGAGAAGACAAGTAGTGATTCTACAATATTTTGCTATGTTGATGGACAGTGACTGTAAAGGGGTTTATAGGGGGGACCTGGTATAGGGGAGTGCCTAGTAAACATAATATTCTTCATGTAAGTGTAGATTAAAGATAACAAAAAAAAAAGAAAGAGAAGGGGGATTACTCCCTGATAGGATAAAACTAACTGTAAATCAACGATTAATGCGTGCTTTAAAAATCCTTAATTTTGATCGCTTAAAGGGTGTCAGATGATCGGCTATGGAGGTACACTTTTCTGATAATATTCCTTTCTCTTAAAAAAAAAAAAGCAGTTCCTTTGTGATGACCTCCAATGAGTTCTACACAATGGTATAAAGGGCATATCAAAGTGTGGGCAAAGGGTCTGTTTGTGTTTATACAGAGGATCAAAGCCTAATTTGGCCACCCAGAAAATTATCTAAGATACTACATGAAGAAGAACTTCCAACATCAGCACTCTCTGGAAGAGTCATACCAGAGGATGATCATCAAAAAACCTCAACAAAGATCCAGGTGATGCTGCAGTTATAGCTGCATTCATCCCACTGGTTCCTGGACTTGCCATTGGAATGAAGAAGGAAATATCTAAGTTGGCCTGTGCATACAGTAAAACAACAAATTTGACTGGATCTGTACTGTTGGAACTCAACCAAGAATTAGGAGAAGTGCAAGTTGCAGTGCTCCAAAATCTTATGACTACAGACTATGTACTGTTAAAAGAACATATGGGATGTGAACAGTTCCCAGGAATGGGTTGTTTTAATTTGTCTGATTTCTCTCAGACTGTTCAAGTACAGTTGGACAATATCCATTATATCATAGACAAATTTTCACAAATGCCTAGGGTGCCTAACTGGTTTTCTTGGCTTCACTGGAGATGGCTGGTAATTATAGATCTGCTTTGGTTATGTAACTGTATTCCTATTATGTTAATGTGTGTGCACAATTTCATTAGTAGTTTAAAACCTATACATGCTTAAGTTACTCTACAAGAAGATATGTCAAAGAAATAATCAATCTTCCCATGTTTTCTTCTGTCTGCTACTTCTATAGCTTTTCTTCTTCCTTCCTTCCTAATTACAACCTTTAAATAGAATTTGTGCCTCATATCGCACTTACCAAGTATCATAATTCCTCCAAGTGGTAAAGATACCTCAAGACAAATGCTGGGCATAGAAGCCACAGGGCATAAATCTGCAAAGAAGTAAAAAGCTAACCTTTTCAAACAAAATGGCTTCTCTCTCACTTACCAACTTTACATTTCCCTATATGGCCCTGGAAGATGACTGGTTAGCCAGAGACGGGTAAGATTCCTCAAGGGAGGAACAACCTAAGACAGGCACAGTCGCAGGGGAGCCATCAGGTGAGAAATTGGAGATCAACAGAGGTGTGGCTTAGAACCTCACGCTCCCTGTTTTGAGAGAAATCTTCTGCATCCGTGGATGTTTTATTGCCCTTGTCTAGCTTGGATTAACACATAGTCTACAGGCACACACCTGATCATCTACATTTGTTCTCTTACAACACTAAACTATGTTTTCTACCTTTATCTTGCATCTACCTACCACTTCAGCATTTTATTAAAAAATAATAATAATAATAAAGGGTGAAATGCAGGATCCACATATAAATCAAGTATAAAAATCAAATGAATATTCATATTTGACCTGATTGTTTATAGTTCATAATATGTGATCAAAACCAAAAATTTCTGTGATGACTGCCCTTGTACTGTTCACCATGTAAGAACTTATTCACTATGTAAGAATTTGTTCACCATATAAGAACTTGTTTGTTATGCTTCAGAAGATTGGAGACTGACGAGAATTTGGCTTGGGGTGGATTAATGATTGTGCATTGAGCATTGACTCCCCTATACAGAATTTTATTGTTGTTAACAACCATTTGATCAATAAATATGAGAGATGCCCTCTCAAAAAAAAAAATAGTTTCATTACCTGAATAGCCTCTATGCTCCACTAATTAATCCTTCCCTCTCCCTAACCTTGGCAACCACTGTCCTTTTTACTGCCTCAGTAGTTTTCCTTCTGTAGAATGTCACATAGTTAGAATTATACAATATGTAGCCTTTTCAGATAGGCTTCTCTCACTTAGTAATATGCATTTAAGATTTCTTCATGTCTTTTCATGGCCTGATAGCTCATTTCTTTTTAGCACTGAATAATATCCCATTGTCTGGATGTGCTGCAGTTTACTTATCCATTCACCTATGGAAGGACATCTTGGTTGCTTCCACATTTTGGCAATTATGAATAAAACTGCTATAAACATCCATGTAAATATGAAGGAGCATTATTGCTGGACCACATGGAAAGAGTGTGCTTCATTTTGTAAGCAATGGTCAAATTGTCTTTCATAGTGGCTGCACCAGTTGCATACTCACCAACAATGCATGAGAGGGTTTTTTTGCTACACATCCTTGTCAACATTTGGTATCAGAGTCCTGGATTTTGACCATTCTAATAGGTGTGTAGTGATATCTCATTTTTGTTTTAGTGGACTGTTCCCTAATGCATATAATGTAGAGCATCTTGTCATATGTAATTTGCCATATATATTTTCTTTAGTGATCTGTCTTTTGTGGCCTCTGGCCCATTCTTTAGTTGAGAAGTTCATTTTCTTATTGTTGAATTTTAAGAGTTCTTTGTATATTTTGGATAACAATGTTTTTTTAAATATGTCTTTTGCAAATATTTTCTCCCAGTCTTTGACTTATCTTCTCATGTTTGTGAAGCTGCATGTTTTTCACTGTTTATGTTATATCATTTATTTTGTATTTAGAATTTATCTGTTATTCTGGTATGTGTACATACCACAAAATTTAACATTTCAGTCATTTTTAAGTGTACAGTTCAATGGCATTAAGTATTTTCACATTGTTACTCAACGATTACCACTAACCATCTCCAGAACTTTTTCATCAACCCAAACTGAAATCTATGCCCATGAAACATTAAGTTTGCATTCCCCTTTCCCCTCAGCTCCTGGCAAGCACTATTCCACTTCCTGTGTTGATGAATTTTACTATTCTTAGTATGTCAAATAAGTGGAATCATACCATTTTTGTCCTTTCATAACTGACTCATTTCACTTAGCATAACGTTTTGAAGGTTCATCCATGTAATAGCATGTGTCAGAATTTCATTCCTTTTTAAGGCTGAATAGTATTTCATTGTTTGTCTTCATCTTTAAATGTCATATAAACAGTCATTACATCAAAGCCACTAGCCAAATATCCTTGACCAACTAGCTAAAGAATCAATACCATGAGCAAGTCAGCAGAATCATGTGTAAGTGATGTACATGATCACCTCCAAAATGTTATTTAAGGAACTTAGAATGATCCCTGTGCTCTCAAATGTCTCCCTTCCTCACCTCTGACATGTAATTTAAAATTCTACACAGGCTATTTCTAAGCCCAAATAGTCTTGAAAAAGAGTTAATTTATTAAGATGATAACATCTTAGGACAGTTTAAATGTATTGCTTTCTTTTGTGACAAGAGAGACCACAATGGAAGGAAAAGGAAACACTTCTTCTGTTTCTAGAACTTTGTGACACTGTGTCATTTAATGCTCATACCAACTCTAGAAAATAGGACTGACAATCCTCCTCCTGAATATGAGGAAATAGACTCAGACAGGTTCAGCAACTGGGACCAACTGAACTTGCATACAAGAAATTGGATTTCATTTTTCAGGTCCAGGACTTTTCTACTACACCATGTTGCCTGCCAGGAAGAGATATAATTCATGAAAGAAGAGGAAAAAGAAAGAGAATGCCAAAGAACAACTCCGTCAACTTCCTAATTTTGTCCAAAGCTAGCCTAGATTGTTGATTCTCCTGATCTATTTCACTAAAAAGCTGTTCTTAATCATGAAATGATTGATATGGAACAAATCAAAACTAATTTAAATATTTCCTCCATAATGAACTCTAAAAAAGATTTACTGGAGGAAAAAATAAATAGTGCCTGATGGGTTCATTTATGGAAGTCTTCTGCCTCTAACCATTATGCCCCCAGAGGCTTCTATAGATTGACATTTCCTGCGGATGCGAGAAAAAAAAAAAGCCAGGTTGACATTTGGTAAGTGATTTCAGTGTTTTAAATCCTTGCTTTTAGGAATTTCTTCCTTAGACATTAAGAAGATTCTTCTTGCTGGTCTTTCAGAGTATTTCTCAGAGTACATGGAGACTAACTGGTCACTATACTTCGAATAAAAGATTCACAGTGAGATGTCTTTCTCCAGGTGAAGTCATTCTAATATTTTTCATCTTATCTCCTAAAGTAATCAGAATTTTCTTAGACTTTAATAAGAAATGTCTAGACTGAGAAAGTAATGATTCATCTGAGGTTATTCAGTATCAGCTATGATCCATAATTGCCAAGTGTGTCTGCTAATATCAAGAATAAACATGAAAGGGATTTTATTAGTTTAGTGCACATTAAACTGAAATAACTTAAATATTTATTAAAACATGGAAAGACAGAACCGTAACATCCAGGTTTTAAAACATATCTTACTAGAGTGTTTTACTTTTATGGATTGAATTATATATAGAGACAGAGACAGTGACAGGAAGAAGTAGAAGTAAAGTGGTGATCATGAAATTAGACTATTTCTGGAGAAAATATGAAGCACAGCTGCTAAAATTATTATAAATAACTATGATGAGAAGTATTCACATGCCCCTTAGTTTATTGCATTTTGGAAATTACCTAATTTTTAACAGCTTTATTGATATATAACTTAGATATCATATAACTTTACTTATGTTTAAAGTATACAATGCAGTGGATTCTAGCATACCACAGAGTTGCACAGCCATTATCTTATCTTTAGATCATTTTCATCACTCCATAAAGAAACATCAACTAAAGAAACTATTAACTATCATTCCCATTCCCTCCCCTACCCCTGCTTCCATCCCTAGGTAACTACTCTCTACTTTTTGTCCTTATATATTAGTTTATTCCTCACATTTTATATAAACAGAATTATACAATATGTGATCATTTGTGACCAACTTCTTTTACTTATCAAACCATTTTTTTGAGATTCATTGATGTAGCATATAGCAGTACTTCATTTCTTTTTATTATAGAATAATATCCCATTATATAGCTGTACCACATCTTGTTTTTCCATCCAATACTTTCTGACTATTGGGTTGTTTCCACTTTTATGGTTATTATGAATAATGCTACTATGCACATTTGTGCACATGTTTCTGGGTGAACATGTGCTTTCATTTCTCTTGGGTAGAAGTGTAGGAGTGGAATTGCTGAGTCAAATGGTAACCCTATGCTTAACCTTTTGAGGAATTGCTAAGTTGTTTTCCAGAGCAACTGTAACTTTTACAACCTCACCAGCAATGTTTGTTAAACCAAGTTTCTTACATCTTCACTAACAATTGTTATTGTCTCTCTTTTTTGTTATAGCCATTCAGTGAGTACAAAATGGTATCTTGCAGTTTTGATTTACATTTCCCTAATGACTAATAATGTTCGAACATCTTT
The DNA here is from genome assembly GCF_040802235.1 of Manis javanica. Lineage (NCBI taxonomy): Eukaryota > Metazoa > Chordata > Mammalia > Pholidota > Manidae > Manis > Manis javanica. The sequence continues at coordinate 22,038,406 of NC_133163.1, read as the reverse complement.
TCATGTGATTATTTGACATCCCTATACTTTCTTTGGAGAACTTCCTGTTTAAATCTTTTGCCCATTTTTTAATTAGGTTGCTTGTCTTACTGAAGTATAAAAGTTCCTTATATACTCTAGATTTAAGTACTTTATAAGATACATGGTTTACAAATATTTTCTTCTATTCTGTGGATTGTCTTTTCACTTTCTTGATGGTGTCCTTTAAGGCAAAAAAGGTCACAAAGAGCTACTCCTGTTTTCTTCTAATAGATTTTGAATTTTAAGCCTTACATTAAGTCTATAATCTATGTTGAGTTCATTTTTGTGTATGATGTTAGATAAGAATCCAAATCTATTCTCATGCTTATGGATATCCAATTGCCCCAACATCATTTGTTGAAAAGAATATTCTATTAAATTAAGTTGGTCCCTTGGTCAAAAATCAGTTGACAAAGAGTGTTCAGATTAATTTCTTGATTCTTAATTCTATTCCATTGATACATATGTTTATCCTTGTGCCAGTATCACATAATCTTGATTACTGTACCTCTGTAGAATTTGAAGTTGGGAAATCTGAGTTGTTCAATATTGTTTTAGCCTGATCCCCTTGCATTTCTGTCTTAGGATCAGCTTGTCAATTTCTCCCAAAAAACTAGCTGGAATTTTATCAGGAATGATATTAAATCTATGGTACTAAATCTAATACTTTTCATTATATATAAGTTATCATGATTAATTGTGCAAAAAATGGCTACCTACTTACTGCAAATTGGATGAAAAGTTAAGTGTGGTTGCATTTTATAAGCAGTCAGTACAATAAAAAACACGATAGGTAGAAAGCAGTCAATTGTGAAACACAAAAGCAAAAGAAAGGAATAATCTGGAATTTCTTTCAATGTATTTCTCTGCAGGCAAAAGACTCAGGCACAAAAACATTAAAGATACTTTAAGCAGTATTGGCTGCAAAATATGGAAATAAAACTTAAAAAATTAAATTCATAAGTGTTCTGTTTGCTGTCTACAAAATGTAATTCTGTATCAGCTAGCCAACTGAAGCTTAACTATCAGCATGGTTATATATCAACATAACACTTAACTCATAAAAACATGTTTCTTTATAACAAATAAAAATTACAAAACAAAATCACAAATTACAAAAAAATTCAAAAAATTTTATTTGATAAAAAAATTGATAGTGTTTTGATCATTTTAATTTTAATATATCAAAAATTGCTTGAGGTAAAACCTGAGAAAGTCAGGTTATTAAAGGTCTTTAAAAAGCCCTGTAATCAACTGTAAAAGAATCACATAAATTCTTGTCTCTGCAGAATGAAATAAAGTATTTTATATGCTTCTTTGCAATGTATACAAAACACATGATACCTCTGTTGTGGCCTGTTGCTCTACAATATAGAAGTCAAGCAATATTAGATCATTATGCAATAGTCTAGGAAAAACTACTTCTCCCTTTGACCTAGTTTCAAAAGCATTTCTCTCGGCTTTGAAGATGAATAAATATGCTTGTTAAAGTACTGGATCAGACCATCCACTCTTACTAATAGATTCTACTAATTATCATGTGGCCTCTGTTAAAGTAATTATAAAATTGTACTTGGAAAAAATTATTTATTGTATAAGCCTTAATTTCTCTTTTATTTACTAAATGATCATATATTGTTTGCTTGGAGGATCTCTAGTCATGTTTAGCCTTTGATTATCCCATTTAATAGAAGCAAAAAGATATCTTTAAAGATATTCCCACCCTAAACAAGTATCAAAAATTGAGAAACGTGAAAATAACTTCCCTTGTAACCCTCTTAGTTATTCCATAAATGTTTAAATACTGGAACTTAATGCTTAAATACATTTTGAATCTTCAATGAAGACATCTCTACAAAATGGTAATGATTATCCATTATATTTCTCAAACACTAGTATGTTTTTATATAAGTAAATTTTGGCCCAGCAACAGCTAAATGAAAAATGTTAGCCATAATCCTTAGTCCTATTAAGACAGAAAATATTGGTAAAGAGATTGTGATTATTTCCTTTTCAAACTGGTTGGTATTTCCTAGCTCCAGATGCACTAGAAATTTGAAGCTAATTGGGGAAAATGAGTAATTTCATGTTCTTTGTTGAATAAATGGCTCTGTAGTTCTCCCTTTAGTACTTGAACTACACCATCAGTTGATGTGCTCACTGAATACTAAAAATTTTTAAGATAAGAATGCATTTGCAAATGCAGCATACCCCTATTGCTATTTTATGATGAATATAATTTACTAGTTATCTATAAGGTTGTGCCTAAAGAAACTGGCAGGTTGCTTATCCTTTTGGTAGTTTAATAATGATAATTTTATTAAATTGAGTTTCGGACACAGGCAGTCAATACTAAACTACTACTACAAATATCCAAGTGTTTGAAAACCTATCAGAATATTTACAACTAAAAATTAGACTACCTAAATACTCCATGAACTATTACAGTTACTTTCTTATGAAAGAGAGTAAATAAAAATGTATCTAAATCTATCTTTTTTGGTATATTGTAGAACTAACCATGTGCTACAAAATAGTTTACTAAGAGGAATATTTTTTGTTAAAACCAAGAAAAAATTTATTTATAGCTTTAACAAGCAGTGACGATTTCTACTGGCATCTTTCAACCTGTTGCCTTCCCACCACTGTTAACCTGTCTTTGCGAGTCTTTCACAGCTCCATGAGGAAAAGGTTTATGGATAACACCGAAGTTTTAGAGAATTTATATAAGTTGATTGTGGTCACACTGCAAACAGTGACAGAACCTTGATTCAAGTTCAACTAGATCTAAATTACACGGGTCCTTTTGCATGATACCATTATACAATACTTTTCTGCAAAGCCAATAACAATTACGGCTTTTATCACTGCCACCAAGACTTTGAACTTGTCTCCTCATCCCTTCAAGTACACATCCAAACCTTCATGTCAAAGAAGTATGCATGTTAGGGCAAGGAAGAACTGGGGGTCCCAGACTTTAAGGTGACTTCAAATCTGGATATAAAACAAGCTATGAACAAGGAAGCCTGCTCTGCAAAACTTCTGGGAACAGTAAATGTCAGAGTAAAAGGGAGAGGGAGAGGCAGCGTGTGACCCAGAGGTTCTCAAATGTACCAGCTCTGTGCTGCTTCTGAGTCTTACAGTTCTAAAGGAACCCAACTACAGCAAAGCATTTGTGAACAATACAGGTGTTACTGAGGATTTTGTACAGAAGACAGAGGGAGAGATTTAAGCTGCATATCCCTTCCAAAACCTTTAAAGGCTTCCATTAGATATTTTCTGTTCCAAATCACTACCAAGATTTCTCTTCTTCTTTCACCTCATGCTGCCCAAAACATGCTGACTTTTTTCTCTTCCTTCCCCAGTTTTCTCAGGATCTTCAACTACCTCTCCCCTTTAGAATGCTAAAATGTCAGTTCTGCCTCAGAGATTACCCTTAAATTGCACCCCAATCCCCATGACACTCGGAAAAATGAACATCTTCTAATTTATAATGCCCACCCTCCCTAGGAGGCAATGAGAAATTATAGAATTTTTAAAATAAGCTTCGTTATCCAGATTCCCTGTCTTTGAAAATAATGTGGGTTGATGCTCTTCTCTATATCTACTATCACTGTCTCCATGTTACTTCTTCCTGTCATCATCCCAATGTGACTCTTACCCTCACTGACTTCAAATCTTGACGCTCAGGTCTTACTGTGACAAAAAAATCAGAATGAACCCTGCTTCCAAAGAATTTATTAATAACAGTCAGGACAGCTCTATTTATTTGCCATTTCCTATACAGCCGGCAGTGTAGTAAATACTTCACAACAGGTGCATTTAAACCTCCCACAAGTCTACGAAGGGGATATTACTTTTCACATCTGCCCCCGTGGCCTTTCCCTTGTCATGAAAAACCTTCACCTTGGTGCCTCACACTTGGATGGGAAGGAGGTGTACTCACTAAGCAGCAGCCAGCAACAGCAGGGCCAGGCGGGTAACAACGATGCAGTACTGACCTTGATCTCACATCTGCATGGTTTAATGAGACAAAGAAACTATGCCATTATTTAAATTTAATTCGCTGAAATTATGTAGTGCTTAACAACTTCTCAAATGGTGTTACCTACATAATCTTCCCTAATCTTCATAGCAACCCTGGAGCAAGTATTGTTATGACCCCATTTTTATAGACTAGGAAAGGAGTCTCATAGATATTGAGAAACCTGCAAAAAAAAACCCTCCTGTTAGCAAATGACAGAAGCAATAGCTGCCTTCATCATCTCCCTCCAGACCTTATGCACTTTGAACAATATCATGGCCACACACACACACACACACACACACACACAGTGGTATGTGTGTGTATGTGCTGGTGTGTCTTGGGGAAAAGGCAATGGGCTTACAAGGCTGAATTATTTAGTACAGAGACTAACAACAGCTCAACTAACAACTCGCTCTTCTAAAGTAAAAAGTTCAAGGACAGTGAATTGATTAAGAAGTTTAGAATCATAAAATTAAAAATCTACTTTAATTTCATCATTTAAAGCTCATGTTTTTCATCTGTTACCTAGAGGTAGTTATGGAATTTTGTGTTATTTCAAAAGATACGATTTTATTTTGATTTGCATCTGGGTGGGTAATGGGGGTGAGGGTACCACAGTCTTTTCAGAGCTGAGGGCTTCTAAAATTTTGAACCCAGAGCTGATAATAGAGGATTCTCCTTTGAGTTAAGTGACAAAGGAGAAAAATAGGATGGTAGTTAGAAGTGAAAATGTAAGTAAAGAACAAGCAGAATGGATATGAAAACTGAAATCAAGGCCACATAACCTATACAACATATATTACCAAGTAAATATGAACTGCAAAGCATGTTCTGAGAACTTCTGAGAAGTGAGATAATGACAACCATAACAATAGTTACCACTTCATTAACACATACAATTTGCCAAAAACATCTCATTTAGTCCTCACACCACGAGGTATTTATTAGCATCTGCATTTGGTAGATAAGAAACTTAGACTTGGAGGAGTTGTGCAAGAACCCAGTGGCCCAGTTTGTGAATGGCTTTGACCACAGGTCCCACAATGTGGCCACCAGGAGCATTTTCTCAGGCAGAAAAAGAAGGTGGAGAGTGGGAAGAATAAAACAGAACTGCTCAACCACATGAATTTACAAAACAGGGAAATTAAGAATAATCTCCTCCTAAGAAGTTGAAAATATTGCAGTGATTTATGGCAGCCCATGTACTAAAATTTGAGGAAGTTCTGTAGCAATGGGGGCTTAATAAGAAGAATAAAATTGACTCTACAAAGCAGAGAAAATGTGTAATTGAACAAACGTGTTTAAGCTGGCTCTTCCTGTGGAGCCCCTGTGTGATGGGGAGGGCGAGACAGTAGGGAAAGGGGAGAGGAGTGAAGGGAAGGGAGGGAAGAAGTGTCTGAAAAAGAAACCAAAGAGATTCATTCTAACAGGAATGCAAGGAATTCTCACTGAGACCCATGAAAAGAGAACAGGAAAAAGCTTAGATATCATGAAAATCTAAAACATTTGGGCAAGTATTGGAGCTAATTACTTGACATAAGTTTCGAAAATTGATTCCCTAGCTAATCTCTTCTTAGAAAGAACAGAAGACCATTAAGTGATTTGATCACAATCACTACAAGAGAGGTTTGTATAAAATCCCCTGTCCCTCAGAGCCTCACCTGAACTCTTGCTACTCACATCACCATTTTTAATTTCACAGTATGGAAGCCAAGAACTGTGCAATCATGAATAAATAGCAAATAGGCTGTGGTGATTTAGTTTTCCCTTACTCAGGTGTTCTGTGGGGTGTATACAGTAGGAGTTACATCATGCATGGCCAAATGCATTTAGCTCATCAGCTGATGAAGACACCCCTTCCAAGAAAGCTCCCATCCCTGATATGCTCAACTCTATTGCCCAACTCTGAGACACAATGAAAGATTCATGAGGGCACAGACAGCACAGAGGGGTAAAATGTGAAATACTCAGGAGAAGATGAAATTATTTTAATTCATTGCTCAATCACAATGTGTTTTATATAATACAATGTGGCAAGATGCATACATGATCAAAAGCATATCTTCATAAACTATGGAACCTCATATTTTAGTTATCATCTCTACAGATATGCAGAAGAATATCTCACCTAGGCAGACTGCTGATGAGAAGCCAAAAATAGCATGCCTCTGAATAGCTAGCACACATTTACTCCCAAACTTACCTAAAACTTCCACATTTTATTTAGTGAAAAGTTTATTGGACTCTCATTCAGAACTATTATACATACAATTCTAAGAAATTTAGTGTAGCACAGGATTAATCTAAATCAAAATCAGAGGCACTCCCATGTATTAGTAAGGAAGGGATTTCACCTTTCAAAGCTTCCATTTGCTCACCTGTAAAATGGGGTGTATTTCATAGCCTAAGTATATAGATATAATCAGCACATTCACATAAAGCATAAACACAAAGCAAGTCTAAATACAGATATTTTTTGATAGAACCTGGTACCACATTATGAACCAGCTACCTAATGTGAGCCTCAATCATATAAACAGCAATTCTTTTCAATGTCGAAGAAAAATGGGCTATTCTGGAATTCTTAAGAGATTGATTATACATTGATCTCCACAGTGGAAATTCCCAGGGGATTTTCAAGGGTAATTTTTATTTATGTGATTGTTTTTGTTGCTAGCATATCTCCCTAAGAATTCAAAATGCGTAACATCTGAACCCTACGATCACCCTACAATCAATCACAGGGCAAACAGTTCTTCCTAACCTCATTCCACTGCATTACAGCGGAGTCCAGTAACCAATGTTCATCAACAAAGGGTTAAATGTATGCTCTCTAATTCTCTGACAAAGTAAACAGGAATGTTTAGAAAGATCACCATTTAAAAAACTAGAATACTTAAACCATATGTTATTTTTTTGTCTTTTTGTTTTTTTTTCAGAAAACTTACAGGTATAAACACTTCACCAGTCAAGAAAACCCATTCACTTAAAACAGAGCTAATTAAAAGACCAAGGATGGTTTAATATCTTCTCTTCAGTACTTGGACTCCAAAGTAAGTTTTTCAGGTGGAAAGAGTGAGTGACATAAACATTTTCCCTTTCATGATGCTTGTTTACTGTACCAAGTTGCTTATCTTTACTTGTTGATTTTAGAAGTTCCTTACTAAGCTCCTTAAGGATATTGAGGATATCAGCCTTTGCTTCTGAATTGTAAATAAGTTCCCACAGTTTACCTTTTGTTTTATGGTTACCTTTTTCTAAGAGATCTTAATCAAATGAGACATTTTTCTTTCATGATCCCTGTGAAGAAAGCCTTTTTCCCATCCAAGATCATTAACATAACCACTTACACTTTCTCCTATTTCCTCTGTGGCTTCTGGTTTCACATTTAAGTCATTAATCCAATTGTCGCTTATGTTTGTTCATTATTCAAGGTAAACAAAGTTCTAATAAAACATCTTTTCTGAAATATAATTCTTAGCCTTTTAATCCACATAGATAAAAGCATATTTTCCACTGTACCTAAGCAAAATAAATGTAAGAGATTATCCTTGTTCTTCTAAATTACCAAATTTCATATGTTAAAATAAGTAAACAAAGTCACATGAGCTGATAAAGTGAAGCAATGATTCAAAGCAGTTTGTTCTGCCTTCAAAATGTATATTCTTTCTGCAAAGACACAGAAGGCTAAGCACATGTCTATGGGATACATGATTATAACATTTAGTCATTATTGTTATTTCTTTCCAAATGCTAAGTAGCCCATTTAATACTTTGGATAACAGCTGTTATTATCATTATGTGGTATCTAAGTATAGAAACTGAGGGAAAATGGTAATATAAATGGACCTCTATTCCTCAGTAAGATGAGGGCAAGGAAATGTATTATCCTCTTTTTTTCTAATTGTGCTTTCTGAATTTCTAGACTGGAATTTAGTAAAGAGGGAACATGATAATCCATAAATGTTCTAGACAGTTTTGTACTTCTAGGTAGAGCTTGCAGTCCACCCATCCAGAATGACTGAGGACCCAGACATGAACTTCTTTGCGAAATAAAATCAGAGATTAAGTCAATTCTGTTTTCTGCTTCCATGTAGAGCCCAACAGAAATATTTATGTTAATGTTATGCAGTTATGCACACAAATTATCCTATTATTACCATATCCATACAAAAAGCTTATAGGCTATTGCATGAAAAGCATCACTTCATACATTATTACAATTTATTTCCACTATCACCACTTAAAAGGAAAGGAGAGGCATTATTTCCCCTATTTTAACAGGTGACAAAAGTTACACTACTTACCCAGATCTCAAAGCCAGGAACGACTGAACGAATGAGTAGGGGCTACACCTCAGCTCCTGGGATTCCTAATTCAGTTATTCCCGCCATTCTGTACTCCTTTTAACAAAGAAAAGAAGTAAAAAACTCAGATTTAATTTTTAAAAATACAATGAAAGTCTAATGAAATAGAGTTTTAAAATGATTTATTAACATCTGCTGTTAGACCCACCCTGTTATAAAAAGAGATGTTGTAATCTCTGTCCCTGGAGCTATTTGAGAATAGGACAGGTATCTGTCCTTGAAGACTGAAAAAATAACAGATAGGCCAGAAAGTCTCCTGGCTTCCATTCTAAGCCAGTAATTAATATTCATAAAGGATTTACAACCCCTTGGAAGAAGTTCAAATCCTGAAACATTGATATACCTACTATGTACTCTGAAGGGTACTAAGCAAACACAGTCCTAAGTGAGATGCCTATAAGAGCTAATATTTACTGCGGTGGTCTCTGAGAGTATGGCATTAAGGGAATTCTTTGGATTTAATCTATTTATAAATTCTTATGTATTCAGTATGCATTTGTTTTGGAAAAGGGAATAAGTAAATACGGAAAAGGACACAGTATAGAGTGCTGTTTTATTTCCTACTAAAATAGGCCTCTCAGGATGCATACCATTGAAAATGCTATCCTGCCATGCTGAAAGACAGGGGAAGCCCACATTGATGGAGCAATTACTGCGGTTAGGCATTTTCTTAGATGGTTAGAACCATTAATCTTTTTTTACTTTCACCACAACTTCTCAGAGAAAAAATTATCCTCAGTTTATAGATTTGGAAACTGACTCTTAGGTTATTTGACTTGCCTTTGGTCAGACAACAAGATTTCAAACCCTAGGTACAATACTCTTTTCACATGGTCATGATACATTTCTTTTTAATCCTACAGACAACAGACTTGTCCTTTGCTGAGAGTACCAATCTGATTTAATGACTAAAATAGAAAATCATGTGAAGTCCCTAAATGTCCTATATTTATTTGTAGTTCCCTAGTATACCAAGGATCAGTTCCTATTGGATTACTCCTATCTCAAGAATCCACTGTACTAAAACCATCACATCCAATCAATTGGTTTGCTTGTTGACCAAGTTTTCCCATTGGATTAAATGGAAAAAATGATCAACCCCTTGTTTGAAACTAGCATAGTTCAAACAATTTCCCTGAGTGTTCCATTATTGGTATTGACTACATACCTAACACCACCCTGAAATTGTAACTTGTACATTCTAGATTAGACACAAAACAGGAACAGAAATAATTCAAGTTGAATACAGAGAATCTCAAAGAGAAAAACTCTAGAATTATAAATTAAAAGGAAAGGGTTTAAAAAGTCAGCATTTGGCAGGAAATTAATATTGATCATCAAGATGCTAAAGATTCCAGTATCTGTAGATAGAATAATGTTTACAAAAAAAATTGGTGAACAGATATTTACTGGGAACAAAATCACTTCTAGCCATCAGGAAAATGTCTGTTCTTATAAGGTTTTAGTGACTGGCATTAAGGACAAAAAGACTTCTTCGGGTGTCAGTGTGGTCATGTTTCCTGATCTCAGAATTTACATAATGATGCTCAGTTTATATATTTTTTCCTTGTGTGTAACAGCTCAATAAACGTTCCTAAGAAATGACTTCTAACAGTGGAGACTAAAAACACCTTGAAGTATTTTTAAATGATGGTTTTCGTATCTTTGCATTATAACTGTTTTAAAAATTTCTAAAAAAGAGTCATAAAGAACTTAGGTATAGTGGATATCTATTCTTTTGCCAAAGAAAACACAAAATTTCTTAAAATAATTTTATTAAAGGAAAAAAGAAGACAAATCCCTCTTAGCCCTCATACTCCATACATATTTGCATGCACACACACTATGCTCCTAACCATCTCAACCATCCCTGAAAATAAGTCTTTGCCCTATACAGTCACCACGGCAGGACTCAAATACTTACATTTCTAGGGCTTAACTATAGGATAATTTTCATTAACATCATAGCTGACAAGACAAAAATGGGGTGGACGGCTGTTGCTGACCCATGAAATCCTTATTTTTAAAACTGACTACTTTAACCCCCAATTTATGTAAACCCTATTAAGAAATAATTTGAAAATAGCACACTTAACTGCCATAGAAAGTAGTAGTTCTCAAACTTGTGAGTTCATAAGGTTCAGCTGGAGCCCTTGTTGAAAACTGAGACTCCGATTCAGTAGATCTGTAGGAACAGCCCCAGGAACCTTTGCTATGTCAGAGACCCCTATTCAGTAGATCTGTAGGAATAGCCCCAGGAACCTTTGCTTACCATAAATATGTCACGTAATTCTGAAGCAATTTTCACCACACCTTGAGAAACACTTGCTACTATTAGAACTTCAAATATTAACAAGTTCCAGCCAAGCTCTGCCTGGGATTCAAAGAGATCACAATCCAAGCAGTGAATAACCAATGGCTTTCACCCTGGAAATCTAACAATCAGTGATTTAGTACCACACTAGAGTAAAGCAAAGGGAAAAGGCCTAACAGGACAGGTGACTTCACCATGTTCTCTTCGTGAGTGAGATTTTACAAGATGTATCCTGGCTGAATTTCATACATTTGTAAACTTATTCCAGTACTTTTGCAGGCCTTCATCCTATGAGACACAATGGCTTATGTGAGGAGAAATGGAACATGCAGTAAACTTTTATGACATCCTGACCCTTTGTGGCTAAGACTTAACAGAGACTTTGGCCAGCTAGCAGGCAAACCCTCCACTCTGAGGCAAGCCCCATCAACGGAAGTCATAACTCAACCTGTCACAAGTGTACCAACATTACATCTGGACTGTCATGGGCTGTCAATCACAGTGTGACATTAATTTTTCTGAAATCCAGAACCTCATCATGCCAGAAGAATCAGCCACCTTGTTTACCCTTTTTCTTAGGCAATCTTTCTCTGTATTATCATTTTGATCATTAATGTGCTTGGGTTGACAGGAGCCAAAGAAAATTAAAATGCAACCCAGAAACAACAGAAATATGTCATCCTGGAATGGACATGTGGTCTGTCCAACGTAGGTACCTGCTTCTCATGATGAGTAATGCCAGATGTTTCAGAAAAAGATACAAGCCTCTATTACACATCTGCTTTATGCAATTGTGCAATGATATATCACAAGGGAGTTTTCTTTTCCTACCCCTGGATTAGCCATCAGTTGCAGTCTAATATTTTAAGACATCAGCCCTTGAACTCATTACTTTCATTGTGTCCTTTACCACACTCTTTCTTTTAAAAAAATCATAAAGAAAATGATTTTTATCCATTGTGTTTCCTCATAACTCTGGACCAAAGCAATTATACTTGTAGACAACCTTTTCTGGTTTCCATTAAGGATGGCTGGATGTTCGACATAGGGCAACTGTTGATGGTTATAGTGGATAAGTGAAAACTAGCTCACATTTGCAAATAGCTTGAAAATGAAAATACCTATACTGGTAATGCTGAAAGTTGGCATTAGGAAAGCCTTCCAGAATCTGTATAGCTAACTAAACACAACTAAGATAAATCTACAAATAACTACTAACAATTTCAAGAATTACGAACACTAAGAATTTCTCTTTAACTATATACTCCTGAAAAAAATTCAAGAAGAAACCTAACTATAGTAATGTTTATCCATTGTTAACAGATATTTATAGAGTACTTTCTCTGTGCCAGTCACCATGGCAAGTACTAGGAAAATAGCCATGGGTTTTGCTCGTATATAGTCCAAGAGGGGAAATGAACAATTTTTAGGGAAATAGAGAATATAATGGCAAACTGAGATATATGTTCTAAAGGAAACCAGCATGGTTATGATGGAGAAACACCGGAGGAACCTACTTAGAGCAGTCAGGCAAATTTTTCCCAAGAGGTGACATTTAAACTAGGGTGAAAGGTCAAGGAAAGTAAGATCATGCCAAGAGCAGGAGGGAAGTGTCCTGGGTAAAGGGAAGAGTGAGGCCAGTCTTATGGATCGAACCACACTTGGTGTGCTTTGGCAACTGAAAGTACTATCAGTGCGCCTGCGAGTAGGCAAGAATCCAATCTTGGAGGACTTTGTAGGTTATGATAAGGAGTCTGGGCTTTATTATAAGTGAGATGGGAAGACATTAAAGGACTTAAGCTCAAGAAATAGTAAGAATGTATATACATTTCTACAAGATCACACTGGATACAAAGGCAAGAAGGCAAAGAGTGTGGGAGGTCTTTTAGAATAGGGGTTCTACACTGGTATAATGTTCATATAGACATGAACATCTGGGGACCTTGTTAAAAGGCAGATTCTGATTCTCCAAGTCCAGAGTATGGCATGAGATTCTGCATTTCTAACAAGCTCACAGGTGAGGCAGATGCCACTGGTCCATGGACCACATTCTGAATACCAAGGTATGTAAATACTTCTACAGTGGTCCAAGCTTTGGTCTCTTTCAAGATAGCGGCTTGGGCTAGGGTAGAAAACGTGGTAATGGAGAAAATTTGACAGATTCAAGATACAGTTGGCAGTTAGAGCTAATAGATTCTCGATATATCGCATGCCTCTTAACATTACAGCACTGTGTGCAGTGAGACCTCTGAAACAAACATTTCTCAAAGTTAAAGGGGATTCTGAAGTTCTTGTCTCAACACTGGGCATGGATGGAGAGAGCAGTTAAGGAATTAAAGGCAGAAGTAGGAATTCTCCAGAGTAGGCCAGCATTTAGCTTTGGGCCTGGGGAGAGGGTTGAAGGCAGTGGTGGGTGGGATAGAGATGTTGCCTGGGGCTCAGTCTGTGGTCTGTTTGCCCGAGAGTCAGGGAGTTATCAGCAGTGTGTCAGTGAAAGTAGAAGACCACAGAGACCCAGAAAAGAACCTTGAACTTCACAGTCAGAGCCTCAAGTCTTAGTTCTGGCACGTTAGCTCTGTGTCTCTGAAAAAGGAATTACTATCTTCATATATCCGTTTCCTCATTTAATAAAATATGATGTGATGAGATCACGCACATGAAAACATTTAGGATGGTACCTATCACAAGAAGGTATGAATATTCATGAATATCAATCAAATTACACTTATGAGTCTTCATGGGGAACCATTTTCTGCTTCTTTTGAAGATATAAAAAGAAAACCATTTATGCAGTGATAAGAGGAAGTGATTTCATATCACAGAGTATGTCTCTATGCAATACATAATATCTGTGCTCTGGAAAAGATGTTTTCTGACAATCAAATTGGAAAGCCATATATCACTTAAAGACAATAAGTACCACTTTTCAATTCAAAAATAACCCACCCCCCTGTAAATGCTACAAAGGCCATTTCCAATTAAATATAAGTTGGGGTTAATACAGAAGTTAATGAGTTTACCCAGTCCCTTCATGTACCTGAAAGGATTCCTAAAAGATAGCAGACTCCTATGTTATTGAAACTCTTAGGAAAAAAGTTTGGTAAAATTGAGGTAGGCTCTTTCAGGTCTAGCTACAATGCCATTGAGATTTTTTTCTTGCTGCTTTGATATTAGTCTTTTTTTTAATTGAGGTACATACAGTAAAATGTACAAATCTTAGTGTACAGCTTGATTAATTCTGGCATGTATATACATTCGTGTAATCATCACCCAGATCAAGAACTGATATCAGCCTCCTACTGTTTGTTTGTTTTATTACTTGCACTAAGAAAGAGGCTTGCTGGCTTTTTCTTGGTGGCATTTAAAATTTTTTCATTCCTCTTTTCCACACTCAAGAGGGAATGGAAAACAGCTGGTCCCCATACTCTACAACTCAAGTCTGGTGTGAAGTCAGGCTGGCTTCAAGTAAGACTCTTTTGTAATTAACAGCAAATATTTGCATACAAACAAAGTTCCAGAAGTCTCCCAAAGCTGTTTGATCTCTAAATAAGTACAAACTGACCTCTGTAAACATACTCTGCATCATTAATTCATGGAGACTACAATATTCCCAGTGATACAAAAGCAAACTCAGCCTTTTAAAAATCATAAATTCAAAACAATGAACTTCATAATCTTAAAAGTCAGGGGCTTTATAGCTTTCTTGGAAAAGGGAAGAATTTATAGAATACATCTCATGTAGCCCTATGAATCTGTTTACTTGCCGAATCCTACGCCTGAAAGGAATGACCAGAACCTACCATGTGTACCCCAGGCAGGGCAGATGTCATCTCCGTCCTTCCATCCCTCCCTCCTCTCACTCCCTTCCCCCAGGAGAATAATTCTCAAACCCCTAAAGGAGGTCTCTGAGATGTCCATTGGCAATCCACCATGGTAGAAAAGGAGTAGTAATTTGGGCCCTTATTACTGTGGGCACTCTCTTAGGGAACAGTTAGGACCATACCCAAAATGCCACAGGCAACTCTAGCCCTCTATAAGAACTTCTCACAAAACATTTCTGAATAAGCCCATTTCTGAATAAGCCCATTCCTCAACTGCACAGAATCTCTCAGACTCAGAGGAAACATCCAGGCATTTCCCAGTACTGCAAAATGACCCCTGTCCTCCTCTATTCACAGCAAGAACACACCATCAGGGAACTGAATTTTCCAGTCACACAAATTATCCACATCCTACAAACCAGTCCTCCCCTCCGCTTGGTCTCAAAATAAATAATGCCAAGTATTTGGGTTTCAGAGATGAGAAACCTTTCAAAGGACTTAATTTTTAGGCAGTTATCTCTCACCTCTACTTCTGCAATGGCCTTGATCAGGCTTTCCCTGCTTCCAGTCCAACCCACTGAAATCCATCCTACACACTGACCCCAGAGGGAGACACCCAACGCACAGGTAAGACCATGGCATTCAGGCAAAGGTCGAGAGCTTGAACTGATACATAAAACCCATTGATATCCTTGTCTGACTTCCTTACTACCATATTTACCCCACTAATCCTAGAAGCTAACACCAGTCATGGCATTTAACAGATATTCCATAAATGTCTGTTGAATGAGTATGTATTAGTTTTTCATAATCACAGAATCTCAAAAATGGAAATCAAGGTAAGAAAGTGGGGAAAACAGAGTGAAAGACAAAGATGCCAAACTGTCAACCTTTTGTCACATCTTATTCCCCAGAGCAGGTATAGTAAGACCTGAATAAATACTCTATCACAGCCTCAGAGCTTCTGAGTTCACCATCATTTCCCAAGCATACGCAGGGAAACCATATTTCACACCAATGCATCATTACAGAAACAAAGCAAAGCTGTGCTCTAGGTTTTAAGTAGAATGGAATGGAATCATCTTTTCTGAACACAGGTTTACTAAAATGGATTTGGTTACATATTTTCCAGTAATCCTATCTCAGTACCCATATCTGCCTCCCTGTGCCCCCGTCCCCCCGACACACAGGATTTTTTATATTGCAAATCGTAGGATATAAGCAGGGTAGAGCTTACTCACCCTTAACTGCTGTTCCTTCTTGGCTGCCCCTAACTGCATTATAATCACAGTCATTACTGCCATAATGATAGTAATAATGCTTTGTGCTTCTACAGCACTTCTCAGATGATCTCAAAGCATGACTGCATTGTGACTGTAAAAATTAAGAATGTTCGCCTCCTCTGGAGATGGTGTTTATAATAAGGGCGGGAGCTCACAGACTTGTCTGACACCCACAAGTCAAAATTATGAGAAGGCTTGCACAGATTTGTTTCTTTTATTTAGCTAGGAAAGGGTGATTTTTATGGACACAAGTCAGAACAAGTCTCCAGAGGGGCCCATCAAAGAAGAAAGACCTATTTCTTATCCAACACTCACTGACCTTATCAAATACATTTTATACTGACAAGGAGAAAGAAATGTTTTAATGCTTCTACAGCTTAAATGTTCAAAGTGCCTGTCAAGTCATGACAACAACAAATTGACCAGATGCCCCATCTAGTCTTGGTCTCCAGCCTCAGGCCAAACTTTCTGTATGACTCAAACTTCTCCTCGTCCCCACTTCATGGGATGCTTTCACAGATCCCCCAATCGGTCTGCCAGCAGTCTGTGGCCATTATTATAATTATTTTCCCACGATCCCAGGGAATCACTTCAGAGACTCTAGAGAACAGAAGGAACTCGATTCACCCTTCATGGGGACAGACACGTCTATGAGAAGGCTATCAAGTCATGAGAGGCAGTCTAAATTAGAAATTTCTCTTACCCATCCTTCTAGAATATATTCAATATCTACCAAGTACCAGTGAAGGCAAAACATTGGGAAAAATAACATGTAGAGATGTATTCTCTGTCCTTGGGAAGCAGATTCTTGGTGGACCATAGATCATGAAAGAGGATAGATAGTTGGATCTTGCTTCTATAACGTGACGATTCCAACATGGTAGCAGAAGGGCAAATTTAAAACACATCAGATCATATTGCTCATCTGTTCAAAACCTTTTGTTAGCTTCTCATCACACTTAAAATGATATCTAAATTCTAACCATGATCTACACAGGGTTCCTGGCTTTCCTGCTGCCTCCAGTCTCATTCTTTTCCCTGTGATCCTTCCACTTAAGGCACACTGACTTCCTTTCTGCTTCTCTAAAAACCGAAGCTCGATCTCATCTGATGTTTTCTGTACCTGCTGTGCCATCTTCTTCTAAAGCCCTCCTACATACCATTGTATGACTTGCTCCCTTATTCCATCCAACTCTCTCCTGCCATGTCAACTTCCCAGAGGCGGCTTCCTTGACCATCTCATCTAAAATGGCCACTTCAGTCTGTGACAGTTCATTCCTATCTTTTTAGCCTATTTTATATTTCTTCACCATACTTATCTCTACTTGACATTTTATGTTTGTCTGGCTGATTGATCACTGTTGGTCTCCTCCAGCAGAATATAAGTTTCCTGAAGGCAGGGATTTTGTTGCATTCATCACTCTAACTCAAGCACCTAGAAAATACTTGGCACATACTATCTGGTCAATAAATACTTTATGATGAATAAATGAATAGCAGAGAGGTTCTCTACACCCACACTCCACCTAAAAATAACATAGAATCACCTATTTGCTCCCAGTCGCATAGGGTTTCTTTAAGACCCTCAAAATGGGAAAAGGGAAGGGAATGGATTTTTACCTGTTGAGCCCAGACACATTGATGTGGGCTGCAAGTAATATCTACGTGGCCATACCATCCTCTACTATCCATAACCCCAGATCTCTCTTTCTCCTTTACACCATAGGCACTATAATTACGATTTTATGAATGGAGACTGGCTACTCAGTCATGGGGAAGCACTCTTCATTGACGTGTGTTGCCCCATGGACAACTGCACCTCTCTGTCTATATCTGCTCCTTCTGTTTCTCTTGAGCAGGCTTAAACTTGATGCATTCGTATGTCCCAAGAAAGTTTCCCCACAGGAGCAATAACATGAACTGGATTGTTTTCACAGAGCTTCGTGTCTATCTTGCTAGTCTCCAAGGGTCACATTTTTATATCCTGCTTTCTTATGGGGAATTTGAAACTATCAAAACAAGTTTGTGCTATGACAAAAGAGCTTCTTGGTTGAATTCATCAATGGTTTCAGATGCTTATCTACAAACACACATGTTCTTCTTGTGCAGAACATTAATGGGAAAAACGTAAGGGCACGAAAGCTCAAGCCTTCCAAAACGGACACACAAATTGTGAGCTATGCCAACCAAACTGGTGCTTCTGAAACTCTGATAGGTTCAAATAAGTCTTATAACTTAGTGTAAATATCTCACTCATAATTGCCCCTAATTCTGTATGAAGCTACCTCCCCAACAAAGATCATTCCCTCCTTCCCACCTCAAAGCCTCATAAGGATATTGGTTCCCATTGCCAGCAGGCACCACAGTTCCCACTCTATGTCATGTGACAAAACAGGTTGATGACACTGTCTTTATACCTCTTTCCAGACAGACATATTATGGCATGGAAAGGTAAAGAAAACAGGAAAAGAATTAAAGGGAACTGAAGCTGAGAGGAAAGTGTAGGAAAGGTGAAAAGAAATGAGGAGAGATGGTGGCTGGTATAAAAAAGAACAAGTTTTGATGAACATTGATCTATATTCTGGCTTTTGCCATGTATCTTTGTCCAAATGGTCTCATCTCTATAATGGGCATGATTATATTTACTTTGTATGGTACATGTAAAGATAATGAGATATTGAGTTAATGAATTAAGTTTAAATTAGATATTGAGAAGAGCCAGCATTGTGTTTGACAGAGAAAACCCTCTTTCAGTGTAGTGTAGGGATTGTTATTTATTTTAGAATAAGAGATTGGAGAGAGAGAGAAAAGGAAAAAGAGATGTTCTCACCAAATAACATGTCATTCTCAAACCAGATTATTAAGAAATTTCTATTTGATGAAAACCTATCTGGATATTTCAGACTCTTTTAAACTATTATTTCAACTACTCTGATAATTCTATAACATATAGATAGAAAGGTGAAGCTGGCCAAAATAAAAGCTGAAAATTTTTTTTGTGCACTGTGATTCTCAGTTCTAGAGGCTTATCAGAATTGCTTGTGGCATTTTAAACTAAATCAGTTCTCAGACCTCACCTCCACAAATATTTTAGTAGGTCTTGGGTAGGGCTCAGACACCTATATTTTCTTTTTTATTTCCACAAGTATTCTAACAGCCAAACAAGGTTGAGAATTGTTATTATAAACAGTACATAGAGTTGTGCATTCTGGCATTATAAGGTTCCATCCCACCACAGACCTAAATCAATGTAAAACATCAGTAGAGAAATGAATACACATTCTACATAGTAACTTTATTAGATTAAAACTTGCAATTGCAAGGCTTTTATTTTCTGCATCTATTTACTCAAACTTGCCCTGTGTTTATTTCCATCTGTAAAACCAAGATGTGCTCTATAAGAAAGACTATGGAAACACAATAAACCCCTCCCCTAGAATGTGCTCCAGGTTTTTACCAGTCTTTCATGGGCCTACATAGTGGCATTTATAATTTAATGACTTCTATTTCAAACATGTGGAGAAGCACAGGGCTGAGAATGGGGCATAGACTGTGTAAGTAACATCATGTTCTCAGGAGTGATGGCAGTAACATCACATAATTTGACATTTTGCTTCAATTTTCTTGGCTGCTTCCACCTGGGTAAGCATTGATTGGTATGGAGAATGAATTATTTCACTTCAGGATGAGACATCAGGGAATTAGAACAATCAAGTGAGCATTTCTTTGTGAATCAAGGCTAAATGTCTAATGTATCACATTCCAATGAATGACCTTTCATTGCCCATTGATGCCTTTAGAGTTGACTTGTCATTCACAGTCATAGCTTTGTTCAAAAAAACCATCACGTCCACTGTTCCAAAAGGAAAATAGTTATAAAAACAAAGCTTTTGTTCTTATATCATAAAGTTAACCATTTTGTAAAGCTTGTTTGCAAAGCTCAAAAGAGGTGATGAGGCATTTGTTTTGAAATATGTGAGAAAAAATTTTTCCAAATAAATTTTAAAATGAAATGCCAGAAACTTGGGAAAATGTGCTCACTGGGCCAAGAAAACACAAAAGAATGGATGGTGATGAGAGTCCCCATCTCTTTCATCAGGTTTCACTTAGCTAAACAGTCATGTAATTGCAGATAAACAAAGAAAGGAACTTACATTTAAACATGGCACATTCCTAACAGGACTTCTCAGCATAGGGAGTAAGTTGAGAAGAACACCAGTGACTTATAATTAAAGTGAAGAAATTCCATTCAGATGTAATCGTAAAGGGAAATGACAGAGACACAAAAAAGAAATGAAGAAATTTTTAAAAATTTAAACCCACTAAACCCTTAAAGGCCTGAAGTGACCCCAGATTATTTAAAAAACAGATTGGCCTTAAAAGAATTATCCTTTTGATAGGAAAGTTACATCAACTGAGACAAAATCTGAGAAAAGAAGGCCATGTTGGTAAGAAACGAACAGCCATTTTAAGAGCTTGCCAATGTAGATAAGCTCGTGCATAAGGAAGGTGGCAGTTTATCAATTCTTTATTTACCTTTTTAGGACAGGTGGGGGTTGGTGGTACTTTTACAGGAGATCCCAACACTGAGTTCATCACTTAATCTTAGTCTTAAATTTAAAGCAAAATCACTTTTAGGAAACCTGAATATTTCCTGTTTCTCGTTAACATTTGGATATAATAGAAGTTTCTATTTGATCATTTCTTTTTATTCCATGGTACTGTCTAGGAAGTCTGTCTCTCCCTCCCTCTCCCTCCTCCTTTCTTCTCTGTATTTCTTTCTCCCTCGCCTTCTTCTTTGAATAAGGAAAAAAAGATCCAGTGTCTTTTTATTATGTCCTCAAGATGTCTAAATAGAAACATGCCTCCTGAAAGAGACTGATCTTTCATTGAAGTAATCCTTCACAGTTTTTTGAAGATGAAAGGAAATTACAGAAACATGGACATTGTGATTCAGGCAAGGATGCCATCGAAATATTTGTATGGGCTGAGAGTTGAGAGGTACAACATGGATATATGGCAAAAGAGTGGCCTGAAATGGAAAAGGAGAGAAAATAATTATTTACCACAGTTATCTGCACCATGAGCTTGCCATGCTATCGAAGTATTGGACTCCTGTAGGGAGCAGACATCTAGGGTCCTTCAGCTTCAATTTTTTATTCCCAAACCTAAGCCACTGCCCCTAAATTGACTGGTATCATGGGGGCTAAATGTACATCAGAAACAGCTAGTTCTATTGTTTGAATACTTGGAAACCTAAAACAATACATTCAATGTGTATATGTTATGAAAGACTATTAAGACTTTTTTTTTTAACCAGACTTCATCAATTAAGTCTTGAGAATAGTAAGCTCAGAATCTTCACTCTTCAGAGGCAACATGAAATAGTGGAAAGTGCATGAATTCAAGAGCTACAGAGACTGCATGCACTTTAGACCATGTTCCACCACAGGGCACGTGACTTTGGAAATAACAGTAACTAACATTTACTGAAAATGTAGTATCTGCCAGGCGCTGTTTTGAATGCCTGATATTTATTATGTCATGCAGTCTATATAATAGCTTAATGAATAAGATATTATAACTTTATTATTATTAATGTTGAACAAATGCAGAGTGATCAAATGGCTCATTAGTGAAGAAGCCAATATTTGAGTACATGGTGCTGTCGCTTTAGCCATGCTCTTCACCTCTGTGCTGCACCATTCCTCTACATATTTAACTTCTCTATCTGAGGCTCAGTTTCCTAATCTATGAAAAGGGAAGGACAGTGATATGGATTAAATAATACACAAAATGGCCTTGGATTTTAAATAGTACTACCGTTATGGTGACTTTGAATTCCAGTCATGAAGAAGTAATGTAGACCAGACTGACCTTCATAACTTAAACAGCAATAAAACTGGAATAATGATACTCAAATATTAGACAACTGGCAGCATAGTCCAGTAATCCTTGTGAGAAGTGAAACAAATAAATGTGAGCTCTGTAATTGCTCCCTTCTTGGAGATATAAAGTCAGCCTTTACCAATTAAAACAGAGAAAGGGACAGAGACAGAAATAGCCCTGTGCCAATCAGACTTAATAGAAAGAGTTCCTAATACATGGGAACCAGATAGAGTCCTTAGAAGTGGGGTTAAATTAGCCTTAGACTAAAGGCTGACTTTACATCTTTCCTAATGATACTTAAAAGCAAGCCTCAAAAGGATCAGGATAATTTAAAGTAATATAACTGCAATCCAGAACAAAGCCAAACAGTATTAACATATGAAACAATTCAGCACCCAAGTACATAAAATTCACAATGCTGACATGCAGTAAAAAAATCACTGGACATGCAACTATGTGGGAAACTGTGACCCATTTTCAGAAGAAAAATGAATTAATAGAACTATATCCAGAAATGAGAAGATGAGAGGATTAGTAGACAAGGATATTAAAATAGCTACTATAAATATGCTTAATATGTTCAAGAAGATAAAGGGTAAACCATGAGCATGATGACAGAAATGGAATATACAAAGAAGAACCAAATCAAACCATCTCTAACATGAATAATGCACTGGGTGGACTAACAACGAAGGAAAAAAATAAACCAGTGAACTTTTAGACAAAGCAATAGAAAATATCCATAAGAAAAAAGACTAAAATATGAACAAAGCATAAGTGACTGTGTGACATATCAAGTGATAAAACATATAAGGGGAGAATACTCAAAAAAATAATAGCAAAAATTTTCCAAATTTAATGAAAACTACAAACCCACAAATCCCAGAAGCTTAACACAACCCAAGCAAAACAGACATGAAGAAAATTAGTATAACTCATATCATAATAAAATGACCAAAAAACAAATAATAAAGAGAAAATCTTAAAAACATTCAGTGAAAAAGGCATTACTTATAAAAGATAGAAGGTAAATATTACACAACACTTCTTAAGAGAAACTATGTTAGCAAGAAGGCAGTGAAGTGACATTTTCAAAGTATTGAAACAAAAAAAACCCCCTATCAATCAAGAATTCTACACCCGGCAAAAATACATATCAAAAATGAAGGTTTAATTTAAGATTTCTCCAGACCAAAAAAAAAAAAAAAAAATTCAATAATTTATCACTAGAATTTCTTCAGGCAGAAGGAAAAGGGTACCTTATAGATGTTTCAATCTAGACAAATACATGGAAAGCACCAGAAATGATAATATGGAAATAGAAAAAAAAAACCTCTCATTTGCACTTAAGAAAATCGCTTTGGAGCACAATTCACTGTTCAAATTAATAATAATGTAGCATGTACTTTATATGTAGATGCAAGATGTACCATAAAGAGGACAGGGAGAGAGAAGTACACTGGAGTATGATTCTTCAATATATGTGTAGTTATGTGATATTATTGGAAGGAAGACTGATAAGTTAAAGATGCATATTATAAACCCTAGGAACAACCACTTTTTTTTTAAGTATACCTAGTAAGTCAATAGTAGAGATAAATCATGACATTTAATTAATCCAAAAAAGTTGGAAAACAAGGTATAATAGAAAAGATAACAATCATTTTCTATAGTTTTCTAAATAGAAAGGCAGATGTAAATCCGATCATATCAATAATTACATTAATTATAAATGGTGATAGTACTACTCTTGAGAAAGGAAAAAAAATTGCCAAGAATCAGTGTTTCCATAAGAAAGGATAAACAAATAACAGTGTACAATAAAAGTGCATTGAGGCATGGTTTTAACACTCATTTCTCTTTGAACCAAAGATAACCATGAGGCATTATATTTATGGACCTTCTCTGAAGCAAGAACATACAAATAGAAGCCTATTTGTACAGACATAAAGGCGGAAAGCTACTTCATGTGGTTAAATCCAGGGAGAATTGTAGGGTGGGAAGGTGAACCAGGCTGAAGGGAAGGGGGGATCTTGTTAAATGCATATTTCCAAGCCTCATCATAAGTGATGGATTCAGTAGGTCTGGGTTTGTGCCTGCATCTTTATTAGGAATCTACAAATAATCACACTGCAGGGACACTGAATCACATTTGAGGGACACTGGTGGAACAGAGAACAGGATCATAAATCTATAATCAGACTGCCTGGGTTTGAATCTCAATTCCACCCATCACTACCTTAGCACCAGTCACTTAATTTCAGTTTAATGATGTGCATATGGGAGTATTTGTAATCATTGATTCCTTCATTTAAAGCACCTAGCATAGTGCCTAGCATAGTCATCTATTAATGTTAACAATTGTTGTTATGTATATTTCTGAATAATTTAGATTTTTATATGGATGGCAGTAGGGCATTACCCAGTATGATGACAAGCCATATTGGAGGGTAAGGAAAAAGGGAAAATCATTGAGCTTATCCTGTCTTTAATTAACCTTTTGTATTCATCCTAAATTTTTTTATATTAATTTTTATTTTTTAAAATATTGTATTATTTTTTATTCATAGTGGTGGGCAGCTTTGGTACCAAAGTTTAGTGCCTCACCCTAGTTCCAGCTCTGTGTCACTTGGTAAGTAAAAGAGGTGGGAAAGAGGCTTATTCCTATGATTTCATAGCTCACTGATCAAATATTGTGGAGATACAGGTGTGGCCTCACCCTCTGAAAGAATGGAAGATAATAACATCCTGAGAGTGAGGTGCTTTTCCACTACTCAGCGCATTTCCAACCTTCTTTCAAATACCCAGCTTTCCTAAAAGTATATCTAGAAGTAATTCAGTTTGCTAAAAAGTTATTTTTACAACTGATTATAAAAATGTTTCACCTTCAAAATGCCCTCAAGCAAGGATGGCAATGTGGTACCACTCACTTGCGCTCAGTTTGTGTCAGGTATTGTTCTAAGCACTCCACACTCCACATCTAGAAATGACTTAATTCTCACAACAGTCCTATGAGATAAGTACCACTTTTATCCCCATTTTCATAGAGGAAGAAACTGAGGTTCTTTAAGGGTACATGACTTTCCCAACATCGCACAACTGGAAAGTGGCAGAGTCAGGACATAAAATGAGGCCTTCTGAGAGGTCTCACTCTTAACCATCACACTCCATGGCCTTTCACCCCCAAACATAGGAAACAGAGATCCCAGAAACTACAGGATGTCACTAGGCAGCAAATACTACGGGACCCTTCAACTCCTGCTTTTTATGTCCCCAGAGTTAAATCACTGCCCTATATTGACAAGTATTATGGGTGGATAACCACATCAACAGCTGGTTCCACCGCCTAAATAATCTGAAATATAAAGGAACAGTCTCAGTGATTTATAGTTAAATTGGATGTTCATTGGCAGAAGGAGATACGCAACACACACACACCTCCTTGGAGTGCATGTGGGAATTCATTTCACTTGTCAAGAGAGATTTGTGTGAAAGGAAGAAAACTTGGAGCTCTTAGGCATGTACCCTCTTTTTCTCATTATGATATCTTCACTGTCATGAAGGCCTCTGACAGCATGTCAGTTTGGAGAATGGTATCTCTGTTAAAAGCTTGATGAGTACATCTTATTTTTAATGGTAATTCCTGCTTGCAGATAATCCTCGTCAAGTGATGTTTACATAAGATACGGAGAAATGACAGGATAAAAATAGTGACTATGAAATTCTCCACAGGCCATAAACAGTTTTAACTTTTGGCAAAAGGACTTTATTATTTACATACTCAGACAAATACAGGTCACACTCTCCTCAGATTATTAATGTCCCTCTGCAAATAACTGGCACACAGAGTGTGTAAACATACTGAACCAACAGAATCCCTTCCTGTGTCTTAATTAAATTCTAGCAATCTTGCTCAGAGTCTTGTATGTTTGGTTTATCTTAGGATCATCATTAATATATATCAATAATATTGCAGAGATGACTTCTTGCCTTCTTTTTTAAAAAACAAATATGGTCAGAAGTTGTTTATTCCCACTGATGAATAATGTCTAACTCTAAAGTCTCAAGACTCCAATCCCCCACCATCCTGTCCATAAACTTCAAATAACATTAACTGAAATGCCATAACCTTAGTAAAGAACAAAGTGGCAGATTC
This sequence comes from Manis javanica, assembly GCF_040802235.1. Lineage (NCBI taxonomy): Eukaryota > Metazoa > Chordata > Mammalia > Pholidota > Manidae > Manis > Manis javanica. The sequence goes on along the minus strand of NC_133163.1, from coordinate 22,012,528 downwards.
TGTAACTGAAGTAAGGGGTGCACTGGCTTACATTAAAACAGTTATTTCTCTGTCAAATCCTCACGGCAAGAACAGAATCTCAGTTCAACATTTTTAGGCCAAGTGAAGCATCATGTTTATAAATAAAGCCTTCAGTCCTTTTCCTCTCTGAGCAGTAAATTCTTTGCAACCTCTGGCATTTGCAGTATTAACATTTGTCTGATTTAGTTGCAGAACAAAGGCACTCTGTGATGGAAAAAGAAGCATTTCTGCACTCACCCATGTCCCAACACATTCCTAAAACACAGGTGTCCTAGGGGCCCTGTGGTAGGTGAAATAATGACTCACAAAATATGTCCACATCCTTATCCTTGGAAGCTGTAAATATGTGACCTTAGATGGGAAAAGGAACTTTGCAGATGTTATTAAGGTTAAAGACCTTCAGGTGATGAAATTACCCTATATTATCCAGATGGGCCCAACCTAATCACATGGGTGTTTAAAACTGGAGAACTTTTCTTTACTGGATTTAGAGTCAAAGAGATTTGAGTACAGAAAAATGGCTGCAGAGATGCAATGTTGCTGGCTTTAAAGATGAAGGAAGGGGCCACATGCTCAGGAACAGGGACACTATAGAAGCTGAAAAAGACAAGAAAACGAGATTGTCCCCTACAGCCCAGGAATGCAGTCATGCCAACATCTTGATTTTAGCCCAGTGACACCCTGATACCTGTATCATACTTCCAACCTGCAGAACTGTAATAAATTTGTGTTTCAAGCCACTATGTTTGTAGTCATTTGTTACAGGAGCAACAGGAAACTAATGTAAAATATTTTCAGGTTAATGAACAACTCAATGAACTTCACAAAGAATATCGTTTTACCTTTATAACAGATATTTTTAGCATTTATTCTTAACAGAGGAAATGTACTTGATTGTTGATTTTATGTGTCAAATTGACTAGCCCCAGGGTGCCCAGATTAAACATTATTTCTGGATGTATCTGCAAGGGTGTTACCTGATGAGATTAGCACTTGAACTGGTAGACTCAGTAATGTGTGATGGCCCTCCTAAATGTGGATGACATCATACAATCCACTGAGGGCCTGTGTAGAGCAAGACGTGGAGGCAGGAGTAATTTGCCCCTTTTGCTTCCTGCCTGCCTGAGTTGGGACACCTCATCTCACCTTCTCCTGGCCCTCACAGTGGGTTTCACACCAGTAGCTTCCCCAGTTCTCAGTCCTTCACACTCAGAATGAATTACGCCATGGACTTTCCTGTGTCTCCAGCTTATAGAGGCATATTGTGGGACTTCTCAGCTTCCATGATCTTGTGGGCTGACTCAATTCCTCTTAATAAATACATATATTAAGCTATATACATATATCTTACTAGTTCTATTTCTCTGGAGACACTAATACATGAACTTCCTTCTCATTACACAGAACCATGTATGCTATTAGTACATAAAGAGTTCATTAATCTTCTATTTCCCAGGAAATAAGGTCAAAGAGTGTTCTTGGGTACTAAAACAAAAACCACATGGACCTCAAAATTCAACAATCTCTCATGTATCTTTAAGATATAAGACCTCCAGAATTTCCTAACAGTTGGCAACTTCTAATTTCTCTGAAATCTGGGTTTTGCCATCAAAATGAGGATAGGAAGTGTGGTTGAGGCAGAGAGGTAAGTGACCTAGGCCTGGCTCATGGGCAATTTCCTTAAAGCACTAGAGTCTCACACATACCTGGCAGATCAATTTTTTATTTAGCCATTCCTTAAGCAAATACTAATTATGCATCTATAATGTTCCAGGCACTGTGTTAGGTGCTGGGGATGCGGTGGTGAGCACGACAGGTAATTGTTTCATCTCATAAGCCGGAATTTAGAGTTCTTACAGAACACTGAGAGTTCAGGACAATGAGAACTTTTCTACAGCTCATGAGCACCGCCTGGGACTTTTGCTCCAAAGCATAAACAGATGCGACTTAGTAACTCTTGAGACTCGTATCATCCCCCAGGTACTTCTAGCTCTGCATCTGAACCCATTCCTTACCAACAAGAGCAGGACCTTAGGTGTCTTACAACTTCATTCTCTGCTCTCCAAAATGCTGTTCTTGCACACAAACTAAGTAAACCATTTAACCTGGTTGTTCTTAATTTTAGTGTGCACAAGAAGCACCTGAGGTGCTTGTTTAAGTCATAAGTTCTGGGCTTTCGTCAAGATAGTCTGTTTCACCGGGTATGACATTTGATCCAAGAGTCAGAATTTTAAACAAATATTTCAGATGAAATCTGCTGAAATAACTGAAGACTGTACTTTGACAAACACTGATTTAACTGCTACATTTTTCATATCCACAAAGCTATTATTATAAAAGAATGTTATTACCTTTAAAAAAATAAATTTTTATTCTAAATCTTTGAAATTTCTATTCATGTTGAGGAGAAAAGTCACACAAACAATGACTCACCCAGAATTCTATGATATAGAGATAACCACTGTTAACATTTGGTAGCTCTTCTCCAATCTTTTTCCCAAGTGAATTACTAAATATTTGAAGTTTTGCTGTATATGAGCCCTGAATCTTTCCAATTTCTAGCAAATATTAAGTTACCCATATAATTAAATCATTCAAAAATTCAAAGCTTTTCATTAGTCTTCTTTTAGGTTTTTAGTAAATTTGATGAGTTTTCTTTATGCAAATTCTATACATTTCATAATAACTTAGATATTTTCAAATTTTGTGACTACACACTATGGGAGAATATATTTGTAAATGACATATCTGACAAGGGGTTAACATCCAAAATATATAAAGAACTCATATGCCTCAACACCCAAAAAGCAAATAATCCTATTAAAAAACGGGTGGAGGATATGAACAGACAATTCTCCAAGAAGAAATTCAGATGGCCAAGAGGCACATGAAAAAATGCTCCACATTGCTAATTATCAGGGAAATGCAAATTAAAACCACAATGAGATATCACCTCACACCAGTAAGGATTGCTAGCATTGAAAAGACTAAGAACAACAAATGCTGGCAAGGATGCAGAGAAAGGGGAACCCTCCTACACTGCTGGTGGGAATGTAAGCTAGTTCAACCATTGTGGAAAGCAATATGGAGGTTCCTCAAAAAACTAAAAATAGAAATACCATTTGACCCAGGAATCCCACTCCTTGGAATTTACCCAAAAAATACAACTTCTCAGATTCAAAAAGACATATGCACCCCTATGTTTATTGCAGCACTATTTACAATAGCCAAGATATGGCAGTAACCTCAGTGTCCATCAGTAGATGAACGGATAAAGAAGAGGTGGTACATATGCACAATGGAATACTATTCAGCCATAAGAAAGAAACAAATCCTACCATTTGCAACAACGTGAATGGAGCTGGAGTATATTATGCTCAGTGAAATAAGCCAGGCGGAGAAAGACAATTGCCAAATGATTGCACTCATCTGTGGAGTATAAGAGCAAAGAAAACCTGAAGGAATAAAACAGCAGCAGACCCACAGAACCCAAGAATGGACTAACAGTTGCCAAAGAGAAAGGGACTGGTGGGGGTGGGTGGGAAGGGAGGGAGAAGGGGGAAAAAGGGGCATTACGATTAGCACATATAATGTAGCAGGGGGTGCACAGGGAAGGCAGTAAGGCACAGAGAAGACAAGTAGTGATTCTATAGCATCTTACTATGCTGATGGGATAGTAACTGTAATGGGGTATGTGGTGGGGACTTGACACTGGGGGGAATATAGTAACCACAATGTTGCTCATGTAATTGTATATTAATGGTACCAAAATAAAAATAATAAAAAATAAAAATATAAAAATATAAAAAAATTGTTTCTATTATGTGTTCATATTTTTAAATACAAATGTGAGAAACACTAATTCTTATGTATTTAAGTTGCAAAACAGATACCTTATTTTGTCTTGTTAGTTCTAACAACTTTTAAGTTGATTCTTTTTAGATTTCTATATGATCTGCAAATGATTTCATCTCCTCCTTTCCAATATTTATAATTCATTGATTACCCTTACATTGCATCTATTACAATTTTCAAATCAATACTAAATAATTAGTAATAACTGATGTAATTACTTTGCTTCTGACTTTGACATTATTTTAGTCTTTCATCATTAAATATCACATTTTTCATTTAGTACTGACCAATAGTTCCTGTACCTGTTTATTACTCCACTACTTAACTGTCACAAGTCAAGTCCATGTCACGCTGAAGGAAGGGCCCAGAAGCCTGTGGGTCCCCACAAGCAAAGAAAAGCCTTCTTTGCAAAATCCCTTTAATTCTTATTAGGTCAATCAGTCCCTTCTCTACCAGACCGTAATAAGTTCTTTAATAAAATTCTTTAGGGCATTTAGACCTGGTGTTCAGTTTTAATAAGGGGTTCCCCTTCTTGTGTCTCCTTAAAAAAGTAGAACAGAGAATAAGATGAAAAAGTCAGACCATGTTACTATATGGAAGAACACCATCATTCTCATAAAAACTTCAACACAAAGACAAAACAAAAAGAGTGGAGGATAAAAAGAAAGCATTTAAAAGCTGGTAGGCAATAGCAAATGGTCTAACTTAACTATTACTAAAATCCAAGAAGGAGAAGAGGGAGACAATACAGCATTAAAAATCTTTAGAGACAATGACTAACACTTTTCTAAACTAATTAAAGACAATAAGCCACAGATTTGATAAGCTCAGGAAATTTCATATTGGATAAATATGAAAGCACATGCCTACACACATCAAGGTCAAACTGATGAAAAGCAAAGAAAAAATCTTGAATACAGCCAGAAACAAAAGGAATGTACATACAGATAGAAAGATAAGAATTACAACAGACATTTTATTAGAAATAAATAATGAACTGCTGACCCAGAATTCTATACTCAGTGAAAATATCTTCAATAATGAAGGGAAGGTTGAGTCTTTTTCATATAAACTAAAGTTGAAATAATCGTCAGCAGATGTGTACTCAAAATTGTTTAAAGAAATTTCATCAAAAGAAGTATGGTACCAATATAAATATTGATCATACACAGAAAAATTAAGACCAGGAGAAAGTGTTTTAAAAGTATGCTATAGAATATACATTGTTCTTATTTTAATTGCTCTAACAATTAACTGTCTAAAACAAAAATAATGTCCTTCAGGATTTATGACATATAGAAATAAAATGTATGAAACAATATCACAAACTATGGGAGAGAGGAAATGAAAGTATATTGTTGAAGGTTTCTTACACTATACGTTAAATACATTAAGTAGCATAATATATTTTCAATGTCAAACATTATTTAAAGATATATATTTAAACCCTAGCACAATCTTGAAAAAAAATGTAAAAGGTATAACTAATAAACCATTAGTGGAGATAAAACTGAATCAAAAGGACAAAAAGAGGAGAAGGGGAACTAAAAATTGATGAGGCAAATAGAAGAGAACTAGCAATATGGTAAATCTAAGCATGTTCATTATTATATTACATATAAATGGTCTAAACACCTCAATTTAAAGGCAAAGATTGTTAGACTGGGTTTTTTTAAAGCAAGATACAATTATATTCTATCTGTAAGAATACCCTTTACCTATAAAGACATAGACAGGTAAATAGTAAAATGTGAAAAGATACACCATGCAGACACAAATCAAAAGAAAGTTAAAATGGCTACAATATCAGACAGACTTCAGTACAAATAATATTACCAGGAATATATAGGGACATTTCATAATGAAATAACAACTGTAAATGTGATTGCACCTAAAAGCAGAACTTTACAATGCATATCGGCATATTGAGTTATTTGAATTATTGCAGAAAAAAAGAAAACCTCTTTAACTTAGCTTTAGTATGTCCCAAATTTGTTTGAAAATTGTTATTGGCTTTTCTGATATAAGACTAGCAATACTCTAAGAATAAATGTTTAAAGAATGTCCTTTAGCAAATACTTTCCTAAATCACAACATAACTTCATTTTTCCCCTCCTTTAAAAAGTAGATGGTTTTCTATTTGTTATGAAATGACACCCAAGCTCTGTAGTCTAGATGCAAGGCCTTTCATGGTCAGGCTTCAACCTTTCTTTTGAGCCTTGTCTTTATTACACTCCCCATCCCCAGTCCACCAAACCATTCATGAATCAGCCACTCTGTACTAGGTTTCATGACTCAAAGTACCTTGTACTTTCCTACTGCTCATCTCGCTGTTTCCCCTGTGTTCACTGTTTAATTCCATCTGTTCTTCCATATCCAGCCCTAATATAGCATTATCTATGATGAGATACCAGTCATTTATTCAGAAAACATTAATTAAATACCTACTAAGTACTAGGGACTGGGTCTATTCCAAGGTGGCTCCAGTTGGAAATAATTCTCCTTTCCACAATAATCCAGTAACAAGCTTTGTCTATGTTACATATTTGCTTATATTTTACATGTTATCAAAAACTGTTCCTCAAACACAGGCACCCTCTTGCTTAAAGTTTACATATGTTATTCTCTCTCCTAGACTGCTTCCCTCTCAGATATCTGTATGGCCTAACTATTCAAGGTGCTGACTTAAATGGGAACTTCTCAATGACGCTTTCTCTCACCTTTCTTTAAAACTGTACCTCCCCTTCTCCATTTCTTATTATGTTTTTCTCCATAATATTTATCATGTATTATAATGTAAATTTTACAGATTTTGTGTGTAAGCTCCACAATCACAGGAATTTTCATCTATCTCACCTAGTGTTGTATGCTTACTGCCAAGAACAAGAACTGCCACTTAGTAACTGTGATGGCCCATTTCATGCATCACATTGGGTCAGCTACAGTAACTAGGCACTGGAAGAGCAGTCTAGAAGTCACTGAGAAGACATTTTTTTTACAAGAAATTAACATTTAAATCTGTAGAACTTAAGTAGATGACCCTCCATAATATAAGTGGGCCTCGTCTAATCAGCTGAAGGCCTTAAGAGGAAAAAAACTGAGATCCCAAAGGAAGAGGGGATTCTGCCCTCAGACTGCATTTGAGCAGCAGTATTGGCTCTTTTCTGGGTCTCCAACCTGCTGTCCTGCCCACAGACTTGCCTGGCCCCACAAGCTTGTGAGCCAATTACTTAAAATAAATCTCCATATATATCTAGATAGATATTTCTCTCGATACATATGGATATAGATATTTATATTTATCTATGCCTCTATGTCTCTATCTGTCCATAGAAAGATACAGGTACATCCTACTGGTTCTCTCTGGAGAACCCTAAAAGTAGGCATTCAGTAAATACTTAGAGTGAATAAATGATTTATCATTAGTTATTTATAGCTTAAATTCTAAGCTCCTTAAACTATAAGCTCTCTAAGCTCTCTAACTTTTCCTTCTATTTGTTCTGTGCCTAACATCATTATACATTCATTCAACATATATTTGTTGATTACCTACCTAGTACCCAGGGTTGGGTCCATGCCACATACATGCCTTGTACTTTCCTACCTCTCTGGCTTTAACCCCTGCCCTTGCCTCATTCACTTATTTAATCCCACCTATCCTTCAAAATCCAGTTCAAATATGACATCTTCTATGAATAAGAAGCCATTCTTCTATTCAGCAAATATTCATTGTCTACTATGTACCAAGTACTAGGTGATGTTTGTTGAATAAACATAGGAGCTTCTAAGAAGACAGAGTTACATAAGTAGAATTGGAGTAAGAGAAACATATTCATTAAAGTTAAACTTGTTAGAGAATCTTCATGTTAATAGGATCACAAACAACAAAAATACATAGATCAATTGTCCAGTATCAACTGAATCTCTGAAATGTAGTCAGCCAAAGGACCACAGGACTGAAGCATTTAGTATAGGAAAGTAGCACATTCATGGAAAATCAAAAGGTCAGGTAAATGCAGACAGTGAAGAGCGGACAAGTTCAAAGATGAGTACAGCCAGTTGGGGGGTAATAAAGAAGGAAAATGGTAAAGGGTTTTCAAAGGAACATCATTTTCACACATCATCCATATTTTCATCATCCATCAAAGGTGATTAGTGCAGACTAAGCGTCAGCACTAGCAAACTCAAAGTTTACATATATGAGGTAAAAAGTAGTCTTCCTGGCTCCTGCCTTGCATTGAAATGATTTATGAGGCTAATAGAGATTGACAGATTGAAAAGGTCACTTGTCCAGTGAGCCCACCACACCTCGTCTTGCTTCCATGTCATAATAAAGCTCACTTGCAGAACCTGTCTGAGAGCATATCTATATGCAGTGGATGCTCCAGGAACTGAAAGGTCATTTGGGACCTGAGTGCTCCCGGTCATGTGTGGGCAGCTCCTCGTCTCCCCTCACTTGCATATTTTTGTATTTAAAGGCACAGCAGGTGAATTTCTATCTCTTGCTCAGCCTGTCAGCCTGGGTCTGAATCATGAATTATATTTTTCCATTTTACAGTCAGGAAAAATCTCCTCTTCAATGATAATAAAATCAGTGGACCAGATTCTGTCCTTTCTTCCTAATGCATGAATCCTGCTCAAGTCAGCAGAACTTAAGGGCATGCAGCTTTGGGCAGAAAGTATTCCAAGTTTTTTTCTCTGCTAGATTTTTATTACCTGACAACTTTCTGATTCCTTTGGATTGCACAATAAGGGAAGGGTGGCCCAGTTTGGGTAAAAGAAAAAATGACCCAAACCACTGACCTAAATCCTGCCTTTGAAATTTAAAATTACATTTACTAAGAAGGAAAATAGTTTTTTGAGTGTGGGTGGTTTTCTTTTTTAAAACCCATTTTCAAATGTTGACCTCCCGAATGTTATCATACCAGTTTGGATTGGAAAACAGAAGGGTAGGTAAACATTTTTTTTTAAGCTTGGTGGGAGGAGGTCATCCTTTCTGAATTCATTATCTCCAAAGAAGCAGGAAATACCAAGAACTTTTTTTTTCAATTTCCTGCTTACATTGCCAGATTTGACTGCAAAAGAAAATCGTCCAATTTTGTGAAATATGGAGACTTGGGTCCTCCTTCCTTCAGAAGTGAACTCAGTGGTGAAGAAGCAAAGGTAGGAAAGCTTTGCTGGGCAGGGGATGGAAGACAGAGGTGAGGAAGTCTCTTCTTTTGTGCAAATAAAAGGGCCATATGCATAGTGGCCACATAGATGACAGCCCATGTGGTTTGATATAATGATTCAAAGGCTATCCCACCATAAGCCTCATAGCTCTTCTCTTATACCTGAGGGGCCTACTGAAGTCATTCTTTTCAGATAAGATGCCACCTCCAGAAGTACTCTGAAATATCACCTGGGATATAGGACTCTCACACATTGTAACCATGTACCCAATTATTCATCAATTCCCTATCTGGGTTTAGAGCCCTGATCAAATGGAATACAACACAGGAAAATTTTTATAAGACAGGAGGAATAGATTGGATGATGGAGGAAAGAAAGATTTGGAGCAAAGCTCTCTGTCCATTAATACTCACTCCACTGTGTTGTCATTCTTTGTATACATAACTAGTCCTTGACCTAAATTGATCTCCTTGAAACTAGGGTCCTTGCCTCATTTATTTTTATTTCTTCAGCAACTAGAAGGGCCTGATAACATAGGAGCCATTCAACATAGTGCTCTGATTTGACAGTCCTGGACTTGAATTCAAATTCTACCAATTACAAGCTATGTGACTTTGTGTAAGACATTGCATCTCATTAAACCTAATCTATAAGATGGGTATAATAATTCCTTCCTCCAAACATTCTTCTGAGGATTAAGAAAGATATACTTTTAATCTCAAATGCTTTTTAAAATGCTTTTCACAATGCTTGGCACAGAGCTTGCACTTAAAAAAACTAATCATCATACATTCAAAAAGTTTGTTGAATAAATGAATGACCAATCAACTAATTAAAAATTAACAAAGGAGCAGCAGTAGTATATGAACACTTGGTCACAGGAAGATACTTACAGGGTTCCGGCCAGGAATGCCTAGATGAAGCCATTAACTTTGATCTTTCTTCGTTCTCAGCACGTTTTCAAAAACTCATCACATTTGGTGGGACACTTGAATAGAATAAAAGTCAACAGTGCTAAATCATTTAGAATTACAATGTTTCACAATGTTGACACCATCGACTGTTCATCTTTCAGCCCCTTGCAGCTGCTTAAGTAAAACTATGGATGTGCTCTCTTACATCGTTATAGTCACCACATGTCCCAGTAGACATGTAGTCTTTCTTTCTCTTTCACGCTGACATTATGTTAATTGGGCCTCTGACCTAATTCCAATCATATTATACGTCATGCTACAACATAAAAATAAGAGAGAGCTTCCTATGTACTCAGCACATTTACTTCACAAAATCAAATCACTTAATTCTCATGATTCTATGTAAGTACTGCCTATGTTGAAATGACCATTATCATCTTCATTTTACAGATGAGGAAAGTAAGGCAGGTGGAATCAAACAACTTGGCAAAGGTCACAGAGATGGCAAGAGCTGCAGTAGGTAGATACTCAAACCCAGATGGTCAACTCCAGAGTTCTTAACAACTATGTTTATGTGCCACAAAACCTAACACCAGCTGCCTTTACATGCACTATCACATCAGTATTTGTGTATCACATGGTGGCTAAATGAATTTTTCACTTTGGTGGAAATATGGCTGTGTATCTGGGGAGGTTCTTCATACATAGTATGAGATCTACTGGCAGAGTCAGAGGGAAGGTAGTCATCTGGGCCAGACCTGTGCACCTGTAGATCTATCCGTGGCATACACCAAGTGACTGCTCTCAGGAATTTTGCTCACACATATTTTCATATTTGTTCATGATCTGGTTAATATAGCTGCCCACTTTGATTTGTTGTCCTTGCATTGATTATATCTGATGTTAAGATTCATTAATAGCATCCATTGTCCATTTTCTACACAATCAGGATTCAGGAACTCCTTCTAACTGAAAGTTTTAAAACCATTGCAACTGTACACTGCATCATTGCAATTTGTATTGAAATAAAATATTAGTTCTGTCCTAGAAGAGGCAGATTGGGTTTCACATTTATTAAAATTTGTAAAACAGGCCAAGGACTTTGGGGAGCTCAACACTGTTATTGTTAGGATCTTTACCATTGCAAGCTCTCTCTCTCCTCAGTTGGAATCGGCATGAGCAGAAACAGAGAACTGGTAAGCTCCTTGGAGAGCTACAGTTGAAAAGTTCTTAAATAAATAGTCCTTAGAATGCTTTTTATTTTGCATGTCACTTTTCCTCTCTTGAGCTGCCCAGGCTGACTCATTCATCTCCTCCAGTTCTAACTCAGAAGAGACTGTGGCCCTTGTAAACAAGAAGTGCTCCCACCTTGGCAGACAGAGAAAATGGGCATCTGATTGGTTCTTCTCCACTCATATAACCAGTAGTCCAGAAAATCACATACAGATAGAACCTTCATAATGACTGGAGAGTGCCAATTCAAAAATAATCTTCACCCTTAAAGCCCATTAATGTCATCAAATATATTGGGAACTGAATTTCCAGTTACAGTAAGTACTGTAGAACTGTACACCTGTTGAGAAGCTTCAAGTATCTTCATGCTGCAGCCAAGGAATGGTGACTGGTCTAGAAGAAAGTCCTCAGACTGACACCCCTCTTACAACTACATGCCACTCATGAGAACCAGCTAGATAATTGGCACCAGGTAAACAAAGCCAGGGGAGAATAACACCAGTCCAAGTCACCATCATCTCTTACCTGAACTATTGTAATACCTTCTCTGCCATCATTCTTGCCCACCCGAAATCTTTATCTTCATATAGACCAGGGTTAGTTTTATAAATGTTATATCAGATTATACCCCTGCCCCATGTAAGACTTTCAATAGATTCCTAATGCACAAAGAGAAAAAAAAAAAAAACAAATTCTTTAGGATGACCTACAAGATCTGTGAGAAAAAAATCTGTTCTCCCTGAGCTTCTGGTGGTTCTCACAACCTTTGCCATTTCTTGGCTTGTAGAAACATCACCCCAATTGTTGCCCTCACCTTTATATGGCGTTTTCCCTGTGTATGTGCCCTAATTTCCTCTTTTTATAAGGGCATCAGTCATGCTGGATTAGAGCCTAGCCTATTTCTGTGTGACCTCACTATACCTCCAATGACACTATTTCCAAATAAGGTAACATTCCAAGGTCCTGGAGGTTAGGACTTCAATGTATGAATTTAGGGTGGACAGAATTCAACTCATAACAACCCTAAATAAAAGAATAAATAAAAAGCTCTTCTTTAAGACTGCTCCACCTTTTAGATCTTAAGAGCTGCTTGTTTTTGCTGTGCTGGAGTTGAAAGTTGCAAAAAAAAAAAGTGGAATTATGCATTCTACAACTTTTCTAATGAAAGCACCATGGTGTAGCCAAGAAAACACTATTGCAGGAGTCATAAATCCCTGTCACAGTCTTATACGTCTGGTAACATCTGATTCAGCTAATTTTACTGAGACTATCAGTGAGTTTCCTCATATATAAAAGGCAAGGTCAACTTTCATGATCACTAATATCTCAATCCGTCCCAGGAGGAAGGAAAAAATTATTTCTGGTAGGCAGAATTTTTAAATGACCCCCATGACCTGCACCTTCTGGTGTTAGCCCTGTGATAGTTACCTTGCATAAAAGGAATTTTGCATTGTAATTAAGATTACTTGTCAGTTGACTTTACCACAGGGAGATTATCCAGGTGGGCCTCCGTATGCTTACCCCATGAGCCCTCTAAAAACAGACTGTTCTCCAATTAGTAGCTGAAAAGAAAGTCAGAGAGATTGTATAAGAGATTCTTGCAAGGGAGGCTCTCCAATGCAAAGATGGAGGGTGGACTGGGACAGGGACCCAAGAGTGGACTCCAAGAGCTGAGAGAGGTGTCTGGCCAATGACCAGCAACACAGCAGGGGCCTCAGTCCTACAACAGCAAGACACTAAATTCTGCAAACCTGATGAGCTTAGAAGCAGATTCTTGTGCAGAAACTCCAGAACACCCAACTTTTTGAGACGCTAAACAGAGAACCCCATCAAGCCCACTTGGAAACTGACCTATAGAGCCATGAAGTACAAATGGGTATTGTCTCAGGACAGTCATTAAGCAGTAGTATGTTACATGGCAACACAAAATGGCTACATTATTACATGATGGAGAGAAAAGGAAGAGAGAAACCAGGAGGAAAGGGAATTGGAAATGGAGTGGAGAAAGGAACTAAGCAAAAACTGAGGAAGACAGGGAACTGGGGGAAGAAGGGAGGGAAGGCATAAAGACAGAAGGAAATAAGATAAATGAAATTTCCCTTGAATAGTTCTACTGGGTCAGAGCTGAAAGGTCCTGATATTTGTTTCTTTGCCTGTCCTGTTTGCATGGAGCAGGGATAGTAACTCTCTGAAGCAAATGCCATTTTGTACAGCTAAATGGAAATCATGATCAGTAGTAGCTAGGAAGAGACCATCTCATAAAATAGAAGGGAAATCATGTGCTTTTTGCACACGTAAGGAAAGACTAGAGGAAAAGGAGAGAGAAGGAAAGAAATGCAGGGAGGATGAAAGAAGGAGAGGAAAGACAGAGTGGGAAGGAAGGCAAGGTGGGGGAGGAGAGAGAGAAATGGCAAAGGAAAAATGTCTTTTAGAGGAATATAAAATTCTGTACTGAACACTGGACTAATGTGTGTCAGACAGGAGCACAGTCATATCAAACTTCTCTTGAAGTTCTCCAGGAGCAATAGAAAAATTGCCACGTCCTTTCTGCCTTTTCAGACTTTTTAAGCTTCACTAGTTGCCTGCCTAGTCAAACAGCCTCCAATGCCATCCAAGGAAGCTAAAGCTCCACAACCATGACACTAAAAAAAAAAAATGTCTTTACCTCATGTAGGTATTTCTGAATCCAGCAATTATGAAAACACAAAATCACATCTGTTTGAAAGAGATGGGTAAGCCAATAGCAATGTTAAACATTTCCAATAAAATTCAGTAATTGAAAATAAGTTTTATTAGGAAAACATTATTTCTAGACTTTCCCTCAGCAAGGCAGAGAAATTACTCTGACACAGTCAAATCCCATGGGGATTTTTTTTCCTGTGTCTTTAATGGTCCTACAACTCCTTTATAGTATGTGGGGATATTTTGCCCATGTTCAATGCCCAGTGACCAACATCAGCGTGTTGAAACAAAAACACAAAGACCAACCTGGTGTAGCATTTACAGTAAAAAGCATTAATAAGAGAGCCAAAGTAGCCAGGCAATTAAAACAAAAAGCACCAAAAAAGAAAATGAGCAAACTCTGTATAGAAACAGCAAGTTTCATGTAAGAATTCTTTTTTAATTGAGCTATTAATAAACATTAAAAATCAAGAGTTGAATACACAGGACAAAGTTCAGCTATACAAGCTGACATCCAAATAATGAGTAAGAAAAAAGGAGATACTCATCTAGCAACTTCTGTTCTGTGATCCAAGGAAAAGCAACTCTTATTTTCTTTGTCTGTGATGACCAGTATTATTTGTAAAGCATTTTCAACAAGTTGGTTAAATAAGATCCTTTTTTTCCAGCAAGAGCTGAAGGACTTCTAATGGAAATATGCTTTAATAGTTCCTCTTGCTGTGCTCAGGAAATTCTACATGATTATTGACATTATTTCTTACATAGATGATGGCTATGTAATTGTCTATTCTCTGTCTTGTGGCCTTGGGAAGACTGTGGATGTGATGGTTGACGACCAGCCAAACCCCAAGACTTCAAGTGACCCAAAGAGTTGTTTATGCCAATCTCAGGGAGGAAAAGTACTACATAATTGCAAAATAACATATTTAGATGAGGGATCAGCAGACTTTTTCTGCAAAGGGTCATAGAGTAAATATTGTAGGATTTGTGGACCATATAGTCTTTGCCATAACTACTCCGATTGTAGTGTGAAAGCAGCCCCAGACAATATGCAGAAGAATGAGTGTGGCTATGTTCCAATAAAACCTTATGAATGAAATTCGACTTTTTTACAGTTTTCATGTGATAAAATATTATTCTTATTTAGATCTCCTTCAAACACTTAAAAATGTGAAAACCATTCTTAGCTCATATTCATACAGAAACAGGGCTCAAACGGCCAGGCCATGTTGTTCATTTATGTGTTTGCAAAATCCATCACATGATTATACTTTTAGATTGAATACCTAATGAAAACATGACAGAAGTCGGTTAAAGTTCTATACAATAGATACCAGATTCCCACTACTGAATTTTTTGGAATATTAATAAAAGTTCATCTTTTCTAATATCCTGTAACTCTATGTACTAGGAGCTTTTAGAGCTTCTAGTCTATGAAGAAAACACAATACAGAAAATCTGAAAGTCCCAAATAATTTGACTACTTATCAAAGGCAATTTTTTTTTTGGACACTGAAATACTGTGTAATGTCATAAAACCCTGAGGTTTGCCAGCAGACAGAAATTATCTTATGATTATTTGATGCTATTTAGTTGGCTGAGAAATGATCTCGGAATTATTTGGTGATTTATCACGGCAATAACATAATTACAGATGACCTGTAGTCGACATGTGCCCTGCCCTTCATCCGCTGATACCAGTGAGAGAATTAAATGGATAAATCCACAGAATCAAGTTAAGGTTGACTCTAATTGCAGGCCCTGGGGATAGCTCTAGTGGGAATTTTAATGCAGCTAATACTGTTATTCACACAGTGTGATTCATAGTTCAAGGCAACACTTCCCTGTCAGTGAAGCACTATTTGTATGTGTGTAAGTTGTTCAATGCAAGTATTCTTCAAATTAATGCAAAATATGATGCTTGCTGAAGAGCTGTCTAAGCTAGTTCAGTCCTATCAATCAATTAATCAGTAAGTATTTGTCAACTCTGTGATTTACGCAAAACTTCAAGAAATTCTCTTTATGTCTGCTTTCCCTTACACACCAATGCAAGTTATCTCTTACAGCTCAGGGGATTTGGCCATCACTTTCCCCAAATTTTCATTTTTTTCCCCTTACAACATAATTGAATTTAAGTTTTAGAGATATGCTTAAGGCCCAGTACCAAAAAACAATATGATCCCAGTATCTCAAAAAGAAGATAAATCCTAGCTTTTCAGGACCTTCCATTCTCAGTAGGTAAACGTAACTTCTTGGCTACAGAGAACAAATACCATCACCTCTGTCTTTAACTTATCTCTGATTTATAGTCCTCCCTTCACTGTCATTTACTGCCTTCCTCTTCCTTTTCTGCCTTTCTTTTATAGTCCCCAGTTTTTCTTTTTCCTTTTCATATTTTCTAATCTTCCTTCCTTCCTACCAGCACTGACTGGCTGTCAGGCCATGCGCTCAGCACCAGAAATGCAAAGATGAATGAGACACAAATGGACGAGATAGTTGCAGGCATAAGATGCACAAAGAATAAGATATAGCATGGAGCTCGGTCTATTCCCCTAAGCCTGAGGCCCTATATGCCTCATTGTCAAGAGAGCCTAAGCTTTATTCCCAATCTCTAGAGTCTTAAAATTCTCCCTTTTTCTCAGCACCCTCCAATTTCAAATATAATTGTATTTCCTCAAACCAAAAATCAGTCTTCACTTTTACTTTCATGCTTTAATAAAATATTTCAAACATACTTAAAAATAGAGTAAAATAACAAGTCATTCACCACCTAAATAAATATGTTAGTGTTTTGTCTTATTCAGCACTTTTAAAAAAAGAAAGAAAGAAAGAAAGAAAATACTCCAAATACAGTTAAATTTTCTCTGTAGCTCTCTTTGGTTCTATTCTTACCTAACATTTCTGCTAAACCTTCTCCTTACCAAGTAACCACCATTCTGAATCCTTCCCATTCCTTGTTTTTATACATTCCTACCAATGTATGGGTCTGTGTAGTTTTTATTTTTTTATTTTGGTATCATTAACATACAATTACATGAGCAACATTGTGGTTACTAGATTCCCCCCATTATCAATTCCCCACAACATACCCCATTACAGTCACTGTCCAACAGTGTAGTAAGATGCTGTAGACATCTTAAATATAGATAGATAGATGAAAACATGACAGTAGTCAGTTAAAGTTCTGTATAATAGATACCAGATTTCCCACTACTGAATTTTAATATATATATATATATATATATATATATATCTTGTTTTCTCTATGCTATACTGCCTTCCCCATGCCCCACCCCCACATTATGTTCGCTAATCATAATGCCCCTTACTTCCCTTATCCCTCCCTCCCCACCCTTCCTCCACAGTTCCTTTCCCTTTGGTAACTGTTAGTCTGTTTTTGGGTTCTGTGAGTCTGCTCCTGTTCTGTTCCTTCAGTTTTTGCTTTGTTCTTATGCTCCACAGACAAGTGAGGGCATTTGGTACTTGTCTTTCTCTGCCTGGCTTATTTCACTGAGCATAATACCCTCTAGCTCCATCCATGTTGTTGCAAATGGTAGGATTTGTTTTCTTCTTATGGCTGAATAATATTCCATTGTGTATACGTACCATCTCTTCTTTATCCATTCATCTACTGATGGACACTTAGGTTGCTTCCATTTCTTGGCCATTGCAAATAGTGCTGCGATAAACATAGGGGTGCATGTGTTATTTTGAATCTGGGATCTTGTTATCATTGGGTAAATTTCTAGGAGTGGAATTCCTGGGTCAAATGCTATTTCTTTTTTTTAGTTTTTGAGGAACTTCCATACTGCTTTCCACAATGGTCAAACTAATTTACATCCCACCAGCAGTGTAGGAGGGTTCCCCTGTCTCCACATTCTCACCAACATTTGTTGTTGTTTATCTTTTGAATGATGGCCATCCTTTCTGGTGTGAGGTGATATCTCATTGTGGTTTTAATTTGTAATTCTCTGATGATAACTGATGTGGAGCATCTTTTCATGTGCCTGTTGGCCATCTGAGTGTCTTTGAAGAAGTGTTTTTTCAGATCCTCTGCCCATTTTTTAATTGGATTATTTGCTTTTTGTTTCTTGAGGTGCATGAGCTCTTAATATATTTTGGATGTCAACCCTTTATCGGATCTGTCATTTATGAATATATTCTCCCATACAGTAGGATGCCTTTTTATTCTACTGATGGTGTCCTTTACTGTACAGAAGCTTTTTAGTTTGATATAGTCCCACTTGCTCATTTTGCTTTTGTTTCCCTTGCCTAGAGATATGTTCATGGAGAAGTTGCTCATGTTTATATTCAAGACAGTTTTGTCTATGTTTTCTTCTAAGAGTATTATGGTTCAAGACTTACATTCAGGTCTTTGATCCATTTAGAGTTTACTTTTGTGTATGGAGTTAGACAGTAATCCAGTTTCATTATCTTACATGTAGCTGCCCAGTTTTGCCAACACCAGCTGTTGAAGATGCTGTCATTTCCCCATTGCATATTCATGGCCCCTTTATCGTATATTAATTGACCATATGTGCTTGTGTTAATATATGGACTCTCTACTCTGTTCCACTGGTCTATGGGTCTGTTCTTGTGCCAGTACCAAACTGTCTTGATTACTGTGGCTTTGTAGTAGAGCTTGAAGTTAGGAAGCGAGATCCCCCCTGCTTTATTCTTCCTTCTCAGGATTGCTTTGGCTATTTGGGGTCTTTTGTCATTCCATATGAATTTTAGAGCTATCTTTTCCAGTTTGTTGAAGAATGCTGTTGGTGTTTTGATAGGTATTGCATTGAATCTGTAGATTGCTTTAGGCATGATGGCCATTTTGACAATATTAATTCTTCCTACCCAAGAGCATGGGATGAATTTCCATTATTGGTGTCCTCTTTAATTTCTCTTAAGAGTGTCTTGTAGTTTTCAGGGTATAGATCTTTCACTTCCTTGGTTAGGTTTATTCCTAGGTATTTTATTCTTTTTGATGCAATTGCGAATGGAATTGCTTCCCGGATTTTTCTTTCTGCTAGTTCATTGTTAGTGTATAGGAATGACACAGATTTCTGCATATTAAATTTGTATCCGGCAACTTTGCTGAATTCAGATATTAGTTCTAGTAGTTTTGGAGTGGACTCTTTAGGGTTTCTTTTATGTACAATATCATGTCATCTACAAACAGTGACAGTTTAACTTCTTCCTTACCAGTCTGGATGCCTTTTATTTCTTTGTGTTGTCTGATTGCCATGGCTAGAACCTCCAGTACTATGTTGAACAAAAGCGGGGAGAGTGGGCATCCCTGTCTTGTTCCTGATCTTAGAGGAAAAGCTTTCAGCTTCTCGCTGTTAAGTATGATGTTGGCTGTGGGTTTGTCATATATGGCCTTTATTATGTAGAGACACTTGCCCTCTATACCCATTTTGTTGAGAGTTTTTATCATGAATGGATATTGAATTTTGTCAAATGCTTTTTCAGCATCTATGGAGATGATGATGTGGTTTTTGTCCTTCCTTTTGTTGATGTGGTGGATGATGCTGATGGATTTTCGAATGCTGTACCATCCTTGCATCCCTGAGATGAATCCCACTTGGTCATGATGTATGATCTTCTTGATATATTTGGTGTATGATCTTCTTGATGTATTTTTGAATTCAGTTTGCTAATATTTTGTTGAGTATTTTTGCATCCATGTTCTTCAGGGACATTGGTCTGTCGTTTTCTGTTTTTGTGGTGTCTTTGCCTGTTTGGTATTAGAGTGATGCTGGCTTCAAAGAATGAGTTTGGAAGTATTGCCTCCTCTTCTATTTTTGGAAAACGTTACAGAGAATGGATGGGTATTACGTCTTCTCTAAATGTCTGATAAAACTGAGGTGAATCCATATGGTCCAGGGGTTTTGTTCTTGGGTAGTTTTTTGTTTACCGATTCAATTTCATTGCTGGTAATTGGTTTGTTTAGATTTTCTGTCTCTTCCTGGGTCAGTCTTGAAAGGTTGTATTTTCTAGAAAGTTGTCCATTTCTTCTAGGTTATCCAGTTAGTTAGCAAATAGTTTTTTAGAGTACTGTTAATAATTCTTTGTATTTCTGTGATGTCCATTGTGATTTTTCCTTTCTCATTTCTGATTCTTTTGATGTGTCTACATTCTCTTTTTTTCTTAATAAGTCTGGCTAGTGGTTTATCTATTTTATTTCTTTTCTCAAAGAACCAGCTCTTGGTTTCATTAATTTTTTCTATTGTTTTATTCTTCTCAATTTTATTTATTTCTTCTCTGGTCTTTATTATGTCCCTCTTTCTGCTGACTTTAGGCCACATTTGTTCTTCTTTTCCAAGTTGCAATAATTTTGAATTTAGACTATTCATTTGGAGTTGTCTTCCTTCTTTAAATAGGCTTGGATTGCTATATACTTTCTTCTTAGAAGTGCCTTCAATGTGTCCCACAGAAGTTGGGGTGTTGTGCTGTTATTTTCATTTGTCACCATGTATTGATCTCTGTTTTAATTTAGTCATTGATCCTTTTATTATTTCAGAGCATTTTGTTAAGCCTCCATGTATTTGTGAGCCTTTTTGTTTCCTTCATACAGTTTATTTCTAGTTTTATACCTTTGTGATCGAATTTCAATCTTTTTGAATTTACTGAGGCTCTTTTTTTGGCCTAGTATGTGGTCTATTCTTGAAAATGTTCCATGTGCACTTGAGAAGAATGTGTATCCTGCTGCTTTTGGGTTTAGAGTTCTGTAGATGTCTGTTACATCCATCTGTTCTAATCTGTTGTTCAGTGCCTCTGTGTCCTTACTTATTTTCTGTCTGGTTGATCTGTCCTTTGGAGTGATTGATGTGTTGAAGTCTCCTAAAATGAATGCATTGCATTCTATTTCCTCCTTTAATTCTGTTAGTATTTGTTTCACATATTTGGGTGCTCTTGTGTTGGGTGCATAGATATTTATAATGGTTATATCCCCTTGTTGGACTGACCCCTTTATCATGTAATGTCCTTCTTTATTTCTTGTTACTTTCTTTGTTTTGAAGTCTATTTTGTGTGATACAAGTACTACAACACCTGCTTTTTTCTCCCTGTTATTTGCATGAAATATCTTTTTTCATCCCTTCACTTTTAGTCTGTGTATGTCTTTGGGTTTAAAGTGAGTCTCTTATAGGCAGAATGTAGATGGGTCTTGCTTTTTGTCCATTCCATTACTCTGTGTCTTTTGATTGGTGCATTCAGTTCATTTACATTTATGGTAATTATGGATAGATATGTACTTACTGCCATTGCAGGCTTTGGATTCATGGTTAACAAAGGTTCAAGGCAGCTTTTTTCCTATCAAACTGTCTAACTTAACTCATTTATTATGCTATTATAAACATAGTCTGATGATTCTTTATTCCTTTCCCTTCTTTTTCTTCCTCCTCCACTCTTTATATGTTAGGTGTTTTATTCTGTACTCTTTGTGTTTCCCTTGACTGATTTTGTGGATAGCTGTTTTTATTTTGCATTTTTTAGTATTCAGTTGGTCTACTTCCTTTGCTGTTGTTTTATTTTCTCTGGTGACAGCTATTTTGCCTTATGCATACTTCCATCTAGAGCAGTCCCTTTAAAATACACTGTAGAGATGGTTTATGTGAGGTAAATTCCCTCAACTTTTGCTTGTCTGGGAATTATTTAATACCTCTTCCAAATTTAAATGATAATCTAGTCAATACAGTAGTCTTGGTTCAAGGCTCTTCTGTTTCATTGCATTGAATATATCATGCCATTCTCTTCTGGCCTATAAGGTTTCAGCTGAGAAATCTGATGGTAGCCTGATAGGTTTTCCTTTGTAAGTCATCTTTTTTCTCTCTCTGGCTGCTTTTAATACTCTGTCCTTGTCTTCGATCTTTGCCATTTTAATTATTCAATATCTTGGTGTTGTCCTTCTTGGGTCCCTTGTGTTGGGAGATCTGTGGACCTCCATGTTCTAAGAGACTATTTCCTTCCCCAGATTGGAGGAAGTTTTCAGCAATTACTTCTTCAAAGGTACTTTCTCTCCCTTTTTCTCTCTCCTTCTTCTTCTGGTACCCCTATAATGTGAATATTGTTTCATTTGGACTGGTCACACAGTTCTCTTATTATTCTTTCATTCCTAGAGATCTTTTTATCTCTCTCTGCCTCAGCTTCTCTGTATTCCTGTTCTCTGATTTCTATTTCATTAAGAGTCTCTTCCATCTCATCCAGTCTGCTCTTTAATCCTTCCATTGTTTGTTTCATTTCTGTTATCTCCCTCCTGAATTCATCCCTTAGCTCCTGAATATTTCTCTGTAGCTCCATCTGCATGCTTATGACTTTTATTTTGAATTCTTTTTCAGGAAGATTGGTGTTTTCTGTCTCACCAAACCCTCTCTCTGGTGCTTGAGGAGTTTGGGATTGAGCAAGGTTTTTCTGCCTTTTCCTGGTGATGGGAGTGGTTGCCAACATGTGGTGCATATGTTAGCTGGGAGAACAAAGTCCCTACCTGCTTGCCAGTCACCTTGCCTGTCTCTGCTGTCTGTTCCTTTTAACTGCACACAGGGAGCAGCCTCTGGGTTAATCCCCTAAGCTGATATGGTTGGGGCAGTCTTCGAGATGGCCTAGGACACTGGTGGGTTTTGCAGCATGTGTTCCGTTATAAGAACAGAGTCCGTTCGTGCCTCCAGGTTTCTTCACCCATCTCCACTCTCTGCGCCAGTCAACAGCACACAGGGTGCAGCCTCTGGATTAACCCCGCAAGCTGCCATGGGCGGGGCAGCCCTTGGAAAGGCCTAGAGCACTGGCACAGTTTGTAGGCGAGTGGCACATTTTCTGTCATAAGAACAAGGCACCTTCATGCCTCCCAGTCTTCATGCCCATCTCTGCTGTCTGTTCCAGTCAACCACATACAGAAAGCAGCCTCTGAGTCTGGGCTGGTTAGCCATGGGCAGGGAGAAACCTCTGTGCTAAGCTGTGTGGTTGCTATAGGCAGGGCTACTCTCTGGCTGGTCAGTAGCAGTGGTGGGGACCACTGGTTTGCTTGCAGGTGCCAGTGGGAGGAAGGAACAGCAGGTTTCTTATCACCACAAGGGTCTTGGAGTTGCAGTGCCAACCAGGGGTTTAGGGTGCCTGAAGTTCCTTAAAGTTCCCAACCTGCTGGGCTGAGTGTGCCAGGACGATTTTGTCCACCTGTTAAAGCCTGGTCCCTTTAAGACTTTTAAAGTGCCTGCTTTTCTTTTGTCCCAGGGCAGCCTGTTGTGGAAACCTGTTGACAGTCTTAGTCTTGGATTTTGATTTTCTGCTCCTCCTCTAATATCCAGGGCACCATGCAATGTGTGTCTGTGCTCCAGGTGCAGATTACTAGGGCTGGTTATTTAGCAGTCCTGTGCTTCCACTCCCTCCCCACTCTGATTCTTTTCCTCTTGCCAGTGATCTGGGGTGAGGGTAGTGCTTGGGTCCCGCCCAGTCACGGCTTTGTATCTTACCCTTTTCTGTGAGATGTTGGGTTCTCACAATGTAGCCTGGCTCATGTACTGTATCTTCTGGTCACTCTTTCAGGAATAGTTATATTTGCTATATATTCAAAATATATATGGTTTTGGGAGGAGATTTCTGCCACACTACTCAGGCCACCATCTTTTCCTTTGTCTATGTAGTTTTTAAAACAGTGTTCCTTTGAGTGTTTTTTAAGGTACATCATGGTATCACTATATATTCCATTCTGAAATTTGTTCATTAAATATATTTTATATATTATTATAGTCTTGAGACATATCCATATTGATTCATATAATTTCAGTTGATTCGCTTTACCTTATGAGTGCTATTTATCATATAAATAGGACACAAATTATCTTTCCCTTACTGATGGACATTTATACTGCTTCCAATTGTTCACTACCAAGTATAATGTCAAAATGGACATCTTAATACATGTCTCTTTGTGGATGTAGGTAAAAGGTTCTCTCAGGTACTTAGCCAGATGTGAAATACCTGGACCTCCAAAATCATTGTGTAAACATGCTCTCCCACTATTAATGCATGAGGCTTCCCCACAGCTTTGTAGTAATTGTTGTTGCCAGGTTTTTACAGTTTATACTACCTGATGGCTTTAAATGTATCTTATCATTGTTTTTCAACCTGGTTTCCATCCTCATTTGGCTGTAAAACTGTTCCTTCTATGAGCATCTAATAATCATCTTCTTGTCCAATCAGGAAGACCCCACTTGTGCTCATCATTCTGTTTACCCTCATTGCATTTAGCACACTGATAACCAACAAATTCAAAAGCTTGTCTCCCTTTGCTTACAGGTAACAGTATACTGTGGAAGAGCAGGCAGAGGACAAGATGTTCAGATATGAATCAGGTAGATAAACCAGGGAAGGTACTCTTCAAAGAAATATATTTAATAATACAACTACAAACTTGAAAACAAAAATTTTAATATGTAGTTTTCATAACGTGAAATACATAAAACTAAAAAAACACTGAAGTTTTAGGGATACACAAGAAACAGTATGAGAACACATTCATAATAAGCACTACATGTAAGGCAACATTCAGTAAAATATCTGAATTATGTTCAATGTAGTTTGTGTAATGTACTTTATATTAATGAGCTTATTGCTTATCAAAATACAATAAACATTTTTCAAACAAACACAATATTTTAATAACATTAAAATGGGGGCTATGGGTGTCATGAAAGCTATTTATGATACACTTCGCATTTTCTCTCCCATGCGGTATAGTTCATTCTGACTATGCAAGCTAGAACACAGGTTGAAAAATAAGATCATTTGGAGTTGGCCTCAGGAACATTTATATGAGTCTAAATGAGTCTATATATGGAAAATATCCAAAATATTGCTTATTGGAGTGTATGCATATCTGCAATGGCCAGCCCCACCATTCACTGCATACCATCGATATCAGTTAAATTATTTATTACAATATTAAGTAAATATTCATTTAACAAATTCATCCAATAGATATTTTTTGAGCATTTCCTCATTGTCTCTTCTAGGTGAAGGAATTGAGCAATGAATAAGAAAAGCTGTTCCCTCACACAACTTAGATTCTAGAGCTCTGTAAAAGTAATGCCAGGTTCTGATTTAGTGTCTCTTATTTTTATAATTTTTTGAGTGATGGGGATGGGGTATTTTGGTTTTGGGGAACAGCAGGATAACTATAAATGTTGACCAAAAAAAAAAACACTTCCAAAATATGATAAGGCTGATATCAAGTAAAGAATCACAAACATTGTAAAAAAATAACATCCAGATTTCTCAATGTAGTCTGCCTAAAAATAGACTAAGGGCACCAAGTGACACTGAATGATACTTGAGTAAAAAAATAAAAATAAAAATCATACCAATGCTAAAAATATACAACATTAACTATTTGCTCCCATACTTGAAGTTGGCAATTACTAAACCTATAACCAAGAATCCTTCAAGACTGTCAAAATTTTATGCAAAATAGCCCCTTTAATTGCAAAAAGTGAAAACTTAACTTTTTTGGTGACTCTCATTAAACATTATGTTCTGAATGTTTCCAAATCTTTCATTAAAGAACACCATAGTGCTTCTTTTTACAATTTCTGTAGTCAGTCTTCAAACAACTAACTCAACAAAAGGATACCATCATTTAAGTTTGGCAAAAACTCGATTACTACCTTTTATTTTCTTTGGTTGATTTGTGATGGCTCTATCAATGGAAGAGTCTATTCAACATTTAGCTCACTCTGAATGTTTAACTAAATATGGTATGGAATAAAAATTTTTTTCAAGCCTTGGTAACTACCACAAACATGATTTATCTTCAAGTTTCTGTCAAAGTTTTTCTAAACAAAGGAACAGAATTAGGGAGGGTGGAGATTGTAGCATATGCCTTTACTATTTTAGAAATACTGAGTTGAGAATTTAGATTGCTAGCAAAAAAATCTAAAAGAAAGAAAAATCAGTTTAGATGCCATCGGTTCCCAAGTAATCATTTTCCATTTGCTACCAAGTTCTCTGAGAAAACTTAACTCACTATCAGGATAATCAATTATGAGAATAACATTTTATGAAATGCCAGATTTTTTTTCCTTTGCTTTGTGAAGATATGTATATGGATGAAAAAATGCTTGGGCTCCATGTTAAGGTTCTTTGGTTCTCAAAAGGGAATATGTTTAGCTAAATTCATGAGCTGAAAGACCAAGTGGCCTATTTTGGGGACACTAGAGAAAAGACCAACTGTGTCAAACTTGAAAAATTCGTAACTGTCAGTGGCTTTTGGCTACTTGGCAGATACACTTTAAGCATTGAGTCTAACTGAATCTGAAGTTTCAAGAGAAAATTTCCAACCTCATCTCTCATTATAATCAACTTTGAGCATTGATAGCCAAACCCCAGATATGGATACAGCATATTCCTGCTAAACACATCTAATTATTGTCTCAAGTTGGTAAGGATTTCAAGGACAATATCTAAAATTGATTTTAAAGAGAAAAAAAACAGTCTCTGACTCCTACTGTAAGAAAAATGTGGATGGTATTTTCTTGATGCTGTGGCTAAAAATTCCTTTTGGAAACTCACAAGAAATATTTCCTAGGATTAGACACAATTCACTCTGATAGAGATCTTTTAAAATTTCCCTTAATTCTGTTTCCAAAATTAATTTTTGTATAACCATAAATGGAATAAAATATCACCCCAGAGGAAACAGAGAGGCTTTGCTTGCCACTATCCGATGGTCATCAATATATATATGACACATATTTTCTTTACTTTTGGCAAACAATAACTGCACAATAGACTGGATACCAAAGCACACTATTATGTCTTTCATTTTCCACATAGCTTACCACAGAAAACTGTATAGCAACCAAGCATGCTCAATTCTTATATAATCAAATTTTTGAAAATGATTATTGATAGGATTAAAGGTAGTTTTTCCTTCTAAAACTCTCACTGAAATGTAGTTGTTTTTACTCACCATTTTTAAACTGTAGAAATTTTATGCTCTCTTTCTTATCTGCATCATTTATTGTGTGGGGGTCCTTGACTTGCTACACTTGCTCACTAGGAGATGTTCCAAAGACTTGGACCTCTTAGTAATTTCCTTTCCTCTCTTCTTTCTTTCTTCCTTGTGACACTCATTCCAAAAACATAATTTTTCACAATTTGACATACGATCTCTCTGCAGAGGACTTCCAAATTTAGGTTCTTGACTTTTAACCCAATCTCCATTATTATATATTTCTTTCTTTCAAGTCATTCACTTAACATTTATAGGGCACTTAACTGTGTACAGGTCTCACCACAGGTACCAAGAATACAATGGAACAGAGAGCAGTGCGCAGTCTGGAACTGCTTTGTGACGACCTCCTTAGATATCTGCTCAACACATCGCATTCAATGTTCATTGCTGAAAATTCATCATCTCCATTTCTACGAGCACTCTCGCTTAATATTTTTTTGTCGATGCTACAATCACTCTCTTGTTAATCCAGATGTGTAACTGCTGGATTAACTTGAATATCAGAAGGAAGGAGAAGAGAGGATTTCTCTTAGTTTCCACACCTATCCATTTTTATTTCATATCTGTTCTTTCCTACCACTTTCTAATTGAGCCATCAGACTCCAGGGCCTTCCATTCTAATCCTGTGCACAGTTGGCACATTATTTTTAGAATATCATCTTCATAATGTCACATTTCTGTTCAAAACCTTCATTGGTTCACCACTACCTAGGGAATAAAATCTAATCCTGCCTTTCTATCACTCAAGACAATCCACAAGCGTAAGATAACTTTCCAGTTTTATCTTCAATGTCTCCCAATATATGTTTTCTGCTACAGCCAAACCACTCTTTACTCAGTGTTCATGAAACACTTCAGCATTTCACTTTCATATTTATGCCTCCTGCAATGCTTCCCCCTGCCTCCCCATTTGTCTCTCAAGCCAGCCAAATTTCACCCAATTTTAGGACATATAGTGCCACCTCCTCCTGAATTTTTTCCTCCACTCTCCAACTAACACTCGTCTCTCTCAGAAAACATCAAGTATTTTGTTTATCTTGGCAATCATCATGTTTTGATGATTTTGCTTTAAAAAATGAGTATATTTTCTCTCTGAAACCAAATTCAATTTTCATAAGGTTTGGGCCCTCCGTTTTTGCTCTTTCCCTCACAGCTCTTAATGTGCTAATTCTGTTGTCTACAGGCTTGCATTATTAAAGAATGATTTGTGCAGAAGATCAAGGCCTAGCTTGGATACCCAGAAAATGAACTAAGATACGATATGAGGAGGAGCTTCCGGCATCAGCACTCTCTGGAGGACTTGTGCCGGGGGATGATCATCAAAAAGCCTCCACAGGGATCCGGACGATGCTGCGGTTGTGGCTGCATCCAGCCCACCGTCTCCTGGACTTGCCATAGGAATGAGGAGGGAGATGTCTAGGCTGGCATGTGCATACAGTGAGACAACGAATTTGACCAGATCTGTACTGTTGGAACTCAACCAGGAGTTGGGAGGGGTGCAAGTTGTAGCGCTCCAAAATCTCATGACTATAGACTATCTATGGTTAAAAGAACATATGGGAGGTGAACAGATCCCAGAAATGGGCTGCTTTAATTTGTCTGATGGTTCAAGTACAGTTGGACAATATCCATCATATCATAGATAAATTTTCACAAATGCCTAGGGTGCCTAAATGGTTTTCTTGGCTTCACTGGAGATGGATGGTAATTACAGATTTGCTTTGTTTATGTCACCGTATTCCTATTATGTTAATATGTGTGTGCAAATTAGTTAGTAGTTTAAAACCTATACATACTTAAGGTACTATACAAGAAGATATGTCAAAGAAATAATCAAACCTCCCATGTTTCCTTCATATGCTACATCTATAGCTTTTCTTCTTCCTTCCTAATTACAACCCTTAAATAGAATTCGTGCCTCATATCGAATTTACCGAGTATCATAATTCCTCCAGGTGGTAAAGATACCTTGAGACAAGTGCTGGGCATAGAAGCCACAGGGCATAAATCTGCAAAGAAGTAAAAAGCTAACCTTTGCAAACAATATGGCTTCTCTCTCACTTACCAACTTTACATTTCCCTGTATGGCCCCGGAAGATGACTGGTTAGCCAGAGACGGGTAAGATTCCTCAAGGGAGGAACAACCTAAGACAGGCACAGTCGCAGGGGGGCCATCAGGTGAGAATTTGGGGATCAACAGAGATGAGGGCTCAGAACCTCACCCCCCTGCTTTGAGAGAAATCTTCTGCATCCGTGGATGTCTTGCTGCCCTTGTCTAGCCTGGATTAATACTTAGTCCATAGGCACACACCTGATCATCTGATCATCTACATTTGCCTTCTTATAGCACTAAACTATGTTTTCTACCTTTATCTTGCATCTACCTACCACTTCAGCATTTTATTAAAAATAAAAATAATAATAATAATAGGAGAAATGTGGGATCAACATATAAATCAAGTACAAAAATCAAATGAATATTCATATTTGACCTGATTGTTTATAGGTCATAATGCATGATCAAAACCGAAAGTTTCTGTGATGAATGCCCTTGTACTGTTCACCATGTAAGAATTTATTCACTATGTAAGAATTCGTTCACCATGTAAGAACTTGTTTGTTATGCTTCAGAAGATTGGAGACTGACGAGAATTAGGCTTGAGATGGATTAATGATTGTACATTGAGCGTTGACCCCCCTATACTGAATTTTATTGTTGTTAACAACCATTTGATCAATAAATATGAGAGATGCCCTCTCAAAAAAAAAAAAAAAGAATGATTTGGCCTTTTACGATTTAGATGTGCCACAGTCTAATCAAAGCCTCTAAAACCTGTGACCAAGTGTCATGGAAGATGCTTAGCTTTTTTTTGAGGAGCACAGTTGCATCTCCTTGTAGCCACGTTTTAATGGGATACCCTGTGGAACAGTATTCCGTCTATATTCGGTCTCAAATCAAAGAACTCAGTGCCTGTACACGTACCATTCACAATGATCCAATCAGCAGAGTTTTCACGTCAGTTGTAGGAAGTCAGATGCTACTTGCCATCTTTTATGTGACTGCAGAACAAGCAGCAAGAATTGCATTTTGATTTTGTGTTCTCCTTGGGAACCACACTTTGGCATTTGACTCCATTAACTGAGTATGTGGAGAACCTTGTGAAAGTTTAGCCATCCAGACAAGTTTATAAACATCATTTGCATTCTGTATAAAGGAATAGTGGTGAGAGTTATAGACTGAGGAAAGAAGTATCAGACCCTCTTACTGTGACTGACACCAACACAGCCCCACACTTGCTCCATTACTGTTGATTACCTGCCTTCAACAGTCCTCTGTATTTTCTCCAAAGATTCTGACTTAGACATGAGCAGAGTGTTCCTCAGGTGAGAAATGCTCAATGTGTAGTCTATCGATAGCAAAGTGCTGAGGGACATTATTCAAATACTGCGATATGCCAGGAACTGTACCCCTGTGGCTCATAATAGGAATCAAGCACAGCTATTAGATTGATTTGCTGAGGTCACACCATTTTGGCTGAGTGCCAGAAAAGACAGAAGTCCTTACCCAGTGCCTTCTAATTAATGCATTTACAATCCCTGTCTTCCTGCTAACCAGTTTGTGCCTGATAATTCTGTGGTCAGAGTAGCCCATGTCCCCCCTCACCATCTTTGCAAGGAAAATAAGCATCTTGTTGGCTAGTAATGCTTCTGAATGGACTCCAAAGGATTTGTGGAAATATCATGGTGTTAAGATCAGCATAACCTAAAGGAAGAGAAATAAATCTAGGCTGGACCAGAACAAAGCCAATTCCCTAGGATAAGGGTTTTCGACAGTTTTACATTAAGGAAAAATAGGAAGCTTTATTAGAAATTACTTTTTTCAACAGCTTTATTGACATATAATTCATATAGCATAAATTCATCCATTTCCAGTGTACAATTCAATGATTTTAGAAAATGAACAGTGGTCAACCCATCACCACAATACAGTTCTAGAACATTTCTATCACCTCCAAAGGTCCCCTTGTGCCCCTTGTTTGCATTTCATCCTTGTTGCTAACCCAGTCCCCAGCAACCACTGACCTGTTGTGTGTGTCTAGAAATTTGCCTTTTCTCAATGTTTCATACGCATGTAATTATATAATACATAGTCTTATGCATTGGGATTCTTTCACTAAATGTTTTTGAGGTTCAATTATATTGTAGCTTGTATCAGTAGTATACCCTTTTTATTGCTGAATAGTATTCCATTGCATGTTTATCCATTCACTAATTGATGGTCATTTGGATTATTTCCAGTTTTTGTCTATGATGAATAACATTGCTATGAATATTCATGTACATGTCTTATCCTTGTGTGAATATAAGAATTCACTAAAAGTCAAAGTAATTCACCCCCTCCTCAAAATTAGTTCTTTTTCTTCAATGTCATAATTTTAAACTATAGTGAAATGGCTAAACCCCACAGAAAATAGCAACACTAGCAAGATTTTAAAATAATGAAAAGCCAGACTTGATTCATTTCAGTCTACAGAATTCTTTACCTGACTCTTATTCAACTTTATTCTGTGTCCAGGTAAGTGAATACAGAGAAATGGCACAAGGTCATCTCAAAATGCTAGCAAAGATGGGCTTTATCAAGTTTTATGAACTTTTTCTTCCAGTGAACAGTAGTCTAAAGAACACAATAAACTTTTCTGGCATTGACTTATTCAATGTCATAAATTTTTTTGAGACAAGCAGAACAACAAATCTATTAACACTTGATTCCAGTTAAATAATGTTTATTTTATGAAATATTTAGCTGTATATTCTTTATCCCACAACAGAAACATTTGCTCTCAACTTATAGGTATGCAGAATATGTGCCTGGAAAATTGACTATCCCTATTTCAGGTGAGTTGTCCCCCTAAAATTAATATGTTGAAGTCCACCCCCAATGTGATGGTATTAGATGGTGGGACTTTGAAGAGGGACTTAGATTTAAATGAGGTCATGAGGATGGAGTTCTCCTGGTGGGATTAGTGCCCTTATATGGAGAGACATGCTCTTGCTCTCTCTGCCCTGCAGGGATACAGCAAGGCGAAGCCACCTGCAAGTTTGGGTGAGGGCCCTCACCAGAGTCCTACCTTGCTGGCATCCTGATCTCAGACTTTCAGCTTCCAGAACTATAAGAATTAAGTATCTTTTGTTTTCTAGGCGACCTAGTCTGGTATATGTTGTTCTTCAGCCTGAGCAGACTAAGACAATCCCTTTCAATGAACCTCACCCCACCCTAAGAGAACCTGTTTCTCTCTCTCAGAACAAAACAACACACAAAAACTGTGGAAAGTAAGATGATTATTACTTTGTTGCTTGTCTCTAGGGTAACTTATTTTGAAATGTTATGCAATTAAAGAAGATCCAACAAGATATTTCACTTATTCCTGGTATCTTGTGGATCATGTTCAGAGGACCTTGTTCATAATTAATATGTTATTGCAGAGTTTTTCACATGAAGGAATGATTTTAATTTGCATTAGTGCCAACATGTTTAATGAGGGCACACGTCCCTGAAATTATAATGTAAATCACTAAGAAAAGGTGGTTTTCTTTATAAAATTGTGTTCAAAACGAATCTTGAGAAAGCATAACTCCTGGTAGATTGGTGTGCACCCACGATGTACATAATTACGCTAGTGTCTGCCGTTTGAATGGAGGTCTCTAATAAATGCCCCTGGTCTCATTGACAGAAAGTATACAAGGGAAGCGTGTACCATCGCCATATGCTTCCTGGCATACTCTGCCTCATAAGCCCAAACTGCTAAGCGCTGATAACACAGTCACCACAGCAAGGCCTCTGCGTGTGATGAAAGAGAAGTATGTCAAAAATTCTGTGCAACTAAAACAGCATGTAGAATATTATCAACAGGATATGTCTCTGGGACAACCAGAAAAGTTGAAACTGTGGGGGTACCTCCTGTTCAGATATATGGCCAGATAAAAAGGATGCTGGGTAACTTCAGCCATAACCAGCATACTTTCCAAACAAATCAATTTGATTACAAAAGGCTACTGTCTGCATTCAGAGAACATTTATCTGAGGAATGATTATTTGAAAAGGAGATAAATCTTGCTTCTTTGCCATCATTTCAGTTGTCAGAAAAAAATGAATGGTATTTGTTTAATGCTCTGCTGCTATAGGAGCAACAGATTTAGGCCATACTGAAGGTAAGGCGGCCACAGGATATGAACTTCAGGTATCCTATAGTTGGAAATACCAGTATGGAGCTCGGAAGAAAAATCTGCCTAGATATTTGCAATTGCAGTTCGTCAACATAAGGATGTCAATTGAGGCCAGTGAGAGGATAATTTGAAGACTGAGTAGAGAGCCAGGAGAAAATCCTCCTAAGTGCCCATCTATAGAGAATATGCAGAGGAAGAAAAATCTGCAAAGACTGATAGGCCATCTCAGAAGTCAAAGGAAGTAAATGTACAGAGTGCAAAGATGAGGAAGGGTACACTAACCATGCCAAATGCTACAGGAAAGTCACAGATGAAAAATCCAGACATGCATACATTTGATTTAGCAGTGAAGAGTTTGTTAGTGATCTTAACCAGACCACAGTGGACTGAGAAGTGGAGAGAACAAGAGATACAAGCAGTGGGGATGATTCTTACAAAATGTTTGGTGCTAAGAGGGAAAGAGGTGTGTCATTAGTGGGAGGACAGAGGATATGAAGTGAAATACACATATTTAGTTATTTGTTGCAGTAACTCTACAGACTAAAAGAGGTTTGGGCACTAACAAGAGAGAAGTGGAGAGGGAAAGACGGAAGACAGGATAGGACAGGGATTCTGATGAACTGTAGATGCTCAGTCAGCAACAAGCTTAAGAAATGAGTAATCCAGCTCAGCACCTCTCCATCTTAGATACAAGAATCCTAGAGTTCAGAGACTAATTTATTTAACTAGTTATGCTGCTGACAAGTGGCAGAAACAAGGCTCCGTCACAGGTGTACCATTTCACAGCCCACAGATGTCGCCACTGGACCACTGCAAGGCCGCTTAGTCCTAAGGGTCTGCCAGGACGTGTTTGGTGTGTGAGATGAAGGGCTCAGCAATGTCAGTAAGATCTGAGGACACGCTCTGGGAAGCCAAGACTCCCAGTGCCCCTTACAGTCAGATCCAACAGCTTCCCTATCCTGAGACAGGTTTCTCCCAATGCTCCAGATCCTCCTACCCCAGTCCAATGTGTCTATTTCTGTTTGACCTTCACTTTGCCTGCCTCAGTCCCTGGCTCTACCTTGACATCTGCCTTTGTCATACTCCCACCGTAGGGCTGCTAGATAAAATTCAGGATGACCAGTTCAGTTCAAATCTCTAATAAACAATGTTTTTATTTAGTATAGATATGTCCAATACAATATTTGGAATATACTTATGCTAAAAAAAACCTGTGCCTCTTTATCTGATACTCAAATTTAACTGGGCAACCCACTGTGTTTTGTTTTTGGGGGATTTTGTTTTTCTAAATCTGGAGATCCTATCCCTGGGGCCAGATAGATAGCCTGGTTGACTTTCTCCCCGTAACTCCTGCTCTTTTTTGTGCATCAGTGTGGGTAAAAATGCAATATTTCCAGGATCTCTCACCAGGCCTTAGTGCATCTCCATATCAATAGGTGTTTCCAAGTGATGGAGAGAAATAGTGCATCTCCATATCAACAGGTAATTACAAGGGGGAGCGAGGGCATATACGGACCTGAGAGGTTGGATGGGGTCCCATTTTTGCAGCTGGGTTGCAAGAGACATGGAAGAGCAGAAGTGGACTGCTTATAAGAAACAAATGGGTCTCTCCCACTTTATTTCTCCCTTTGGCTGATTTCAGTTTCAAAGGTATTTTGCCCCAGGCTTGGAAAATATTCCCCCTCCCCACCCCCCAGAGTTACAGTTAGTCATCTCATACTTCTCTTCCCCAGTCACCACTATATGAAGCCCAGATTGAGTAATATGCATATGCTATGCTGGCATATCAGACCCCAAACATCTAATAAACCCTAAATTATATATATTTGTCTTAGCAATGCAGTCTAGGATTTTTTTTTCTACATTTGCTACATTGTGTGTGGTCCAAATAAGTATCAAAAATGTCTTAGTAGTTTATTAGCAAACACTGATTAGTGGCAGAGCAGACAAAGTCAGTAGAAATAGGAGGGAAGAGAGGAAACTGCCTCCAATTTTTATTTTTCCTCGGATAATCCACAGAGCAGAAAGGGAGCAATGATCACATTTAATCCCCGTTTGTTGGCAGTTTAGTCAGGAAAATCCAGGCTGTACCCTCATCTTGTCTCAGAGGGCTGTCTGGAGGTCAGCAGCCCTTGGCATACACAGTTACTGACCCGATATGATGACTTAAATAACAAATACAATGAAATAAGGGCTCAGTTAATTTATGCAGTCCTGGTATTTTAACCCAAGTATATATACTAAGTGTAAACGGAAAAGAATGGGAGAAATTCATGGTCTTTAGACTAGAAAAAAACAAAAACACATTTTGCCCCAAGCATTTTTCCCCTTCATTTAGAAGTTAAATTGTGCATTTCAAAGATAAATCTAAGCCATGTGTCTCACTTTTCCTCTTAAACAGCAAACTGTTCTGAAAGAGCTCACTGTCATATCAAGGTCTTTCAGAATATCACTTTTATTCCAAATGAGAAAATTGCATTTTTCCTTAACACACAACACTGTTCAATCTCAAAAACACATACATATGGTCCTAACTCACATCTCATAAAATATAATAATAATCTGTACTCAGCTGATCAATTTATTTCCTTTCTGAAGATACTTGCCACCAGTGCATCAACAGTTTAACATTTATTAAGAGTCTATTATGTACCAGGCAGTAGGCTACGTACTTTATAAATATTAATCTTAACTTCACTTACCTGGTAAGGACAAGTTGTTAACCTGTTTAATAGATAAAGATATTAAAGTCTTAAGAGGTTATGTAACATGTGAAGCAAATAAAAGGTGAACACAAATTCTGCCTAACACAGAAGCTCAGAGTCTTCCCATTTTTTCAGATGGTAGTATATTCCCCTACAGGTAATAAAAGCTAAATTATCCCTATTGTCTATGAGTTGATAGCCTTAGCAAAAGCCATAGACAAAAAGCATATTGACACTTAACTAACCCATATTTAACTCAGTGGAGAACAATGCACTAAGATGGTACATGGATGGATCTAAAAAAAGTGTATCTTTAACAAAAAATTAGATTGTAAAACTCACAAAAGTAAAATACCTAGATTCTCTTCATTAAGATGATGGATAATGCAGAAGCCCAGTTTCAAAAAGACATATGCACCCCTATGTTTATCACAGCACTATTTACAATAGCCAAGAAATGGAAGCAACCTAAGTGTCCACCAGTAGATGAATGGATAAAGAAGATGTGGTACATATACACAATGGAATATTATTTAGCCATAAGAAGAAAACAAATCCTACCATTTGCAACAACATGGATGGAGCTAGAGGGTATTATGCTCAGTGAAATAAGCCAGGCAGAGAAAGACAAGTACCAAATGATTTCACTCAGCTGTGGAGGATAAGAACAAAGCAAAAACTAAAGGAACAAAACAGCAGCAGACTCACAGAACCTGAGAATGGACTAATAGTTACCAAAGGGAAAGGGACTGGGGAGGATGGGTGGGAAGGGAGGGATAAGGGGGAAAAAAGAAAAAGGGGCATTACGATTAGCAGACATAATGTAGGGGGGCACGGGGAGGGCTGTACAACACAGGGAAGACAAGTAGTGATTCTATAGCATCCTACTACACTGATGGACAGTGACTGCAGTGGGATATGGGGTGGGGACTTGATAATAGGGGTAATCTAGTAACCATAATGTTACTCATGTAATTGTATATTAATGATATCAAAAAAAAAGACGATGGATAATAAATCCTACCTCCAGGGCTCACAGCTTTTTCTTTGGGGGTGGGGGTTGGGAGTTACAGATATCATTCAGTATTAGGAGGGTATATGAAAAGAGAAAGATCATTTTCAAAGTACATGCATTACACAGAGATCCAACAGGGAATGTAGGGGGTAAATAAAAATACAAGTTCTGGATTCGGACACCCCTAGGTTTCAAACCAAATTCTGCTTACTTGCCGAGTATTCAATTATGGCCCTTTGCTTAAACTACCCTGTACCTCAGCATTCTCATTTACAAAATGGACTCAATAATACCTATCTTATAGGAATGTCATTTAATAGTTAAATGGGGTTATGTTTGGAAAATAGTTGCCCTAAAGCCTGGGACATAATAAGCATCCTGTGAATGGTGGTTGTGGTTGTAGTTAGACCATCAAGTAGAAACCTTCGGCCATGAAGGCCAATGAGGCATTTCCAAATAATTATAGTCCATGAATAGAAAAAGGAGAAACATAGCTAAGTGCTTGACAGCACTGGAAGAGAGCAGGGAAAGGTGACAGTCAGAATTGGCACACAGGAAGGAAGACACAGAAGGGCTTGGCAACAAGCTTATAATGTGTAACAGAGACAGGCTCCTTACCTTGCTGGCCATAAGTGACCTTCTGTCTGAATGTTTCATAAGGGACAAAAGAACATTAAAGAGATTGTTTCCATTGGATTAGGAGAAATAAAAAATTGGGAGACTCAGGATTTCTATGGCTCAGCCTCTTGCCTTAAACTAACCATATTATTACTAATGAGAATCATACACTGGAACTTCTAAAAATTGGAACAAATAATTACCATTATTTTGTGTTTGTTTAGGAATAATGAAAATCTGCCTTTGAGAAAAAAAACATGAATATACCTGCTTTGGTGTTTTTGTGTTTCTTAGGGTGTGTTTTCTTAGCAAACTATAGCTGTAACCAATATGGCCTGCTGTCATTATAAATAAAGTTTTATTAGACCACATTTTTACACACTGCTATGGCTGCTTTTGTAACACAATGGCAAAGTTGAGTAGTTGAAAAAGACTGCATCCTGAAAAGCCTGAAATATTGACTAAAAATATCAAAAGTCAGCCAACTCCTTTCTTAGGGCTATGATGTCTTAGCTTAGGCTGCCATCAAAAGACTCCACACTGGTGGCTTAAGCAATAGATCATCATTTTCTCACAGTACGGAAGGCTGGAAGGCAGGGTGCTGACATGGTTGGTTTCTGGTGAGAGCTTTCTAACTGGCTGATAGGAGGCCAGCATCTCCTGCATGCTCACCTGACTGGAGGCCTGGGAGGAACAAGCAGGCGCTCTTTGATGACTCTTCAAGGACACTAATCCTCTCCTATCAGGGCCCCCCCTTATTAGCTTATTTAACCCTAATTATTTCCTTGTAGGCCCTACTGCTAAATATAGCCACTCAGAGGAACTTGGAGGGCTTGAAGTTAGGGCTTCAACATGAATTTTGATTAGACACAATTCAAGCTGTCACATATTTCAAACCTACAAAATTTGGTTTAGTCTGAAATATCCATTGTACCTCACTCCCAATGTGCCTTCCAATGTGCCTTTCCAAAACAGGTAAAAAACCAAGTACACTGGAAACCTCTCCTCTTTACTATTATGCATAAACAGACTGTCCAGATACTGTACCCTAAATGTTACCCTTAGCGAAGCATTTGGGCTTGGAGAAATTCAGGGATGCAGTAACTTACAGAAGGCAGTACAAATTCCCTCACTGAGAAACTGAAAGGCATCTTTTAATCCATTCCCCACATGGTAGTTTCCATCAAGTGGAAGCCCTTTTATCTTACACATGAAACCAACAGTGAAAGTACTTGGGTATGATCTGTGACCAGGTGGGGTTAAAAGATTCAAATAAGTACTGTTGGGTCCAAGTCAAGTTGTAGGCCTCATCATTCTTGCAGTATTTGCAAAGAGGATATAACTCTATTTCTCCAACCACCACAGAGTATTTTAAAAGACACTACCTCATTCATCTGCTGAGTGCCCTTTGAAGTTAAGTGTCCCACATTTTATTTCTGTTTTATAAATGGAAAAACTAGGGCAGGGAGCAATTTTATGCCTCTCTCCAGAATGAATCAATCATTAGGAGCACTAAATATAGAACAATTTAACTCCCTTGTTCTCTATGCATTCAGCCATGAATTAGTGTATTAGAGATCTCTCCAAAATGAAAAGTGTCCTATTCCTGGACAAGATATTACTCACACCCTGATCTGGTATGTATTTCCCACCATGCCAATATGGTGGATGACTCTGTCACTTGGGTGCTTTGAAGAAGTGCCTCCTCAATTATGAGTAGAGAAACATGAACAATAGGAAAAAAATTAAACCACAATAAGTGACGGCCCAACCACCAAACTGTAATAGGGGATTGAAATCCCAGCACCATACTGCCTCGCGACATAGAAATAGGCTCTAGCACCATCTAGTGGAAGACCGAAGTAACTCACAGATCATAAAGAAGGTTATTGTTACACGGGGGTTCCTTTCATCAAGAGAGTTGGTTTATTTCCACGTGAGAGCCTCCTTGGGCCTCCTCCTAAGTAAGCAAACATTTCTTTTACCCAAGTAATTGCAGAAGTACACCAAGGGTTGGGTTTGGGTAACCTGCTGCAGGTGATTTTCCAATGAGGAAAGGCAAGGTTTAGAAGTAGGAGATAAGAATTTAAATCTATTCCACCACTGGCCGTTTGGTTTTACACAAATTACCCAATCTCTCCAAGAGCCCATTTCTTTATCAATATAATGAAGTTAGTGCCCATTTAAAGGGTAGTTGTGATGACTAAGGAAGATAGATCTCTACTTTATTTCTGTTTCTTTATTCAGTGACTCTCAACTAATATTAGTTTTCTCTTTCCCCATTCCACAAGGATTCCTGTGATATTTCTGTATAGCCCTGTGTTTGTTGGTTTGGGCTACCACAACGAAGTATCACAGCCTGGCTTAAACAACAGAAATTAACTTTCTCACAATTCTGGAGGCTGGTAAATATGAGTTAAGGTGTCAGCAGGGTTGGTTCCTTCCGGGGTCCTGAGAGAAAGACCTGTCCAGGCTTCTCTTGGCTTGTAGATGGCGATCTTCTCCCTGTGTCTGTCCAGATAGTCTTCCCTGTGTCAGTGCCTGCATCCAAATGTCCTCTTCTTATAAGGAAACCAGCCCTATTGGATTAGGGCTCAACCTAATTAGCTCACTGTAATAACCATTATCTCCAAATAGTTACAGTCTGAGGCACTAGGGGCTAGGACTTCAGCATATGACTTTGTAGAGGGAGCACACTGTAGCCCATAGCAGGTGCAATAGGCAGACGGCCACGCAGTCAGTAAACAGTAGAGGCAGGATAAATCCCAGCCCTAGCCTACTGTGACATAGCCACGCTGCCTCCAGAGAGAGGTGAGTAGGAAAATACAGTTTTACAGATCAAATGAGGATATCATTTACTTTAGTTTAAGGCAAATTGTGAGATCGTTTTTCCTCCAAGATCATAGGTTTCTGAGATAAAACGGGATTCTTCAAGTACAACAATGTGTTGTTAATTACAGAGGCCTCTCAGGTACCCTGGGCAAATAAGAAGGTTGAATCAAAACATTTGTTCTAGCCTCTAAATGGATTGAATCAACAATTCCTGAGTTACTTTGTTATTTACTAGTGCTAAAGCAGCTTTGGGAAACTTCATTTCGTTATTCAGCTTACTCAGGGAGGGTTTTTGTTGTTGTTGTTGTCGTTGACTTCGAGCTAATCTACAGTACAACTCAAAATCTTCAGCTGCTAAAAAAAACTGCTCTCTAGTTTGTATTCTAAAAAAAAAAAAAGTGTCTGCCAGCATTTTCAAAATGTATGTTGTGAGGTGCACATCTGTGAATACTTAAGTACAGCAAAGATTGTCCACTCCGTTGCTCTCCTATTAAGCAGATCTCCTTTTATAGTCCCCCACAGAGCCAGCCTCTCCGGCTTATGGGGAAAAGAATGGCAATGCTTTCCTTCCCTGCTGCACCGTGACTTGAACACCACTTTCCCCTTGCAATCTCTCCACTGCAGCTATTCGCATGCCTGGTATCCAGTCTTTTTCTGCCTGGGACCAAATAAAAAGTCATGATAATAAAACACAAACAGGGGCTTTAGAATCCTCAATAGTCGCTCTGTCTAGTTGCCATTATCATTATTATCTCTATTTATATTTTAAGTGACTATATAACTTGACTTCCTAAAAAGAGGATGTGCAGAGATAGCAACATCAAGCAATACTTGGTTTTGAGAATCCAAATGAAGTTGGGTCTGAAAAATCAGCTGTGAATTTTTCTACTAGAATTGCATATCCTATTCTATTGCAAAGACGACTGGTTATATATTTAACTCAGGGTCTCAGCATCAAATTAAAAGGCCTGTGTTGAGTAGCCATGCACATTTGTGTGCAGTATCTCACATGGGTAACCAATTAGTGCCATGTTTGACCTCCAGGGTCAACACATCATTCAATCTTCCACCATCCACTCACCTACCCTCATAGTTCTTTCCTCCTCTTCCACGTGACAGCTGGTCCCTTCCTTTCCCTCAAGCTGATATTCCCACTATACAAACATTATACTACTTTACACCCAACACCTAGGTCTAGGTTTCCATTCTCCAGTGAAGAAAATGGGGCTGATTCTAGGTCTGGCACAGGGGGTACATAAATGAGCCTGGAGGCTCTTGTAGTCCCAGAAAGTAGGGAAGTACTCAATGAAAATCTTTCTTAAGATCTCTAAAAAGGATGGAGCATGTCAAAGGAACCAAAGAGGCAGCCTAAAAGAGCTTCAATGGCCAAACCAAGGACAATTTGAGCAACAAAATAGACAAAAGACTTAAATTATGAACCAAATATAAAATATGCATGAGTCCATGTTTATATAATAAATGACTGAATAAACACATAAAAGAGACAAATCATAGAGAAAAATTACAGTATATATACATTCTCTCCCATCATTATGGACTGAATGTTTGCATTCCCCCAAAATTCATACAAAGAGAGCTTTCACTAAACACCAAGTCTGCTAGTTCCATGATCTTGAATGTCTCAGCCGTTAGAACTCTGAGAAATAAATTTCTGTTGTTTATAAGCCACCCAGGCTATGGTATTCTGTTAGAACAGCCTAAACAGACTAAGACACCCTTCCAGAAGGTAGAACTTAATCTCCCCACACCCTGCTCTGAATGTGAGCTGTATTTATGACTCACTTCCAAAGAATTAAGTATGGAGAGGAAAAAAGAGTAAACTTACAGTAGAGAAACCTGGCAAACACTAATTTAAGCAGGTGATCAAGGTTAATACCCCCAGTGGTAAGTCATGTTGAAACCATGTACTCCCTCATATGATGTAATGAGAAAGGTGATATTGGTCCCTAAAATCCATAATCCAAATCTAATCATGAGAAAAACATCAGACAAGCCTAAACTGAGGAACATTTTATAAAAATACCTGGACAATTCTCTTCAAAACTATCAAGGTCATGAAAATCAAGGAAAGAAAAAGACAGTCACAGATCAGAGGAAACTGAAGACATGTAAAGTGGAATCCTAGATTGGATACCGGTACCGAAAAAGAGTATTAGTGGAAGAACTGGTGAAATCCGAATGAACTCTGGAGTTTATTTAATAGTAATGTGCATTGCTAATTTCTTAGTTTTTGGTTGTGGGCGTGTGGTTTTTTAACATGCTGACATGAAGGACAATCAAGTGAAGGATGTACAGGATTTCTCATATTATTGCAACTTCCTGTAAATCTAAAATTAAACTAAAAAGATTTTTAAAAATTTAAAAACAAAAATAATTCTTGCTTTATAACATTTAGTTTATCTGTGACTTGAGATTACCACTATAGAATCTTCCCTCAAGAAAGGGTACTGAAAAGGTAGACAAAGGAAGAGTATAACTAAAGTTCAGATAGCAATAACTCTAGGGAATGGGAGTGTGCTCACCTCTACATGTTAGAGATATAACTCACATACCACAAAACTGACACTTTAAAGTATGCAGCCCACTGGCTTTTAGTATAGTCACAAAGTTGTGCAACTATCACCACTATCCAGTTCCAGAACTCCTTATCACCTCAAACAAAACTCTATGCCCTAGCAGTTATTCTCATTCCCCTCACCCTGTAGCCCTTGACAACCACAAATCTATTTTGTATATTTATGGATTTTCCCATTCTGACATTTCATATAAATGAAATCACACAACTGGAGATCCTAGCCATAGTAATCAAACAACACAAATAATAGGCATCCAGATTGGTAAGGAAGAAGTTAAACTGTCACTGTTTGCAGATGACATGATATTGTACATAAAAAGCCCTAAAAAATTAATACACAGAAATCTGTTGCATTCCTATATAATAACAATGAACTAGCAGAAAGAGAAATCAGTAAAAAAATTCCATTTACAATTGCATCAAAAAGAATAAAATACCTAAGAACAAACCTCATCAAGGAGGTGAAAGACCTATATACTGAAACTACAAGAAACTCATGAGAGAAATTAAAGAAGACACCAGTAAATGGAAATACATCCCATACTCATGAATAGGAAGAGTTAATATTGTCAAAATGGCCATCCTGCCTAAAAAGTCAATGCAATACCTATCAAAATACCAACAGCATTCTTCAATGAACTAGAAGAGAGAGTTCTAAAACTCATATGGAATCCAAAAGACTCTGAATAGCCAAAGCAACTATAAAGCTGGGGGGATTATGCTCACTGACTTCAAGCTCTACTACAAAGCAACAGTAATCAAGACTTTTGGTACTGGCACAAGAACAAACCCATAGATCAGTGGAACAGAACAGAGAACCCAGATATAAATCCACACATAT
Source organism: Manis javanica (assembly GCF_040802235.1). NCBI lineage: Eukaryota > Metazoa > Chordata > Mammalia > Pholidota > Manidae > Manis > Manis javanica. The sequence continues at coordinate 21,968,816 of NC_133163.1, read as the reverse complement.
ATGGCCAATTAATATATGATAAAGGAGTCATGGATAAACAATGGGGAAATGACAGCCACTTCAATAACTGGTGTTGGCAAAACTAGACAGCTACATGCAAGAGACTGAACCTGGATTGTTGTCTAACTCCATACAAAAAGGTAAACTCAGAATGGATCAAAGACCTGAATGTAAGTCATGACACCATAAAACTCTTCAAAGGAAACATAGGAAGAAAATCTCTTGAATACAAACACGAGCTACTTTTTCCTGAATGCATCTCCTCAGGCAAGGGAAACAAAAGAAAAAATGAACAAATGGGACTACATCAAACTAAAAAGCTTCTGTACAGCAAAGGACACCATCAGCAGAACAAAAGGGCATCCCACAGTATGAGAGAATATATTTGTAAACAACATATCCAACAAGAGGTTATAATCCAAAATATATAAAGAATTGACACACCTTAACACCCAAAAAGCAAATAACCCTATTAAAAAATGGGCAGAGGATATGAACATACACTTCTCCAAAGAAGAAATTCAGATGGCCACAGGCACCATGAAAAGATGCTCCACATCACTAATTATCAGGGAAATAAAAATTAAAACCACAATGAGATATCACCTCACACCAGTTAAGATGGCCAACACCCAAAAGACAAGGAACAAGAAATGCTGGCAAGGATGCAGAGAAAGGGGAACCCTCCTACACTGCTGGTGGGAATGTAAATTAGTTCAACCATTGTGGAAAGCAATATGAAGGTTCCTCAAAAAACTAAACATAGAAATACCATTTGACCCAGGAATTCCACTCCTAGGAATTTACCCAAAGAAAACAAGGTCCCTGACTCAAAGACATATGCACCCCTATGTTTATCACAGCACTATCCACAATAGCCAAGATATGGAAGACACCTAAGTGTCCATCAACAATGAATGGATAAAGAAGATGTACATATGCACAATGGAATATTATTCAGCCATAAGAAGAAAACAAGTCCTACAATTTTCAACAACATGGATGGAGCTAGAGAGTATTATGCTCAGTGAAATAATCCAGGAAGAGAAAGACAAGTACCAAATGACTTCAGTCATTTGTGGAGTATAAGAACAAAGCAAAACTGAAGGAACAAAACAGCAGCAGACTCACAGAGTCCAGGAAGAGTCTAACGGGGTGACCAAAGGGAAGGGAGTGGATGGGGGATCGGGGAAAGGGAGGGAGAAAGGGATTAAGTGGCATTATGATTAATGCACATAATGTAGGGGGGGTTCACAGGGAAGGCAGTATACCACAGAGAAGACAAGTTGTGACTCTGTAGCATCTTACTGTGCTGATGGACACAGTGACTGCAGTGGGGTGTGTGTGGAGGGACTTGATAATATGGGTGAATGTAGTAACCACAATGTTGCTCATGTGAAACCTTCATGAGACTGTATATAAATGATACCTTAACAAAAAAAATGAAATCACACAATATTCAGCCATTCGTGTCCATCTTCTTTCATCCAGCATAACATTTTCAAGATTCATTTATGTTGTAGCATTAATCAGTACTTCATTCTTCCTCTTTATGGCTTTATAATATTTCATTGTACAGCCATGTCACATTATCTTCATCCATCCTTTAGTTGATGGGCATTTGGCTTTCCATTTTTGAGTTACTATGAACAGCCCTGCTATGAATACTCTTGTACTTTTGTGAACATATGCTGGCCTTTCTCTAGAGTATATATGTAGGAGTTGAATTGCTATATTGTACGGTAATCCTTTGTTTATCCTGATGAAGAAGTGCTAAACTGTTTTTCAAAGTGGCTGCACATTTTATATTCTCACCAGCAATGCATGAGAGTATCCATTTTTCCATGTCCTCACCAATACTTGTTATTATCTGTCTTTTTCATTGCAACCATCCTAGTGGGTATAAAATGGTATCTCATTGTGATTTTTTAATTGAAGTATAGTTAATATACAATATTACATTGGTTTCAGGTATACAACGTGGTGATTTGACAAATACACACATTACAAAATGTTCACCGTGACAACGGCAGTTACCACTGTCACCACACCAAGGTATTATAGTATCATTGGCTATATTCCCTCTGCTTCACTTTTCATCCCTGTGACATTTATTTCACAATTGGAAGTTTATATCTCTCCTTATCTCTTCATCTACTTCACCCATCCCTCCACCCCGTCCTCTGTGGTAACACCAGTTTGTCCTCCATGTTTATAAGTCTATTTTTGTTTTGTCTTTTGTTCATTTGTTTTATTTTTTTAGGCTTGATTTGTTTTGCAATTCTACAGCTTCTAGAAAGAAATGTTTATTCAAATCCTTTGCCTTAATTAAAAAGTCCTTTTTAATCAAGTTATTTGCCCTCATTGTTGAGGTGTAATAGTTCTTTATATATTCTGGATTCTATATCTTTATAATATTATGCGATTTGCAAATATTTTGTCTTATGGGTTGCCTTTTAACTGTCTTGATAATATCCTTTGGTGCACAGAAGTTTTTTCATTTTGAAGTCTGTTTCATTTATTTATCCTTTGATTGTTTATCCTTGTGGAGTCATATATTGCCTCCTCCAAGGTCATGAAGATTGACACCTATGTTTTCTTCTAAGACTCTTACAGTTCAAGCCCTTACATTTAGGTCTCTGATCCATTTTGAGTTAATTTTTGTACATGATGTGAGGTAGGGGTTCTCTACAATATATTTTTATCTTTCTGTGGTATCATGAGCAATCATTGGTCTTAAAATAAAAATTCTGAGACTGAAATGTTAGTTTTACCAGTTTCTATTTTAAAGTGTTTCCCCTTTCCTGGTTTCTATTTAATTACCAGTGATGTAAAGGAATTGAATATGCTCTCTGGAACCCATTCCCATTCTGTTCGGGATTTCACAACCACTAAAATGTCAAGATACATTTAAGGAATCAATCCTTATTTTCTAGAATTAAATGCTGAAATATGATAATAAGTTTGCTAAAATGAAAATGAAAACAAAAACAAAAAACAGCAGAGGATGAGTAGTGGCACGTCAAACAAAACAGGATTAACCATGACTTGCTAATTGAAGAGCATCTAGGTTTGTTATACTACTCTGTTTTTTTTTTTCTTAACATTTGAACAAAACTTCATGGAAGAAATGATACTCAGGATTTCCATTATTTTAGTTTGCCAAGTAAAAACATTTTTTTAAAAAACACTACTATTATCACTATAATTTCACAAAATAACCACCTTCATCAAATAATAAGAGCAATACTATCATTACATACAGGAAATTTCTTTCATTTTGGGAAAGAAAATAGTCTCATGAAACTCACTGCCCTGTACTATATTTTGCCTTATATTTTTCGCCTGGCCGTGGACCGATGCTGATCCCTAGTCTCATGTTCGGGAAGTCCTGAATCAGGTCACAATTCTGAGGAATCAGACCACATAGGCTCAAGTGTATGATTCAGTCTACTTTTTGATAAATACAAAGAACAATAGCATGGGTGGGAGGAAATAAATGTTCTCAGGTGGCACTCTTGATGTCAGGCTTTCAATAAGCCAGTGTTGGGTTGCAAGGCTCTAAGTAAAGCTCCAGCTTTATTCACAAAACAGAAAATTTTTCCTGAAGCACTCATGACTACAGACTGAATCAAAATAATCGTGAGATGAGGAGAATGAGAAGGGAAACTCTCATATACTTTTATGAGGTTTTGTCAGGTTTTTTTTTAAATACTGATATTATACATGGGCTGAGATGCACTGTAGTATTAATTCCATGTCTTCAAATTGAAAATTAAGAAAATATTTTTTAGCAATATATGAAAGATAAAATCCAGCCAGAGAGATCACTCATTTATAAGATCTCAAGTACTAGAATTCTTTGTGTTAGAAACACCCATGACACAATAGTGTTGATTTCATAAATGTTTTGAGGAAAACAAACAGAATTATAATTTCCAAATGAAAGATAATAAAAGAAATTGGATTTTTCTCTTTTCTTTGTCCTAATAATCTCTAGACCAATAACAAGCTACCCTCTCCACTGACAGTAAATTTTAGACCTTTTTTCTAAGCAAAGTAACAGTAAGATTCTGTAAAAGTGACATTGAAAATTTTCTGATTATATATATTATATATATATATATATATATATATCTCACCTGCATGGAAGAATGAAATGAGCATTAAACCAGTACAAGTTTGAACTTATCCTAAATTTCTTTATATCATTAGCATTAGGTTCAAATAGACATTTTCCAGGTGATTTTCTGAATCACATCATTTTTTTTTTTTTGTGGATATCTGGTCTCAATCTTTACAAAGGAATTTTTGAATTTACAAAGTATTTATTTCTGAATGAGTAACTGCTCAGTGCAATCCTGAAAAATGGATCAGTCATAATGCATGTATTTTATAGCTGAGAATTCTGAATTACTGAAAGTTTCAGTGAGCTGCTTTCCTCAACTTTCTCCCTTTTCTATTCCCACTTCCAGTGAGCTCTCCTGAACTAGAGCTTGGATTGCTTCCAATTAATCATTCAGCAAGTATTGATTGGTACCTACCTAGCACAAGGCATTTTTTGTGCTGTATGAATACAGCAATGAACAACAAAATGAAAAGGAAAGAGGCACCTGCAAAGCTGAGCTTGGAGTCAGGAACAAGACAGACAATAAGCAAAGAAATAAAGATAAGTGCAAGGCTATGCTAAGAAACACGTGAGAAGGTATGTGCTATATGGGGATCACGAAGAGGCTGATATGATGGGCAGCATCTGGAGGAGAGGTCTGACTTTAGAGGTGGGCACATTGGAGGCAAGTGCATTTCCTGGTGCCTGATCCTCCTGTTCTTCTGGCTGTGAAGCTGTCTCCTGAACTCAAAATTTCCTTCCCAAATACAAACGCAGACAGTACTACCATTCCAAGCTCAACAATCCCGCAGATAAGCTCAGTTACTGACCCTTTCCAAAGCTTATAACATTCTGCCCTGTGAATTTAGTATTATCTTAGTAAATGGTTATTAGGACTTTCCACTTTTGTGACACAGAATTCATGGCTATATTTTAATTATTTCATTGAGTTGAAATCAGGCATTTGAACATGCACAGATAGCCTTTCAGTCTGCAGATTTTGTACTGTTCACAAGAGGATGCTTTTCAATCTTTTTAATTTTTAAAAAACTTAAAAATTAAATTTAAATTAATCAGAAATTTAGATTAATTAAAATTTTTTAATAGATTTGAAGTAATTTTTTAATTTTAAATTTTAAGTTCAGGATGGTAGGGACAGATGTCAGTAATAATTCAATAGCACTGGCCTCATCAATCAAAGACAGGGTTCTTTGAGGTCAGGGCTGAGGTACTTGGGCAGCAAAAGGCATGTGCACGGGTCCACAGATCCCAGCCTCCTTTCCATATCATGCTAGAGTGAGCCTTCACAGAACATTGAAAGGGTGGGGGATGGATCTCCAGGTATCTAAATTATGGTTCTAGAATAAGCTAACCAGCTTCATCTCATCAGTCATTGTGTCTTTTTAGTAAAAAGGAACAATTTACTCCTCTTCTAAAAAATGGTAAGACAGAAAACCTCCCAAATCCAAATGTTGGTCAGAAAATGAAAGCATCTGTCTTTTGGTTACCCTCCCAAATCCACTCTACCCTCCCCCCATCAGAGTTCTGCTGAAGCAGCAACAGAAAGTGTCACTTAACCCCTACTGAGGTAACAGATGCAGCATTGCCACTGAGAGCAGACAGAAAGCAGAAGGCTAAGTGGACCAGTGTTTGTCAAAGTGCAACCACTTCAGAATCACATTTGTACAATGGTTTTCAAGCATCATCTGAGACCCAACTAAGTCGATCAGATTTCTGAGGATGGCTTCTGGATGGCTATTTTGCGGGGGATATGGGCTTCAGGAAGTTAACTGCTGACTCTTCATGACTAAAGTCTGAAAAGTATAAATAACAACCACTTCAGCAAAGATAGAAGGGAGCCCCAGAAATGGAGCTGGTGTGGGAAAAGATAACCAACCCTGGCAGAGAAAAAGGGTTCAGGAAAAATGTGATGCTTGAACTGAAAAGAAATAATAATAGCATATATCATCTTCTTCAGTCATGAAAAGGGGTTCTTCCTCACATGCACTCAGAACTTGAAGGAGTAATGCATAAACTGCTGGAGATGTCACCCTTGACTTAGAGCCAAGCTCCTGAAGATCAAAGATACTGGAGGAGGCATGGGCTGAGAGAGGGCATGACGGGGCACAAGGGCAGAAGTAAGGGACAGAGGAGTAGTGTGACAGAAATAAGATGCATTGCCTTTATGACCATAAAGTGAATAGCTAA